>NC_083896.1:43072884-43697884 GCF_032452875.1 Bos javanicus
CAAGTAGCTCTGTCTAGCATAGCATTTGCCAAAGGACTCAGTCCTCAGAAACATCCCTTTGCCACCTGATGCTCATAATAAGGATCTGAAATACGTAGCGAGGGTCAGAAGCATAACAGCTAACCTCTCGCAGTTTATAAAGTCTGGTCTCTTCTCTGAGTTACTTTAATGCTCATTTTCACAGATGGAGAATCAAAGGTGAGGTCTTTTTAAAAGAAATGTTGATTTATTTTTTTGCACTGGGCCTTAGTTTTGGCATGCAAGCTCTTAGCTGAAGCATGTGGGATCTAGTACCTTAACGAGGCATTGAGCTCAGGCCTCCAGCTTTGGGAGCTTGGAGTCTTAGCCACTGGACCACCAGGGAAATCCTCATGGCTGGGTCTTATTTGTGATGAGGCGGACAGTGATTGATCACTGATTAAAGGAAAAGAAATCAGGGATTTTTATCATGTTCTACTACCCTCCAAACTATTAGCATCAAAGGAAGATACACTCACTATTAGCCAAAATATGTGTTTAAATAGAATAAAAGTGTTCCTTATCTGTGAGCATCAACTGTCAGCCTGGCACACCAAGTGCCTTTGAGATGTGATTTCATTTAGCACGGACAGCTTACTCAGTGTCCTTGTCTCCCACTTGCTGCTAAGTCGCTTCAGTCGTGTCCGACTCTGTGCGACCCCATAGACGGAAGCCCACTAGGCTCCCCTGTCCCTGGGATTCTCCAGGCAAGAACACTGGAGTGGGTTGCCATTTCCTTCTCCAATGCATGAAAGCAAAAAGTGAAAGTGAAGTCGCTCAGTCGTGTCCGACTCTTAGCGACCCCGTGGACTGCAGCCCACCAGGCTCCTCCGTCCATGGGATTTTCCAGGCAAGAGTACTGGAGTGGGGTGCCGTTGCCTTCTCCGTGTCTCCCACTTACATCTCCTTAAAAAGCCTGATTTTCTTGCAGGCGTCCACTCCATCCCTCCGTGGCCTAAGCCCATTCTTGGTCACTCCTTGGCCAAAGTCACAATGCATGGAATACACACTTCCGGGTTTCCACCAGTCATAGCCAAGGAAGCACACAACCCCGGCGTGGTCTATGGCCCCTAGACACATTACGACCGTAAACAAAAAGTCCCATCTGGGCAGGCGTGTGTGTGGCTGGCAGAGGGCGTAGGCTCGGCGACGGCAAAGGTCCTAAGGCAGCTTGGCCCAGTTGTGGGACGGGATGTGAGCACTGGCCAGCCCAGAGACCTGGAGTTGCAGAAGACAGCTGACGGCTGGGGGTGGGGCTGGGCGCCTTCCCCTGCGCCCCACTCCCAGCCTCAGGTGTGATGAGCAGGAAAGGTGTTGGGACTTCCTGGAGGGGGCTGAACTTCTCCATTTACCTTCAGTGAGTGCTGCTGAAGGGCCTTCCTGTGGCCTGCAGGGGGCAAGGCAAGGATGGAGAGAGCCTTGGCTGGAAGGAGGTGGAATGTCAGGGGGTGGCTGTGGAGCCCAGAGGCTTCTGTGCCTCGGTCGCCTGGCTGAAGCTAAAGGGGTGCAGGGGAGGGCCCAGAGGAGGAGGCAGAGGCCCGTTCACACCCCAAGCCTGCATTTTGGCTCAGTGGGCTCTGAGATTTCATGTTACTGGGAAAGCCCCAGCTTGGGGACAGCTGGCTGACCCTCCCAAACCCACGGCTCCCAGCAGGAGGCGGGCCTTCAGTGTCCTCAACAAGAATGAGGTGGGAAACTTCCCTCAGTGAACACTTTGCAAACTGTGTTTCGTGAAGCTCAAGGTGTTTGTAAGAAATAATAGATACTCTGTACAGAGCTTTTGTCGTCCTGTCTACTTTGCCCCCTCTTTTGAAAGTCATGAAGTTTATTAGTACATCCAAGGATCTGACAAGTCCTGCACCATAATGCCTGTTTGACTTGGAGTTTCCCCCCCACCCCACACCCAGGAACGCCTGTAAGGTACCAGGGTTCCCTGGAATGCGGTTTGGGAAACTGCACTGGAGGTAGCTCACTCTGAGGCTCTACATTTTCTTGGGAACAGGCCAGGCTTGTCACTGGAGGTGATTTATGGGCTTGTGAGCCAATTCATTAATCTGCAGGGCAGCTATCTCTGTCCACCTAATCAATCGATGGCAGCAATTTGCCTGAGGCAGTCCCTCCTGGCGATGAATTGAATGCAGAGGCCAGGGAGGGCTCAGAAGTTGGCTGGGGGAGCTTGAGGAGGAGATAGGGGGTTGGTGTTCTCCAGTCAAGTCTGTTTCTCCCTAGGCAGGCAGTAGCTAAACAGACTCCTCACGGTGGGATTTCCCTACATAGCCGTCCTCAGGTGGCACCATCTGGGAACCTCGTGGTGACCGGCAGGCAAGAAGCGGTATGAGCACCTGCTGTATGCCACACACCTCACAGGTGTTACCTGCTTTCAGCCCGCGGTGGGCCTCATGGGAGCCCCATTTACAGATGGGGACAGGGAGGTTTCATCTCTTGTGGCCTGGGTCAGGGCTGAGGCTCTGTAAAACCCTGTTGGACCCCAGGGCCCAAGTGCATCACCATCCCATGCTGCTTAGGTCCTGGCCAGTCCTCCCCTTCCCCACGAGCTTGGGAGACCGGCCTTCCCTTTGGAAACAGTTGTCATTACTGTTTCATGGGGGCTTTGCTGATGGCTCAGACAGTAAAGGATCTGCCTGCAATGCAGGAAACCTGGATTCGATCTCTGGGTTGGGAAGATTACCTGGAGAACGGAATAGCAACCCACTCCAGTATTCTTGCCTGGAGAATCCCATGGACAAAGGAGTCTGGCGGGCTACAGTCCATGGGGTCACAAAGAGTCGGACACAGCTGAGCAACTTTCACTATTCACTACTCTGCTTCTTAGGATTTCTTTATGGGAGAGAGACTGTTATCCCCAAACTCTTGCTTCTGTGTGGTTCTCGCAGCTCATTGGGTGATGCAGAGGGGACAGAGGCCCTCGAATCTCAGGCAGGTCTTAGAAAGGCCTTCACTGATCTGGTTCCTGATTTCCTCCTGGGCGCCGTTGCCGGAGCCCCACCTCTGCAGAGCTGGGTCTGGGGGACTCTCAAAGCCTGCACCCTTCATCTCTTGAGCCTTCCTGCAGGATGGGGCCTTCGGGTCAACACCCTCCCAGGCTGTTTCTGTTCCTAAAGAGTCAGACGTTCATTCAAAAATAGAAGCCTTTCTTGGGTTGGGGGCTAGGGGCTGGGCAGAGAAGTGAACAAAGGCATGCTTCCTGCTTTGGGGGCTGTTAAGTCTGGTGGGGGAACAAAGAGAGGACAGAGAGGGGAGTGGTCCTAGGGAGCACCAGGAAGGGGGCGCCTGACCTGACCCACGGGCAGGAAGGGATTCTTTCGGGTGTAAGTAAGGAGGCAGGAGAACCAGGTACCAGAAATGGGGGCTCCAGGACCCAGGAAAAATCATGCACAGGACCTATCTGCCAAGGCCACCGCTGAACACAGGGCACCACATCTGGCCCTGCTTGTGCCCAGATACCACCCTGATCCTGCAGCCCCTACTGTCCTTGATCGTCACTGTCTTGATTCAGTTTAGGGCGGGTGTGTGCGCTGGTTGAGGCTGGGCCAGGGAGGGAGGGAGGCTGGGAGAGTGAGGGGCTGCTTCTCTGCTTCTAGAGAGGATGGTGGTCTCTGACTCTTATCCAACCTTTATGGTGAGGGATGCCCCAGAGATGGGTAGGGGGTGGCCAAAGAGACCAGTGTTGTTCTATGGCACCCAGAGTGACTCAGCTTAACTGCACCCCCATGTGGGCTCTGGACTCCCCCAGCATATCAAGGAGAAATCTGTCAAACTGCATTCTCTTGCAGCTTTAGCATGGAGCCTCACCCATTCTTATGATTTCAATGTCCCCTTGACACTGATGCCACCTCAGTCTGCACCTCCAGCCCCATCTCCATGAATGGACTCCAACCTGGGAGTCCACCGTCCTACTGTGGACAAACTTCCCACCTTGGGATGCGTTACAGCCATCTCCACCTCATCCTGCCTGGAATACAATCAACATGGCCACCAGCCCCTCATCCCTGCCTTCAGGAATGGCCCTGTCCCCCTCCCTGCCTGAGTGGTTCAGGCAGTTTGGTGAGACTCATCCCTCCCTATCTCTTACCTTTTTTTAAAAAAAAATTAATTAAGTTAGTTTTGACTGCCCTCGGTCTTCATTGCTGTGTTCAGGCTCCTTCTAGCTGCAGGGAGTGGGGTCTGTTCTCTAGCTGTGGTGCTCGGGCTTCTCACTGCGGTGGCTTCTCTTTTTGTGCTCTAGGGCACAGGCTTCAGTAGTTGTGGCCCGTGGGCTTAGTTGCTCTGAGGCATATGGAATCTTTCCAGACCAGGGAGGGATGGAAGCTGTGTCCCCTGCATTACAAGGTGGATTCTTAACCACTGGACCCCCAGGGAAGTCCCTCCTCCTACCTTTAAAAGGGTCACACCACGTGTGTGGTTAAGGCAAGAGGAAGGGAGAAGGGCCAGGGGTGGCAGGAGCAGTGCCAGGGCTAAGATTCAGCAAGAACCTTCTGGTAGGACCCATCCCATGGTTGTTATGATGTTGAAACATCTCTGATCAGCTGGTAAAGAGCTGCTGACCCCAGTGCTCCTCTTCTGCCCTTGAGGACACCCAACCATTTCCTCACTACTTGGTAACGATAGGGTTAATTCCAGGCACGGCTGGGGCTCAAAGACTCTGCTCCCAAGTGGCATTCTGATCAGCCGGTGACTGAATCCTGTATATTACCCCTGGTGACTCTTGGATGAAGAAAGGAAAGGTTATTTTCTCAGAAATTTCCTATAGACCTCCTTGTCTGGTGGGTCAGTTTGGCCCCTATGGCCATTCAAGCTGCAAGGAGTCTGGGAAGGCTCGCCTTTGGTTTGCAGGGTCTCTAACAGAGGAAGTCAGGGAAAAGGAGGTTTGAGGGAGCTGACACTATCGGCCTTCTTTCCTTGACAGACTGATCTCTTATTATCCAGTCAACCCACCCTCCCACCCCCACCCCCACCTATTCATCCCTAAGTGCAGCATGTGGGATCTAGTTCCCTGAACAGGGATGGAACCCAGGCCCTCTGCACTGGGAGCGGAGCCTTAGTCACTGACTGGATCACCAGGGAAGTCCCAAGCCTTTCATTCCCTACTCTTCTCTTGTTCCCTTCTGCCTCTGACCAGTGGAGATCACACAGGAGGCACCAAATGGGGATTGAAGCTTCATTAAATCATTCCCGGAGAACAGGGCCTCTTGTCTCATTTGGAGATCCCACCGCAAGGCCCCAAAGCAGCTGCGCTCACCCAGAAATCCCCCAGACCCAAGCATCCCAGGTCTGGGGGAACGTGTCCCACAGGTGTCTCAGCTGAAGGATCACCATGGAATATTCCTGATCCAAAGCAGCTTTCGAATCCTGGTGTTCCCAGAGGCCCCAGGGCGGGAATGTATCTTTTCCCATGAGCGTCTGAATTCTCTGGGGCTTCCCAGGTGGCACTAGTGGTAAAGAATCCACCTGCCAATGCAGGAGACAAGAGAGATGAGGGTTTGATCCCTGGGTCGGGAAGTGGCAACCTACTCCAGTAATCTTGCCTGGAGAATCCCATGGACAGAGGAGCCTGGCAGGCTACAGTAGATTGGGTCTCAAAGAGTCGGACAAGACTGAAGTGACTTAGTACGCCTGCACTGAATTTTCTAGGATTTGAGCAATGTGAGTTATTTCTACAGAGACTGCAGAAACCTTCCTTTCTGCCCCTCCTGTGTCTGCAGCAGAGGGTCAGGCTTCCAGAGTCTATTTCCACCCAAGGTTCCTTCCCACTGACGTTCCCAACTCTGGAAGCAATTGGAATCACAATTACACCAATGCTCAGGCCCCTCTTTGGGTAACTCAGATGAATCCATCTGGGATGGGATGCAGGGAGCATATCAGTGTCTTAGTGAAGTTCTCAGATGCATGGGGCAGCTGGAATTGAGAACTGGGGCTTTTCTGTGGGCTCAGGGAGGATTTTAAACATCAAAACCACCTTGGTCCTTTCTTTTCCTTGTTTGCATAGTCTTACACTCTTTGTCGTGTTATAAAGTGAAAGTGAAATTGCTCAGTCGTGTCCGACTCTTTGCAACCCCAGGGACTGTATGTAGCCTACTGGGCTTCTCCATCCATAGGATTTTCCGGGCAAAGGTACTGGAGTGGGTTGCCATTTCCTTCTCCAGAGGGTCTTCCTGACCCAGGGATTGAACCCAGGTCTACCTGCACTGCAGGCAGACGCTTTACCCTCTGAGCTACTAGAGAAGTTGTTGTGTTATAGAGCCTTCCTTTTTAAAAAATTATTTTCTTTATTACGCACCCCCAGTTAAAGTAGGTGAAGTAATAGATAGAGTTTGGGTCTGAGTTCCAGTCATGGTGGACCCATGGACTCCTCCTGAGGTTACTTCCCCAGCTCCCGAATGTACAGTTGGAGGAGACATTCTTGGGGACAGGTGGACTCCTCACCTAGCCCCTCCGGCTTCTGAAGAAAGAGACGTTGAGGATGGAGGGCAAAGTAGAAGTCTCTGGAGCTTCCTCTCCACCCCCTGGAATGAACAGTAAACCAGATCAGTGTGGATCCCTGGGCAGTTTTCAAGATCAAAGGCTTGAGGGATACAGAGGAAGTGATTCCTTGCGCACCCCATTTACCTTGTCTGTCGCTCTGCACAGAAGGTGGATGGATCTTGGGGACTCTCTGGGTGAACTTCATCAGGTGGTGACTCCAAATACAGGTGCTTTTCCAGGTAGAGTTTTCACAGAGCAAAGGAGCTTGCCCCTGGTCCCTGGAAGCAGCACTCGACCTGCCAGATGCTTTGCTTCTCTCTACGGATTTCCAAGGCCCGCCCGTGGCAGTTTGCTCCTACCTGTCCCCTTCCCAGGCTTGCCTCAGGGTCAGATCAGCTCTCCTGCTTTCTTTCTTCTTCTTTTTTTAAAGATAATTTTATTTATTTGTTGGCTGTGCTAGATCTTCGCTGTTGCACAGGCTTTTCTCTAGTTGTGGCGAGCCAGCTTCTCATTGTGGTGGCTTCTCTTGTTGCAGAGCACAGGCTTTTAGCCACGTGGGCTTCAGGAGTTGCAGCACGTGGGCTCGGGAGTTGCGGCTCCCGGGCTCTAGGGCACAGGCTCAATAGTTGGGACGCACGAATTAAGTTGCTCCACGGCATGTGGGATCTTCCCGGACCAGGAATCGAACCTGCGTCTTCTGCGTTGGCAGGTGGATTCTTTTCCACTGAGCCAAGGAAGCCCCCAACTCTCCTGCTGTCTGCCGCAGTGTGGTCGGCAGAGACCCCCATCCCTAACGACCAGAAGAACATGACGCTGGTCCTCTACCTGGATGCTGGCTGGTGTGCTGCTTGGGCCCGGGGAGCGAGTGCTTCTTAGATGCATGAGTAAGACATACGCAGGTGAGATGGAAGAGACCAGCCTCATAAAAATTCAGGGGCCAGCTGCCTCAGTGAGGTTTCTGGGGATCCAGGGGTCAGGATATCCTTCCAAGGTGAAATAAAAGTTGCCGCACCTTGCACCACCCACCACAAAAAGGATGGAGATTTGCTTTCTTTCCTTTTTCGTATGCTATTTATTTATTTTTAATTGAAGGATAATTGCTTTACAATATTCTGTTGGTTTCCGCCATACATCTGCATGAACTACTCATAGGTATACCTATGTCCTCTCCCTCTTGAACCTCCGTCCCAGGTCCCAGCCCGTCCTACCCCTCTGGGATGGAGATTTTCTTTGTCGAACCCGGAGGCAACATTACCACATTTGAGTTATGCTGATTGTTTACTGAGTGAGCCCAAAGGTGTCCCACGGCACTCCGAGTGCGTGCGAGGAGTGGAACGCTGCTGGAGCTGCTGGCAAACCTCGGCAGGAGAGCCATGCACAGGCCCCCAGGACTTCGGAGCAAACCCAAACCCAAAGCCAAGGAGCACTCCCTGTTCTCCTTTAAGCATCCCCTGCTGTCCGAGGGCGGGGCAGAGGCTGAACACTGGGCATCACGTGGCCACGCGGCTGGGCTTCTGTCTCAGGCCAGGTGCCCCCGAAACAGATTTTGGGGCAGAGATTTGTGGACAGGAGGTTTCTTGGGGAGTACTCTTAGGAATAATCCCTGGGAACTTCCCTGGTGGTTCAGGGGCTAAGACTGTGCTGTCAATGCAGAGGGCCCGGGTTCAATCCCTGGTTGGGGAACTAAGCTCCCACATACTATAGATAAGAGTTAGCACGCCACAACTAAAAAAGATCGTTTGTGCTACAACTAAGACCCGGTGCAGCCAAGTTAAATAGATACATAAATATCAAAATAAAAAAGAAATAAGCCCTGTATGGCAGTGAGGAAGGGAAATTGGGCAGAGGGAAATGCTGAACTTTTCCTACTGTTCTTGGGGTTCATGGGGCCGTTCCCTTCTCTAGTCAGTCCTAAAGGAAATCAACCCTGAATATTCACTGGAAGGACTGATGCTAAAGCTGAAGCTCCAGTACTTTGGACACTTGATGTGAAGAGCCGACTCACTGGAGAAGACCCTGATGCTGGGAAAGATTGAGGGCAGGAGGAGAAGACAGTGGCAAAGGATAAGATGGTTGGATGACACCACTGACTCAATGGACATGAGTTTGAGAAAACTCCAGGAGATGGTGAAGGACAGAGAAGCCTGGTGTGCTGCAGTCCATGGGGTTGCAAAGAGTCAGACATGACTGACTGATTAATCAGCAACAAGAGGTTGAACTACAATGAAGCAGCAACAGAAGGCTCAGCCAGTCCCAGGGAAGCTCTGGAACTGGGCTGGCCTTTCAGCGAGGTCCCACATTGAGGCAGGGGAGCTGGGCCATCATCTTCTCCACTGGCCTGGCAATCAGCTTCAAGCTTCCTCCAGGGTGGAGTCATGTCCTTGGGTGGAGGCCAGTCCTGGACTGACTTAGCTGTGAGCTATTAATTAGTAAGCACTGTCCCTGTGGCTGGGGAACAGAGGAATCAGTCCTGGAGGTAGGGGCCCTGCTGAATAGCTCAGCATCTTCTAGAGCATCCAAGTGGAAATTGGGTGTCCTCAGACCCACTAAACCAAGAGGTAGCACTTGCGGCAGGACCAGCTCCCAAGTGGGGATGTGCTTAGCACAAGGATACTGCACGCGCACGTGATCTGTCTGCTTCCATGTTGACGCCAGACTCAGTCTCCCCCGATCTGCACCTGTGGCCTTATGAACACTTGATCGAAGAGAAAATATTTGTGAACCTGGTTTACACATCTGTGTGCTGCGTCGTCAGTCATGTCCGACTCTTTGCGACCCCGTGGACTGTAGCCCACCGGGCTTTTCTGTCCATGGAATTTTTCTGGCAAGAATACTGGAGTGGGTTGCCATTTCCTCCTCCAGGGGATCTTCTGGACTCAGGGATCAAACCCACGTCTCCCATGTCTCCTGCACTGCAGGCAGATTCTTTACCACTGAGCCACCGGGGAAGCTGGATGATTCTGCCTCATGTTCTAACATTGACTGGAAGCGAATGCCTGCATCGTTGTGGCCCCGTCCAGGGTTGCCTTGAAGAACATGGTGAAAGGAAATCCTTCTGGGTGGCAGACATTCAAGCAAAACACTGAGTTTTCCACTTTTTTTTTGGACTGATGGGAAGCCAGAACTCTGGACCTAGAGTACTTCATATGCAGCTGCTAATGGTTTAGTTCCAGGAGGCCAAATCCAGCCAGCGTCTGATTTTGTAAATCATATTTTATCGGAGCACAGCCACATCCGTTTGCTTGCTTTCTGTCTCTGCTGCTTTTTTCATGTCATTACAATACAGCTGAGTAGTGGTGATGGAGAACCTCTGGCCCACAAAGCCTGAAATATTTATAACTTCTTAGAAAAAGTCTGCTAACCCCTGGTCCAGCGGAATGACCAGAGCTTTGGAAAGAACTGGAAGATGGGTGATGAAGAGGTGACAGAGAGGGACTTCCCTGGTGGTCCAGTGGTTAAGAATCACCTTCCAATGCAGGAGACACCGGTTCTATCCCGAGTCAGGGAACGAAGATCCCACATGCCATGGGCAACTGTGTGCCACAACTAGAGAGCCCAGGTGCCCCAAGAAGACCCAATGCAGCCAAAAAAACAAGGAGGTCTGGGTAAGAAATCAGTGGTGGGACTTCTCAGGACGGGCAAACTACCCTGACAGCTCCCAAGGGGTGCCCCCCACTGCAGACGAGGCTCTTAGGAGTCAGGTGGATGGAATGACATGGGACGGAAGGAAAGTGTTTCTCTGCGGATGTCCAGGGCTCTTTCCCCCCTGGTCAGTGCCTGCTCACACAGAGCACATTCACGTAGCTATGGTGTTTCCTCTGGGAGAGATACACGTTCTGGAGACAGATTTGCCTTCCTTGGCCATCCTGCTTCTGCCAGTGCCAGCACTGTGGACTCCACAGGTACTTCATTTACTGCCATGGTACAGGATTACTCGTGAAACATGAAACAAGGAATTTGTTTCATGGCAAAAGAAGGGTGGCAACGGCTTTATGTTCGTGGGGGCTCTCTGGCCTTGCCAAATACATTACCACCCAGAAGCCGCAGCCTGGGGGGACCATGGGATGGTCTCTGAAGGCTCACTTAGATGTCACCCTGAGAGGATGGAGCTTTTCCTTACAGGATGCTGTATCTGACTGACCCCGGGACCCACTTCGGGGGTTGTTTTTCCATGGCTGGAATACAAGGGTCCAGGAATCGAAGGATGGAGTGAGAATAGTTTTCCTCATCATCCCTAATATCTCAGGGTTTTTTTTTTTTGCTTCTCCTCCCAACAATTCTGAATTCTGCTGGTTTGGTGTCTTTAGTTCCCAAGGACAGACTGCTTCTTTCAGGGGATGTGATTAGTTAGTGAACTGAGTTGGCCCCCCTGGGCTCCTCTCCTACTAACCAACAGGCAAAGGGGGTTATTTTACTCTGCTCTTGGGGTTACTGAGTCTGATCACCAAGGGGAAACTGGGTTCCTGCTCTGTAATGCACATTTCTTCTTTGTTCTTTCTCCTCCTTTTCCTGATTTTATCATTATTTGACAAGCTGGAGGTTTATTTTGATGCTTTCGAATTGTGGCGCTGGAGAAGAGTCTTGAGAGTCTCTTGGACAGCAAGGAGATCAAACCAGTCAATCCTGAAGGAAATCAACCCTAAATATTCACTGAAAGGACTGAAGCTGAAGCTGAAGCTCCAATACTTTGGCCACCTGTGCAAAGAGCCAACTCATTGAAAAAGACCCTGCTGCTGGGAGTAATATGAAGGTGGGAGGAGAACGGGGCAACAGAGGATGAGATGGTTGGATGGCATCATCGACTCAATGGACATGAGTTTGAGCAAACTCCAGGAGGTCATGAAGGACAGGGAAGCCTGGTGAGCTGCAGCCCATGGGGTTGCAAAGAGTTGGACACAACTTAGTGACTGAGCAGCAATAACAACAAGGTTAATTTTCTAATTTATGTAGCAGAATTTTCAGATGGGGTTGCAACAAAATTAGCAAGAAATTAGCAAGTCCTGGAGGAGAAATTAGCAAGTCCTGGGGACTGAGGGTGTGCTTGCTTTTGGCGATGAACATGGTATCTGTTAGGACTTTCGTCCTCCCGTTTAGGGGAGAGGATGAGCTTGCATGAAGGATCGTTTCACCTTGCTATGTTACCAGAGAGTTGTTTTTTGTTGTTGTACGGAAGTTCAAATGTGAACAGGGAGTGTATATGGATGCCGAATAGGCAAAGGGTAGACGTCACTCATCATCAAGTTAGCGCCTTTCAGCTTCATATCTACCCTTCAGTACTCGTCTATGATGTGATGCCGGCCGGGCTGGGACTCTGGTCCCCCTGGGGATGTTGGAAGGAGTGACTACGAGGCTGGAGGGGAAAGAGTTTTGCTCCCTCCTGTCCCTGTGAGCATCGCCTCCACAAACCCTTCACCCCAGCAGCAGCTGTTCCTTTCTGCAATAGTGCTGGGCCCAGTCGTGGTTTTTCCAGCGTGTTAACTCCGCCTACATAGCAGGGGTCTGTGCAGTAAAGGTTTAACTCAGCAGAAGAGTGGGAGAGGGCTGCTGCAAGCCTGCCTGAGCCAGAGAAACTGGCCTTGACCAGCTCCTGGGGACTAATCCTTGGGTCCTCGGACTATCCTTCCTGATAGAGTATCTTTGTTCATCTGGGGTCTCAGGCCTGCTAGCTAGTTTCTGCCAGCAACGTTTTTGGTGGCTGTTTTTGTTCTCCTGGGGCCCTGGCCACACTGTGTTAGTATGGGATCTAGGGAGGCTGTGCATGAGTGGTTAACTTCAGCCATGTGGGTGCTGCCTGCCCGCAGGACTGACCCCCAGTACAGCTCTCAAGGCTCGGTGAGCTCCCCGCTTGGCAATACTTCAGATGTTGTCCCAGGTTGTTAGTGGGAGAATTCAACACTGTCCTTTCTCCAGTTCGTGCCCCATTAAATTCTCCACCAGGAGAAGACAGCTGGAAGCTCGCACCTGGTTTTTCTTTGATCTTGCCCTATTTGCCTATTTCCTTTGCTGACTTTCATCCTTCCCCTTCTGCCCCCAAACCCGAGCAATCTGTACTCACACTTCTGCATTCTTTTTCTAAGGATATCCCCAGACCCACGTTGAGTGAGGTTCAGGCTGCAAACGCTAGCTCCCCAAAGCCCCTCCCTGGCCTTTGGAAGGGGCCGCTCCAGGGAGGGGACTGTTGACGTCAGGGTGAATCCTGCTCTTTCCCATGGCCAAAGTCCCTAGAGCTTGCACAACTGAAATTCCGGTTGTGTTGAGTGAGCTGGCTTAGAAATTGAACAAAAAGGGAAAACAGACAAATGTGCAAGTGAAAATCCACTTTATTCCAACTGCCTCCTGGGGCCTGTGTCTCCAGAAAACTTTGTCCCTAGAGGTCAACTGCCACTCACTCAAGCCTGAGCTCTATCTTAGCCCGGGGTTCTGTCTGTGCTTGCAGAGTTCCTGGACAAGTCTCGACCTATCCTAAGATGAAACCCTTTCCCCATATGTGGTGTTTTTCTTTCTTCCTGAATCCTTCCTTATTTCACCTGACTTTATCCGCCCTGGCACACCCTTCCATATCAGCAGTGACTGTAATAAATGCCAGTCACATTCTGTGCAGACTCAAGGCCTATGGATGACCAGAACAGGGTCCCTTCCACGTGGTACTGGGGCACCGGAATCCCAGTCCCTGTGAGTCACTGTGCAGAGAGAGAAAGAGGTCGCTGAACGTCGCTCAGCATCACTCCCGCTCTGAGAATGGACCCAGGGACCCAAGTGAGTCTCACAGCCTTTTAGTGGAAGCTTGGTAGCTTCTGGACTGTGGAGTCAAGGGTCTCTGCCAGCCCCTCTGAATCGAGCCTCGTCTTCACCGGCAGGTGGTGCAGGCTGATTTCCTGGGGCTCGGGCAGGTTCAAGGAGGGGTGGGAGCAGACCCCCATCTTTCAGTGTGTGGTACTGGTCCTGGGGAACCAGGCTGTACAGGATGACTCCCTGAGAAGCCAGGTCAAAGGAGTCTCTCTAAGACTTTGTGAGTGGGGAGCGGAGTCTCACCTGTGGGCGTCCCACTACCCACTGGACTATCCCTTTCTCACCCTGAAACTTTGTACACTCTAGCCCTTCAGCCTAGAGGGCCCTTCCTCCAGGTCTTGGCTTATTAAACTTCTGTTGACCCTTAAGCAGAGACATCACTTGGCCAACAAAGGTCCATCTAGTCAAAGCTATGGTTTTTCCAGTAGTCATGTATGGATGTGAGAGCTGGACCATAAAGAAAGCTGAACGCCGAAGAATTAATGCTTTCGAATTGTGGTGCTGGAGAAGACTCTTGAGAGTCCTTTGGACTGGAAGGAGATCCAACCAGTCAATCCTAAAGAAAATCAACCCTGAATATTTATTGGAAAGACTGTTGCTGAAGCTGAAGCTCCAGTGCGTTGGCCACTTGATGTGAAGAGGCGATTCGTTGGAAAAGACTCTGATGCTGGGAAAGATTGAAGACCAGAAGCGAAGGGGGTGACGGAGGATGAGATAGTTGGATGGCATCACTGAATCAATGGACATGGGTTTGAGCAAACTTTGGGAGATAGTGGAGGACAGAGGAGCCTCGAGGGCTATAGTCCACGCGGTTGCAAAGACTCAGATGTGACTTAGTGACTGAATAACAACAACGACAACACTTCAAGAGTCTGCCTGGATACCACTTCCTCCAGGAAGCCTTCCCCACTTCCAGGATGGTTGGGTGTCCCTCTCTCTATTCTTATACACCCTTCCCATTTCCCTGGCTCATTCCATGTATTCAGTTATTTTATTTTCTTTCACAACCTTTTCCAATTTATATTCTCTAGCTGTAGTTTATACATTCTCATTAAGCCACCTCGAATCCCATCTGGAACAAGGCTGGATGAGGCCAGATATGCCCGCTCTCTGACCACTGAGTTTGATATAAATCATCCATAGCCTGTGTCCTCTGACTGACAGATCTCATGATTAGCTCTGCAGGTACCCCACATCCCTTGACCTCTGCAAGCTTGGGGGGAGAGGAGGACCAGCTGCCTAAGAAACATGAGCCTCTCTCAAGTTGCTGCCATGAAACATCTGTCCAGGAAAACATCCTTTCTGGAGAGTCGTGCAGTGCTTCTGAAATGAAATTGACACCTTAGCTTGGCTCACAGGTTTAGCTCACCTGGGAACTGGCAGAAAGGAAGCTCTGGTGGTGGAAGGGTGGGTAGTGCAGGGTTAGGGTGAGGTAAATGAGGGGTCAAGAGTCGGGGAATTCAAGGAGGTGCTCATGTGAAGAGCTGACTGTTTGGAAAAGGCCCTGATGCTGGGAGAGAGGAGAGGTGGGGGACAGAAGATGAGATGGTTGGATGGCATCATCGACTCACTAGCCACAAGCCTGAGCAAACTCCAGGAGACAGTGATGGATAAGGAAGCCTGGCGTGCCGCCGTCCAGGGGGCTGCAGAGAGTCAGACAAACCGAGGGATAAACGAACACGTTCAGAGCCCCGCCCCACAAGAGGCCCCTTCCCTCCATGTGGCCTCACCCCAGACAAAGGCCCTCAGCTTTTTGCCCAGGCTCTGCCTGTCTCAGGATGACGGTGAGAACGTCTACTTCCTTCAGGGTAGCTGATGTCAGCACATGTCACTGGCGTGGAACATTCCCTGAGTCTGAGTAATCTGCTTTTGAGTCACATCCCATAAGGGACATTCTAAGCCAATCCAGTTCCTTTTACATCCTTCCCTCTTTGGTGGCAAGTCTTCCTAGCTTTGCATTGCTGGTTTCTTACCAAATTCCTACGAGCAACAGTTTCACACACACACACACACCCTCTGCAAAACAAATACAAATAGATGGGTCAGATGAATTTGAACCCTTCATTCATTTGACAAATATCTACTGGGCGTGTTCTCAAGGGAATTTCCTCCCTCCTCCCCAAACCTCCGCCCCCTGCCGCCCAAGCTTGTATTTCAGTGGAGGAGACAGACTGAATACAAGGTTAAGAGGTAAACTGTATTATAGGTGAGACAATAGTAAGTGATAGAGATAAAGCCCCATTAGAGAAGGGGGTGGAGGTGCTGGGCTGCGTGGTGCTGAGAGGAAGGGAAGTGATGGAAGAGGGCCGTGGGCTGAGCCAAGCAGACAGCAGGGGACACACTGCAGGGAGAGGGCAGGGTCTCTGCAGGGCTGGGGGGAGGTGGCAGGCGCGGGGCAGGGGCAGCAGGAGGCTGGCATGGCTGAAATAGCAGAGGTAAGGGGAGACAGGGACAGAAAGCTATGTGGGCCTTGGATTTCCATGAGGATTTTGGCTTTTTAAAATTTTTAATTGAACTATATATATATATATATATATATATATATATATATATATAGCTGATTTCCAAAGTTCTGTTAGTTTCAGATGGATGTATGTAGGATGAAGTGGATCATACATATACATACATCCTACATACATCCAACTCTCTTTCTTTTTTTAGATTCTTTTCCCATAGGAACCATTACAGAGCATTAAGTAGAGTCCCTCTGTCCTATATGGTAGGTTCTTATTAGTCGTCTATTTTCTATACAGTGATGTGCATGTGTCAGTCCCAATCTCAACTTGCTCCCCATTTCCTGGTCACCACAAGTTTTTTTTTTTACATCTGCGACTCTACTTCTGTTTTGCAAATCAGTTCATTTGTAACCTTTTTAAAAAATATTCCACATATAAGCGCTATCATATATTTGTCTTTCTGTCTGACTTACCTTGCTCAGTATGAAAGAGGACTTTGGCTTTGACTCTGGGTGTGATGCTGGCCCCGGGGAGAGTTCAGAGCAGAGGCGGGACGTGATCTGACTTGTGTTTTAACAGGATCCCTGGATGCTGTGAGGAGCGCAGGCCAAAGCTAGGCATTAGAAGGGCCCTAGAGTCCTCTGGTGAGAGGGGACAGTGGCTAGGACAAGGGTGGGGGCACAGATTTTGATGGCGCCTGGATGTGGGGTGCAGGATAAGGGGAAGAAGTGAAGCTTGTTTACTGAGGCAAAATTCACACAGTATAAAAGTAAATGGGGCTGCCCTGGTGGCTCAGTGGTAAAGAACCCACCTGCCAATGCAGGAGACTCGGGTTTGATCCTGGGGTTGGGAAGATCCCCTGGAGAAGGAGATGGCAACCCACTCCAGCATTCTTGCCTAGAGAATCCCATGGACAGAGGAGCCTGTCAGGCTACAGTCCACGGGGTCGCAAAGAGTAGTACATGACTTAGCGACTAAGCAACAACAATGCAATTAACCATTTTCCAGTGTACGACTCAGCAGCCTTTAGTACATTCACAGTGTTGTATAGTCATCACCTGGATCTCGTTCCAAATCATCTTCCTTATCCCGAAAGGAAAACCCTGCATGCATTAAGCAATCACTCCCTGCGTTCCCTCCCCTCAGCTCCTGACAACCACGAGTCTGCTTTCTGTCTCTATGGATTTACCTGTTCTGGGTGTTTCTTATTCATGGAATCAATAGGCTGGCCTTTGTGTCTGGCTTATGTCACTCTGCATAATGTCTCCCAGGTTCATCTGTGCTGTAGCCTGTGTCATAATTTCCTTCCCTTTCCCCTTCCTTGTTTCTGGCCACGCTGCCCAGCATGTGGGATCTTAGTTCCCAGACCAGGAATCGAACCGATGCCCCCCGCATTGGAAGCACAGAAGCTCAACCACTGGACTGCCAGAGAAGTTCCTACAATTTCCTTCCTTTTTAAAGCTGAGTAATACACTATTGTATGGTTACACCGCATTTTGTCAATCCATTCATCTATTGATGGACATTTGAGTTGCTTCCACATTTTGGCTCCTGTGCACAGCGCTTCTATGAACACTTATGTACAAATTTTTGTTAGAACACTGTTTTCGATTCTTTTGGGTATATTCCTATATGTGGAATTGATGGGTCATATGGTAACTCTATGCCTAACTTTTTGAGGAACTGCTAAACTTTTTTTCCACCGTGGCTGCATCCTTTTGCAATCCCATCAGCAGTGTGTGAGGTTCCACTTTCTCTGCATCCTCGCCAACATTTATTATCATCTGTTGCCTGTTTACATGATAGCTGCCCTAGTGGGCGTGAAGGGGTATCTCATTGTGGACTTGCATTTCCCTGATGACTAATGATGCTTGAGCATCTTTTCTTGTGCTTTTTGGTCATGAGTGGAGCCAAAGTGAGGGTCTGAGTTAGCAGAGTGTGGAATTGTCGATAAGTGAGACTGTGAAGGCGGTGGGAGGCGAGCTCAGTTTGACAGGTTAAACTTTATGTACCTGCTTGAGCCCCAGTGGAGCCGTGGGACTGGCAGCTGGCTGTGAGTCAGGCGTGCAGGGGGAGGCCTGGGCTGAGGTGTCAACTGGGATGTGATCAGCATATGGTGGCTTTGAAGCCACAAGACGCAGCAGGGGCACCCGCAGCAGAGGCTGGGCCATGAGGAAGGAGGAAAACCAGCTGAGCAGCAACCTGGAGGCCCAGCGGAGGAGGCCCTTCAGGCCGGGAGAGGGAGCGGCAAGGAGCTGGAGGTGTGATACCACAGGGCTGACTATCGACTTGCTAACATGGGATCAATCGAGCGACCCTGAAGAGCGGCTGGGCTTCTGAGCCCGCTTGGAGCGGGTTTAGGAGAGGGTGGGAAGAGGGCAGAGACCAAGCCTCCGAGGGGCTTTGAGGGAAGGGAGGAGAGAAATGAGCTGGCACTTGAAGAGGGAGCGAGATCAAGAGGAATCTTTAGAACGCAAGGCGGGAGGGTGAGCTGCTGACGAGAATGCTTGAACAGAGGACAGACATGGGTGCCGAAGGAGGGGGAGACTTACCGGAAGGATGTCCTTGAGCCCGAGGGAGGGGACAGGCTCTGGTGTGCACTGGAGGATAGACAGATCCTCCGAGAACCGGGAGAGAAGGCTGCGAGGATGTGCAGGTGGGCGCTGAGGAAGTTCTCAGTGAAAAAGGAAGCAAGGGGGCAGGCTGAGAGGAAGGGAGGGAAGGATGAAGTAGCCACTGGGTGGGAAGGGGATTTGCCCCGACCAGGGCAGTAGAGCCGGGCAGCACCAACGGCCCACTTGAAATGATCCCAGGAATCCAGATTTAGAAGACAGTTTTCAGCGTGCATAACCTGCAGAGATGCAGCTCTGCTCCTTGGAAAGTTAATTGTTTACATTTGCAAACAGAACCCTTTAGATGCCATAGAAAAGCCACTGAACACCTGTTTATTCTGGAAGCTTTTGCGCTACCTCCGCTTAACACAAGGTTTCTAACCTAGAGTCCACAGGCTCACTGAGGTCCTGGAGAAACACTCAAGATTCACGAGTTCTTGCTTATTAATTTATTGAAATATAGTTGATTAACAATGTGTTAGTTTCTGCTGTACAGCAAAGTGATTCACTTAAACACACACATATATTTTTAATACTCTTTTCTATTATGATTTATCAAAGAATTTTGAATACAGTTCTCCCAGCTGAGCACCAAAGAATTGATGCTTTTAAACTGTGGTGTTGGAGAAGACTCTTGAGAGTCCTTTGGACAGCAAGGAGATCAAACCAGTCCATCCTAAAGGAAATCAGTCCTGAATATTCATTAGAAGGACTGATGCTGAAGCTGAAACACTAATACTTTGGCCACCTGATGCGAAGAACTGACTCACTGGAAAAGACCCTGATGCTGGGAAAGATTGAAGGCAGGAGGAGAAGGGGAATACAGAGGATGAGATGGTGGGATGGCATCACCGACTCGATGGACATGAGTTTGAGCAGGGTCCTGGAGCTGATGATGGACAGGGAAGCCTGGCGTTCTGCAGTCCGTGGTGTCACAAAGAGACGGACATGACTGAGCTGCTGAACTGAACTGAACTCTGTGCTCTATAGTAAGACCTTGTTATTTATCCATTCTATACATAAAACCTTACATCTGCTAACCCCAACCTCCCACTCCATCGATCCCACAAATCCCTCCCCCTTGGCAACCACCAGTATTTTCTTTATGTCTGAGATTCATGAGTTTTTTTTAAACAAACATTCTTAATTTAGGGTTTCATGTTAACAATAACTTAAACACTCGATTCTGGTTCACCTGCACGACCACGTGTGAATGCACATGGCCATGTGGTTTCACGATCACCGTGTGTGTTTGTGACCATATTGGGGTATTAAATGTCACAGCTGATGGAGACAGAAGAGTCAGAGTAATGTGGGGCAGATGTATTCAGGCAGCGGTTCCAGTGGAGAACCATGGTGGGCCGTTCAGTTGAACCTGCTGTGCTCTTGCTGAGCAACGGGGATTTTGTTTCAGCAAAATAACCTCATCTCTTGTGTTAATTTAGTGCTGTTTGAATTTTACTGGTCATTGGTTTTGTTTGTGTTTCATTTGTATATTCACTGTGGCTTACAGTTCTGTAAGAATGGTAAACATAGCTTTTTTTGTTTGTATAAAAAGAATTTGTTCAACAAATGGCACTGGGAAAACTGGATAGCCACATTCAAAACAATGAAGTTGGACCCTTACTTTAGATCATAGACAAAAATGAACTCAAAATGGAGCAGAGACCTAAACTTAATGGCTAAAACTATAAAACGCTTGGGAAAAAGCATAGGGGAAAAGCTTCAGGGCACTGGATTTGGCAATGATTCATGGACGTGACACCGAAAGCACAGGCAAAACAAAAGAAAATCAGATAAACTGGACATAAAGTGAAAACCTTTTGTGCATCAAAGGACACCAGCAACAAAGTGAGAAGTCAGCTCATGGAATGGGAGAAAATATTTGCAAACCATATATCTGATAAGAGGCTAATTATCGTTTAGTCACTAAGTCGTGTCTGACTCTTTGTGACCCCATGGATTGCAGCACGCCAGGCTTCCCTGTCCTTTACTCTCTCCCAGAATTTGCTCAAACTCATATCCATTGAGTCAGTGATGCCATCCAACCATCTCATCCTCTGTCGTCCCCTTCTCCTCCTGTCCTCAACTTTTCCCAGTATCAGGGTCCTTTCCAATGAGTTGGTTCTTCACATCAGGTGCCCAAAGTATTGGAGCTTCAGCTTCAACATCAGTCCTTCCAATGAATATCCAGGGTTGATTTTCTTTAGGATTTTCTGGTTTGATCTCCTTGCCGTCCAAGGGACTCTCAAGAGTCTTTTCCAGCACCACAATTCAAAAGTCTCAATTCTAGATACTAAAAGGTTAACATCTAGTATATAAAAATAATTCCTACAACTGAACAATAAGGAAAAAACCATCCAATCAAAAATGGGCAGACATTTCTCCAAAGACAATGTACCAATGGCTAATAAGCAAATGAAAAGATGCTCAGTATCACTAATCATTAGGACAGTGTGAGTCAAAACCACAATGAGATACCACTTCACACCCATTAGCGTCCCATTACTTAAAAAAATAGAAAGAAAAAGAAGGTACCATCTGTTGGCAAGGATGTGGAGAAATTGAAATCTTGTGCACTGCTGATGTGGATGTAAAATGATGCAGCCACTGTGGAAAATGGTTTAGTGGTTCCTCAAAAAATTCAACACAGAATTACCATATGATGCAAGAATTCCACTGCTGGTTATATACCAGAAAGATTCGAAAACAGGGTCTCAGAGAGATACTTGTGCATGGTGTTTGACTACTCTCAAAAGCCAAAAGGTAAAAGCAACCCAATGTCCATCAACAGATGGATGGATAAACAGTGAGGTCTATTCACGTGATAGAATTTTATTCAGCCTTAAAGAGAAAGGAAATTCTGAAACATACTACAACAAGGCTGAACCTTGAAGAACTAAGTGAAACAACACCAGTAATGCTAAGTGACATAAGGCAGTCACACAGAAAGACAAAGCCCACTTGGGTCAGGCCCCTAAGAGCCGGCAGATTCACAGCGACAGGAATGGGAAGGGCGGGTGTCAGAGGAGGGGGCGGGGGAGATGGGGAGTTAGGGTCTAACACACGTGCAAAGTTTCAACTTGGGAAAATGGAAAAACTTTGAAGGTGGATGCTGGTGATGGTTATACACCAACACAAGTGTACTTAACGCCACTGAACCGTGTTGTCATTGTTCGGTTGCTCATTTGTGTCTGATTCTTTGTGGCCTCATGGACTGCAGCACACTGGGCATCCCTGTCCTTCACCATCTCTTGGAGTTTGCACAAACTCATGTCCATTGAGTCGGTGATGCCATCCAACCATCTCATCCTCTGTTGTCCCCTTCTCCCCCCACCTTCAATCTTTCCCAGCATCAGGGTCTTTTCCACTGAGTCAGCTTTTCACAACAGGTGGCCAAAATACACACTGAACTATACACTTCAAAATATTTGAAATGGTAAATTTAATGTTATGTCTATTTTATCATAATAAAAAAAAAATTAAATCCACCCTGAGAGGGGGAGGCTTCCAAAATCCCAGGGTTGTCTGGTCTTGGCCAGGTCTCCAGACTGAGAATGCATCCCCAGCTGCTCCTCCCAGCTTGCCTGTGCCCACGGATCACCTCACTAGGGAGACGTGGGTCCCCTCCACCTCCCCGGAGGGAACAGGGTGCCTCTGCCCCTCTCCTTGGGTCAGGAGGAGACAGGACTCAGAGCATCATGGGGCCTGGCAGAAGGAGGGGGAGCAGGGGTCCCCAGGCTCTAGTCTCTGTGACTCTTGGGCCTTCACACATAGGCCGCACCAGTCTTCTCTCCCCCAGGGGCAGCTCCTGAGGATCCCTTGTCGGGGGCCTGCACCTTGCCTGGCATGCTAGGTTCAGAAGGATGAGAGAGTTCTCCAGTCTGGCTTTCTCAGCAACAAACCAGTGTTGACATCCGACCTGGTCCTGTACATACGTCCTGGTCCATTCAGGACCCTTGACCTCGGCAGCCAGTCCTGAGAGAGCCCTGCATGAGCCCAGGAGAGACAGTGCAGGGTCGGCCATGCTGTTCTCTGGAGGAGAAGAGCAGGGGCAGCCTGTTCACGGCAGGGCCTCGCTGAGGTGGGGACGGTTTTCTGGGCTCTCAGCTGCCCCCTCCTCCCAGTGCCCTGCTCTTTAGATGATTCCCTCTGCCTGGGACATCACCCCATGAAAATCTATAGTCACCTATAATCTCTATATCATCTCAACCTATAATCTCTCCCTGGTTCTTTCTGCTTTACCTACAAACAACACCAAGGTCAACATCAGCACCAGGAACTACTGTCCACAGAGTCCATGCTGCTGCTGCTGCTGCTAAGTCGCTCCAGTCGTGTCCGACTCTATGCGACCCCATAGATGGCAGCCCACCAGGCTCCCCTGTCCATGGGATTCTCCAGGCAAGAACACCAGAGTGGGTTGCCATTTCCTTCTCCAATGTGTGAAAGTGAAGTCGCTCAGTCGTGTCTGACTAGTAGCGACCCCATGGACTGCAGCCCACCAAGCTCCTGTGTCCATGAGATTTTCCAGGCAAGAGTACCGGAGTGGAGTCCATACTACATGCCAGTTTGGATCCTTACTGACAAGCCTGCGAATTTAGCAAATTACTAATCTATCTGGACCTCAGTTCCCTCTCCTGTAAAATGGGCATATAAATACTGCTCCTGCAGAGCGGGTGTGAGTTGGGTCGTGCCTGGGAATGTGCCTTCAACGCAGGAGACCTAGGTTCGATCCCTGAGTGGGGAAGATCCCCTGGAGTAGGAAGTGGCAAACCCACTTCAGTATTCTTGCCTGGGGAATCCCATGGACAGAGGGGCCTGGCGGGCTACGGTCTACAGGGTCGCCGAGAGCCGGACATGACTAAGCGACTAACACACTGGCACTGTTTGGCCTTCAGAATCCGGCGTTTCTTCCCTGCTTCAGCCTCATTGCCTGGCCTGGCCATTCAGCTCGAATTCGCTCCTTTGGGTTTGCTGTGGACTCGGCAGCCATACCATCAGGCTCCTTAGGTTGTATGTTAAGATGTTTAATTTGGCTCCGAGGAGGCTAGAAGGCTGTCCTCAGGGTCAGGTTCCCAAGCCTCAGAGCGTGGACTCATGATGACGTCTTTTGGTCCCCAGAGACATTCTTCTCTAGCTGTGTGGGAGGTTTCCATGTTCCAGACTGTGAGGGTGCCAGAGAGGAGAGGCCCCCAAGTTTCAGGAAGCTTTCGAGTGATTGTGTGACACTTAGATCTGAGAGGGACCGGGCCACTGCTCTGAGCTGCTCAGACACCATCGGGATGAGCCCTGGGAGCCACATGGAGCCCTGGGAGCCACATTTTGAGAAAGAATGATCAGCCAAAGCCAGGAAAGGAGGCTCGGAAAACAGAGTCCCACAAGGCCGATGCAGTGCAACTACATCATCTATCAGCTTTTGCTGGGTTTGTTGAGTGATCAACAACCACCAAAACAGAGTAGTTATGATGCCAAAAAGTCATCCTCTCTGCACCAGTGCTGAACTGAATCTCGAAGGCAGAGCTCTGGGTGAAGTAGAAAAGAATAACTTTATTACTTTGCCAGGCAAAGGGGGACACAGTGGGCTCATGACCTCAAAAACTGCGTGTCCCCACCCAGGGGATTTGGTGAGGATTTTCATAGCTCAGGTTCAAAGGCCAAGGTTGATGCTAAGGATCAGGGTGTATGTATGCCTTTAATCTGACCTCAGGTGGTTTCCTGATGAGCTTCTGTGGTTCTTGAGGTTATCAAACTGATCTTCTCGAATAAAGAATGCTTCATCAAGTAATTCAGTTCAGTTCAGTTCAGTTACTCAGTCATGTTCGATTCTTGGAGACCCCATGGACTGCAGCACACCAGGCTTCCCTATCCATCACCAACTCCTGGAACTTGCTCAAGCTCATGTCCATCGAGCCAGTGATGCCATCTCATTCTCTGTTGTCCCTTTCTCCTCTTGCTGTCAATCTTTCCCAGCATCAGAGTCTTTTCTAATGAGTTAGCTCTGCATCAGGTGGTCAAAGTACTGGCACTTCAGCTTTAGCATCAGGCCTTCTAATGAATATTCAGGACTGATCTCCTTTAGGATGGACTGGTTTGATCTCTTTGCAGTCCAAGGGACTCTCAAGAGTCTTCTCCAACTCCACAGTTCAAAAGCATCAATTCTTCAGCGTTCAGCTTTCTTTATGGTCCAACTCTCACATCCATCACGACTACAGGAAAAACTATAGCTTTGACTATACGGACATTTGTCAGCAAAGTGATGTCTCTGCTTTTTAATATGCTGTCTAGGTTTGTCACAGCTTTTCTTCCAAGGAGCAAGCATCTTTTAATTTCATGGCTGCAGTCACCATCTTCAGTGATTTTGGAGCCCAAGAAAATAAAGTAGTTAACATTTAACATTTGTTGGGGGTTTTAGTTCTGCAGAAGAACTCAAAGATATTGTTACGTGTATCCCTTGTGGTGGAACCAAGACCCTGTCCCAAGGCTGTGCTGTTTCTGTTGCATGTGGGTTCTTAGTTCCCCGATCAGGGATGGAACCCATGCCCCCAGCATTGGAAGTGAGGAATCCTAACCACTGGACTGCCAGGGGAGTCTTCTGCGTGACTGTCTCTTGGCTGCTCCTCCTTTGTCTCTGCGTCCCCTCTCTTCCCTGATTAGAGGCTGTTTGAACCTGCCTTTTGGATCTCAGGGAAGGTCATGGAGGCTGAAGTCTATTCCCTACAAACAAGAAACAAGGGACATAGAAAGGGTCTGGAGCCAGGAGCCCCACAGTGTCCTGCTCAGTTTCAGTTGTAACAGCAAAAGTTTGTTCCTGCTCACAGGCTTTCTCTAGCTGTGGCGGGCAGGGACTACTCTCTAGGTGTGGTGCGTGGGCTCCGCATTGCGGTGGCGCCTCTTGTTGCAGAGCACAGGCTCTAGAGTGCGTGGGCTTCCATAGTCTGGGAACCTGAAGTCTCCCATTTTCTCTTTATATGCTTATCCTGTTTTATTTTTCTTCATGATTCTTTTCACCACCTGACATTATGTTATATATTTATTTGTTTATTATCTGATGAACTCTAAGCATCAAATTTCTTCAGTCCCCTAGGACTGGACACATAGGTTGGGGCCCCAGAATATAGCAAAGGCTGGCTTTTGTATGGAAAGATGGAGAAAGGAAATGAATGTGGTAGAATTTTTACGGGTGTGTGTGTGTGTGTGTGTTTAGGGGGCTGTTACTGCAGGGAATGAGGGCAGCGGTTTCAAAGCAGACAGACCAGGTTAGAAATTTGACCCTGTAAAATGTGATCCGAGCTGGTGAAAGGCTATTTATAGCTTTTATTCATTTCACTCAATGTGAATATTCATACACCTCATTATGGAAATATTAATATGTCTGATTACAGGGCACCACCCAGGCTCCCCGGGGGTGTTTCATAATACACACTGCATGGCTCACATTAGCTTTCTCATTTGAAGAAATCTGATTTCTGCAATCCTTCTGGCCTCAGGGCTTTTGGAGCAAGATCTGTGGATCTATAAAAACACTAACCTCCCAGGGTTAGTGTAGGAGAACATGAGAAAATAGATACCAAGTGCCAAGCGCAGGGAAAGATCATACAGGAAGATGGGCAGGTTTAGTGGTGGTGGAAGGAAGAGAAATCCGTTTCTGGAAGAGGCTGTGAGGTTAATGGCTCTTGAGCAATGAGTTGTGTCTTGAAGGATGGATGCTGCTCTTTGGAAGCCAAGGATAAAAGACCTGGAACATTCTTGGGGTTGCCAGTCTTTTCCCAGTTGCAGCTCCGAGTCCTGTTAGATCTCTGACCATTGAAGGGTTTGGCCTGCCTGAGGAGAGGCTGTAACTTAGAGTCTGGGTAGGTCAGATGATGCTTCCCTTTGAATGGAAGCTAATTCGTGTGGATGTATTCATTTCTCTTGGGTATACTGAGAAAAATTATTGCTGGATTATACGGTAGCTCTGTGAGCTTCCCAGGTGGAGCTAGTGGTAAATAACATGCTGCTAATGCAGGAGACTTAAGAAATGCGATCCCTGGGTGGAGGAGACGGGAAAGGCTACCTACTCCAGTATTCTGGCTTGGAGAATTTCCTATACAGTGCATGGGGTTGCAAAGAGTTGGACATGACTGAGCAACTTTCACATACATACATACATGGTAACTCTATGAGCTTCCCAGGTGGCACTAGTGGTAAATAACATGCCTATTAATGCAGAAGCCACAAGAAATGTGGTCCCTGGGTGGGGAAGATCCCCTGGAGGAGGGCATGGCAACCTACTCCAGTTTTCTTGCCTGGAGAATCCCATGGACAGAGGAGCCTGGCAGGCTACAGCCCATAGGCTTGCAAAGAATTAGACATGATTGAAGCGACTTGGCACACATGCACGCACGGTAACTCTATGTTTAACCTTTTGAGAAACTTCCAGATTTTCTTTTTGGCTGCATCATTTTACATATCTACCAGCGGAATACAAAGGTTCTGATTTCTCCGCATCTTTGCTAACACTGTTATTGTTATTATTATTTTTAAAAGTCCTCCTAGTGGGAGTGAAATAGTATCTCATGGTGATTTTAGTAGCGTTTTCTTAATGGCTAATAATGTCGAGAGGATTTTTTTCACGTTTGCTGGTCATTTGTATGTAGTCTTTGGAGAAATGTACATTGAGCCCCTTCGTCCATTTTTCACTTGGGTTACTTGTCTTTTTATTATTAAGTTGTAAGAGGTCTTTATATATCCTGGCCAGCCCTTCATGGAATATATGATCTGCAAACATTTTCTAATGTTTTTCTATTATGTGGACAGTCTTTTTACTTCTCAGACGGCATTCTCTGAAGCACAAATGGTTTTAATTTTGATTATGTCTAATGTATCTGCCTTTTTTCTTTTGTAGCTTGTAATTTTGTGTCATATCGAAAAGTCATTGCCTAACCTGGGGTCATGAAGATTTATACCTGTGTTTTCTTTTTCTTTTTAGAAAATATTATCAGAGGGCTTCCCTGGAGGCTCAGTGGTAAAGAATCCTCCTGCCAATGCAGGAGACATGGATTTGATCCCTAATCCAGGAAGACCCCACATGCCATGGAGCAAGCAACTAAGCCTGTGTGCCACAGTTATTGAGCCCGTGCTTTAGAGCCCGAAAGACGCAGCTGCTGAAGTCCACGAGCTGCAACTGCTGAAGTCCACACGCCCTAGAGCCTGCACAGCGCGAGAGAAGCCCCTGCAGTGAGAAGCCTGTGCACCGTATCTAGCGAGTAGCCCCCCACTTTCGGCAACTAAGGAAAAGCCTATGTGGCAATGAAGACCAAGCACAGCCAAAAAGAAGTCAATAAAATTACTTTTAAAATGTTATGAGACTATATGTTTTCTTCTAAGTGTTTAATAGTTTTAGTGCTTACATTTAGGTCTTCGATCCATTCTGAATAAACTTTTGTATATGATGTGATTCTTTTGCATGTGGATATCCAGTGGTCCCAGCACCATTTGTTGAGATGATGATTTTTTTTTCTTACTGAATTGTACTGGCATCCTCGTTGAACTGGCCATAAATGTGAGGATTTATTTCTGGACTCTCAATTCTGTTCCATTGCTCTTATGTCTATCCTTATGCCAGTACAGCGTCCTGATTACTGTTACTTTGTAGTGAGTTTTGACACTGAGAATTGTGAGTTCTCTATTTTTTTTCTTCTTTCTGAGAGTTGTTTTGGCTATTCTGAGTCCCTTAAGTTTCCATAGGAATTTAAAAATCAACTTACTGATTTTTGCAAATATACAGGTTGGGATTTGATAGAGATAGCATTGAATCTGTAGGTCAGCTTGGAAAGTATTGTCATTTTAACAGTGTTAAATCTTCCAGTCCACGAACATGAGTGTCTTTCCATTTACTTAGTTCTTTAATTTCTTTCAATAATATTTTGTAGTTTCCAGAGTATATGTTTTATACTTCCTTTCCTAAATTTATTATGAAATATTTTATTCTGCTTGATGCTATTGTAAATTCCTGTGTGAGTTTCACTTTTGAATTGTTAATTGAAAATGTATAGAAGTACTATTGATTTTTGTTGGTGATCATGTAGTCTGCAACTTTGCTGAACTTGTTTATTGGTTCTAATAGCTTTTTAGTGGATTTCTTAGGATTTTTTATAGACAAGGTCGTGTCATCATCAAACAGAAATAGTTTTCCTTCTCTGCAGTATAAACATCTTTCATTTAATTCTCTTGCCAGTTGTCCTGGCTAGGACTCCAGTAACATTGAATGGAAATGGTGAGACCAGACACCCTTGTCTTGTTTCTGATCTTATGAAAAAGCCTCCAGTCTCTCGACAGTGAGTATGATGTTCGCTGAGAGACTTTCCTAGATACCTTTTGTTCAGTTGTGAGAATTCCCTTTTATTCCTAGTTTGTTGAATTAAAAAAAATTATTTGTTTTGACTGTTCTGGGTTTTTGTTGCTGCACTGGCTTTTCTTTATCCCATTGTGGGGCTCAGGCTTCTCATTGCCGGGGCTTTTCTCGTTACAGAGCACAGGCTCTAGGGTGTGTGGACTTCAGTAGCTGCTGCTCCCAGGCTCTAGAGCACAGGCTCAGGAGTTGTGGCACAAGGGCTTAGCTACTCTGCAGCATGCGGGATCTTCCCGGACCAGGGATGGAACTCGTGTTCCCTTCATTGGCAGGTGGATTCTTTGAGCCACCAGAGAAGTCTGAGGATAGTTTTCTGATTCAACGTCTTTACTTGTTACAGGTGTATTTGGGTTTTCTATTTCTTCTGAGTTAGTTTCGGTAGTGTGTGTCTTTGAGGAATTTGTCTACGTCATCTGAGTTTTCATTGCCGCTTGCTGGCTTTCTCGTGTTTCAGCGAGCGGGGGCTACTCTCCCTTGTGATGCGTGGGCTTCTCGTTGCGATGGCTTCTCTTGCTTCTGAGCACAGGCTCTAGGGTGCACAGGCTTCAGTAGTTTCAGCGCGTGGGCTCCGTGGTCGTGGTGTGAGGGCCCTAGAGCTCAGGCTTAGCAGCTGTGGCACACGGGCTTAGTTGCCCCATGCCATGTGGGATCCTCGAAGACCAGGGATCGGACCTGTGTCTCCTGTATCAGCAGGCAGATTCTTATCCACTGGGCCACGAGGCAAGTCCATACACCTCTTTTAACAGAGGAAGAAGCATCACCCAGCCTGAGGAAGGACTGGCCCCTTCTAGTGAGTTCCCACTGAGTGTCTCCCCACACCCTACGCCCTCCTGGTCATGTGTGTTGGGAAGGACATGCACACACGAGCTTGCACGTGCCAAGTGTTTGACCTTCTTCCCTGATGCTGCGTGTGACCTGCAGGATCCACGTGATGCCCATGTCACTCCCCGCCCCCCACCCCCCACAATGGGGACAGAACACTGGGGACAGGCCATGCTGGGGGGACCCCGCTGTTCCTTAGGAGGTAAAACCTGCCGTCTGGCTGAGCAGAGCCTCCTTGAACAATAGGAGGGGCGAAGGCAGGAGCTCAGAAACTCGGCCTCTGGCTCTACGAAAGGTGACTTTGAAAGGCTGCCTGTGTTCCCGACGAGGTCTGGGCAGCCGAGCTTTTACTGTGACAAATGATTTCAGTGAGAGGCTGCGCTGTCAGGAGCAGCGGGGATAAAAGGCTCCCTCTCAATGGCTCCCCTTTAAACTTTCCTTTTTATTCTGAGCTATTTCCAACGTACACACAAGTGGAAAGCATAGTACAATAAAGCCCCATATGCCCATCCCCAGCTAGAGTGGCTCATTAGCAAGCTTTTGCCACATTTACTTCATCTGCTTACTCTTCTCTCTCTCTTTCTTTCTGTTGAAGTACTTAAAATAAAATCTCAGTCATAATGTGACTTCACTTCTATGTATTTTTCTAACACACATAGACACATACATTCTTATATAACCACAAAACCATGATCATACCCAACAAAAGGAATAATAACCCTTTGGGATCATTCAATACCAAGTCTATACTCACATTTCCCTGCTTGCCTCAAAAGTGTCTATTTATATTATGGTTGGTCTGTTTGGATTCTGGATCCAGAAGAGCCCTGTATGCAGGGTTTTGTCTTTCTGGTTCTTAAAAAAAAAAAAGATTTTATTTATTTATTTACTTTTGGCTGTGCTGGGTCTTCATCACGCTCGGGCTTTACCCTGGTTGCGGCGAGTGGCCGTCTCATCACAATGGTTTCTCTTGTTGTGTCGTGTGGGCTGTAACATGTGGGCTTTAGTAGTTGTGACTCCCAGGTTCTACAGCACAGGCTCAATCGTTGTGATGCAGGAGCTCAGTTGCTCCACAGCATCCCACGGTGGGATCTTCCTGGATCAGGGATCAAACCCGTGTCTCCTGCATTGGCAGGCAGATTCTTTACCACTGAGCCACCCATGAAGCCCCTAAGATTCTTAAAGTCTTTCCATTCTAGGGCTGGTTCCCTCCCTTCTCTCTTTTTTTTTAATGCTGTTGACTTATTGTAGAAGCCTAGTCTACAAATCAATCGGTGAGGATTGCTCCACGCCCCAAATCCCCCTTTGCCCCCTCACGGTACTGCTACCTCTTTACCTCTGCACTTCCAGGAAATAAGGTCTCAGTTAGAATTGGGCTCAACCAACACTCCATGGTGGGGCTGGGGTTTCCACTGCCCCACATCAGGAGGCACGTGCATCAGCCTGTCCCTTTCAGTGATGCTAAAAATGATTCATGGGTTCTGAGGGGGATAGTCGTCCTCTCCATGGTAAAGCTCCTCATTTGGCAGATGGTCTCCAACAATGCTCCCCCACCCAACTGACTCCCAGTGTTCAGATCTTTTTGTAGTCCTCAAATCTGGCTGGCTAAGCCTTGTCATCGACCCTAGGATGTGGTGAGAGTGACACTGTGATTTCCGAGGAAGTCTCGGGGCTTCCCCCTTAGCCTTTCAGAACCCCACTCTGGGGGCAGCCGGCTGCCATGCAAGAAGCTTGGCTGCCCTGAGTCTGCCATGCTGGGAGGAAGCCCGAGCTAGCCACGTGGATGAGAGGGATGCCCCACCGGTCCCCTCTGTTCTTGTCTTTGGAACCATGTACAAGCCCCTGTGTCCTTGTCTTTTGAAGTAGAATACTGTCTCAAGAGTTAATGACTGGAAAATGTGAAGACATAGGAACAAAGAATGGCTGTTGGTCTGGGGAACTGGTAACAACTTTAGACTCTAAATCTGCCACACGGCACAATCACTGAATTCACAGTTCCCTGAAAGATAAAGGCTGGACACACATGCCTAAGTTGTTTATACAGGAAGCAGACCCCCTCCAGATGACAACTGCTGACCACAAGAACACAGACCTTAGACTGGTTGAAACCAGAAAGTTGATGAAGCTGGAAACTTCACCCTGATGCCAACCAATCTGAAAATTGTCCATGAACTGATCACACCCTGCTCCTTGAGCACTGTAAAACTCCTCACTGCTTCCTCCATGGAGGCACAGTTTCTGAGGTGATGGCCTGCTGTGTTACCTCTTTCCTTGGCAAAGAAATAAAGATACTCTTTCTCTTTCCTCCAAAACTCTTGTCTCCATATTTCTTTTTGGCATTGGCGCAGAGGGCCAAGATTCTGGCAGCATTATCTCAGCCGAGGCATCAGACCGTAAGATGGATAGAGATGATGATTAGATGACTCCAGTTTCAGCCTCCATCTGACCCCAAATGTCTGAGAGACCCTGAGTGAGCCCCACACAGCTGAGCCGGGTCCACCCTGACCGTGAGACAGCCTATGGAATGGCTGTTGTCAGCCACAGTGCTTTGGATGGCTTGTTATTGACCGGAATGCCCACTGACTTATCCTCAAAATGTTTCAACTATTGATGATTACTGCCTGAATCCAGTATTTTATTGGAAGTTATGAAAAGGTGCTTTTCTAATTCTACCATTTGCCCCATATTTATTTGCAGGAATTCTTTCCTTCAGCAGCTAGGGTTCCTTGGTGACCCTGAAGTATGGAGCCTACATGAAAGACAGGGAAATTGTGGGGTTCTTTTCTCTTGATTGGTGGAAGGTCATCTTTTTTTTTTTTTTTTACAGCAGTCACCTGGCCCTTCTTGAATTCATGGCCCAGATCAAGGCGGCAGAGGGGGAAGAAGCCAAGGGAAGGTGAGCAGGGGACTCGGTTTCCAAGGAAACCACAAGGTAACCATCAGGTCCTCTGAGGATTATTATTTCTTTGTCCTGCTAAAAGCCAGATGCTGTCACCATCTAAGCCAGCTCAGACATTTGCACAGCATCAAAACGGATCCCCAAGAGAGGAGATGAGGCTTGAAGAGCCTTTGGGGGGTTGCTCCCTCCCCTGGGTCCTGGCTGCCTCTCATAAACCCTCCCTTTCTTCTCAAAGCTCCCTCCTTACCTCCAGATCTCCTCAGGCCATGGGGAGAGCCTAAATTAGGGTGAGGGGTACATGGAAAGTTGTCTTTCCTGGGGCTCAGGGGACAAGGATGTCTCTGCTCAGAGTCCACCCTGGGACTTCATCTTCAAGGATTCGAGACTGAGGGCCCAGCCTGGTCCAGGAGTGGAGGAATGGGAGGCCTGAGTCTCGAATCCGCCTGAAAAAAAAAAAAAAAAAGGCAATGATGCAGTGTCTGGTGACCGGTGATCACTGGAGGTGAGGTGGTCTCTTTTCAAGAGCTGCCAGGAGCCCCCATGTCACCCGCGCTTCCTTCGTGGGCTCAGAGCTGTGCTGTGCGTGCTCGGTAGGTTCAGGCACGTCCGACTCTTCGCGAGCCAATGGACTGAAGCTCGCCAGGCTTAGCTGCAGGCACCTAATCTCACGAATCCTCCCAAGAACTCCCTGAAGGGGGCGCTGTCTTCGCCCTCCTTTACCGAAGTAGGAATGGAAGCCCCGCAAGGTTGGGTCACCTGTCCAAGGTCAATTAAAGCGCCCCCTGCTGCCTACCTGTAGAATTGGTCCCAGACCGTCTGCCTTTGTCAAGGTCCCCTCTGCTGGGAGCTGGTCTGGTGATGGGCGTTCCTATTTACCTCTAAGTGCGTGTATCTGGATTTTTCAGTTGATCGTTAATGTGTATAAAGGGTCCGCTTGTGACACAACCCGGGGTGGTGCCCGAGTTCTGACCGTGGCTCAGACAGGTACCAGCGTGTGTGGGGTGGGAGGGGAGGTGGGTGCTGCCGCGGTGGACCCAGCCTGAGCGCGGTCACACAAGTAAGTGCTGGGTGGTGGAGCCGGGCCTGCGTCCTTGACAGCTTCCTCAGCGCCGGACAGACTTCACGGGCTCTACAATAGTACCCGAGAGCATCCAGCTCAATGGCTCCGTGGGGGAAATGTCGCTAAACACGATGTCCTCATCACCAGAAGCACACGTGACCACTGAAGTGGTGTCATGAGCACTAATGGGCTCCTGAGGCCATGGGAGGGGACATCCTCAACCACAGTGACCGCATCATCCCGGCTCTCGGTGAGGAGGGAGGGGTCGTGGCCTGGTTTGCTTTAGGACAACGTGGTCTCCGCCCTGGGCGGGGATCCTGGGCCTGCGGGTCGTCTCTCCTTAGGCTGCCTATGCTGGCTTCCTGGAAATTTCTGCTGCTTCCATGACCTTCCCAGTCCTTGTTCCCTGTTGCAAATGGTAGACACCTGTCTTCTGACACCCAGACCTCTGCTCCCTCGCTGGTTCTCCTCTTTGGGAAGCACCCTCTGTGGTGTGGGCTGCTCTGGAGCTCTTTTCACTTGTCTTCATGTCCCTGCAAATGAGGCCTTCTTGGGAGGGGCTGGGGGCACTGGGAACCCCCTGGGTGGTGCTGGTGGGTGAGGGGCTTCAGAGGGTTGTGTGGGAGGAGCTGGGTGTGAAGCATGACCTCCTTGAGGCTGGAGACTGTACGGCCTGGGGATTATGGGCTCAGGCACGGGCCTGCCCCGTGTATGGCCTTAGGTGGGGCAGCTGCCTCTCGAGTCTTGCTCTGTCATCTGTCAAGTGGGCACAAGGATTCATCCCTCAGAAGGGCTTGGGTACCTGAGGAGGAAGACCCACCTCCCCCTTCCCCAACTGAGGACCAAGGTCTGGACCTTGTTGGAGAGGCACTGCCCTGGCAGAGAAGTTGATGTGGTGCCACACCAGTGGGACTCGCTGGAAATCCATCTTGGAATTTGCTGGAATTATGCTCCCTGGTGGCTCAGACAGTAAAGAATCTGCCTCAATATGGGAGATCTGGGTTTGATCCCTGGGTTGGGAAGATCCCCTGGAGGAGGGCATGGCAACCCACTCCAGTATTCTTGCCTGGAGAATCCCCGTGGATGGAGGAACCTGGTGGGCTACAGTCCATGGAGTCACAAAGAGTCAGACACGACTGAGCGACTAAGCACAGCAGAGCACATAAGCTCTCTAGGGGGCTGTGGGAAGCTGTTCACAGGGAGTGTCCCGGTCCACTACAGAACCACCCCGGGGTGGATGCCAGTGGAAACTGATGGTTGCTGGAGGCCGCTGGCTGCCACATGCTGCAAAAGTGGGGCTGTGGAAAAACCACCTGAACTGCAGAAACTGGACTCTGGAGAAGGCACCCGCCCCAGAGAAAAACCCCCTGAACATGCACATCAGAAGATAGAGTGTGCGGTGACTCGAAAGAATCGGATATCACAAGCTTAAGTTGGTGTCACTCTGTCAGGGCTTTCTTTATGTCCAGTGAAGTCAGCCGAGGATGGGAGCGAATGCGGTCCCAGCTCTCAATGGCTCCTCCTCTCCGAACCCTGCCACAGGGACTTCGCACAGCTCACGGCTTTCAGGACCAGTCTCTGGTCTACACGGTCACCATGGAGATGCATTTTGCCATGCTCAGTGGTCTCCTGGAGTCCTGTATTTCTGTGGCTCCGTGGGGTCAGGGTCCAGGCTCTCTGTGGACACCACAGCCACCCCCTCCCTTGGGTTCTGGGAGTCAGGGCCTCAGGGAGCCCACTTCTCAGAGGACCTGAGGGTGCTCCCTTCCCCAGCTCCAGGGGTCTTTGCTTCTGCCCCCACCCCTCCAGAACTCCCAGATAATCTCCCCGTGTCTAGATTTTTACAGAAAGAAACTGCAGGTAACTTCAGCTTTGGTCCAATCAGTGTCCCACAGAGGTAAGAGAGCTAATGCCTGGTTTCCTCCCTGGACTTGGGAGCCAGAAATACAGAACAGAACCCTGCTGACCTCCATTTAGAGACCCTGCCCTCAAGGAGGGGGTGTAGGGGCTGCCCTCCTCTTCTTCAGGGACTCCTCCTGTCCCTAGCCTTCTACTGTTCATACCTTGCCAGGGGCAGGGAATTGCTGGTCACCTGCCACAAACCTGGCACCATTCTGGGTGCTTTTGCCTGAGGTATTTTGTCTCATTCCCTGCAAAAGACTTGAGAGAGTGCGACCATCTCACACCCATTTTCCAGATGAGGAAGCTGAGGCCTGGGGCACCTGCTCATTCAGGGTGGCACAGTCTGTTTGTTAAACTGAGCCAGGATTTACTCTCCGATCTTGGCTTCCCTGGGGGCTCAGACAATAAAGAATCTGCCTGCAATGCAGGAGACTCAGGATTTGATTTCTGGGTTGGAAAGATCCCCTGGAGAAGGAAATGGCAACCTACTCCAGTATTCTTGCCTGGAGAATTCCATGGACAGAGGAGCCTGGCAGGCTACAGTCCATGGGATCGAAAACAGGCGGACATGACTGAGCAACTAACACTTTCACTTTCACTTCTTGGAACCCCTAGTCCTCTCCTCCCGTAACAAGAAAGCCTTAGCATTGCTGATTAATTAAGAGCTTAGATTGTAGTTTGCCTGGTCACAAAGGCAATACCTACCTAAATATAGAGATTTTAGAAAAGACAGAGAAAGAGAAAGTGTTCCCTCATCCAGAGATAAAACATGTATCTTCTCAGGCCGGTGGTTCTCAAGCTGCAGAGTGTACTAGCATCACCAGGAGGGCTTGTGAAGATGCAGATGGCCTGGGCCCACCCCAGAGTGTTTGCTTCAGGAGGTCTGGGGGGTAGGGCCAAGAATCTGCATTTCTCACGAGTTCCCAGGTGATCCTGCCCGTTCCAAGGATCCCACTTTGAGAACCACTGTTCCATCTCAGGCTCCCCCAGCCTCAGCACTACTGGCATCTCTGTTGTGGGCCTGTTCTGTGCACTGCAGGATGTTTAGTCATCCCTGGGCCCTACTCACTAGAAGTCAGTGGCACCCCTCCCCCCAGAATGACAACCAAAATGTCTCCAGACATTATCAAATGTCCCCTGGGGGATGAAATCGCCCCTAGTGAGAACCCCTGCTCTGTTCTTGTTTCTTATGTCCATTTATATTCACACAGGCACTCCTGCAACAAACGCACACACACACACACACATTCTCACAGACACATATATATTTCCCTTCCCTCAAGAATGTCAAACTTGAAATACGGTTTTGTAACTCGCTCTTTTTCACCTAACAACACATTGCCAATTAACTCAGCAATTAGCTCTGCTGGCAGCAAAGAGAAACAGGTTTCTGCACAGATGATGTGGGAAGGATCATTTCCAGCCCATCACACGCTCTGGGCCAGGAAGTGGGTGCTGGAGGGAGGCTTCAGGTCTGTAGTCTCAGCCCCCACTGGGTGCCGGAACCTCCAGCTTGGGGGGCCGTATTAGAGCTGGGCTGTCAACGTCTCATCAAGCCATTTTTCTAACAGGCTTCCCACCGGCACGGACACAGCTTAAAAGAAAAATGAGTCGCCTGAAAACATGGTCATAAATCATGACAGAGGTAGTTGGGATACCGGCTTCGAAAATTTCTCCACCTGCAGTGGGTTCAGAGACAGTCCAAAAGACCCAGAACCTGCAGACTGAGAGTGAAGGGGTCCCAGTTGCCTCCTGTGGCCTGGACATCACTAGGCTGATTGCACTGGGCAACGGCTGTCTCACTGTCCAGCAGGCAGCCTGTCTCCATGCAGCCGTGATGAAGATCCGTGCCACAATTCCTGGAACTTTCATGGGATATTGGCTTTTGCTGTCCTTGGTTATCCCTAAGGTTTTTGATCTGCTTGTCTCATGGCTTCATTGTCCTGCAAACCAGAAATCAGCCACTGCCTACCACCACTCTTGGTGGGGCCTGCTGGAAGCTGCAAGATGCTGGCTGGGTGGGAGTGTTGGGAAGGGAATTCTGGGAAGGTGAGAGGTGTCCATCATGGTGGCCTCTCCCAATATCTGCTCTTCCCTCTTCCAGTTCCCACTGTGCAGCTGCCAAAAGGTTTGGGTGGAGGTGACCTTGCTCCCATGCCAGGGTCTAAACCAATCCATGTGATCCCGTTCTCTGTCTATGAGGATTTTCCAGGGGAGGATGCATAGGTTAGGACTGGCTTGCGAGAGTCTACTGTGAACATCTCCTCTCAATTATGTTGTCAAGTTGGCAGCTTGCAATCAACTGTGGTGGGAGCATTTACACTACAGCAATTAGCGAAAGCTACAGATTAGAGCTCCACCAAACCCTGCCCCCGAGAGCTGGCTAAGCAGCACCCCACTGATCCACCAACTGGGATCCAGGAGCCAGGCAGCCCCAGCTGTGGCTGGTGGCCACTCTAGGACCCTCAGAGGGGCTGATGGTAGGATGAAGCTAGTGCCTTGGAAGACAGCAGAAAAATTGAAATAGCATGCTTTTTAAAAATTTAATTTTTTAGAAAAATTTCTGGCTGTGCCTTGAAACATGTGGAATTTTACTTCCCTGGCCAGGGAGTGAACTGATGCCCACTGCAGTGGAAGTACAGAGTCTTAGCCAGGGAAGTGCTAGAAAGGGCATGCTTATAGCTCACCTGAGCACACTTTGCCTCTGGACTTTTGGGTTACATTTCCCCATTTTCTTGAGGGCATCCTAACTGGTATTGCTTGGGGTGGGGTATTACCAGGGCAGGACCTTCAGCCCCCAGGCCACTCCCTCTAGAGCAATGAGAGTTCATTTTTGTTAAAGAGCAGAATTCTCCAGCATGTGAGTGCTGCTGGACGGTTCTCCCTTGTCCTCCTGCCTCCTGAAGGGACTTCTGGCCTGGCTGGCTCATCTACTCTGCTCTTGTCCTTCAAGATGAAGCTTGTCCCTGCCACGTCAGTTCCTGGACCCCTTGATGCAAAATTGAGAGGGTGGGAAAGAGACCCCAGGAGATGATGCGGGATGCCCTGGTGGACCTGGGAGATTTGGGGTGGTAGGGAGAGGAGAGAGAGTGGGGAGGCCTGGGTCATGGACAGCCCGTGAGAGAACAAGAGAGGAGATTTCACGAAGTGTCATTTTTGAGGTTATTTTGATGACTTCAGGAATACGAGTCTGGCTCTGCACAGAGACTGGACTGGACAGAACGCTGTGTCTTGTCTGACCTTTGGCTCCACTCATGCTCCCTGCTCGATCAGGGTTGGGTATCCAGGCAGAAATAGGATGGGATAAGTCAGGGTGGCATTTTGGCTTGCTCTCCTGGGATTTGTTTAGAAAAATGGTGATGGACCCAGGTATTTAGGGAGCAAAGCTTTCAAAGCTATGGAAACCAAAGTGTTTCTGTTTTTTCTTTTTTTCAGTCTGGGAAATCTCCCAACTCTATTCACATACATTAGTCTCTTTTGTACTAAAGAATATGGAACAAAGCAGAATGGAGTGACCTGGGGAAAAATGGAGGAAAAATCCAGTTTTAGGAGCATTTCTGGAGGGAGTGGAGAACCTGTTTTCAGTACAATATCTCTGGGTGTACACCAGTCAGTGTGCAGACAAAGCTGAAGCGTTGTCCAATCAGTCTTCACGCAGCTGGGTTCTGGTCTTAAAAAACAGCAACAAGAAAACCAAACCCTTTGCAGCCTGGCTCCTTGCTTATTATGCGGCAGAATCAGTTTTCTCAGAGGTCACAGTCCCTCTCCTACTGCCCGATGTGGGGTCTTTGCTGGGATGTCTTTTTCTTAGCCCCTTAGCAGCGTCTGCAGCATCCTGCCCTCTGGAGACAAGGCTTCTCTTGGCCTCTGGACATCTCTCTCTCTTCTGAGGGCCTGGGACCTCACTTCCTTCCCTGGGAGTCCCCTCCATCTGCCCTTGGCTGTCTTCCACAGGTGCCTCTTCACCATTTCACTTTCTCTATGGTTCCAGCTGTCCCCGCTCTCTGCAGAGAGGGCTGATACCCCTGGGGAGTTGTGAGTTCTCAACACAGAAATAGTCCCCTTGCTGCAAAGACAGATTGTGACTCACTGCAGGGCTGGTAGAGACTCAGCGACCTGGCAGAGAAGGGATCTCAAACTGCCAGAAAGGGCTGAGCAGGTACTTAGAGGAGTGACCGGGGCCCCGTGGGAGGCACAAGGGAGTGGAAGGGGCTGTGGTGAACTGGATGAGGGGGCCCGTGGAGGGGACAGGCACACCGCTTAGCTCTAGCTGGCTGTTGCCTCATGGGAGTGAAGAGGCTCAGCATCCCCAGCAGGACCTTGCAGAGACAGTGATGAAGATAAACGAGAGGCTACACACGGTACCTGACCAAGCAGGCTGTCAATATACAGAACTATGTTCTCTGGGAAGCTTCCAGATTCTTATTCCACATTGATATCACCCTTCTGTGAAAGGCTGCAACAGCTGTTATGGTCTCACATGGTCCTGATCACATAGTCCTTGAGTGACAGGATGTATTGGTCAGCTATTGCCATGTAACAAATCATCCTCAAACTCAGTGGCTTTGAACAACGGCTTACTCTCATGACTTCGTGGATCGGTTGGCTCGGCCAGTCCAGCTGGGCTGCTCGGGCCTCATGTCTACTCCAGGGTCAGCTCTGTCAGCTCCACGTGCCTCCCATCCTTCTTGGGCTGGTGGGCCAGTCGGGCATGCATCTCTATGACAGAGGCACCAGAGGGTGAGCAGGACAAACGAGGCCTCTCAGGACCTGGCCGACTGTCACTTCTGCCATTGGCATGGACAACCTCAAAGCCGAGGAGCAGAAAAGCGCCCTCACCCACAACCAGGCCATAGCAAAGGTATGGGTTGGTGCCAACGCTTCAGTCTACAGGATGGAATAGGCACCAGTCTACAGGATGGAATGGGCACCAGTCTACAGGATGGAATAGGCACCAGTCTACAGGATGGAATAGGCACCAGTCTACAGGATGGAATGGGCACCAGTCTACAGGATGGAATAGGCACCAGTCTACAGGATGGAATGGGTCAGCATCTCATCACAGTGACTGACTCTGTGGGGCACAAACCTTCCTGAGAGGCTCCAGGACCCTGCTGGGAGCCATGGCTGTGACAGGGGGACAAGCAACCCTAGCAAATGGTTAGATCTGGCTTTTCTGTGCAGAAGGTGGGGAGGGGAGGGAAAGACACACCTGGTGGTGTGGTGCATGCAGTAGGCGCCTACTCAACGTTCAATCAAAGAAGTTAAGTCTAAGTCCAAATGTCCTGTCTTCTGTCCAGGAGCGAAGGAAGTAGATTTTCCCTTGGGTGGAGGTGGGAAGGAGCCCGGAACAGGGATCTGGGGGGCTTTGACGTCTCTTTCTAAGGACTTGCTGGTTCCCTGTTTGTTGGAAACAGAAGTGGGACCTGGGCTTACTTTGGCCCTCATCTCAGCTGCGTCTGCTTGGTGGAAGCAAGGTCACAGGCAGAACTGAGCTGCCAGGGAGGCTGGGAAATGCATTTCACCTTCGAGCCATTAATAAGGAGCTCTAGGAGAGGTTGGAATGCTGGGACTTTTCTGGTTACTCGACTCTGTTGCTGTTTTCTTTTTTTCACTTTCATTGGCTTGAACAACTTCGTTTTTATTTCTGCTCTCCCCCACCCCTTCTGCTCCAGATTTAGAAGTTTCACTGAGCTCCTGGATTCTACCAGTGGTTAACTTTCCATCCTAAATAACCTTGTTTGAACCTGGAATTCCCTCTTGCCACATCCAAGCTCAGTATTAAAAATACCCTACTCACTAATGTTCTACTTGCTCACTCTGCCCACATCCCCCAGAAAGAAGTTTCTGGGACACTTCACTCTTCCTCTCTTGCTCCCTTGTCACTGCCACCACCTCCATGCCTGCATTTGGTCATTTAGAAATTTTAGTTCCAGTCTCAGGCTATTTGTTATTAAGATTTCTCTTATAGTTTGTTCCCTGGCTTTCAAAAAATCCTTCCTGAACAATTATATTCTATTTCTCAGGCACAGCACCATCCCCTGAAATGTGACAGTAAGCAAGCTTTGTGCTCACTGCCATTTTTTGCATTCTCTGTCTTCTACTCTTTCAAGACTTCTTTGATTTCCAACTTGTCAGAGCGCTTCCTGGTCTGTCTCCCTCCTCGGTGGTGAAGGAGGCTTTCTTTTCCTGGTCTGCCTCCTCCTCTCACCAGTTTGTGGATGGATCCCTCCCCGCTCACTTCCAGGGACCACAGGAGAAGCCTGCCTGTCTGTCTGTCAGGAGCTTTTCAGTCTGGAAACCCCGAAGGCTTAGTCTTTATCTGTGGAGTTCAGACGTCTCACCCGGCTGCGTCTAAGTGCGTGTTTTTTATTCATCCCTCCTGCCTGCAGCCCTTTCAAATCTCAAGATTCATGTCTCTCTTCCACTTGACTATTTTTTCAATTACCACATCTCCTTTTGTCATTTTTCTCCTTCTAGAAGCCCTGTTACTCGCACTTTGGGATCCCGGCTCTGATGATTCTATTTGCACGTTGGATTCTTTGCAGCTTGGCTCTGTACTGGGAGCGAGCCCATCCATCTCACCTTCTAGAATACAGCTTCTGCTCTCAGAGGACCTTTCCTTTTTTCACTTCCTCTATTAAATTTTAATTCTGGAAATTGCGTGTGTGCGTGTGTGTCTGTTTTGAGATCTTGACTGTCTCCTTTCCGTGCGCATCTCCCTGGTGGTTCTCATCCGTATCATTAAGGCCCCTTCTCCTGGCGCTGAGAGCGAAGGAAGCCCCCTCCAGTGGGGTTGTCCACCTGAAGCAGCACGGGGTGTCTGGTCGGTAGACGGAGGGCTGGTGGGACCCTTCACCGAGCCGTGCTGTGGGAGGGCACGGAATATTCTCAGGCCTCCACAGAAGGAGCAGAAAGCCAGACGCAGAAGCTGAACAGATCCCGAGGTGGGCGTGACCCCTTACTCCCACTTCAGTCCTGGGCAAAGAGGTTAAGGCAGAAGGACCCTGAGTCTATGAAGAGTACCAGAAAGAGAGCTTTCCTGAGAGAGGAGGACTAAGGCCCTATCCAGGAGTGCCCTTTATGTGGGAGGATGGGCCAAATGGATATGCGATGACCGGAGAGGGACTGTGGCTAGGACAGTGCTTGGGGTGCCTAAATATGGCTTGTTTTCTTCAGCACACAAACTACAGTTCCCAGCATCCCCTGCAGCCGAGTGGGTCTAGTGACCATGTTCTAGCCAATGAAATGTGAGCAAGAGTCATGGGCGGAGTGATCTGGGAGCATAGCTTCAGGATGGCGGAACCACACCATGGAAGGATCTTAGATGTCTGAATCACTCTGCAGGGCAGAACTGCACGGGTAGAGGAACACCCACCCAGGCCCGTGGTGGACTTTGCATGAGCAAGAAATAGGCTTTGGCTGTGTCAGCTATAGGGATGTGGAGCATGACTGTTAAGTCGCCCCAGTCGTGCCGGACTCTGCGTGACCCAATATACGGCATCCCACCAGGCTGCCCCATCCCTGGGATTCTCCAGGCAAGAACACTGGACTAGGTTGCCATTTCCTTTTCCAATGCATGAAAGTGGAAAGTGAAAGTGAAGTCGCTCAGTCGTGTCCGACTCTTAGTGACCTCACAGACTGCAGCCTACCAGGCTCCTCCGTCCATGGGATTTTCCAGGCAAGAGTACTGGAGTGGGGTGCCATTGCCTTCACCGGTTATAGCAGCTAGCCTGTGCTAACTCGGAAACCTTTCCTGGAAGTCTCTTGCTAGAGCTCATTGACCATAAACGGATCGCCCGCTCTCTCCTCTGAGTTGTGTGGAGGTGGAGGTGAAGGTGATAGCCAAACAACATCAGGGTTTTGTGAGCAACGAAGAAGGCGGGAATTGATTTGGAATCGGTGACCACCAGTGACTGCTACGTTAGTGAGGCTAAACAGCTTTTTATATATGTATGGTCTAACTGCAGTTTTTGTCAATTGCCTCTTTGTGTTACTTTGCCTCTTTTTCTATCAAGGTTTTCATCTTTTATATAACTATGTATAAAGTCTTCTAATGTATCATGAATTGTAGTGCCCATCTACCATTATTCTTGTCCTCCTGACATCCGATTCCTCTTCCTCCCTTGGGAATATCCCCTAATTTCTGCAGTGAAAACTCTAAATGTCAGGAGCTCGCCTTCCAGCCCCCACCTTGGAGCGAGGATGCAGGCCTGTGATTGAGACTCTGCCATTCAAATCTCTCCTCTCAGAAATGCAATTGGACTAGTGATGGGAGGGAGTGGAATGGTGCAGACTTAGTTCTGCAAAGGATGGAAACAATGGCAGCTGACCCGTGGCCCTGCTGGTGCCCAGCATGGGGGGACAGCATGCGATTGTTCCCTGACCCACTGTAGCCCAATTGCCATTCCTGTCTGGAAGGACAGCCCTCCTAGTGAGTCTGTACAGGACTCAATATCCATCCCTTTTCTGCTGAAATCAGCTAAAGTCAGTTTCTGGTGCACAGAACAACAGCAGAACCTAACCGTGATGTTAACCCTTTATCCACAGCATCTGTTGCAAATCTTCTTCTCTGATTGTGGTGAATCTTGCAACCTTATACACAAAATAGCTTTTCCCAGAAAGACATTTTAGATTCTTATGCAAATAGGTCAACCATTTGCATAATTGTTTCTGGTTTTCTTTTTAAATAACATTGATTTATTTATTTGGCTGTGTGGGTATTTGTTGGAGCACACAGGCTCCTCATTGAGGCACACAGGCTCAGCAGTTGCCCTGCAGCACGTCGGATCTTAGTTCCCCGACCAGGGATCAAATCTGTGTCCCCTGCATCGGAAGATGAATTCTTATCTGCTGGACCATCAGGGGAGTCCTTGTTTCTGATGTTCAAGTCATGTTTAGAAAGGCGTACTTTTAATCCAAGAGTATAAAACTGTTCACCTGTGTCTTAAATTTAAAATTTTCAACTTATTCTTTCATGTAAATATTTGTATTTAAATATTTTGTGTTTAAATGTATACATACTTAAAGTCAAACACCATCACTGGACTTTGAAACAAATTATTTCTCGGCTTCATTTCTCTGATTCCTGCAACCTCCTCTCCTGAGGCGTTCAGCTTTTTAATAGATGTTTCCTCTTTTTTTTAAATCACCACATCTCGATGAAGTGGTTTTACTTTAATTCTTGGTTTTCAGCTTTAGATATATCGCTTTACTTGCTACCATGGAAAACGAGGTCTTACTGCCCAGGCCTTTTCAAACCCATAGGCCCGCTCCATTTTCTGTTGTTGTTGCAAATTGTGTACTGAAGAAGCTAGTGGTTTGTCCTGTTTTCCTGCAGTCTGGATTTTGCTGGTCGCGTGTCACTGGCGTTGTTAGCCATGTTCCTCTGTCTCCTGTGTTTCCTGTAATTCGGTGGTTGGATCTAGAGCGGGGATGGGGGTGGTAGCAAACCTTCTCTGTTAAAAACCAGATAGTAAATATTTTAGGCTTCGTGCACCGCATGGGTTCTGTTGCAGTTCCTCAAACCTGTATTGTGCCGTGAAAGCAGTGCAGACAATGTGTAAACAAACATGGGGCCCCAGCTCACAGTCCCTCGATCGCAGGCTCGGTCAGGTCCAGGTTTGGTTCAGCACGTCTTTGGCCCAACTGTGTTAAGGAGGCAATTCATGTTCCATTGTTTCTAACTTTCCCCCCTATCTTTTTAAAAAATTGTGGTAAAATACACATAACGTAAAACTTATCCTTTTAACCATTTTAAGTGTACAGTTCGGTGGTTACTAGATACATTCACATTGTTGTGCAACCATCACTATTGTCCATCCCACAAACCTTTTCATCTTGTAAAACGGGAACTGTGCCTATTAGATACTCACTCACCACTGCTCTCTCCCCCAGCCCCTGGGAACCATCATGATACTTTCTGTCTTTATGATCCAATTACTTTTCTTAAAAAAACTTTTTTGAATCGTACTTGATTTATAATGTCGTGTTAATTTCAGGTGTACAGCGAAGTAATTCAGTTATATTTATGTCTGTATCTATTTTTTTCAAATTCTTTTCTATTATGGTTTCATATCAGGGCTTCCCTGATAGCTTAGTTGGTAAAGAATCTGCCTGCAATGCAGAAGACCCTGGTTTGATTCTTGGGTCGGAAAGATCCCCTGGAGAAGGGAAAGGCTACCCACTCCAGTATTCTAGCCTGGAGAATTCCAAGGACTATACAGTCCATGGGGTCGCAAGGAGTTGGACATAACTGAGCAACTTTCACTTTTCACAAGATATGCTTCCCAGATGGCGCTACTGGTAAAGAACCTGCCTGCCAATGCAGGAGACCTAAGAGATGCAGGTTGGATCCCTGGGTCGAGAAGATCTCATGGAGGAGGGTACGGCAACCCACTCCAGTATCCTTGCTGGGAGAACCCCATGAACAGAAGAGCCTGGCAGGCTACAGTCCATAGGGTGGCAAAGAGTTGGACACGACTGAGCGGCTAACACACACACACAAGATATTGAAAATAGTTCTTGATGCTGTACAGTAAGTCCTTGTTGTTTATCTGTCCCATTGCTTTTTAACTTGAAAAAAATGAGGTCAAACTGAAAGTGGACCGTTCACCCATGATCCCACCACATTTTTGGGGAAGTGTGTAAACTGAGAAGTGAAAGCTGTCTTCTGCCCCTTCTATGCCACTCCCCACCCCCGGAGCCTCTACTAACAGCTGGGTAGTTTCCTCCAGACCCTTTAATGTACTGAGAAGAACATGTGTCTTGTAACTGTGGAGGCTGCCTCCTTTCTGCCCGCAGTGGTATCTGGAGGGGAAGGTTGGAGGACCCACCTTCCAGCTCCACTTCTGGGTGTCCCTTCGCTCACTGCTGAGGGGGTGGATCAGTGCCCCCCAATCCACTATGCAGCCGGGACAGCTTCTCCCCTTTCTGAATTTTCCTTTCCACTTTTCGTGGAATAATGCACGCACAACTCACATGGATTTTAAGTTTCTCTTTCTTGGCATATTCAGGAAGTTTCCCCCAGGAGTCAAGTGGTGGGGCAGAGGCTGCAGGTCGTGGCCCTGGGTGGGTCCATCCGCTCCCTTGTGTGGGCAGAAATGGGCTGGGGCAGGGCTCCTGGCTCTCGCGTGGGAGCATCTTGGTTCCTCCACTTACCGGTCCTCCCGTTTCCATCCTGTGCATCCAGGGTCGGCCAGGTGGCGCTAGTGGTAAAGAACCCGCCTGGCAATGCAGGAGACATAAGAGACGCGGGTTCGATCCCTGGGTCGGGAAGATCCCCTGGCGAAGGAAACGGCAACCCATTCCAGTATTCTTGCCTGGAGAATTCCTATGGACAGACGAGCCTGGCGGGCTACAGTCCATAGGGTCGGACAGGGCTGAGCGCCCCTGGGACACTGTCTCAGTCCCTTCAGCCACCTGCAGACGCCACCTCCTCTGCCGTCCACTAGGTGGCACTCTCCTCCTCTGCGTTCCTCCTGGCGGTGGGCGAAGGGGCAGAGCTCTGGACCCTGTTGCTGCTGAATTGGGGGGTGGGGGTGGTGAGCCCAGATGCAGACGATCAGGGATGGGGAGTGGAGAGCTGGAATCAGATGCAGCTCACACACTAAGATAACGGGGTGTTAACGTCAGACTTTCTGGCTCCATTTAAGGTAACAGGCCAACAAGTCGCCCATTCTTGCAGAGTTGGTCATGGATAACTGGCTTTGGGACTCCTAGATAAGCACTGGCTGTCCAGCTTCTCAAAGAGGTCAGAGAGGCTGTGAGTGGAGTGGAAGTTTGAGGGGATTTTCTGCAGAACAGAACCGTGTGGCCAGTGGTGCCCCCACCCACCTTATCTCAAGGTGCTGTGGAGAGGCACCTGCAGACCCACTTGGAGGGGCTGGCCTGTGCCCCCTGTAGCTTGGGTGGGCAACTGACTTCCACCAGAGACCCTGAAATGGTGGTGCCTGCCTAGTGAGTCAGCCTGAGGCAGAAGAGAGGGCTGTCCTTCTGGTGGATGTTGTGGTGTCCTGACCAGACCTCCTCTCCTGGGCTGGTGCGCCTGCCCCCTTCCCTGGAGAAGTGCCCTCAGCTGTCGGAGCCACAGTGCCTGGAAGGTTAGGAGATGGCCAGAGCCAATGGCTAACTACTGTAGAGCGTGAGAGGCTGTCCCCTTACCCCTAGTCGAGGGTACGTCTGTGGTATAATTTGTGCATCAGGCCCATCGAGGCTGGCCTTAGTCTTCCCTCTTCCCCACCCTGTTCCCCTCACTCCCAGACAGGCTGGTCCTGACAAGCTCCCTCTAGGAAATTCCTGCTCCTGAAACCTGGTCTCTGTCTCTGCTTCCCGCTCCTGAAGGCAGGTGGTACCGGACCCTTGGAGGTTGACTCCAAGGATGAGGTGCTGCGTTGGATGCCTTGCTGGCCTGACGTGATGAGGCCCCGTCACTGGTGGAGAGTGGAGCTCTGACGGTCCCCGCCACTCAGCTTGGCCACGCTTTGGACAGGACTCAGTGGGACAGGGACACGCTGGCTTATACAGTATCCCTGGTACTTGGGAGACAGCGGGGCAGAGAGTAACCACGTGGACTGTGGGGTGGGGAGCCTGTTGCTGGGGACCACTGATGCTTTGAAGGAAATAACCCAACAGTTCAGGCCACTGATCACCCATTTAAAGCAAAATCAGGAGGATTCTTTGGCAGCATTTAAGGAAACCTTCTCTTCTTCAGCCCAAGGGCAGCTGGGGAAAGACAGATGTGGGACTCAACTGTAACAGAATTTCAGAGAAGACTGAGTTCCCAGCCTAGGGAAGTCTCCTCTCTGAAGCTAGGGCCCCCAGGGAAAGTGCTGGGGTCCCTGAGGCTTGCGATGAAGCCATCGGGGAGACACTCTGGAGAACTGCCCCAACCACAGTGCAGGTCTGAGGGAGCCAGAGCCCAAAAGTTGCGCTTTAGAGGAGTCCCTCGCTGGGAAGAGGATGCCAGGCCCTGCTGCCCCTGCTGTGTGTGGTCCCTGACCTTGAGCTGCCAGGAGAGGACTTGGCCTTGGCTCCAACACTGTGGCTGCATGTGGAGGCTGTGCGTGTACTGCCTTGTGGTCACTTCTCTCTCTCTCTTTTTAAATTATTTATTTGGCTGTACTGGGTCTTAGTTGCAGCAGGCAGGCTCTTAGCTGTGGCATGTGGGATCTAGTTCCCTGACCAGGGATGGAACCTGGGCCCCCTGTGTTGGGAGCGCAGAGTCTTAGCTTACTAGACCACCGGAAAAGTCCCGTGGCTTCTCTCCTGAAGGGAGAGCTGATTGGCACATGTCCAAGGCTGCCACAATGGGTCACTGAGATTGTTGGAGGGCTGTTGGATATAGGGGCCAAATTGACATTGACCCTCACGGATTCAAGGGCCTTCCAGTTCTAGTAGAGGAAGAATGCATAGGGATCAGGTGATAAATAGAGGCCTGGCCTAGGTTTATCTCACAATGAGCTTTTCATATCCAGAGACCCCCTGGGTGGTCATTTTCCCAGTCTCCCTGAACTTGTGAATGAAATACAGTGTTGGCAGTTGGCAGAACCTTCGTGATGGTCCCTTGAGCTGCAGAGCCTGAGCAGCTGTATGAGGAAAGACCACGTGGCAGCCCCTGATACAGCCTTCTTGATCCTCCTTTCCCTGCCCCATCCCGGCTAAGATAGTAAATCCAAATCAACATTGCTTTTCTGGAGGAATGACAGAGACTAGAGCCATCTTCAGAGACTTAAAGGATGCAGGAGTAGGGGTCTTTATCACACCCCTGCTGAATTCACCACTGGCCCCTGCAGAAACCAGATGTGTCATGGCAGATCACAATGGACGACCAGAGACTCAGCCAAGTTGTGGTCCCCAGGGCAGCTTCTGTGAAGGACTGTGTCTTTGCCAGAGTTGGTTAATATCATCCTGGGTTATGCGATGTGTCTATTGATTCGGCCAACACATGCATCTTGGCTTTTCCCCAGGGCTGTATTCATTCTCCTGCTGGCTACACAATATAATCCCAAGGGACCAGCCTGTCTGGACAGCCACTGTGGTCCATTTCAAAGGCACTGACCCGTCTGGGCAGCCACCGTGGTCCGGTTCAGCAGCAGCAGCAGCGTGATCATCAGAGCCAAGGAGTGAGAAGTGGCAGGTGTGAGGCAAGCCTTGGGAGAAGGTGTGTGCCCTGGAGGCTGGAGGGAGGCAAACCACGACTCAGGCCCCTGCCCCTCGAGGCAGCACCTGCGTGCCGGGTCATCTCCTCCCAAGCGAGAGTCAGCTTACTGCACCTGGTACCTCCCACTAGTAGGAAGGAAGCAGTCCTGCTGGTCGGGCTCCGTGGGTCTGGGGACAGCATCGCTGTTGGGTACTCGGACATGTTCAGCACTGCTTTGGCATGTTGTTTGGTGGCACAGAAGGCTGTTGGTTCAGAGCTGCAGTGAAGTGTGCATCCGTGCATGGGACAGGTGACCCCCCCTAGACCCCCTGGGACTAGGGGTGTCCGTGGTAGGAAAGTCGCTCTATGGGAGGCTCCCCAGAAGCTGGAGCAAGGCTGCCTTCAGCAGAGGAGGGCTCCTAGTGTGCCATCAGCCCTAAAGGAGCTGAGCACCTGACCAGGGGGAATCCAGTGGCCAACTGGTCACTGCTGAGACTGTTGAGACCAAGTGACCTCAACTTGTCATCACAGGCTGATGAATCACCCACCAGATGACAAAGCCAGGCCTCTGTGACGGAAGTGGGTAGGGCTCACTAAGGTCTCAGGATGCGTGAACAGGTGGCCCAGTTTCCCGTGCCAGCTCCCATCTGGTGGGGGCCTCCCAGGGACCAGCTGAGAGGAGGGGAGGGGAGGTGGGTTGGCGTTTGGGTCAGCTTGGTATGCTGGTATGAGCCGAGGAGGGCAGCCGCTGTGTTCAGGGCTGGTGGGGGTCCCCAGTTCCCAAGAGATGGAGTTTGAGGGGGTGAGAGCACTGGCCTAATCGCTGTGTCTTCCGCAGGGTCTTTCCTCTGGGGCCAGAGCAGGTCATGTTCAGCTGGAGCTGGGACCCCTGCTCTGCCATTCTCCCTCCCCTTATCACCTTCCAGCTTTTGCTGTAGCATGCGCCCTACTAAGCCACATGTCCTCCAGTCCAGTCTTAATGGGGATGGGGGTTTCTTCTGAGTAACAGAAAGACTTTGCAGTTGGATAGAGGTGGTGGTTGTGTGGCATTGTGAGTTACTAAAAGCCACGGCAAGGCATGCTTTATAACGATTAGTTTTATGTTATCAGAATTTCACCTTAGTCTACAGCCATACTACCTTGAACGCGCCTGATCTCATCTGATCTTGGAAGCTAAGCAAGGTCAGGCCTGGTTAGTACTTGGATAAGAATTTCACCTTAATTAAAAAACGGTGTGTAGAGAGTAAGAACCCCTTCTCCCTTGCCACAGACACAGACAGACACCCATACGCACACATAGAACCCCCACCCCCACTGTCCACGAGCTTGCTGAGGGCTGAGCCTCAGCCTTAAATGATGTGTTGTTGTAGAGTCGCTCAGTCGTGTCCGACTCTTTGTGACCCCATGGACTGCAGCACGCCAGGCTTCCCTGTCCTTCACTGTCTCCCACAGCTTGCTCAAACTCACGTCCATTGAGTTGGTGATGCCATCCAGCCATCTCATCCTCTGTCGTCCCCTTCTCCTTCCGCCTTCAATCTTTCCCAGCATCAGGGTCTTTTCTAATGAGTCAGCTCTTCACATCAGGTGACGATGTATTGGAACTTCAGCGTCAGTGGACTATTACCTGGTCTTGGGTGTGGCAACCGCTTCTCCAAGATTGTTCCAGGCCCTCAGTGGTAAAGAATCTGCCTGCCAATGCAGGAGATGCCGGAGAGGCGAGCTCGATCCTTGGGTCAGGAAGAGTTCCTGGAGAAGGGAATGGCTACCCGCTCCAGTATTCTTGCCTGGAAAATCCCATGGACAGTGGGATCGCAAAGAGTCAGATATGACTGACCATGTACGTGTGTTTCCACCGTCAGGTTTACGGTTAGCTGTAGGTTTTTCATAGAAGTTGGGGATGGTATATTATCTAAGGTACAGGGCTGCAGCCCAGGTTCTGCTCTTCCTCCGCATGGGCTACGTGGGGTATTGATTTCCTTCCTGAGATCCTCTGTGTCTCTGAAAGCCACCACTTCATTACCGTAACGTTTACTTTCTTCCCTGTGAACACTCACCCCAGTTCAATGATTCATCTCTTTTTAACCACCTGGTGTATTTACAGAGCTTTCCCTCTCTCGTGGACAAGCATGATGTCTAGAGAGGAGTCACCTCTCGGCTCTGGGGGGTGGGCTGGGGGATGGGACTGAGAGTGTTGGAAGGTGGGGGCGGGTTTCAGGACATGTCATCACTGCTCAGGCCTCAGGTGCCCCCTGCTCCCTGAGCCTCCCCTCCACCGCTCTCCCTCTCACGGGGACCCCCTTACCATCACACACCCCCACTTCATTGTCTGAAGTTTTTCTGTCACACTTACAACTTGAAATTATTTTATGTCCATGCTTGTTTACTTATTTTTTTGTTTGTTTACTTACTTATCGTCTGTTTCTTCCACTAGAAGTCGGCCGGCCCCAATATTTACTGAGCACATGGGCAATTCTCTCCAGGTCAGTATGTGTTATCTGCCTCTTACCTTAAAAATGGTGATAAAATATACACGGCATAAAATTTCCCATGTGAACCATTTTTAAGTGTACGGTTCCGGGGCACTAAGTACAGTCACATTGTTGTGTAGCTGTCACTATCCTCTACCCACAGAACGTCGTCATCGTCCCAGACTGAACCTCTGTCCCCATTAAACGCGGAATCCCCATCCCCCTCCTCCCCCAGCCCCACACCCACCTTTCTGCTGTCTGTGCCTATGACCCTGACTACTCTAGGGACCTCATGTAAGTGGAATCATGCAACACTTGTCTTTTTGTGGTTGGCTCTTTCACTCAGCATAATGTCTCTCTGGTTCATCCGTGGTGTAGCAAGTGTCAGAATTTCCTTTCTTTTTAAGGCCAAATAGTATTCCATTGCGTATGTAACCACACTTCTCCCCTTGCTTCTAATGATGGAGTGGTATATAGTTTCGTTTACTTAAAAATTCTGTATTGAGAGACATTTAGGTTTCCTTTAAAATTTTTACTAACATTTCTATTTACTAACAATGCAGAAAAACATGACCTTTAAATATTTTTAATATAGTCATGCTATTAATTTCTGTAGGATACCTTTCGCAAAGTGGGATAGCTAGGTCACAGGGGATAAGCATCTCAAATGTTTGTAGGCATCACCAAATTGTTCTCCCAGGCCTGTCCTTCCCCCAACTATAAGTTTCCATCTTCTAAAATTTTGCCAATATGGTGGATAAAATATGATTCTCTCATTGTTTTAATTTGCATTTCCTTATGCATTATTGAGGTAGAACATATTTTAATGCCTCTTGATCACTTCTGCTTTTTATGTTGTAGACTTCCTATTTCTATCCTTGGTTCATCTTTCCAATTATGTCTTATCTTTATTCTTTCTAGAATATTCCTCTGTATTCCAGTCACGATCCTTTAGTGTGATTCAAATATCTTTTCCTAATCAGTAGTTTGCTTTTTCACTTTGTTTATGGTGTCATTTGTTGAACAGAAATACTACATTCTGTCAGATTTATCAATCTTTTCCTTTTTAATATGCTTTTTGCAACTTGTTTAAGAAGTTCTTCACCCATGAAGAAGTCGTAAAACAGGTTCTCCTATATATTCTTCTTAGGAATTTTTTAAAACTTTGCTTTTCATCTTTGGGCCCCCTACGTACCTGGTTTACTTTTTTGGTTTGGTGTTATGGTAAGTTTGTTTTCTCTAGGAGCCAACCTGAAAGATTTGAGTGCAAGCAATGGGAAGGGCACAAGCTGGAATCCAGATCGCCGGGAGAAATATCAATAACCTCAGATATGTGGATGACACCACCCTTATGGCAGAAAGTGAAGAGGAATTAAAAAGCCTCTTGATGAAAGTGAAAGAGGAAAGTGAAAAAGTTGGCTTAAAGCTCAACATTCAGAAAACTAGGATCATGGCATCCGGTCCCATCACTTCATGGCAAATAGATGGGGAAACGGTGGAAACAGTGGCAGACTTTATTTTTCTGGGCTCCAAAATCACTGCAGATGGTGATTGCAGCCATGAAGTTAAAAGATGCTTACTCCTTGGAAGGAAAGTTATGACCAACCTAGACAGCATATTAAAAAGCAGAGACGTTACTTTGTCAACAAAGGTCCATCTACTCAAGGCTATGGTTTTTCCAGTGGTCATGTATGGATGTGAGAGTTGGACTATAAAGAAGGCTGAGCGCCGAAGAATTGATGCTTTTGAACTGTGGTGTTGGAGAAGACTCTTGAGAGTCCCTTGGACTGCAAGGAGATCCAACCAGTCAATCCTAAAGGAGATCAGTCCTGGGTGTTCATTGGTAGGACTGATGTTGAAACTGAAACTCCAATACTTTGGCCACCTGATGCGAAGAGCTGACTCATTTGAAAAGACCCTGATGCTGGGAAAGATTGAGGGCAGGAGGAGAAGGGGATGACAGAGGATGAGATGGTTGGATGGCATCTCTGACTCAATGGACATGGGTTTGGGTGGACTCCAGGAGTTGGTGATGGACAGGGAGGCCTGGCGTGCTGTGGTTCATGGGGTCGCAAAGAGTCAGACACGACTGAGTGAGTGAACTGAACTGAATGGGAAGGGGAAGGGAGAAATCCAAGGAAGGGCATGCTGATGAGCAAATACCTCCTGGGACATTGGGGTGATGGTGTAGAACCTGCCTCACAATTGTCCTGCTTGAGTGGTGAGGAAGTGTGGTATTTATCCTTTAGCTCTGCCCATCACCACCAGAGCATCATTCCTGGGGCACTAACTCAGCCTGCCCTTCCAGCTCGCTATTCTTGCTGACTGTGTGGAAGCCCCTGGGTCTCAGAGGTGTTTGCAGGTGGACACCTTTCTGTGTCTGCATCAAGAGTGGGAAGGGCAGGACACCTCTGTGACCATGGCAGTGTAAGGCTGGGACCTATGTGTGTTTCAAGTGGATGACCAGTACAATTTATTAAATAGTCCACCCATTTTCTTATTGCTTTTATTATATCAAATTTCTGGTTTCACTTTTTGGGTGGATTTGTATATCCCTGGGTTCTTACCCTGTTGTTTTAATTATCACAGCTTTATGAATCTTGATACCTGGTAGGGAAATCCTTCTCCTTATCTCTACTTCTCTTTCAAAATTGTTTTGGCTGTTCTTGATCTCTTACTGTTCCATTTGCATGTTAGAATTAGTTGTCAAGTTCCCTGAAAAGGCCTATTCAGAATTTGATTGGAATTATATTCACTTTATAGATTAATTTAGGAAGAAATGTTATGCTGATGATGTTGTCTTTCTATCCATGAACATGTCACTTATCTTTATTTGCTCATGTTTCTTGTGTTCTGCAGTAATATTTTATAATTTCCCCCATAAAGGTCTCTCTTTAATTGCAATTCCTATTGGCTTTTGCTATTGTGAATGATGCCTTCTTATATTACATTTTCTAATCGGTTATTTTTGGGTCTAGGATATTACTGGGCTTCTCTGATGGCTCAGATGGTAAAAAAAAAAAAAAAAAATCTGCCTGCAATGTGGAGACCTGGGTTTGATTCCTGGACTGGGAAGATCCCCTAGAGAAGGAAATGGATACCCACTCCAGTATTGTTGTCTGGAGAATTCCATGGACAAAGATATTATTGATTCCTTATAATAAACTTGTATCTAGCGATCCTGCTGGAACTTAATTACTTCTCAAACTTTGTAGAAGCCCTGGAGTCTCTATATAGACAATCATATGAAATCTACATATAATCTACAATGTTTTGGCTTTTTGTTTCCTGTTATTATACTGTTTATTTCTTTTTTTTGTCTTACTGAATTTGCTAGCATCTTCAGTACAATGTTGAAAGAGGAGCGATTGGTGGCATTCTTATTTTATTCCTGAATTTTGATGGTAATGCTTTTAATATTTTCACATTAAGTAAATTTGCTATGAGCTCTTAGTAGATGAAAGTGAAAGTCTCTCAGTCCTGTCCGACTCTTTGTGACCCCATGGATTGTAGTTCATGGAATTCTCCAGGCCAGAGTACTGGAGTGGGTAGCCATTCCCTTCTACAGGGGATCTTCCCAACCTAGGGATCGAAAACCAGGTCTCCCGCATTGCAGGCAGATTCTTCACCAGCTGAGCCACCAGGAAAGCCCTTGATGTTTGTTGATACAATAAATAATATCTGTCCTTCTCATGGAATTTATGATCACTTGAGAGATAAGGCACAAAAGGAAAGCACCAAAGTATTAATATCATCTTTATTATTGATGAGTTTGATATAGAGTGAAACTTAACATATGGGGGCAAAGGTATTACTAGGACTGAACCCTGGAGTGAGGCAGACTCAATGGGTTTTTATGCTCAACTTTGTGGTCAAGAAGAGTAGTGAACAGGTTTTTTTTAAGTTTTAATTGTTTTCGGCTGTGCTGGATCTTTGGTGCTGTGCGGGCTTTTCTCTAGTTGCAGCGACCAGGAGCCGCTTTCCGGTGGTGGTGCAAGGGCTTCTCATCGCGGTGGCTTCCCTTGCTGCGGAGCGTGAGCTCTAGGGCACACGGGCTCAGCAGTTGACGCGCCCAGGCTCTGGAGCGCAGGCTCAATAGTGGTGGTGCTCCGGCGTAGTTGCTCCTCGGCTTGTGGGATCTTCCCGCACTAGGGGTCAAATCCATGTTCCCTGCGTTGGCAAATGGATTCTTTACCACTGAGCCACCAGGGAAGCTCTGTGAACACAGTCTTGCCTGGAGTGGGAAGATGGAGAGAGAGAAAGACAGAGACAGAGGGAGACAGAGAGTAAGAGAGAAGAGGAAAGAAGCAGATTCACACGCGCTGAGTGTGTGTGTCCAGGTAGGAGACCCACTCCGGCCCTCCAGGAAGTACGGGGTGAAGTGGGAGGAGAGAGGGCTGCCATCTTCCTCCTTCAGAAGTAGGGAAGAAGTGAGGAATAAACAGCCTCCCTTGACACTAGTTGTCTCCGATATTTAAAAGTACGTATTTCATTAGGTTTTCTTTTATACTATTTTAATGTCATTCCTGCTAATTTCTTTTTTTTTTCTTTAATATTTTTCTAGCTTCTTGAGTGCTTCTAATAATTGTTTTCAATCTTCATTGTTTCTTAAAAATATAATACAGTTAAAAGTATAAACTTAAAACTAAGCATCGCTGCACTTTAACTGCATCCCACAAGCTTTGAAAAGCATTACTTCTGTCGACATGTAGTTCTCAATATTTTGTCATTTATTTCTAGGTTCCTTTATAGTCTATAGTTATTTAACACTAATTTATTATTTTGAAATGAGTGAGATTTTAAAAAGATTTTTAAATAGAGGCTCTCCAGTTTAACTGCCTTGTATTCAAAGATTGTTGTCTGTAAGATACAGATTCTTTGACATTTCTTAAGATTTCCTCTGTGACCTTGTAGATGGTCAATTTTTACATATGTTCAGTGTGTGCTTAAAAAGAATAAATACTACCTATTGGGTCTAAATATATAAAGTAGATCAAGCCTGTATATTATGTTGTTCAGACATTATAAAGTATTACATTTTTTATCTGGCTAATCTATTAGTTTTTGACAGGTGAGTATCAAAGTCTTCTCATGCCTGTGACTTAATAATTTCTTATTATAAATGAGTTAGTTTTTGCTTTGTGAATGTTGAAGTTATATTGTTAGGTGCATGCATATTCATGATTTGGATGATAGTACACTTTGTCATTATGTTGTATATTTATGTATGCCTAATAATGCTTTCCACCATAAATTCTTATTTTCTTTTTGCCAGGCTAGCTTTCCTTGGTTAGTATTTATCTAGTGTGGCAGAGGTTTCTAGTTGCCATGCAGTATTAATTTTCCCATTCTTTTTTAGAAGCAGACCCAAGTCGTGTTTTTATAGCCTTTCTTGCAGTAGGGGGTGGCCCCTGAGATGTTGACAGAACAGAAAGGCTGCTTGAAGGCAATCAGTCTGGCAGGGATGACACCCTTTTGTTCTGCTTCCCTTTCCCCTTTCGGCTGCCTGGACTGCTGACTGGATGGCTGGAACTCTGGCAGCCATCTTGGAATGTGAAATTGCCTTGCGGGTTGCACCAAGTGCTGGAACAGTGGAACAGAAAGAAGGTTTAATGCTGGGTCCCTGTTGACAGTGGGGCTCTTGCACTATTTCTGGATGGCCTTCATCTGCACCTTTTTATGTGAGAGAGAGATGTACTTTTACTGCATTTGAGTCACTGCTGTTTTGACTTTTCATGGATAACCAAAACTAATTCTAGCATATGTCAGATACATATTTTGTGTATGTGCCTTCATTTTCAATTTTTGTTGTTCTATTTTATTTATTTTTATTTTATTATTTATTTTCAATGTTGACTTATTTTAGGTGTATCAGTCCACATGTTTTGGATATAAATGCTTTGCTTAGTCATACATATATTAAAAATTGGAATAAAATGCAAACTGTGAATATTTTCTGAGTAATTTTATGAGTGGCTAGTGGCACCCCACTCAAGTACTCTTGCCTGGAAAATCCCATAGATGGAGGTGCTTGGTAGGCTGTAGTCCATGGGGTCGCTAAGAGTTGGACACAACTGAGTGACTTCCCTTTCACTTTTCACTTTCATGCATTGGAGAAGGAAATGGCAACCCATTCCAGTGTTCTTGCCTGGAGAATCCCAGGGACAGGGGAGCCTGGTGGGCCTCCGTCTATGGGGTCACACAGAGTTGGACACGATTAAAGCGACTTAGCAGCAGCAGCAGCAGCCTTGTGTCTGGGACATAGTACTCCCTAAATGTTTCTTGACTGATGAATGTGCTACAAAGGTTTTCTCCTGTCTGCCACTTATCTTTTTACTATAGTTATGATGTCTTTTGCTGCATAGAAATTAAAACTGTAATGTAATCAAATATGTGAGCCTTTTCGTTTTTGACTTTTGGGTTTATGTGGTGTGTTTAGAAAGAGCCCCTACCCACCCCAAACTTATAAATACACCTTATGTTTCATGTAACTTATGTATATGTGTGTGTGTGTGTGTATGTGTATGAATGTTGACTTGATTAGGAATTTTTGTGTGTATGGTGTGAAGTGGGCATCCAACCTTCTTTCTTTCCAAATGGATAATCACACCAAAATTTTCACTGAATTATTATTCTGTTATCAACTAATTGGAATTTTACTATAAATTAAACCAGCTGGCTAAACCAGCTGGAGTGTTTGGAAGACTCGGTAAGCATATCACACAGATAAGTTCCCTGCTCAGCAACTCTTGGTGCTATAAAATTCACCCATGTGAGAAACAACTTCCTTGGCTGCCAGCTTTCCTGCCTGATCCCTGAGAGCCTGCACTGCGATGACTGCCCTTTAGTGACCATCTGCATGGGTCACAGCACCCTCTGTCTGTGTCCACTCCCAGAGATCCACCCATGTACCCCTTTCCCAGATGTCCTTGATACCAGGGATCCACTCTCGTTCTTCCCCTGCCTCCTCAGCTGTGGCATAATGAGAAATATATGTTTGTTCCTTATTCCTGGTTCCTGACACTGCGCTGTGCTTATTCACTCAATCATGTTCACCTCTTTGCAACCCCGTGCACTTGAGCCTGTCAGGCTCCTCTGTCCACGGGGAATCTCCAGGCAGGAATACTGGAGTGGGTGCCATTCCCTCCTCCAGGGGATCTTCCCAACCCAGGGATCAAACCCAGGTCTCCCACATTGCAGGTGGATTCTTTACAGACTGAGCCACCATGGAGGCCCAGTTCCTGACACAGAGCCCCTGAATCCCTTGGAGTTTCCTGGGTGATAAGAGCATCCTTTGTTCTAAACAGGTAACTCTTGCTGGACCCCTAGGTCACTTCAGCATGGAGGCTGGTCACCAGGTGGACCAAACCCAATTAGAAAGTTGGAACTTTCCAGACTTCCCTGGTGGTCCAATGGCTAAGAATTCAGGCTCCCAAAGCAGGGGGCCCAGGTTCAAACCCTAGCCAATGAACTAGATTGCATATGCCACGACTAAGAGTTCACATACTGCAATTAAAAATCACACAAGCTGCAACCAAAGATTCCACAAGCCCACCACAAAGGTGCAAGACCCTGCGTGCTGCAAGTAAGACCTGGCATAGCTAGATAAAACAAATGAATAAAAAATGTTAAGTGGGAGCTTTCATCCCCCACCCTCCATGGCCTCTGGGATGAGAGAGGCAGGTGCATGCGTGCACGTTCAGTCGAGTCCGACTCTTTGCTACCCCATGGACTGCAGCCCCCCAGGCTCCTCTGTCCATGGGATTCTCCAGGCAAGAGTACTGGAGTGGGTTGCCATTTCCTCCTCTAGGGGACCTTCCTGACCCAGGGATCGAACCCTCATCTCTTGCGTCTCTTGCTTCTCTTGTATTGGCAGGCAGACTCTTTACCACTGAGCCACTTGGGAAGCCCTTAGAGAGGCAGGAAATTGAGTTAATAATTGATCATGCCCATATGGTGAGGCCTCCATTAAAATCCTCTATGTGACAGGGTTGGGGAGCTTCCAGGTTGATGAACACAAGGTGCCAGGAGGGTGACTGCCTAGGAGAGGGCATGGAAGGTTGCGTGCACACACACACACCATTTCTTCCATTTGGCTCTCCCTGACTTTATGTCCTTTATCATAAAGTAGTAATGGTAAATAAAGTGACTTTCTGAGTTCTGTGGGTTGTTCTAGCAAATTGTCAAATCTAAGAAGGAACTTGTGGAAACCTTCAGTTTATAACCAATCCATCAGAAATGGAGGAGACAGAAGAGACGAGTTCAACCCCTGGGTCAGGAAGATCCCCTGGAGAAGGAAATGGCAACCCACTCCAGTAATGAGTCAGACATGACTGAAGTGACTTACACACGCCATCAGAAATGGGGGTGAACTTGCAACTGGAGTCTGAGGGGACAGTCTTGTGGGATCTGATGCTAACTCCAGGTAGACGGTGTCAGGACTGAATTGGATGGCTGGACGCCTGGTTGGCATCAGAGAACTGGTTAATGTCTTAGTTTGGGCTGAGGTAACAAAGGACCATAGACTGGGTGGCTTGTAAACAATGGAACTCGGTCTCTTGTCCGTCAGGAGTCTGAAGACCCGAGATCACGGCGCCGGCCTGGGCTGGGCTCTGGTGAGAGCCCTCTTCCTGTTGCAGTCTGGAACCATCGTACCCTCAGGTGGTCTCTTACCAGGGCAAGACCCCACTCATGAGAGCTCCTCCTCGTGACTTAATGACCTCCTAAAGGCTCCACCTCCAAGTACTAATACCATCACACTGGGGTTAGGGTTTCAGCATATGAATATGGAGAGACATACTCAGTCCACTGCAGTTAGTGTAAGAAAAAAAAATCCCACACATTTGGTGGGAAGATAAAAATCTCTGACTATCTGACTGACTGTCTATCCAGGAAAATCATGAGCTTCCGTCCAGGAGTCAGCGTAGATCTATACTTTCAGCCGTCTCTCCTTCCAGGCACAGTGGACAATCATATTCTCCTCCAAAATATCCTTTTGCCCAGTGGGAAGACTTCCCTTCTCCACTGTCCTTCAGGGCTTCTCCGACGGGGGCTTCACTGCTCTGTCAGCCCATAAACCAGGCTCAGGGTTTTCCTTTCTCAGTCAACTGATGGGCAAGATGCCAGCATGTTTCCCAACACCTCCAGTGGGAGTGGAGGGTATCCCAACCCTGGATGAGAACCACTAATTGGCTTTTTCCTTAGCAGGATCGCTCAGGTCACTTTGTCTATATGGTGCTGAGTCCATAAAAGATGCTAACAAGATTGACTGACATTGATAGCAGTACAGAGCTCCCTTTGCATCTATAGGGAACAAGCATGCACAGAGTGGGACAAATTCTCCATCTTTAGGTCTTGATCCATGTCCTCAGTTTCCTGATTATCTGCAAGTTGACTCATTATGTCTTATATCAGGGAATTTAATGTCAGTGTCAAGAGGGGTAGGGCTCCCCAGGTGGTATGGTGGTAAAGAATCCACCTGCCAATGCAGGAGATGCAGGACATGTGGATTCGATACCTGGTCAGGAAGATTACCTGGAGGAGGAATGGCAATCCACTCCAGTATTCTTGCCTGGAAAATCCCATGAACACAGGAGTCTGGAAGGCTACAGTCCACGGGATCTCAAAGAGCTGGACGTGACTTAGTGACTGAGCACCGATGTGCATCAGGGGACATGGCCCTTGAACCAGACTGGTCCTGGCATGATGGAAGGTAGAAGTGAGTCTCCTTATATGTGAGTGGATTTCAGGCAGTTTGGTGTCATGGCTGCAGGAACGAGCAGAATCTGGTGCTGGGCTCGTGGACCTGTGCCTTTGCTCTTGCCTTCATGTCTCTGTGTCTTGTGCTTCCCATCGGAAACTGCCTGGAATAGCATCTGTTATGGATGAGCTGTGTCCTGCCTCCAAAAGCTGTATTGGGTCCTAACCCCTAGGAAAGTGAAAGTCGCTCAGTCGTGTCCAACTCTTTGAAACCCCATGGACTATACAGTCCATGGAATTCTCCAGGCCAGAATACTGGAGTGGGTAGCTGTTCCCTTCTCCAGGGCATCTTCCCAACCCAGCGATGGAACTCAGGGCTCCCGCATTGCAGGCAGATTCTTTACCAGCTGAGCCACCAGGGAATGTGACCTTATTTGGAAATAAGGTCTTTGCAGAAGTAGTCAAGTTAAGATGAAATCATAAGGACATGCCCTAGTCCAATAGGACTGTGTCCTTATAAAAGGGGAAATTTGGACACAGAGACAGACATAAAGGGAAAGCAACATATGGGGATGAAGGCAGAGATGGGAATGATGCATCTGTGAGTCAAGACACAGCAAAGAAGGCTAGCAAACCACCAGAAACTAGCGGAGAGGCATGAAACAGATCCTTCCTTACAACCCTCAGAAGATTCAACCCTGCCAACACCTTGATTTTGGACTTCCAGCCCCCAGAACTATGAGATGATATAATCCTGTTATTTTAAGCTCCCCAGTTGATGCCATTTGTTATGACAACCCTAATAAACTAACAGAGCACCTATCACCACTCTAATTCTCCATAAGTCCTTTTCTGGGACCCATCTTTCACCCTGAAATCTCCTCCCTGGGTCCTTCGGACTGACACCACATCACCCCGTGTTTGGATTTGTCCTTTCGGTGGTGGACAACAAGCCAAGCTCACATCAAGATGGCAGCCATCACGGGGTCAAGCCTGAATGTGAGCCAGAGGCTGCTGGGGACCTAGCCTGTGGTCCCCAGACTGGCCCACGCTCCTGCTGGCCACTTCTGGCCCTTACTTTGCCCACTTTGTGATCCCCAGGCCAGTGCAGGCGGCCAAGCTAAGGACTGATGGTCGAGAGCAAACGGTTGGGCACAGGGCCGGAAACACTCTTCTTCTGTCTTATTCTGAGTGTCGACTCAGAACCATGTTGTCCCAACTTCAGGCATGTGTCACCAAAGGTGCTGGGTCCTGTTCAGATTAGAGAGCGTAGCATCACCAAGGTGTGTGTGTATATATAAAATCAAGGTCTAAGTATTTCCCTGGATCACATATTCATGTAAGCCATGTGAAAGTAATATTCAGTTTTTGAGAAAATGTAAAGGTTTTATTTAATAAATCAATTAAAAATAGCTAAGTTGAGGAATAAATCATGTTTTTCCTGAGCTAAGAAGACCAAGAGGAAATGGAGAGAAGCTGAAGCCTTCCAAATTCTGATATACCCCCATCAGTTCAGTTGTCAGTCATCCCGACTCTCTGTGACCCCATGGACTGCAGCATACCAGGCTTCCCTGTCCATCACCAACTTCCAGAGCTTGCTCAAAGTCATGTCCATCGAGTCAGTGATGCCATATATATCCCCCCATAGTATCACTCTAAAACTTAGTTCAAAATAAAACTTGTTAGGAGAGAGGTGGGAATGGAGGGGTTGCTTTTTTCACCCAGATATATGACCTTTATTGCACTGTCATGATTTTACTAAAAGTACATGCTTATTGTAAAAATATCAAAATTGCAGAAAAATATAAAGAACAAAGTGAAAAGCATGTGAAACCCCACCCCTCGGTGTTACCGTGTGGGTGTTTGCAGTGTGTCGTTTCATACACTTTTCCATGCATCACTCTCATCTTGCACATGGTGGGTCATATTACACATGTTGCTTTTTGTTGTCGACCCCTCTTTGTGTTAATTTTTTCAGTCTTCCCCCCATACTCCCCTCTCCCATCCCAGGTACTCAATAGTAGAACTTTCCTTCCATGTTCATAATCAGGCACAAAGTCACCATGTATGGACCTTAGAGAGGTTTTCAACAGAATAGTGATTAACATCTTGGTATTGGAACCACGTCATATGCACTTCTCTGCATTTTGCTTGCCTCACTTCATGCAGCACAGAGATCCTCCAAGCCATCCGTGTATGTTGCTTGCTCTTTCACTGTTGCACAGAAACTCATGATGAGGTTCTGCTCCCTTTCACTCACCCTGTGAGCTGGACTTTCATCATGTCCCGGGTATTTTCATCGCCCATACTTCCGGCCACATATCCCTGCATGGTGCTGCCTTGATTTGCAGGGCATAAACTTCTCTTGCGCTAAAGGGGATGCATATTAAAGTTTTAATATACCCTGCTGAATTACTTTCCAAAAAGATTATATCACTTTACAACCCCCACCAACAGTTTGTAAGAGGATCCTTTGCCCCATACCTACCCCAGGTCTACATGGAATCTTCTTAATTTTCATCAAAACCACTCTTGTTATTACATATGCAAATCATCCATATAATCTTGAGATTTACTTTCTGGACTCTAGGTGCTACTTATATATTTATTTTAAAACACTGGTTACTACATTTTTTAAGAAACAAAAATAATGCTTGTTCAATGCAAAAAAAATTGAAGAACATAGAAAAGCTTAAGTGGAATTCCCTGGCAGCGAGTGGCTAGAACTCCATGCTTGTACTGCAGGAGGCATGGGTTCAGTCCCTGGCTGGGGAGCTAAGATCCTGCATGCCATGTGGTACAGCCACACACACACAAGTGTAAGAAAAGCACATCCCTAAATCATAACCACCTGTCCATTGCTAGCATTTTGATGTATTTTCTATTTTTTCTTTATATATATATATATATATATATATATTCAGGTAGATACAGGTAGAGTCTTACAAAAGTAGTTTTTACATATGGTTCTGTTGTCAGGTAGCTTTATCCTGATAGCAATCTATTATCACCATCTTTAAAAGCTGATAATTTTTCTCCTAGTGCATTTTTTTTTTAACTGTGTGGTTTTTAACAGATGCAAATTATCCTGTCATACGGTTTTTTTCCCCTCATTTTCTGCTGGAATTTTTTTTTCTGCCATAAACAATTCTGGGATGAACATCTTTTTTCCATTACGTCAGTTCATTTGTTTGCTTCTCTCCTAGAGGTGGAATTATTGAGCCTAAGGCAATGCATATTTTCAGGGTTTTTGAGCCAATCAGCCTCTGAAAGACCCACGCTGGCTTTGCAAGCTCATTTCAAGCCAGAGGCAGATGCTTTGGGAGTGTCTGCCCCCAGCTTTCCCTGGCCCCAGCCTTGGACATGGCGTCCACGGGCACACACCCTCCAGTCTTCTGGGTGTCCAGTGCTTTGTGACTTACAGAGGGTATTTGTGTCCGTGGCCTCAGCACTGACCATGTGACGGGGAGAGGGCAGAAACCCATCCCTATGGCAGATCAGAAACCTAAGGTCAAATGACCCAGGCAGTGAGTGTATTAGTCGGCTCCGGCTGCCGTAACAAAGAACCACAGACTAGATGGCTTAAACAACAGACATTTTCTTCCTCACAGTTCTGGAGGCTAGCAGCGTAAGATCCAGCTGCCGGCAGGGCGGGTTTCTCCTGAGTCCTCTCTCTTGGCTTGTACATGACCATCTAGCTGTGTCCTCACATGGCCTTCTGTGAGTGGGCCTCCCTGGGGTCCAAACTTTCTTCTTATAAGGACATTAGGTACACTGGACTAGGGCCCACCCCAGGGGCCTCCTTTTACCTTAATCAGCTCATTAAAAGCCCCGTCTTCAGATACAGTCACATTCTGAGCTACTGGGGGTTAGGGCTTGGACATGAAAATTCAGGGGTGGGTCACAATTCAGCCCACAGAAGCGAGAGAACTGTCCCTCTCTCCAGAGAGCCAGGCCTCTGGCAGGGGCTGGGGAACTGAGTGTAAGCGCAGTGATCCATGCAGTCCATGCCGGAAACCCTCCAGGTGCTGGCGAGTCACAAACGCAGGCTGTGCGTCTGTTAAACTGGCTTGGGAGAAGTGACAAACGTCACCAGGGGATTCTCTCCCTCAGAGCCCCGCTCCTTCGGGAGGGAGGAGGAATTCTCCTCAGATCATTTTACCAGCCTTGATGCAAGGAATCTTTCAGTTCATAGATTCTGACCAGTTTTCCAGAGAGATTCCAATAAGTGGACTCTCGAGGTCCTTTGACTGCAAATTTTCATTCATTAGCTTTAGGAAGAAGCAACACAGGGGACAAAGCCTTGAATTTTAGATGAGAGCCTGGAGGTTTTGGAAAGTTTGGCTTCCTAAGCAGTAGCTGAATGAGCCGTATCTACAAAATGGGGATGTCCCTGTTGTCTGGGCCATAAACGAAAGGCATTATGAACATTCAAAATAAAAACAAAATGAAGCAAGAAAGAAATATACACAGAATCTGCACCACTGATATCTGTAAAAGGAGAGTCAGTACAGATTGAAACAGAAAAAGGTGAAAGTGTTAGTCACTCAGTCGTGTCCGACTCTTTGCTACGCCATGGACTGTAGCCCACCAGGCTCCTCTGTCCATGGGATTCTTCAGGCAACAGTACTGGGTAGGTTAGCCATTTCCTTCTCCAGGAGATCTTCCCAAACCAGGGATCAAACTCAGATCTCCTGCATTGCAGGCAGATTCTTTACCATCTGAGCCACCAGGAAACTGTGGAATTCAAACCCATTTTCATTTTCTCTGGGCTCTAATCATTTCATTGAAAGACTTCTGACTTAGAATCTGTGCACAAGGCTGATGCCGTGGACCCTAATGAGCTAGGCTGCCGGCAATGCTTCCTTGCTGTGGGTGTTAGTCACCCAGCCATTGCTACTGTCAGTGAGCTGCCTTAAATGTTTCTCAGGGAAATCTGAACCCAAGTGGGTATTTGGAAGGGTCTCCCAGTGGGCTGATTGCCTCGGGCCAACAAGATCTGGAGTTAAAAATGCACAGAAAACCAGGACAAATGAATGAGAAGAGAAGCCAGTGACACACTGACCACTGAGATAAGAAAGAGCGTGGTGTGACGTGGGCATTTCCCGGGAGTCACAGTGGCTCTGTGGCTGGCGAGATTTTAATTAGAATCAAGGGCTCTTGTTTGGCATCTTAGATTATACCAATCAATGAGCCGAATCCAAATGTGGAGATCAACCCTCAACACAGGCTGATAAGGAGAGCCTGGGAGGCCCTGGGTTGGACAGCAAAGGAATACTGCAGAGCTGGGCTTTGCGCTCGGCAGGCCTGCTTCAGACTTGTGAGAACTTGCAGTTCTCCTACGTTGAGCTTGGAGTTGTTCAATGAGTGGGCCTGGCAAGGCCTTGGAGACTTCAAAGATGAAACGTGAGGCTGTAGTTGACTGTTTTGCTGATTGAGACAGCCAGTAGGCATCAGAAAGCGTCTTTTTTTTTTTTGAATTTCCTCTGCTTTATTCTTTTTTTTAAAAAAAAACTTTACATAATTGTATTAGTTTTGCCAAATATCAAAATGAATCCACCACAGGTATACATGTGTTCCCCATCCTGAACCCTCCTCCCTCCTCCCTCCCCATACCATCCCTCTGGGTCGTCCCAGTGCACTAGCCCCAAGCATCCAGTATCGTGCATGGAACCTGGACTGGCAACTCGTTTCATACATGATATTTTACATGTTTCAATGCCATTCTCCCAAATCTTCCCACCCTCTCCCTCTCCCACAGAGTCCACAAGACTGTTCTATACATCAGTGTCTCTTTTGCTGTCTCGTACACAGGGTTATTGTTACCATCTTTCTAAATTCCATATATATGCGTTAGTATACTGTATTGGTGTTTTTCTTTCTGGCTTACTTCACTCTGTATAATAGGCTCCAGTTTCATCCACCTCATTAGAACTGATTCAAATGTATTCTTTTTAATGGCTGAGTAATACTCCATTGTGTATATGTACCACAGCTTTCTTAACCATTTGTCTGCTGATGGACATCTAGGTTGCTTCCATGTCCTGGCTATTATAAACAGTGCTGCGATGAACATTGGGGTACACGTGTCTCTTTCCCTTCTGGTTTCCTCAGTGTGTATGCCCAGCAGTGGGATTGCTAGATCATAAGGCAGTTCTATTTCCAGTTTTTTAAGGAATCTCCACACTGTTCTCCCTAGTGGCTGTGCTAGTTTGCATTCCCACCAACAGTGTAAGAGGGTTCCCTTTTCTCCACACCCTCTCCAGCATTTATTATTTGTAGACTTTTGGATTGCAGCCATTCTGACTGGTGTGAAATGGTGCCTCAAGAAAGTGTCTTTATTTTTGCCCATCACTGCCTTACTCCAATTTCTGTAGTGGGTGTATTCGTTTCCTGCGTGTGTGCGTGCTCAGTTGTGTCTGACTCTGCCACCCCAGGGACTGTAGCCTGCTAGGCTCCTCTGTCCATGAAGTTTTCCAGATAAGAATACTGGAATGGGTTGCTGTTTCCTTCTTCAGTGGATCTTCCTGACCCAGGGATGGAACCCGTGTCTCTTGTGTCTTCTGCGTTGGCAGGCAGATTCTATACCACTGAGCCCCTGGGAAGACCATTAGTTTCCTAGTTGTTGTTGTTAAATCACTAAGTCATGTCCGACTCTTTGTGACCCATGGACTGCAGTGCTCCAGGCTTCCCTGTCTGTCACTATTTACCAGAGTTTGCTCAAACTCATGTCCATTGAGTCAGTCATGCCATCCAACCATCTCATTCTCTGTTTCCCCCTTCTCCTCCTGCCCTCAATCTTTCCCAGCACCAGGGTCTTTTCCAATGAATCAGTTCTTCACATCAGGTGGCCAAAGTACTGGAGTTTCAGCTTCAGCATCAGTCTTTCCAATGAGTATGCAGGGTTGATTTCCATTAGGATTGACTGATTTGATCTCCTTGCTGTTCAAGGGACTCTCAAGAGTCTTCTGTAACACCACACTTTGTTAAAAGGCATCAATTCTTTGGGGCTCAGCCTTCTTTATGGTCTGGTAACTACTCCCCAACACCCATACTCCCCTCATAGCCACACCTCATTCAGGTTCAGATTCCGATATAGTTAACAAGCCCATCCTACCCAGGAGTGGGGAAGAGGAGGCAGGGAAGAAGTGGTTACCAGACCAAGGACTTATCTCCGACTGGAGACCTGGGTCCTGCCCCTTCCCCTGCCCCTGGGGAATGGACTGGGGTGCTAGCCTGGGCAGCAAGGACCACCAGGGTGGTAGGAGTTAGGCAGGAGAAGGGCCTGGGGGACTGGAACTTTGAGGCGGGATCCCTACACTTAAGGGGCCTGGGCTTGGTCTAATGCTCTTTGAAATTCTTAATAATTTGGAACCGGGGCCCTGCATTTTCATTTTTCTTGGATCCCACAAATTACGTAGCTGATCCGGCTTTGAGGAATTCACTGAGGTTGGTGTCGGGGGCTGTTTAGAAGTAGCTCTGGGCAAGGCGGCCTTGGGTGCATGGGGGATGGGGTTGAGCTGGTATATTCTCTGCTCTGGATCAGGAAACTATTCCCCCACATGATTGGGACCGAGCTCCCTGGTGTCTCTCTAGAACACAGATGAGCACAGGCCCCAGCGGTGGACTTTGATCTCTTTTTTATTGCTTTTCTCGTTAGAAAAAGCGAAGAGTGAAGACCTAGGAGGGAAGATCGCCTGAGTGATCCTCAGGCTGAGTGTGGCGGGGAGGGGGAGATTCCCCCACTGCCCCTCCTGAGTTCTCTTGGGCTGGTCTGAAAATTAAATTGACACAAGACAAGAGCAACAGGAGGGAAAAGAAAAAACAGTTCTTACTTAAGGTCTCATAGAAATGGGACCCCCGAAGTGACCAGTGCAGACTATTTATATATCATCTTATTTACTTAAAATCATTTTATTTATTATTTATTTAAAACATTATCTAATTTATTTATTTGGCTGTGCTGGGTCTTAGTTGCAGCATGAGGGATCTTTGATCTTTATTGTGGCTTGTGCTATCTTCCTGTTTCAGCATGTGGGATCTAGTACCCTGACCAGGGATTGAACCTGGGCCCTTGCATTAGGAGCACAGAGTCTTAGCCACTGGGCCACCAGGGGAGTCCCTACATATCATTTTTATACAAACAGTTACTTGTAAAGATTTAACACAACAAAAGAACTTGTGCTTGGGGTAGCAGGATAATGAAGTAGCAATGTCTGTCTATATAGCTTTCTTAGCTTGACTTCCCTAACTCTGGTGATAAGGAGGCTTTCTATCCTGGCATAGGGAGGGTATCTTCACATGGGAGATTTATTTCTCGCTTTCAGGGGGAGAGGAGTTGGGGAAGGTCAGAGTGGTTTTTTTTTATATCATTTTTCCCCACTGGCTATTTCTCAAGTAACTTTAATTCAAAATAATCAATAAGCCATTGTAGCATGTCTGGGGGCAGCCTGCTCTAAGCCCCATGAAGACAAAAGGAAAATCAAGCCCTTGGTGTTCCATCATGGCTTTGCCAAGGTTGATGTAAGCCTGCGGCAGGCCTGCTTCCGAGTGAGCTCTGAGAAGCCTGTACCCCCCCCCATAGCGGAACTACAAAATACAAAAACAAGCGTTCCAAACGGCTAACGGCTTATGGACCCCCACCCCCACCAAGTGCAGACACAGCTGAGCCTCATTACTCATGGATTCAGTATTTCCAAATCTGCCTACTTGCAAAGATTGATTTGTAGCCTGCTCTATTTAAAGTGGGGCTTCCCAGGTGGCCCTAGTGGTAAAGAATCTGCCTGCCAATTCAGGAGACATAGAGATGCGGGTTCAATCCCTGGGTCGAGAAGATCCCCTGGATGAGAGCATGGCAACCCACTCCAGTCGTCTTGCCTGGAGAATCCCACGGACAGAGGAGCCTGGTGGGCCCCAGTCCAGCAGGCGCGACTAAGGCGACGGAGCAGCAGCAGCATAGTTAGAATGGATGACCAACAAGGGCCTACTGCACAGCACACGGAACCCTGCTCAATGCTGGGTGGCAGCCTGGGTGGGAGAGGGGTTTTGGGGAGAATGGATATGTGTGCATGTATGGCTTAGTCCCTTTGTTGTTCATTTGAAACTATCAAAACATTGTTAATTGGTTATGTGTGTGTGTGTGTGTGTGTGTGTGTGTGTGTGTGTGTGTTCAGTTGCTCAGTCGTATCCAATTCTTTGTGACTCCGTGGACTGTAGCCCGCCAGGCTCCTATGTTCCTGGGATTTCCCGGGTAAGAATACTGGAGTGGGTAGCCATTTCCTTCACCAGGGGATTTTCCCGACCCAGGAATACAACCTGCATCTCTTGCATTGGCAGGCAGATTCTCTCTCCCTGAGACAGCAGGGAAGACCCGTTCGTTGGCTATACCCCAATACAAAAAAACAGTTAAAAAAAATGTAAAACAATAGATTTTTTTTTTTTTTGCAGCCCCAAATCAGTATTTGCTGTGCTTTCGAGGTCATGTGAAAAGCAGTGTGAACTTCTGAGCTGCCTGAAGTTCAAGTTCCCAGCTGAGCCCCAACAGGGTGACTTCCGCCTTCTGGTCTTCACCCCTCACACTGTAACAGGTATTCTTTTCAAAGTCTACTTACTGCCGAGGTTTTGCACCTTTGTGCTTTTTCTCAGTGATGTTATCGTTTAAAATGACTCCCGAGGTATCGCTGAAAGGCTGTCTGCTGTTGCCATGCACGAAAAGACTGGGATGTGACTTGGGGAGAAAACATTTGTGTTAGGGAAGCTTCAAGCATACGCTTTGGGCTGTGAGCTCAATATTGAGCAAACAATGTATATTAAATAATGTGTTTTCAAACAAAAACCCACATAAAACAAGGTTATGTTAGTAGTGGGTTGGCAAAATGTGGGGACCAGAGGCTGGAGGGAGAGCCTACACTTGTATTTCCCCTATGGGCAATGGTTGGGTTTTATTTGAATGTTTTTTAAAAAATTGATTATTTATTTTTGGCTGCGCTGGGTCTTTGTTGCTGCAGGCAGGCTTTCTCTAGTTGCGGCGAGCGGATCTTCTCTTGCTGCAGAGCATGGGCTCTAGAGCACACCAGCTTCAGTAGCTGTGGCTTACAGACTTAGTTGCCCTGCGGCACGTGGGATCTTCCTGGATCAGGGGTCGAACCGCTGTTCCCTGCATTGGCAGGTGGATTCTTAACCACTGGACCACCAGGGAAGCCGATGGTTGGGTTTTGATAATTCAGTTCTTGTGCTAATTTTATAGAACAAATGTGTGTGTGTGCATGTTGCTTCAGTCGTGTCTGACTCTTTGTGACCCTGTGGACTATAGCCCACCAGGCTCCTCTGTCATGGGATTCTCCAGGCAAGAATACTGGAGTGGATTGCCATGCCCTCCTCCAGGAGATCTTCCCAATCCAGGGATCGAATCTGTGTCTCTTAATGTCGCCTGCATTGGCAGATGGGTTCTTTACCGCTAGCGCCGCCTGGGAAGCCCTTTATAGAACGGAACTGCCTTGAAAAACAAGAGTCAACTGTAATCTGAAATTCCTAAGAAGTTTAGGAATGCGTTTATTTGTCTTGTGGAAAATAGATACAAGTTCCACTTTGTAGATGAGGCCACAGGCTCAGAGAGATTGAGCAGCCCGCCCAGGGACACACAGCTGGTTGGTTATAGGCAGAGCTGAGGCTTGCTCCCAGGTCTTCGGATTCTAAACCCTGCATCACTCTTTTCAAATGTTCGCACAGACACATCCTCAGAATAAAGGAGTAATGCACACCCCTGGGAACACAGAGTAGAAGCTGAAAACAGCCCTCCCAGGTGTTAAACTGCTTGACAGTCTCTTGTTTTACCTGGAAAATTCTTAGGCATTGTTCATGCTACTCCAGAAACTCTGTTTCATTTTATGATAACAATGGAAAATGACAACTCGAATGCTTTCACCCCAGCGAACTAGATACACTCACTCCGCCCTCACATGCTTTCCTCCAGGGCAGGGACTTGACGAGTTGTGTCACCTCTGGGTCCCCGGGGTCCAGAGAGTAGAGTAAAGACAGAGAATGACTTATACTCCAAGGCGGGTGGGGTGGGGTGGGGGTGGCACTGTGGCAAACTCACCTCTTCCGTGGCCGCGAGCTCCGGATCCTAGACTCCGGGAATTCTGTCTCCCGGACGCACGAGCGCCTCTGCCGCTATTCACCACTTGGGGGCGCCCCCACACAAGCCGGATCCACGTTCCCGCTGGATTTGTTTCCACGGAGGTCTACCCTTTCCTCTGTGGGCCACCATGGTTGCCATGGATACTCGTGGCCACCCGCCAGACCAGGGTCTCAGGGCTGACGGGCTTTGCAGGTTTTAGGCCTTCAGTTCAGCTTCGGCCGTTTAGGAGACCTCTGTTAATAAACTGCCCCCGAAGGAACCACTGGATATCAAGGCGGAAGAATGGACGAGCTCTTTCCTGGCTCAACCTCCGTGAGATGGTCAGACAGCATCCGGGAGTCCAATGAGGTTGGCCGCACTTACTCGGAGTTTCTGGGACCCGCCCCAGGGTATCTCCCACACTGGAGGGACCAAATCCCTTTTTTGAAGTGACTCAGAGCGAGCCTGCGGCCCTACAGGCTTTAGGATCAAAGAGAAGTCTCCTCTGCCCTCCTTTCCTGGTACCTCAACTTGGCGTGTTGATGCTGGGGTCTTACTTCACCCTCACACTGACCAGTATTGGACACTGGGACATCTGATACATGTGTCCAGAGAGCAGTGTGTTTTCAAAAATGATGGTTGTATTTCTGCTTAATGACCAAGGCACTTGATGGGTGTTCCATTCTTTGATCATCTCCTGGATGCTACATACGCGTGCACACACACACACACACACACACCTGACCACATGCACGATCATGCACACACATTACACACTCATAAAATCCCAGACCTCAGCTCCTGTGATTCCTCTGGTCTGTTCTGTGTTTCTACAACCATTTATTTACACAGCTGTGTAGTAACCTGTATAAGTTTAGTAATTTGTGGCTCTGAGGGAATCCTGCAAGGGATCTTGTTGAAAAATACACTTTCAGGATCCTGAGTGACTCAGGTCGCCGAGTCCAGGATTCAGCAGGAACCTGAGTCCTGCTGAACCCAATCTCTGGGAGCCTTCCTGGAGAGGGGCATCAGTGCCCTCTGGTGTGCCCTCGCTGCCACCATCCGTGTGATCTGACTTGCTTGGGCCACCTGCACCCTTGTGTGTCCCTATCTGCCCTCTCCTGCATCCACCCTCCACCCTGCAGCCACAGCCGTTTTTAAGGAACCACCTTAAGATCGCATCACCTTGTTCAGTGGCTTCTCCACTTGAACAAGCTCCACTTGTTCACTCCACTGAACAAGTGCCCCAAGGATGGAGGTAAATATACAGACCTTCCTCAAGTCCTGCACCCAGTGGCCTGCCCACTTCTCCCTCCAGCAACAGCTTTTCACCTTTGGTAATTTCCTGTCTTGGCTTCTTTCTTTCTTTCTTTTGGCCATGCCGCATGGCTTGCAAGATCTTAGTTCCCTGACCAGGGATCAAACCCAGGCCCCTGGCAGAAAGCCCAGAATCCTAACCACTGGACTGCCAGGGAATTCCTCTTCTCCCTTGGTTTCTTTTCAGTATTTTTTTTTCTTTCCTAATTTATCATGATGCATATAAGATATTAATTCTTTCACTCATCATCCTACTTTAATAGTATGAGCATTTAAAGTAATGAACTTCCTCCTGGGTGTTTTTTATTGAGGATTCATAGAGATTTTGAGATGAAATGTCCTCTTTTTCTTTGTTTTCAAGAGAGTATGTCACTGGTGTTTTAATTCTTCTTGAGCTAAGTGTAAACTAGGAACATGTCTCGATTTCAAAGTCATGCATATTTTGAGTCATCTCTGTATTAACTTTTCCTAATCATTTTGGATCATGTTTAGGAGATGTGGTCTTAAACCTCTACTTTTAAAATATTCTCAACTTGTCCTATGGACATGTCCTGTCACACCACTCAGGTGATATAAACTTCTAGATTTATCTTTCTCTCTTTAAAAAACAAACAGATTTATGTATTTATTTTTGGCCGTGTGGGCTTTCTCCAACTGTGGCAAGTGGGAGCTCCTCCTCATTGCAGTCTCTGGGCTCTCATTGTGGCGGCTTCTTTTGTTGTGGAGCACAGGCTCTAGGGCTTCAGTAGTTGGGGCTCAGGGGCTCAGTTGCTCCTTGGCATGTGGGATCTTCCTGGACCAGGGCTTGAACCTATGTTCCCCGCTCTGGCAGGCTGACTCTTAACCACTAAACCACCCGGGAAGTCCTACCCCTCTCTTAAAGTGTTAGTCACTCCGTCATGTCCGACTCTTTGCGACCCCGTGGACTGTAGCCTGCCAGGCTCCTCTGTCCATGGGATTCTTCAGGCGAGGATACTGGAGTAGGTAGCCCTTCCCCTCCCCAGGGGGTCTTCCTGACCCAGGGATCAAACCAGGGTCTCCTGCATTGCAGGCAGGTTATTTATCGTCTGAGCCACCATCGAAGCTCATACTTTTCTTAAATGAAGAGTTTTATTGCATTTATCATATTTATTGAAGTTTTCTGCTACACTTGCACATACGTGTATATAAGTGTATGTATGTATGTTGATTACTATATGGGTATATATATGTATACATCATATATCTCTCTCAAGTTCTACCATTTCTAATAGTTTTTGTTTATATTTAGCTGCTGTGCTGTTTTCTGGACTCAGATTCACAACAGTTTCATTTTCTTCATAAATGGTAACTTTTATCATTACATAGTGGCCTTTTTTTTTCTAGTTCGTGCTTTGATTTTTTTAATTAAAATTTTTAAAATTCTGGCTGCACTGAGTCTTTTTGCAGCATAGTAGTGGCTCGAGGGCTTGCCTTCTCTTTTGTCTTTTAACCTTTCTTTGTAACCCGTAAAATTAGACATTGTTATTATTGTTTCATAGTCAGTACATGGAGTTGCCTACATAATTACCAATTTCTTTGCTCATAATCCTTTCTTTTTATTGTTTTCTTTTAGAATATTATTTATTTACTTGGCTGCATCGGGTCTTCGTTGTGGCACACAGGATCTCGGTTGCAGCGCATGGGCTTTTTGGCGGTGGGGAGGGAGGTAGGGCTCTTTTTCTACTTACTGTTTGCCGTCTCTCTAGTAGCCTCATGTGGGTTTAGTTGCCCCATAGCACCTGGAATCTTAGTTCCCTGACCACGTATTGAACCCATGTCCCTGCATTGGAAGGTGGATTCTTAACCACTGGATCACCTGGGAAGTCCCCCATCATTCCTTCGTATTTGTTAATGCTAAAGATAATTTTAATTTTGAAGGGATTTCGTCCTTATAGAAAATTATAAGAATAGTAGGGAATAGTACAAATAGCTCCCCCAGCAACCATTCAAGAACACATCGCCAAGCTGCTGCCCCATCATCTCAGATAGTTGAGTGTGTTCCCTACAAACAAGGACATCCTCCTGCAGTCTGTGATGGTTTCTCAGTCTTTCCTTGATGTCCATGACCTTGACACTTTCAGAGTAGAGGTCAGCTACTTTGCAGGCTGTCCCTCCAGTTGGATTTGTTTGTTTCTTTTGATTAGATTCAGGTTCTGTATTTTTGGCTGCAGTGTCACAGACTTTGTGTTATGTTCTCCTCTTTACGTGTGATCAGAGAGAACACAACTTTAATTTGTCCCATGACTGGTGATGTGACATTGTGACTTTGATCACTTGACTAAGGTGGTATCTGCCAGGTGTCTCCACTGTGGGGGTTCTCCTTTTCACAATTATAAATGTTTTGTGAGGAAGAACTCCCAGACTTTTTTACCCCTTGGGTTTTAGCATCTATTGATACTTCTAGGCTAAATTATTAATAACTCTGGAGGCTGTCACATGATAATTTTTCTAATCCCATCATTCCTTCTGCATTTATTAGTTGGCATTTTACTTTTTAGAGATATTACCAGTTACTTTATTTTTGTTTATTTATTTTTGGCTGTGGTGGATCTTCGTTGCTGCACGTGGGCTTTCTCCAGTTGTGGCAAGCAGGGGCTACTCTCTGTTGCAGTGCGTGGGCCCGTGCCTGCAGTGGCTTCTCTTGCTGCAGAGCGCAGGATCTAGGCACACAGGCTTCCGTAGTTGCTGCTCACAGGCGCTAGAGCCCGGGCTCAGTAGTTGTGGTGCATGGGGCTTAGTCGCTCCACGGCATGCAGAATCTTCCTGGACCAGGGATTGAACCCATGTCCCCTGCAGTGGCAGGTGGATTCTTACCCACCCCCGCACCAGGCAAGTCCATTAGTTGGCATTGTAGTGTAAACAGTTTTCCCTTCTTCTCATTTCTTTGTTCATTCATTTTTGCTGCTGCTGCTGCTAAGTCGCTTCAGTCGTGTCTGACTCTGTGCGACCCCATAGATGGCAGCCCACCAGGCTCCCCCATCCCCAGGATTCTCCAGGCAAGAACACTGGAGTGGGTTGCCATTTCCTTCTCCAATGCATGAAAATGAAAAGTGAAAGTGAAGTCGCTCAGTCGTGTCTGACTCTCAGCGACCCCATGGACTGCAGCCTACCAGGCTCCTCCGTCTGTGGGATTTTCCAGGCAAGAGTACTGGAGTGGGGTGCCATTGCCTTCGTTTTTAGCTGTGTGCTTTTCTGGTTCATTCCATAGGTTCCAATTTGTTACTTTTATTATTTATTTCAGTCTTCAGTTGTCTCAGAGCCAGTGGGGGCCCCTCAGAGCTGGCTCCCCTGTCCTTTTGATTTATCCCCATCAATTTTGGAACACATCCTTATTTTCTGACACAAAAGATGTTATAGGCTCATCCTGTACTTTTCCTGCCTCTATCTTCAAATTGGCCATTTTCCCAAGAAGCCCTGGTTCCTGATAGGGAGAAACTGAGCCCTGGGTGCTGGGCAGGCTGATGGCTATTGCTGCCAGACCTTGCATGTGGATAAAACTAGGGCAGATATGCGCGTATACACACACTTATGTCTATACCCACTTCATATCTGTCCATGAGTGCTGAAACCATGAGTTCACATCTCTAACACACAGGGTTCCTGCCAGTTTTTTCCCCTTCAATATTTGCAACTCCTTCTCTGACAGTGAGAAACTGGACTGCTGTTATTCTCTGTATTTTACTTATTTGATCAATCTCTTCTCGGTAACCTATCTGCCACTGTGTTGCCCCATGCCCCTCAGAGGTGACAGGTGCTGACAGACACAGGTGTGCTGTTTCGGTGACTTTAACTATCAGAAACACTGTTGCTGCTTGTGACATGGGCTCCCAAACTGGTGACCAAATCTCAGTAAAAATCAGAACACAACGCAGCACAGTTTTCCAGCATTTTACATGATAGTTCCAGTACTCAAAAATCAACTGTTTAGTTAAAAAAAATTCCACATAAAATGATGTTACGTTTTAGCTGCTGAATAATTATAAACAGAGTCTTATAATAAAAATTAATTTTGGAATTATAATTCTGTAACATTGAAAAACCACAGAACATTTATAATGATTTAAAATGTTTGAAAATCCAGTCCAGGAACCTTTGAAAGTCTTGCAGGATTGAAGGGGTGATTCTTGCCCATCACAGGCCTCCACCCAGTCACTGTGATGGATTCAAATGCCTCCATGAACTCGCTACCATCTGTGTTTCTGGTTCTGCAGGTTGAGAACTGGGTTTAGAGCATGACACAATGCTGGGTACCAGCTCTTGGGCTGACAGTGTAAGTGGTACCAGCTCTTCTGACTGCCCGCAGGCCTTGCCACCACTGTGGGGCTTTTATAAAGCTGTGGCTTGGAATGTGGAGCAAAGCAGGTCACAGCCTTGGAAAGAACAGTGCTCATCGGGCTTCTCTGCAGACAGGACCCCTGGCTTTGGCAGCTCTGGCAACTGGGGAATCCCAGCCTCTGTGTCACCAAGTCTAAGCTTGTACTGCTCACCACTCGACAGGCCAATAAATGGAGAGACGGATTGTTGGGGCCAAGAATAGTGATTTTATTTGGAAAGCTAGCAGACTGAGAAGATGGTGGACTACTGTCCCAAAGAACCATCTTCTCTGAGTTAGAATTCAGGCTTCTTTTATACTAAAAGGAGAGGGGATGGTACTTACCTGGTAGTCCAGTGTCTAAGACTCCATATTCTCAATGCACGGGGCCCAGGTTCAATCCCTGGTCAGGGAACTAGATCCCACAAGCCTCAACTAAGAGTTCACTTGCCACACTAAAGATCTTGCATGCTACAGCAACGATCAAAGACCCCACATGCTGCAACTAACACCCGTCACAGGCAAATAAATAAATACGTGTTGTTGTTAAAAGGAGGGAGGGGATAAAGTCTTGGTTTCAGCCAGACTCTGGGGGGGTTGTGTTAATTTCTTCCTTCCAACAGCCACTAACAGGTGGGCCTGGTCAGGATGTTTCCTGTGAGCTAAACAAAGCTATTTTAGCCTAAACTGGTTACCTGGGAGGCAGAGATCTTAGAGATGGGCCATTATGTATAATTTAAGCTTATAGGCAATATCCTTTTGGTTGTTAACTTGTAATAGAATCAAAGATTCTTCCTTATTACACGTGTAAGGCCAGAGTTCTCCTCAGCTCACTAGGGAAGGATGTAGAACAGAGAAAGCCTGGGAAGGGCCTGATTAAAGGAGGAAAAGGCACTCCCTCACCTTTCTTAGTGAGAGAAGATGCCCATGGCCATTTGTTCATAAAACACATCCAGAGCCGTGCCTGCCATGGTTCAGAGTGTGCGGTGGGGCAGTCAGAGTCCTGCTCCGTAAAGTGGGCAGCCTGGGTGTGTGTCGGCGGGGGGGCGGGGGGACAGACAATAAACAAGAAAACAAGTAAGCATATGCACATCAACTATTATGGTGATACCAGGAAAGCTTTATCAAAAGCCCAAGTTGGGGGCTTCCCTGGCACTCCAGTGGTTAACACTTTGCCTTCTGATCCAGGAGGTGTGGAGCTAAGATCCACATCTTGGCCTCAGGGCCAAAAATCCAGAACATAAAACAGAAGCAGTATTGTGACAAATTCAATAAAGACTCAAAAAAAAAAACCAACAAAAAACAGGTACAAGTTCTTGTTCAACTCATCCAAAAAGAATCTGGGTAAGGAACACAAAGGGGGATAAAAAAAACCCACGGAGGCTGAGGAGCAAAGAGAATAGACGCAGTTTATTGTGGCAAGAGAGAAAGGACACACTCAGAGAAGTGCGTGGGCTCCTCACGAGTAAGGGGCGCCCCCGCAGGCTTTTTTAAAATCTTATTTTTAGCCCTTTGAATGGGTTGGGGCCTTTTTGATTAGGGGTGGACTATTCATTGAGGGGAAGGCATGGCCTGGATTGTACCAGGCTGCATCAGTTCCCGTCTTGTGCATTTGTCTCCTGTAGCCACAGTGTGTGCACCCTAAGGGCTGTTTTTCCCTTGCTTCCCCTTACTAGTTGAGCACCACACAAAGGGCATATAGGGTCCTCAGCAACCTGTGCATTTCTATTGCACGTCCTCCACCGTTTTCATGGTCAAGAGTTTCTTGTTCAGACGCTACAAGGTATCTGTTTCAGATGCCATTCTTCCACGTGTCATGGCCTCATTAAGGGCAAAAGGAGGAGGCTTTGCCTTCTGCCTAACGCCTTATTTTGGGCAGACAGCAGTGAGCGGCAGCTTGAAGCAAGATCTTAGTGCCATGACGGGGGATTGAACCCTGGTAGTGGTGGGGACAGTGCTGAATCCTAACCACTAGACCACAAGGGCCAGTGGCTGGAGTTGGGGCCCTGGCTCTTGTCTGCCTTGGAAAAAAAGAAAAACGGAATTTGACAAAGAGACAGAAGGTATTTCTAAGCATTGACAAGAGAGAACAGGGCGCATGTGTCCTCAGTCGTGTCTGGTTCTTTGGGACACCACAGGCATGGACTAGAGTGGGTTGCCATTTCCTTCTCCTCCAGGGGATCTCTCCTACCCAGGGCTTGAGCCCACATCTCCTACATCTCCTGTACCTCCTGCAAGAATCGGAGGATTCTTTACCACTAGGCCACCTGGGATTAACAAGAATTTGGTTGTAAATGTCTAGCCTGGGGCCCATCTATCTTATGCCTCTGGCCCAGCCGTCTTTCCTGCCTCCGTGGGAAAGAACAGGTTCCCGAGAAAATAAAACAGGAATCAGGGGCCACTTCGAGCTGAGGAGGGAAGGCTGGGGGAGGTGGCTGCAGGAAGATCTGTTCTCTCCTCGAGGTTACTTCTCAGGGCGGGGCCAAGGGCACTGAGGGGCCCGAGCTGCCCTTGTCCCTGAGGCTGCGGGTCTCCTGCCAACACCGATAGTGATATACTGGCTGGGAGCCGAAAAGTACTAAAAGTCTTTGCCCAAAGAGGAAAGCGTGGGACGATGATAGGAATGGGCTGGCGATCTGGGCAGGACAAGCCCAGAACAGAGATGTTAGGAAGTACAGGTTGATTAATTGTCAAAGGTATTTTGCAATTTCAGCAGAATACAGCATTCTTGGAGGGAAATACCCTTACGGTTTTCTTCTAGTGACAAATTACCGTGGAGACGCACCAGAGAAGATACGAATAACTTCCCAACGTTTAAGTCAGACCCGCATATAGTGACCTCATTCAAAGAAACACCCAGTCCCACCAACTCTGACAGCCTCCCCCCTTGCCGGGGGTATCCGTCCCTCTATCCGGGTTTCTCCCTGGTCTCCCCTCACAGTGATCTAGGGTTGACTCACAAGATGGTGCCCAGGACCCAGCCCTCTGATTGGTGGACTTGGGTCACGTGGTCCTTGACGCCTGCTCCCGCAGACTGAGGATCCAAAATGGCGCCCAGAGTGTGCCTGGGGTGGGGGAAGGGAAGTAGCAACTCCAGGAGCCTAGGAGGCTGCACCCACGTCACCCTAATGCCCCAAATGGTCCCAGGTTGTAGATTCTTCTGAGAACTAAAGGGAAGATGTCCAAGGATAATGTCCGTTTTGTTCCTTCCCTACAACTCTAGAGCTTTCTTTATTGTAGAGTCCCTTTTCCAAGCTTTTAAAACTTTTGTATTGCATGACTTTAAAAACAGGTTTTAAAATGCCCATTAAAGAAACTGGAAAATATACAAAAAGGAAAAAAGTTAATTATGCATGTCTTTCCGTTCTATTCTGTTTATGGCATGGATTATAGACTCTGTAATCATATCTCTTACCACTGCCCATGACTTCATCGTCTCATCCGTGCATCCTTGGTCTTCATCAACCCCATCTCCCATCCCAAGACCTGTGCAGTACTCTTCCTTCTGCCTCGAATGCATTTCCCAGACCTGCATGTCTTACTGCTTCACCTCTAAGTCTTTACTCACATACCACCTTTTTGCTGATGCCAGCCTTGTCCATCCTACTTAAAATTGCATTCTGATCACCCTAATCCCCCTTGCATCACCCTGCTTTGTCTTTGTGCCTCTCACCCTCAGCAGACTAGGTCATTTCTTTATTATATCGATCGTTACTGCCGGTCTCCCCTGCTAGACTATAGGCTCCAGGAGAGCAGCGACCTTTACTGTTTTTTTCTGGATGCATCCTCAGCATCTACAACAGTTGCTGTCACATAGCAGGCACTTGATGGATTTTTGCTGGTTGAATTGAATGAATGAAGACTGGCTAGTGCTTATTGAAGATTTACTCTGGGCTAGGCATTGTGCCAAGTACCTTACCTTCTTTCAACGACTCTTGAAGAAAGTTTTAATAAACCCATTTTACAAACGAGTAACCCTGGGCCCAGAGAGGCTAAGCAACTTGCCTGTGATCACATAGCTGGTAAATGTCAGTGCCAGGGCAATTCATCTCTGCCCTGGCTGGTGTGTGTGTATGTGTGTGCTGGAGCCTGAGAAGATACTCCTGGCTGCTCCAAGAGGACAGTGATGGGTTTCCTCAGGCAGTGATATGATTTGGGTGGAGAAGGTGGGGGGATAAGAGAGATCTCAGGGACAGCGGCTAGGAGGCTACTGTACTCCTTTAGCTGAGAGCTGATAGTTCCCTGCATTAGCGGGTAGCCAGGGAGATGGGGAGAAGCATCAGAGGTGGACAGCAGGATTTGGTAATAGATTGAATGAGGGGTGTTTAGATGGGGTTCACATAGATGCAGATTGGGCCATGGGGCCCATGATTGAGGGAGCACTACCAGGAGAAGCTAGAAGGAGGGCAAGGGAAGCAGAATAAGGAAGATGAAGCCAATCAAGGTGCAATCAGGGGATATTCAATTAAAGTGGCTCCAGGAGCCCAAGAAAATGGCAGACCCTGCCCAGGAAGGAAGCTTGAAGTGGCTGGGGGAGGGGCACACAATGAGGCAAGAGAGTCAGAGGGCATCCGGTGAGCAGGGGCAGTGTTCGCGGCAAGAGAGGAGAGGAAAAGGAGGAGAGGAGGATGGCACCAAGGTTACTGCATCCAAGTGGATGCTGCTGGCATTTCTGAGATGGAGGAAGACCCAGGGAGGATCCAGGATGGGACCAGTTAAGTTTGAGAGCCCTGTTAGGCGGCCCAGTGCCAACGTCAGCTGTCAGAGTTGGTGTGCGTTTGGCGTCTGGGTTGGAGGCACACACCTGGGAGCCGTCAGGGCATGGTTGGCATATGAAGCCATGGGCCGTCCGGAGGTGACTGGTCAGATCAGTGACGGTGCATCTTTTACTTAAGGACTCCACTGACCTCTCTGCTCTTCCTCTTGTCTGATCTGGCTGCACGCCTTCTCCCAGAACGCCCCACACTCCATCCTGCCTCAGGGCCTTGGCGTATGCTGCTCATCTGCTGGGGGCATCTTGCCTCCGCTCCTCACTTAAACCCTTGGCTTGGGCATGGCTTCCTCCGGGGAAGCTGACCTCTGTGACCACATCAAATCCCCCTGCATCCCCCACCCTGCGAACGTCACCCTGTGTGGGAACAGTGGTCGCGGTTGTCAGTTTACACCTATGTGTGTGATTCGGTGGGTTTTGTTTGCCATTAACCCTCTCCCCTGTTCCTCTGTGCCTGATGGGGAAACGAGCTCCCACAGACCCACTCTGACTGATCCGTGCCTGCCTGGTGCATTGGTCCCCAAAGCTCCCAAATGGAGTGCAGGGGCCTTAACCAGGGATGGGGTCCTCCTGCCTGCAGCCTGCCACTGTCCATCTTCATCTCTTGCTAAGATATTCTCTGCCCTGAGCAGGCTGCGTGCCTTTCTGCCCAGATGCTGCTGTGTGACCCAGTTAGTGGGCCTCCCTGTCCCCACTGCTGAGTGCTGGCGCCAGCATCTATATCTCGGGAGCCATTCCAAGTGCCTCCCCCTCACCCGTCTCCCCAGCCCTCCTGCCTGGAAGTACCGTATTTCTCCTCTGTCTTCCCTCTGTGCTCTGTGGACAGGCTCCACGAGCCCTCAGTGCATCCCGTCCTTCTGGAATACTTTTTGGCAGATCTGACCTATGTCCTTTGTCCTCTGAGGGCAGCAGCCAGGCCTGATCCACTTCACTCTCCCCTGGAACAGAGCCCATCCCTGACTGATGTATGCAGGCCAGGGTGGGGGGAATGGACTCTAGCTTCTCTGTGTGCGTGTCCCTGGAGCTCAAAATGCGACAGCACGTCCTTATCTGGTGTCTAGAAGATGTCTTTATGAAGGAAAAGAGATAAAATCTCAGCCAGGACCCTAGATCAGATGGGCCATCCTGACCTTTAAGAATAAGCCTTGCAACTCACTATGTTGTCATTTTGGTTTTGTTTAATCGAGCGAGTATAGTCTGAAAATTTCTGTAATCTCAGAAAATATCCCACCTACGTATAAAAAGGTCAACCAGAAGGACCACATACATTTATGTATGTAAAAGAGGTCTTTTGAGACTGCGGGTTTTTAAAATTGGGTAAAAATACATAACATTAAAGTTACCTTTTTAACCATTGAGGGGCATTAAATATATCCATATAGCTGTGCAACCATAATGGCCATCCACCTCCAGAACTTTCTCATTTTCCCCAACAGAAACTCAGTACCCACTAAACAACAGCTCCCCATTTCCCCCTTCTCAGCCCCTGATGACCACCATTCTACTTCCTGCTTCTATGAATTTGACTCTAGGGACCTCATATGCGTGGAATCATATAGTCTCTGTCCTTTTGTGACTGGCTTATCACTTGGGATAGTGCCTTTAAGGTTCAGCAGTGCTGTGGCCTGTCAGCATTTCTTCCCTTTTTAAGGCCAAATGATAGTCCACTGCATGTTTATAACACTGTAGGGACTATCTTTTCGTGTATTCCATATTCTTGGTACTCTGGCATCTGGGGTCTTGATCCTGGAAAGTTTGCCTCTCCCAGGGCTCACTGATTCCTGGAGGTAGAGAACAACACTCGTGTGACTGCACCTTTGATGCACAAACCACCAAGCCAGGAACCACGCCCCCAACCACCTCCTTCATCAAACTCTCACACCAAGCCAATACTCTCCCTGCCCTAAATCACCCGAAGGCCAGGTGCTGGATAACTCAGGACCACTTTTATAGCCCAGGTCCTGCTGAAATTATTCAAACTGTCCAACCTTAAGCTGACTCAAGGGACCCCCCTCCTCCCAATTCCTCCCACAGAAACCCCGATAAAGGCTCAGGGCCATGCCTTTCCTTTTCTTTTCTCTTCTGCCTTCCGACTGACCCTGGTGCTTCCCCACATGGCCCTTTATGGAGTTTCATGCCTCCTATCTCTAGAGATCTGTGAGTATAAAGCTCTTCCTTCATGACAATCATTTCTGAGTCTGAAGGTCTTATCATACCTGATTAAAACAAATCCAAGGCGTGTTTTCAGAAAATTACATTTTATTTATCCATCCATCCGTCCATTGGTGGACATTTGGGGACCTTTGAGTTGTTTCTGTCTTCTGCCTGCTGTTGCTCTTTAAATATTTCAAGTATGCAGAAAGAAGTAGCCAGAATAAGATAATGGACACCCCTGGACAGCCACTTGACCGAAGATACTGTATACTGACATGACACGTGTCCCTACCTGCCCTCTCCTCCAGGGTGGTTCTGTCTCTTCCATTAGTATTATCCATCCCAGCAGGGATGCAACTTCTCCATAGGAAGGAGTATATGGTATTGTCTTGTACATTTTTGAATTTTGTAGAAACAGCATTATACAATATATGCAGCAATGCGCTTTTCCCACTCAGCATGATCTGTCTGAGATTCCCCCATGCTGAAGGATGCTGCTCTAATTTGTTCATTTTACTTGGCTGCTCAGTATCCCATTGTTTAAATTTACATTAATTTCCATATTAATCTCCTATTGATGGGCATTCCAAATGTTTCCTAGTTCACTAAAACGTGAACATCCGTGTGTGTGTGTGTGTGTGTGTCTTTGTGTGTGTGTCCATTTCGAGGGACAGCCCCAGGTGGGGAACTTAGGACACTGGTAAGTGCATCTTTCTTTTATCAGGTCTGGCCAAACTTTTCTCCAAACCGAGGTACCAGTTTGCACCTTGAGCAGCAAACATAAGGGTTCCTGTTGAGACAGAGAAGCTGACTCCTAGCTCTCAAATTCACCCCCAAACCGATGCCCCCTTGGCCACAGCTGCCCTCTCAGAAACAAGCATCCTCTTTGGCTGGTCTTGGTGTTAGTGGGAGCGTGGTTTCCCAAAGCTTCTTTCAGTCATCCCTCAGCCAGGATGTTTTTGGAGAGAACCCCTTATTTCTGCTGCAGGAAGCCCCTTGTATATAAAGGCTGCAGAGGAAGCCTGCGTGCACGCATGCTAAGTCGTGTCCGACTCGTTGTGACGCTATGGAAAATAGCCCACCAGGCTCCTCTGTCTGCTGACAGCAAATTGTTCCCGCCTGTGGGGGCGTCCTCAGGACCAGCGTGATGCCCTGGCCGTCCCCTCTGGGAATATGCATGCCGGCCTCTACCTGCCCCTGGGAGCGAGGCTGGCTCCAACCTGAGGTTGGTGTCCTGCTCATCCCAGGTGAGAAAGGCTCAGTCAATTTGCTGGCAGTCGGTGTGGCAGATTTATCGGCATCAACAAAAGACTATTTGCTTAATAATACGCTTGTTGTGAAGTGTCTTTGTGCTCATGTGTTCTGACAAGGCGAAGTGTTTTGGCAGAGTGGAGGCAAATTCCTTTGAAATTAGGATATTCAAAGTAACTACTCAACTCAGGCCTTTGATATTGCTTTAAGAAATCTGTTTTGCCCATAAAATCATGGCTCTGCTATTTTCGCCATTCTGTTGACATTTATTCCAATTTTCCCATAGCAGCTTCTTCCACTTTTCCTTCTGTAATTCAAAATCAGAATCTTTTAAGTCCTTGGGAAATTGTTTCTGCAATATTCTAAATTGAAAATACTTGCAAATGTGTACTTTTTAGAACCAGTGTAAATTTTAAATCCAGGACGAAAGTAACCTTTTATGTGCAATCTCGTCCATACTCTAAATCACAAAGTGTTTTATTCTCTGTTCTTTGAGCAGGTCTCAGTTGCTCCGTGTTTTCACAAGATTGGAATTGCTGGTTGTGTGTGGTTTGAAGGGCTCCAAAGCTGTTCTCCGGGCTGTAGAGGCTTGAACCATCTGCTAGAGGGCCCAGCACCACCCTAGGCCTCCGCAGCTGTGGGCACCGTGGGCGCCTGGGGCGCCTGATGTCATGGGTCTGGTAAAACCTGTGATGGGTTGTGGCGCCACCCTAGTTGGGGGTCGCAGCCAGCTGCAGCGTTCTCTGAATGTGCATCCCCCCAATATTCCTGGGCAGCTCATTGGGCTTACCCCAGGGAGCTACCGGCCGGCTTCTGCTGAGCACCAGCACCAGTTCGCATTCCAGCACCCGCTACACAGCGGTTCCTTCCCTCGCCCCGGCCTCCCGGCTTCTGCCCTCCCAATGTTCCAGGAGGCGGGTGGGGAAGAAGACCCGCCCTCCCTGGTCTGCAGAAGGGGTTAGATGCTGCCACTGAGCCCTCTGAGCCCAGGAGATTTCGGGAACGGCTGTTCAGGTCTCCCCTCTAAGACCCAGAAGTGCGCCGGCTGGGCAGGGACCTGGGCTGCGTGGTGGACAAGTGGCTGTGATTCTGGGCGCCCCACTGCGGTGCCCTCCGCCTATTCACCGGTCAGCCCCTCTTGCCGGTCCCTACTTCCTGTTCCTAAAGGAAAGCGGCCTCTCCACTCTGTCCCAACTTGAGCTCACTGTCCTTGGAGTGCAGTTTCCTTGAGCCGGGCAATGTCTATGGCCTGGTTAACCGTATTCCTGAATGTCGAGTATCTCAGACCCTTCCACGAGCATCATTCCACAGGGATGCGCACGCAGGGCTGGGGGCGGGGGCGGGGTGGGGGGAGTGTGGGGATAGGCACGTATGGAGGTCCCACGACGGAGGTAGGAGAAGGTGGGGACATGAGCCCCGATTGTCTCCAAACTTCCCCTGGCCCTCCTAGGCTTGCAGGATTGAACCCCCCTGGCAGTGAAAGCCTCAAGTCCTAACCACTGGACTACCAGGAAATTCCCACCGGCCTCTCCCACACCATGTCTCCAGCCAAGAGTGAGTAGTCCTATTGGCCAACCTTAAAGACCCTTTAAGCTCTTTAAAAACTACTTGGAGATGGAATCAAGTTTATTTATGGGGCTTTCCTGGCCACCCAGTGGTTAGGGCTCCGGCTGGACATGGGTTCCATCACTGTTCTAAGAACTAAGATTCCACAGTCCTGTGGCATGGCAAAAAAAGAAAAAGAAGTTAACTACTAAAATGGAAATACAGGAAGACTTGAAAACAGTGAGAAAATTCTTTTTAAGAAGTTTGTCTATCTAAGAGTGGTTATCAGACAGATTCCACAAACTTCCAAGACCCCTCTCTCTTTGGTGACCTCATTTGAAATGCTCATCCATTTTCTGCCTTGTTCTTTATTAATAAATGCATTTATGGTTCTGAAGTTCCCTACAAGTAAGGCTTTAGTTGCATCCCACACATATTTTCTACTATTCAATTCTATTTATTTTTAAATTTCCATAATTATTTCTCAGTTGACTCAAAAATGATGTGGAGGTATAGGGTCAAAACAGTTTTGTTTTCTTTTCTTTTTCAGTTGGGAGATAGGCAGTGCAGTCAAAGTTTCAAAATCCAAAAGGCCTAAAAGTTCTATAAAATAACTATCCCCTTTGCCCCATTCCCCTCAGCCAGACACCCCTAAGCGACTAATATTAGTCATTAACTGAGTTTATATCTCAGGTATAGCTCAGAGTGTGTGTAGATGAGCATATAAACATATATTCCTTTCCCCCTTCTTAGACAAATCCTATGCCTTTAGTTCTGACATGTGCTTTAGTTTGTCCTTAACAATACATATTAAGGATTGTTCCACATCAGCATGTAAGAGCTTCTTCATTTGTTTCCACAGCTGTGTAGTATTCCACCATTTAAACCCATATACCATTTTCTGAAGGCAATGGCACCCCACTCCAGTACTCTTGCCTGGAGAATCCCATGGACGGAGGAGCCTGGTAGGCTGCAGTCCATGAGGTCGCTAAGAGTCGGACACGACTGAAGTGACTTAGCAGCAGCAGCAGCAGCAAACTCAATTTAGTTCTCTATTGATGTACATTTATGTTGTCTATGGCTTTTCAAATTGATAAACTGTTGCCTTAAAAAAGAACACCTCTTTTCACAGAGATTACTTCACACTGGGCAAGTCTATCACTAGAAGTGGAACTGCTAGGTCAGGTGTCGCTAAGTCGTGTCCGACTCTGTTCGACCCCATAGACGGCAGCCCACCAGGCTCCCCCGTCCCTGGGATTCTCCAGGCAAGAACACTGGAGTGGGTTGCCATTTCCTTCTCCAATGCATGAAAGTGAAAAGTGAAAGTGAAGTCACTCAGTCGTGTCCGACTCTTAGCGACCTCATGGACTGCAGCCTACCAGGCTCCTCCGTCCATGGGATTCTCCAGGCAAGAGTACTGGAGTGGGGTGCCATTGCCTTCTTCAAGGTCAAGTGTATGTGCATTTAAATTTTGATAGCTATTGCCAAATGCTTTTCTTTGAGGCTGTTCCAATTTATACACCCAGAAGCATAGCATGAGGTTCTATTTACCTCTTAGTTTTGCCAACAGTATGCTACCAAATTTTTGTTCTGTTGATCTATGAGTGAATAATGGTATATTTTCACTTTAACCTGAGTTTCTCTTATTTTGAGTAAAGTAGAGCAACTTTTATATGTTCTAAAGTTATTCACATGGATCTTGGTTTCTAAATGCTATTCTCCATTAAAAGAAATTAGCAGTCCTTGGATAAAGGGCTGATTCCCTGGATAAAGGGCTGATTCCCTGGGGCAGGGAAGATGCAAGACAAGCCTGGAGCATCTTGTAGTATCAGAATTAAAGAAGTGCTTAACCCACAAACAAAAATCCAAACAACCTACAATAATAGGGGACTTTCAAAGAGTCGCAGGAGCCAATTGAAAAAGCTCCCAGTGGCCAAATCTGGAACTATATGAGCATCAAGCTAAATGCAGTATTGGACTATATTTGCAACTTTTCTGTACATCTAAAATTATTCCTAGAGAAAATGTTTAACTTTGAAAAGTTATTGTATTTCTTTTTCTAATGAAGAGTTTGGTTATCTCCTCTGTCAGTTTTTTTTGGGGGGGTTGTAAGTCTTTTTGTTTATTTGTAGGAGTTCTTTATATATTAGGATTTGGCTGTAATGTGAATTATACATATTTTCTCCAGTTTGGCTTTCTTTTTTAAATTTTACTAACAGTCATTTTTTCCCACCCAGAAATGTTTTAATTTATATAGTCAAATTTATTCATTTTTTGGTATGTTTCATGGCTTTTAAATTTGTGTTGTATCTGGGAATTCTTCCCCCTTCCAATGTTATAAAATAATTCTCCCATAGTTTACTCAAGTGCTTTTTCCTTAAGACAGTATATGATACAAACTTTTGATTTCTAAAACTGTATCAGATCAGTCAGGAGACAGAAACCACTCTAGCTATTTGAACAGGGAGAACTTAATATAAGGAATTCTTAACTAGACATCCAAAATTGGTATCTAGGTAACAGACAAGGTAAAGAGTGAACTTAAGGTATTGGGTGATTAGCAACCACAGGAAGCAGCTAACCCTCCCAGGGCTGAAAGAACACAGTAGAGACCGGAATTATTAAACTCAGAAGAAGGTCTCTCCCTCAGAAGCTCAGAGGAGGGCCCCTCCTCTAGACCTGGGACCCACACCTCTGAGAGTTGTTGGCTACACTGGTTTCTCTGAGGGGTAAAGTGAGAGCATGAAGTTGGTTTGCAAGTGCTATAAAAAACTGTGTTGTCCTAAAACAAAACAGCCAGAAGAATGAGTTATTTATTATTTTACCAGCAGAATGAGTTTATTTGGGAACAGCAAAACATTGCAACTCACATATACAATCTACCATGAATGACACGGAAGTCTAAGAACAAACGAGAGGAATGCCTTTTTATAGAGAAGAGGGAGCTGGGCGGGGCTATTATAAACAAAGAGTCCATTGGAGGAAACTGGGAGCTCAGAGTGTAGTGACTTTTTATTGGCTGAGTATGACAGTCTCTCATTGGTTGGGCTGTTGCCAGGCAGAAAGAAATTCTTCCTTTCTCAGGATAGGTGGAAAGTAGCAACTTTCTTCCTACTAGGTCTGCAACTGAGGTCAAGTGGCAGGGTATGAGAGCTACCCCTTCTGACTACCTGACTCTGTTTCAAATGAAGTTTCTGTTTATTAAATTTTCACAACTGCATCCTGGATCCCACTGTTGCTGTAGGTGGGAACTGCTGCTGCTGAGCTGAAGATTTGCTAGGATAACGTTCTCCAGAACAGGAAGCAAACAGGAAGTATTTAGTCCTCTCTTCTTCCTCTAGCTTTGCAGTGTCTCTCTAGGGCCCGCTCTGAGCAGAGCTTAACATGGACCCTGCTGACAGAGCAGAAGCGTCCGCAGAGTTCCAGCCCTGGGATCACAAAGCCAAATAGAGAAGGCTGGTTTGGAGCTGAGATAATAGTTTCATTACCGACCTGTTTGCTTCACTGGCCTTTGCACACTTCAGTCCATCCTCTTCTATGTTACAGTGGGGCAGCAGACTACAGTGGCCACAGAAAAGTGCCTTACCTTGGTTTTCTAATCTCTTGAAATGAGTCAATATTAGTGCAGGCTTACCATAATGCATGCTTACTCATTGATTTGCCCACCATTTCTTCTTCCATCTCAGACCTTTTCATATATGATTATTTTCCTTCTTCCTGAAGTACCTCCTTCAGAACCTCCTTTGGTTGGCATCTGTTGCTGGTAAACTCTCAATTACTGTTTGTAAAATCATTATTTCACATTAGTGGCACTTGGAAAACATTATTATACTGTCTTCTGGCTTCTGCTGTAGCTGGTGATAAGTATGCTTTCAACCTACTTGTCATTCTTTTATTGATTATCTATCTTTTCAAATAACTTGATATATAAGTGAAAAGACAATAAAGTATATTAAAAAGGACATTGATTTGGGAAAAAACAAATGGCAGTCAAAATCTTGCCTCATCTCTGAGACCTTAGGCAAGTTTCTTAACCTCTGAGTCCCATGACTTCATGTTAAGAAGGAATCTGTACTCTGAATGGTGGTTATGGATATCTGAGATGCTGCATACATGCCCTGGACACATAGAGACACTCTGCTGACATGGTGATGGTCATTCCCAAGGATTCCATCTCTTTTCACATTTTTATGACACTTAAAGGTTAAATTTGAGTCTGTCAACAATGATGCTTAGTGTTTATTTTGAAATGTCAAAGCACAATTCCAAGTATGGCTCACTTTATTATTTTCTGTTGATAGAATTTTCAGTTCTATTGATGTAATTTTCTTTGTGATTAACTTAACAAGGAAACTTACAAGCCTCTGATTAATTAACTTCACAGCACCAACTACAGCACCTCAAACTCAGAATATTTTCATGTCAAAATGGGACAAAAGAATAAAGGGAGTTTTGGGTCCCTCTTTCGGCAAGAGACTGGTAGTTGTCCTCTGTTACTATCTACATAGCACCACAAGGGTCCTGTTCAGTATACAGCTGTGGTCAAAACAACAACACCAAGACAACTATTCTTGAGCTTGAGTGCTTTGTAAACAGTTTTTTAAATCACAAACTTTGATTTAGAAGTTTTCCTAAAATTGTGGTCATATTTGTATGTGTATTGGACAACTTGACATTCAAAACAAGCAGTTGCCCTTTGAATTAAAAGTAGGATATTCATCTGGGGAATTATTTACCTTCAGCAGAGTTGGCTGCCTGCTCATCTAGGCTTTTTAACAGCTCCGCTATCCACTGACACATCTGTGTTCCTCTGCAAAGAACCCTTCTCACCTTCACCCTCACCACTCAAAAGTTGTGCTCATTTTGAAATCACACCTTTCTCATCTATTTTAATGTATTGACATTGTACAAGGAAGAAAAGACAAGCTATATTGAGAAGTAAATTGTGAGAGGATTAAGGAGTCCTAAACTATTAACCTATGAAGGTTAGTAATGAGAATGTCTCCCTACTCCTTAAAAGTATGGATGCAAAGGGACAGTGTTCTTGATTGGAAGAGAAACCATCACTTTCCACCTAGTTACTCAACAAGAAAGTAATTTAATCCTTTGCCTGAACCCTGTTTGCCCAACAGGACACTATGGGCAGATGTTAATATTTCCTGATACCTCTTCTCTTTCTGTTCTCGGGTTGTCTTTGTGGATGACGTCACCCTGTTTGCTCTGGGGGCCCATGGGGCTCAGCCTACTGCTGAGTTACTTAGGTGGTGGTTTGATCACTGGAGCAGGAATGGCCTAAAAGATTGTTCTATGATTAAACTAGTGGACACTCAAATTATATGTGCTCTGGGACCCTCAGGGACATTTTCTGAGTTTGTGATGATTAAGATTAAAAATCACCCTGGCTATGTTGGTAGCTGTAGAAAGAAAGAGAAACCAATGGGACATTATGGGTCATGATGTTTTGTGTGTTTCTAAAAGTATACACTGCCGCCTGAAGGGTTTCACCGCAGGGATGGACACTGCAAGTGGGTGGCCTGGGTTCAGGCCATTCTCCCACCAATTCATCCAAATCCTTTACTCCCATCTTCTGGGTCTTTGCTCCCCATTTCCCATCCTGCATCCTGAGAACCCCAGCCCCCTGTCTCAGTCCTTAACTTCCAACTGTATAAACTGTCCCTGATCAAAGATCCCATTTCCCTGACCCCAATCAAGTCCTCTCCCAGTGGGTCTCTGCTATTGAGAGGAATTTAAATAGGAGCAGTTCAAAGAAATGACCCTTAAAGATCCTTTACATTTTCCAAGAGAACTTTATAAGCTCGAAGGAATCTCTATGCACGGAAATTTTTTTATGTGAGAATGTCGAAAATGGCTTGATTCAACTAACTGGACATCTTCAACTGTCCCCCTCCCAACCTCAAGTTGGTCATTCTGTTTTTTTTAAAACATTCCTTCTTTTGATGTATTACTTCTTCAGGGAATCTCTCTGGTATTTGCCTCCTAATCCCTGACCTCTATATGACCTGTGACACAGGCTTTGACTCAGCACTGCTGTCAGCACTCTCTGGGCCACTTTAAAGACTTTTTTTTCTTTAAAAAGACAAATAAATAAAACACTATATTGCTCCAGGTCTCATACTTCAGTTTTGCTTTATCTCTATCATCTGTACTTACCTGTTTACTTTTCCCACCCCTTCAGGTCATGTACAGATGTGAGAATTGGACCATAAAGGAAGGCTACGTGCTGAAGTCTAAGTGCTGATGCTTTCAAACTGTGGTGCTGGAGAAGACTCTTGAGAGTCCCTTGGACAGCAAGGAAATCAAACCAGTCAGTCCTAAAGGAAATCAACCCTGAATATTCACTGGAAGGACTGACACTGAAGCTGAAGTTCCAATACTTTGGCCACCTGATATGCAGAGTCAACTCACTGGAAAAGACCCTGATGCTGGGAAGTATTGAAGGCAAGAGGAGAAGGGGGCAACAGAAGATGAGATGGTTGGATGGCATCATCAACTCAATGGACATGAGTTTGAGCAAACTCTGGTAGATAGTAAAGGACAGGGAAGCCTGGCGTGTTGCAGTGTGTGGGGTTGCAAAGAGTTGGACATGACTTAGTGACCAAACAACAGCAATCAGGCCCTGGAAAGGCTGAATCCATGAAGTCATGACCTGGAAGTTCAAGAAGGGGGTCACTGGAACCTCCAATCTATAGCTAGTTGGTCAGGAGCACAGGGGACAACCTGGGTCTGTGACTTGCATCTGAAATGGGGGAAGAGAAGGTGTCTCATGGGACCGAGTGAGCCCTTTATCTGTAGGATCTCAGGCTACTCCGGGTATACAGGATTGAGTTGAGTGGCAATACACCCAGCAGGTTTCTGGAGAATTGCTTAGTGATGTGGAGGAAACCTGCTGACCCCCCTTAAATTGAAATTGATTCAGAATTCCTTTGCATACGGTCTAGTCTGGAAAACGTCCCTGGTGCGTTTGAGAAGAGCATGTATGCCGTTGTTGTTGGGTGGAGTGTTCTGTATATGTCCATTAAGCCTAGTTGGTTCATTGTGGTAAATCCTGTTTCCTTACTTATCTTCCAGCTGGTTGCTCTATCCATTGTTGAGAGTGGGATATTGATGTCTCCAATTATCATTGTAGAATTGTCTACTTCTGCCTTCAATTCCATAAGTTTTTGCTTCACATATTTTGATGGCCTGGTATTAAGTGTATGGGTGTTCATTCTTGCAGGGGTTGGGGTCATATTAATATGGGATGAAAAACCCCTGTGATGGGGGGCATGCCCACTGTGCCCTCCAACCACCAAACACAGTCTACTTGATCTGTGCTTTATCTTTATTGATTGCTTTCCATTTATAAATGTTTAGTCTCCTCTAGATTTCTGGGGTTTATTTTTTTCTCTTCTTTAATTCATGTGCAATTTATTTCCATGTGTGATGTAAGGCATGGATCCAACTTTCCTTCCCATATTGTAGCCACTTGTCCTGGGACTATTGCTAAGGACACTCCTGCTCTTTCATTCATATTCAGAGTGAATATGATGCACTCTGTTAGTTCTGATAGGCTGTTTTGTTCACTGAACTGCTATTCATTCAGGAACAGAATCAGAATGAGTGTATATGGTTGCAAGTAGAAAACCCAATCTGAAATGGGTCTCAATGGGCTCAAATCAAGTTGTCAATGGGGCTGGTTCCTCCTGGAGGCTCCTAGAGAGAGTATTCCTTGCTTCTTCCAGCTTCTAGAGGCTGCACCTCTGTGTTCTATGCCATCAGTGTAGCATCTTCAAATCCCTCTCTGCTTCTGTCTTCATGTCAATTGATTACATCAGGCCCACCAGGAATAATCCAGGATAATCTCCCCATTTCAAGATCCTTAATTTAGTCACGTCTGCAAAATCTCTTGCCCATAAGGTATCATTTACAGATCCCGGGGATTAGGAGCAAGTATCACTCCTTGTTGTCCCAGGGGAAGGGCAGCAGTTTATTCTCCTTGTGGGAAGTGGCAGGTGGGGGGGAACAGGAAGGGCTCTGGGGGCAGGGCAGAGGAGCTGGGAACTTTCCAGAAAGGCTCACTAGACTTGGGGCATAGCTGTCAGCTCAGCACTGTTGTGATCTGGGTCTGGAGGGTCCTGTGATCCAAGCCCAAGCCTGCTCTGTTTGCCACACAACAGGCTGATAATGGGAGATGAGTTGTTGGGTCAAGCAATAATGACTTTAATCAGAAAGCTAGCAGACCGAGAAGATGGTAGACCAGTGTCTCAAACAACCATCTTGTCCTAGTCTAAATTCGGGCTTCTTTTACATATAGGAACAAGAAGGGGCGCGCTGACCAATGGCTGAGCGGGCCGCTACAGACCGCACCTGCCCCGCCCCTGTTACAAGCCTGTTTCCTTGTTGTCAGGCCTCTCCCCTCCCCTTGCTCCACCTGGCCCCTCTCCATCCCAACTGCCTCTTGGCTGATCTCCCACCTCCATCTGGCCCAAGCATTGCAGCCAGGGTAAGCTTTCCAAGGTGGAAATTTGAGTGAGTCACTCAGCTGAAAATCCTGCTGACAGCTCTGGGTTACCCTTTAGGATGAAGTCCCACATCCCCAGCCTTGCAGTCCCCCTCTTCAGGACCTGGTGCTCATTCTCGCTTCATCTCCCAGGCTGTGGAGAGAATTGCCTTTCTCCCGTTGTTCAGGCTGATTCTTGCCTCTTCACCTTCATCGGTGTGGTTCCTTCTGCCTGAGGTCCTTCCTCTTATCCTTCATCTGCCAACTCCCATTCATCCTTCCCTGGTGGCTCAGCTGGTAAAAAAATCTGCCTGCAATGCGGGAGACCTGAGTTCGATCCCTGGGTTGGGAAGATCCCCTGCAGAAGGGAAAGGCTACCCACTCCAGCATTCTGGCCTGGAGAATTCCATGGACTGTATAGGCCTTGGGGTCACAAAGAGTCGGACACGACTGAATGACTTTCACTTTCACTTTTCATTCATCCTTCAGAACCCAGTTTGACTGTCACCTACTAGGGATACTTGGGGATTGGCCAGGATCCTGCGATGCCACAGAAATGGATTCAGTCTGTCCACACAAACAGGGGAGGGGTGGTCCCCAAAGGGCTGATGCTGTCACAAGGGAAAAGGACAGTGGACACGTGGGGACACTGCCCAAGTCTATGCTGCCCTTTCTGGTCCCCAGTGTGGGCCTGGAGCTCCTGTGGGAATGCACACCAGTCCTGGCACTGACCACATCGCATCCTTGGTGGCTGGATTCTTGCCTGCCTCCCCGTCCCTGTGAGCGCCTGTTAAAGACCTGGCCTGGCTCAGCTGGGCCCTCTGGGTTGGCACAGTGTCCAGCACACAGATGCCCCCAGATGGTGGATGTGGCAGGGGTTTGAGGGGCAGATAGAAACTCAGAAACACAATGAACTGAGAGGTCTGGGAGCTGTGAGGGGGGCCTGAGGCCAAGGCAGATGGATGGTAAACAGGCTGGGAAACAGTCCTTTCTGTTCAGGGTTTTCTTTCTCAAGAACAGGGGAGACTGGTAGTGTATTCTTTGGGCAAGTGTTTGACAATGTTCAGGGAAACTAGGCAGATGCTCACACTCTGTTCAGCAGGTCCACCCTGTAGACACAACCCAAATGAGCGTGCGTCCCACTGAGATGTTACATGAGGCCCCAGGGCAGCTTCGTTCCCAAGAGCCCCAAACTGGAAAGAACCCTAATGTCCCTCTTGGTGAAATGGACTCTTTGTGGACTATTCACAAAATGCAAAGTTCGTGTTAGAATTGACTCGTCCTACACCAGTTGGGGGTTGAGAACCCTCATCCAGCTAAGAAGGAAACACCAAATCTGTTTGGGGAACATGTTTAAACCAGAGGAACTTAGAATTGAATTTAGATGATGAAGCAAATAAAAACGATAGCATTTATCTTTTCGTGTTGAGATCAGAAATCTGTTTGTATCTTTGGCATTTTTAGAACTTAGAAAGTTTAAGCAAATTGGGCAGATTTGAGTGTTAACATCAGACTTGCGATTCTAATTTTAAATGTGCTCTTGAGTCATTGGTTTCCACCTGTGATTGTAAAGCTGAAATCCTATGAAGTGGTAAACAGTTTTTGATATTTAAAAATCGCCATAATTATAAGTTTAATATACCTGATTGATAAGGATCACTTAAGGACTTGGGAAGATTTGTTAGTCAGATAATTGAAAAACTTAGAAAATGAAATACAATACACTTTGATTGCAGCTTAAAATGTTTAAAGGGGTTTAATTAAGTAAGTAGGTAAATGCTGCAAACATTAATCAAAGTTTGCCTTAAAAATGATTGTTAAAATTGGCTGGATCTATTCATAGAATAAGATTTGTAAATTGCATTTAAAAGCTCAGTGAAGAATTGGGACTTAAAAACCAAAGTATTTCTGAAAGTCTTTTCTCTGCCCATAAGCTGCTCTCAAACATGCCAGAAAAATCCATGGGCTGGGACCAGAAGGAGGCTGGAGGGGCGATGACTCCGCAGCCACCTGCCCAGCCAACATCCTGGACCAATGGGGCAATATGTCTGGCAGGTGGTGCCTATGAGGGGGTGATGTGAGCCCTGGATCCAGGCTCCCACCTTCCTCTCTCCATCCCCAACTCGGAGACACTCCCCCAAAGCAGCCTCTAGGGTCTGCAGAGACCTGGGGTCACTAGATGTCCCAGGCCCTGTGCCTCACAGCCTCTGTGAGAAATGAGCCTGGACACCCCCTGACACCCTCTGGTCTTCAGAGCCTCTTGTCTGCTTGGCGTTGCCCTCTGTGGTGGGCAGAATATGTGTGTCTGTGTGTTAGCTGCTCAGTTGTGTTTGACTCTTTGTGACCCCATAGACTGTAGCCCGCCAGGCTCCCCTGTCCATGGAATTCTCCAGGCAAGAATACTAGAGTTGCCATTCCGTTCTCCAGGGGATCTTCCCAACCCAGGGATCAAACCCAGGTTTCCTTCATTGAAGGCAGATTCTTTACTGTCTGAGCCACCAGAGAAGCCCTGATGGGCAGAATAATAAATGCCACCCCTAAAGATATCCGGGTCTTAAACTCTGGAATCTGAGAAGTGAAAGTGAAAGTGAAGTTGCTCAGTCATGTCCAACTCTTTGCGACCCTGTGGACTTTAGCCCGCCAGGCTCCTCTGTCCATGGGATTCTCCAGGCAAGAACACTGGAGTGGGTTGCCATTTCCTTCTCCAAGGGATCTTCCCAACCCAGGGATTGGACCCCAGCCCCCCGCATTGCAGGCAGACGCTTTATCCTCTGAGCCACCAGGGAAGCTCAAATCTGCAAATATTACCTTAAATGACAAAAGAGACTTTGCTGATGTGATGGAATTAAGGTTTCTGTGATTAAGGAGTATTATCCTGGATTATCTGGGTGGGCCCTAAATGTGATCACAAATGTCCTCATAAGAGAGAGGCAGAGAGAGATTTGCTGAGAAGAGGGGGCGATAGAGTACTGAAGCAGGAGGCTGCTCTCCCAAGCGCAAGACATCGAGCTCTGGAAGCTAGAAAGGGCGAAGAGGAAGATTTTCCTATGAGCCTCTGGAGGGAGCAAGTCCCTGCCGTCCGCCTGATTTCAGCCCAGGAAGACACTGACTGTGACCGCTGGACCCCCGGCTGTCAGAGAAGCAGCGTGTGGTTTTAAGCCGCCACGTTGGTGGTCACTGTCCCAGCAGCAGGAGGAAACAGGTACGCCAGCAGCGAGCACGTTCTTGACCTTGGCTCCCTGTGATGCTGCTGCTCTGCTCGGGGGGTGCCCACGGCCTCTGCTGACCCCATGGACCGAGGAGGGGCCTGGGGAGATTTCAGTCCCTCCTCTTCCCCAGTGAGCTGCTGACATCTCAGTGTTTAGGGGAGGACATCTTGGCACCTGTCCAAGTCATTGGTGCAGGGTTCCCTAACCGGACCGTGGTACCATTGTCAGTGGGTGAGGCTAGCGTGGGAATGAGCTCAGAGCCTCTGCAAGTCTGCAGGCGGCCCACCCTGGGGCCTGGCTGTGGGTCCCTTTCTTCATCTGCCGGTCCCTAACGCAGCCTCCCCTGCAGGTTTCCTTGCCGAGGTAGAGTGGATTGCACACTGGGGCTGAACCACACTGGTGGCCATCTTCGCCTGTCACTACCGCTGAGCCTCAGACCGCCGGAGACCCTAGGCTACTGCATGCCAGACTGGCACCTCCAGCACCTCACCGTCTCCACCCGCTTCCTGCACTCCTGGCAGGCGTGGTCTGGTTCTCCTGATATCTCAGGGATGCCTGCTGTTAGATCAGGGGAGACAAGCCAAACATTTCACAACCAACCCCAGAGGCCACACCAATTCACATCGCAGTTAAGCTGAAGTTCACAGGCAACAAAGTATGATCCAGGGATCTCCAAAGGGCGCTGACCTGCTTCTTGGGGAGGCGCGAGACAATCAATCTGTTGGGGTAAGGAAAGAAATGTCAGAACTCCCGTTTGTATTTATTTTTAGCTCCTTCTTTTAAATGTCCACTTCTTTAATATCTTTTATATTAGCTTTAATGTATTAGAAGTTTAAGGATACATCTACAACTGAATAACATGAAACTCGGCTTTCCTGGTGACTCAGTGGTAAAGAACCCACCTGCCAATGCAGGAGATGTGGGTTTGATCCCTGGGTTGGGAAGATCCCCTGGAGAAGGAAATGGCAACCCACTCTCGTATTCTCGCATGGGAAATCCCATGGACAAAGGAACCTAGCGGGTCCATGGGGTTGCAAAAGAGTTGCACACGGCTGAGTGACTAAAAAAAAAAAAAAGCAAAAAACATGAAACGATGAGACTAATGCTTTAAACTTTTTACTTAATGAAGCTGATGAGTAAAGAACATTTTTACCCCGCTAATCTAACTGTCAAGCATTTATTAATTATCTACCATAGGCAAAGAACTGTGCTAGATGGTGGGGGGGATTTTTAAAAAGAGAGTGCATAGGATATGGTTTCTAGCAGAGAGGTTAGACGTGCTGCTCTGAAGGACAGCTTAGGGATAGTATTTGTAACTCACACTACAGACAAGGGTTAATTTCCCTAAAATATAAAGAGCATTTACAAATCAACAAGAAAACAACTAACAGTCTAATTGGGGGAGGGGAGAGGCTGGGCAGGGGAGATTCACAGAAATTAACTATAAATGGCCATTGAACATGTGAAATATGCTCACTCATCATAAGTGGGACACATGTCAAAAGAACCCTGAAATACCAGTTTCCCCCCATTATGTTTTCCAAAATCCACAATGTGAGAGCAGGCGCCAGTGATGGCAAGGGAGGCAGGTCATCTACTACAACAGTGGCGGCTTCAGGATTACACGCACACCTCCAAGTTGGCCACTCATCTTCTGGGAATTTACCTACCAATATACACCCCTGTGGCAAATAAATTGCATGTATCCATACAGGGGGGTCTCACTTGGGCTTAAAGAAGTAGGAAGCTCTATATGTTCAGATGGGCTTCCTGGTGGCTCAGTGGTAAAGAACCCATCTGCCAATGCAGGAGATGCGGGTTCAATCCTTGGGTTGGGAAGATCCCCTGGAAAAGGAAATGGTAACCCACTCCGGTATTATTGCCAGGAAAATCCCATAGACAGAGGAACCTGGTGGGCTGCATACAGTCCATGGGGTTGCAAAGAGGTGGACACGAGTGAGTGACTGAGCAGGCACGCACGCACCCACAACAGGTCAGACCTCTGCATAGGTAGGGAAGCGAGCTGGAAAAGGAGCCACAGAGCCCTGCTCCAGGTCTTCACAGGGGCTGTGTTAAGCTCTCCAGCCTCAGTTCCTTATTGGGAACGAACACTGCCCAGCCCTTAAGCCCTGGGCTCGCCGGACACCGCGTTAACACAGGGCCAGTAGTTGACTGTCAGTTGCTGGGGATTTTCCAGTACCAGGCTCTGTGCTCTGGGCTTCACATAGATTAGCTCACGGAAGCCTCACAACAGCCCCATGAATGGGCTGCTTCTGCATCTCAGTTTCCAGGTGCTGCAAGTGAGGCTTAGTAAAGAGGTTAAATAACTTTATGTCGCACAGTGACAAAGCAAGTTTCCCCTAGCTCTCTCTCTCCAAGCGAAGTGAAAGTGAAAGTTGCTCAGTCATGTCCGACTCTTTGCGACCCCACGGGCTATACAGTCCATGGAATTCTCCAGGCCAGAATGCTGCAGTGGGTAGCCATTCCCTTCCCCAGGGGATCTTCCCAACCCAGGAATTGACTGGGGTCTCCTGCATTGCAGGCGAATTCTTTACCAACGGAGCTATCCAAAGCTGAACATATTCCTTTCCTTATGGACAGTAAGACATCAAACACATCTGGGCTGGTATGTTGCTATTTCTTATTGGGGTCCCCCAAAGCACCCAGTTCCGGAAGGGGCTGCAGCCTCACGGGCTCTGCTGTCCCAAGGGTTGATTCTGGCTGCAGGTCTGTCCTTCCCGTGTCTCGGGAACAAAGCACGCGGCAGATGTGGGCTGCAAAGCAACGTGGGCAGCACTGCTGTCCTGGGCAGCGGCTGGGAGATGCCGCCCAGCCCAGGGGAGCAGAGAGGGGCTGCCACGCAGCGCAGAGGGGCACAGTCCCCTAGTTCTCCCCAGTCACCCTAAACAAGGAGGAGGAATGCCACACTACCCCTCAGAGAGGCTTTCCATCCCCGGAGTTAGAGGAATTCCCCATCCCCCTCCAAGTCTTATTTTCGAGTTGGTGCTGTCTCTTGTCCTCTGCTGGAGTGGAGGCTCTGAGAGACACGGCCTGAGGTGCATAGCCTTAGGCCATTTTCTGTCTTTTTTTTTGTTTGTTTGTGTGTTTAGTCGCTAAATTGTGTCTAGGGGATTCCCAGGTGGTCCTAGTGGTAAAGAACCCACCTGCCAGTGCAGGAGACTTAAGAGACACGGGTTTGATCTTTGGGTAGGGAAGATCCCCTGGAGAAGGACATGGTAACCCACTCCAGTGTTCTTGCCTGGAGAACCCCATGCAAGGGTTGCAAAGAGTTGGACATGACTGAAGCAACTTAGCGAGCATGCACATTCTATAAGTCATGTCTGACTCTTTGCAACCCCATGGACTGTAGCCTGCCAGCATCCTCTGTCTTCCACTGTCTTCTGGAATTTGCTCAGATTCATGTCCATTTGGTCAGTGATGCTATCTAACCATCTTAGGCCATTTGTTACCCAACAGGAGATGTCTGTTGAATGAATAAACTGAGGCAGGAGGTAGATGCCCTCCCCTACATCCCCTGGGTGAACAACTGGAGTTCATTTCCTGTGGACAGAAACTCCAAAATATCAATAGCAGGACAATCGAGAGAGGAGATTGGGCTGTGCCAGGATAAAAAATAAGAGACCACATATCTCTCATTCTTGAAGTCAAGGAGACCTTGTTGACTAGAAAGCTCCTTGGAGGTCAAAAGAGGAATGATGCCAAGGCTACCCAGAGGCCTCTTCAGTGGAATCCATCTCGGCTGAGAGACGCATGGGCGCACACGGGAGGATCCTGAGATACACGGCAGACAGACTCAGAACCACGCAAATCGAAATAATCGGCCAAAGGAAACCTGGAAAAGATGCCCCATAAAAGTGATTCAAACTACCAGGAGGGTGTGACTCTCTCTGAGTCCGCCTCTGTGTCGGTCCACAAGTACCATACTCTTTTCCTCCTAATAAACTTGTTTCACTACTTTCTGTCTTTGTGGGAATTCTTCTCTGCAAAGGTGAAGGGCCAGGGTCCTTGCCACTGACCACTGGTCTAGTGGCTAGGATTCAATGCTGCAGCCCGACCTCAGCCTCTGGCCAGGAACTGAAATCCGGCTTCAAGCCACCGCACGCTGAGGCCACCCAAGATAAAAAGGAAGGAATGGATGAGCGTAGAGTCCATCCCAGCGCTCTGCTTGCTCCCAGGGAGGAGGACCATGAGGGGACCCCAGGGCCACCACCCAGGGAGGGCATAGACCTGGGGGCCTCAAGCCCTTTCACTCTGTCTCACACCATCTGCTCCCCATCACAGGTCCTTCATAGGGGAGGCGTCAGGCGTGCCAGGACTGGAGGTTGTCAGCTTGGGAAACTTGGAGGCGGGCTAATTTGTCTCCCCCACCCCTTAGAAAGGGGCACCCTATGTGATCAGGGGAGAAGGTTTGGCTTTCTCTGGTAGCTCCTAAGTTAGAGAACACAAGGGCTGCTGGTAGTTACCGAGCGAGTTCTGTCCCTTTGGGGTTGATGTTGCAGAAGCTGAAGTTTGGCGGGTTTGCTGCGGCTGGCGCTGGGTGCTATTTTTATATGTGGTCTGGCTTTGGTGGGTTTGTACACTAGTCTTTCACGATCCGCCGTGCCCTGGGCTTGCCTGGTGCCCGGCTCCTCCCTTTCCGTGGGGTTGGTGGTAGCTGGGGCGCCCTGAGGCTGTCTGCACCCGCTTCCCGCGGCCCTGCAGGCTGTGGGGGAGCCACAGGGGTCCGCGAAGGGCAACAGCCGCCTGCAAATCTGCTGCTGCCGGACCTGCTCCGGCAGTGACGGAGCCGGCGCGCTCGTCACTCCCTGAGCTCCCCGCTGAGTGCGCAGGGCAGGCGGGGCCCCCTCGCCCTAACCCTGAGCGGCAGCCCCTCCTTCCACTTGCAGCTGGCTAACTGGTAGCGGTTCACGTCCCTGCTTAGTAGGAAAGAACGGATCGTGATGCCAAGGGTAGAGCCCGGTTGGTTCGCTGGGAGCTGCGAGGACTCCCGAGGGGGTCTGGGCTCCAGAGGTCGGCCCCACGCTGGCCACGGCAACGAGGTGACCATGAAGGCGGGGCGAGAGGGCATCCCCTGTGGACGCTCCATGACTTCATATCTTGGGGTGTCCAGCGGGTCCCAGGAGAAAGCCCAGCTGTTTAGGCAAGCCCTTCACCCGGACCCCGAGCGCACGTGCTCCTCCTGCCCAAAGAAGCAGCCGCCAGAGGGCGCAAGATAGGCAAACCCAGCCCCGAGCGGCGGCCGCCCCACCTGTTCTGGGCCGCCCGCTGGGAGCGTTGGCGGTGCTGGTTGGAAATCGCTGCGGCGGATCGCTCCATCCACCGTGGCGGCGCACGCTCCGCGGGGCAGGGGTCATTCTAGGCGGTGTCCCAGCGTGGGTAAATACGCCTTTCCCGGGGTAAGACGTTGATTCCCTGGTCACTTCCCTTTCTGCCCCCCTGATGCGCTGGCGGGAGAATCTTTTTAACCCTTGCTGATGCTTTATTCTTAAAAACAGAGAGACAGCTCGGAGCCCTCGGCTGGCAAAGGGGTCCAGCTAGAAACATCACACTGTTTGTTTTGTTTCCACAGGATGTGTTTTTACAGTTTGCTTCTATTGATGACAAGTGATGGTGGTTTTCCAGTGATGGTAGTTGACAAACATCCCGCAGAAGATAAATTATTTAGAAGTGTGTTGACTGAAAGAAAAGCATGAATAAATAATCATACAAGGGGACTGAGGATGTGACAGAAGTCAGGAAGATGTATATTACTCAAGCTGGAAAAAACAGGGTTCTGAAGCAAGATGGTGATCACCTGCTGGATCAGAAACTCATTTTATTACTGTGTCTTTTTCTTGGGCTTTTTTGATGCCTTGAACCTGGGTCTCAAGGATTTTGGAAACCTGGATCAAGTATTTCTTTATTAAATGTGTGCGAGGCTTTTCTGTGAGGCCATGCACTGTTCTATGTGCCTCACTGGTGTGTCTCACTTCATCCTCACAGCTTATGAGACCAGTACTACTCTCTCATTTCACACGAAGAAACTGTGATGCCGAGGGGCGGGGGGCGGTTAGTTAACTGCACAAAGGTAAGAGCTGGGATTTGAACCCAATATGGTTGGCTCTGGGCTTCCCAATGGGCACTAGTGGTAAAGAACCCGTCTGCCAGTGCAGAAGACACAGGAGACACGAGTTCGATCCCTGGGTTGGGAAGACCCCCTGGAAGAGGACATGGCAACCCAATCCAGTGTCCTTGCCCGGGCAATCCCATGGACAGAGGAGCCTGCTGGGCTACAGTCCATGGGGTCTCAAAGAGGCGGACACGACTGAAGGGACTGAGCAGGCGCGCACACACAGGGTTGGCTCCAGAGTCTGTGCTGTGAACTCTCATGGGCTTCCTAGCCCTCACGCGCAGCAGCTCAGTGTCAGCGTGACAGCTTGGTTCCCAGGTTTTCAAAGGCATTTCTGGGCAGAGGATGCTCTGCAGAAACGCAGGCCCGTTGCCAGGCCTCTTGGGGCTGCACCGTCCTTTACTGCAGAGATGCACTAGGGCCGCGGCATCAAGGGGGCCCCCTGTGTTTTGGAAACTGGGGGAGACTCAAAGGGTTTGGGTGGAAACCCTCTCTATAGGCGACAGTCACTGCTCCCTCAGCTGGTGTCCCCCAGTCGGGGAAAGCTGACAGCAGTAAGAATGGCCATTGTCCTTCTGGGGCAGAGTTAGGGGAGTGCTGGTGACCGAGCACTGGTCGCGGCAGGCTCCCCTTCAGGCTGCAGGGGCGGTGCTGGAGGATGCTCCGACTTCCCACCGCAGGGGAGTGGACCAGGTGCCTGCTGGCCCGGGGAGCAGCCTGGCCTGAGTCCTAAAGGTCTCAGGAGGCGCTTCCCCTCCCTCCCGCACATCCTTTACTGCAGCCTTCTCGCCGTGGCCGGTCTAGTGTCTTTTCTCCTTCTTGAAACTTCTTCCATTGCCAGGTACCCTCCAAGATGAGTGGAGGATGGTGAGTAGGACCCCAAGGGAAAAAGAAGGGCGAGTCCTGGTGACAAAATCATGGGGCAGGGGCTCCTTGGAGGTCACAGAGAAAGCCTAGAGGTGCTGGGGTCCCCATGGACCAGGAAATCCTGTCCTCGGTCTCAGGGCAGGCTCTGGGGTCTAGCTCTCCCCTGGGCTGCATGTCATGGTCTGTCCCAGGAGAGCTGCAGTCAGTGACCCAAGACCACCGTGGGGGCGCTCAGGTCATCTGTGCATCGTGGGACCTGCCTGTCCCTGGGCTAGTCCAGAGCCTCGGCGCCCGGGCTGCCTGCCCCCTGACCTCAAGCCTAGCTGCTTGGGAGCCACGTTTGCCGTTTGTATTCACCGTTCCAGAAGCAGGAAGCAGCACCCTCCAAGAGAAGAAGAGAGTTGTCAAGTCAACCAGGGTTTGTCCTTCTCTTGTGGCCTCATGAGATCCAGATTCAAGCCTCCCCACTTCTGGAGACCCTGTCCAGAGGTGGCATTTCCCCACCACTTCCAATCCTGTGTCCCAAAGACTGGCCCTCGGGGGAGAACTTGACCTCAAGCCCCTTCTCCTGGCTGCCTGTGCCCGGATGCCCTGACTCTCTTTGCGTTTCCGCTGACAGTCTGGGAGGCAGCCCATCCCTTGCCAGGATTCCAGATGGGTGGAACAGCCCCTCCCCCACTCCCTCCATCTGTCAGGGCCCTCCTGGCCCACAGATTGGCCCTGGCCCTTGGCCTTGAGGCTGAGAAACTGTGATGTGCTGAAAGGAAATCAGGATGTGGATGCGCAGAGCTCTCTAATGAGATGTGAAGCATCCAGAGTGCCAGGGCTGTGCCTCCAGGCACCAGTGCCACCGCCATCCTTGTCAGCATCGCCCAGACAGGGCGTGACAAGCCCAGGACCCCGGGAAGCTGGCCTGCTGTCCTTCCATGAGCAAAGTGGACAGGGAGGCCCTGGCCCTGGAGAGGAGGCGGCGGTGCTGGCTACAATGAACCTGGGCGGGAAACCTCCTTAGAGCGACTCCCACTCACCTTCAGGGCCCCAGGACCCCACAAGGAGGGCCAGCCACTCCCCGGGGTGCATAAGGGCTCACGGCAAAACAAGTCCTGATTGCTATCCTCATTTTTTATTTTCCCCATAAAAACAAAAATCCTCTTTGGATTTCTTTCGATTAACGAAAACAGGTGCTAATGCAGCTCTTTGCAAAAGTGAACTGGCATAAAGTGAACTTTTAAAGCGGGGGGGATACCTGTAATTGGCACAGTGCTCAGATCATCGATAAAGAGTTTCTATGGAAATAATGAATGATGGCTAAGGTCACCTATATGTTGCAAGAGTCATATAGTCATGGTGGGAACTTGATGTATAAACCAACCTCTATTCTTGAAGTTCAGACAATTCACCAAGTATGTGTTGTTTTTCCTTTATTTCTGCTCAGCAGTCTAAACCAATCAGCTCAGAGATGCTTTCTCCTCTTTTTCTGTTATCTCAAACCCTATGATAAGTGTTTTCTCCAACATCTATTAGATGCTGAAAACCCTAACTTCCATGACTTGTAACTTTTTGTTTGTATTTTTCATCTCTTTGTCCTCTTGCACGGTATTCTGGGAAATTCCCCAAGCAGGATCTCCTGGGTCATTGCATCCGCTTCACTGTTCAACCAGTTCACGGACAGTTTCAGAATTTGTCAGTCATGTTTGCAATTTCCAAAATGCTGAAAATGCTTCCTTTTCACAGCAGTCTGTTTTTAGAAAACAGATGTCCTCAAATTTCTCTGAAAATATAAACTATAGTTCCTTTAGATTTTCCGTCTATTTACTGCATTGCTTCACTTACCTCCTGAGCTGGTTCTTCTGTTGATTGATCCGGTGTCTCTCTTTCAGTTAAGTCTTGGTGTCTCTGGGTTGTTCATTCATGTTCGAAGAAGACGGTCTGGACAAGATTGTTGGTTACTGAAACATCCTTCCCCAGGCCCAGTGGGAATTCCTGCCGCCTAGCCATGAGTGAGACCGCTGCCTGTCGGAGCCTTGGCCGTGGTCCTTGTGGGGTGGGGGCCAGTGGTCAGGACCCATAGGCACGGGGAGTGAGTAGACAGGAATTTTTGAGTAAAGGGCTCCACGATGATGTGGGACCCTTACATTGCTGGGGCGCTGTCCTTGTTCTCTGGACCTAGCACCCAGTTTCTGAATCCCTTTTATGTGTCTTTGAGGCTTTGGCCCTGGGAAACACTGGAGTCTGTGGCTAAGCGGGGGTAGGGAGGGGCGCTCGCATGACTAACTCTGCTGATACTCCTATTGATTACCCAATGCTCTTCCGCTCCCCCGCCTCCACATGGCACCGTTCTGCTCCTAAGAGCTCCCTGTTTTCCTCCTGTGTGAGGTGGGGTCTCCTTGTCCCTTGCTCCCTGGTCTTTATATCCTATGTATATTCCTTTCCTCCTGTGCCTTTTGCCTGCCCTCTCAAACTGCTTGAATTTGGGGAAAGGGAGATGAACGAGTTTTCTGCAGGTTATCTTGAACCCTATACCCACCTACATCACCCGGGAAACCAGATACAGAGCTCGGAAGACCTGTGTGAAGCAGGGCCCGGGCCACCCCCATCCCCTGGGGAGGGCACCCAGTGGGTTCTTTAATGGCAGGTTCCATAGGTGGGGAGCCCGTGACTGTGTGAGGTCCCTTGGAGGCTGGGTTGCGACCGATGCAGAGGAGAGTTTGGGATCTACCTGCTGCCAAGGGCAGACCGGGAAAGGGGATGGGGAACACACATCCCCAGGTGACTTTGTGGTTCTATATGCAAAGCGGAAATTCCAGACCAGTGCTGGTGTGGGCCACGCCTTCCATCACCTTCACCAGCTGTCCAGGCTCCTAAACTCCCTGTATTCTAAAAATAGATACACGAACTTCATAAATGCATAAAATTATGTAATAATTTTTAATCACTTCCTAAAATTACCTATTAAGTAGTCTATAGAGATACATTTTTTCCACTTAAAATAGAGGTTAAAAATCTAATTCCAATACAAAAATGCTTTCTTTTACAATCTGACAAAATAATTTTAAAGTTTGCCTTGGAAAAAAATTAATCAGGGCTAGAGAAGAAAAGGAAGGACAGTTGTGGGTGCTCTCTATGAGATGCTAGTTATAAAATGAAGCGTTGGGTAAGAAGATGGACTCTGTCAGCTTCCTGACCAGGTTCCCTCCTTCACACAGCAAATACCTCGGCACAGGCAGGCTTGGGTGCTGGGGAGGTTAAGGACGGACGAGGTAAGATTCTTGAAGAGATTATGTTTGAAGAGGAGGCAGTGGGAAAAATAACAAAAGCCGTCCTTGAAAGCCCTTTGGAGGAAGTGGAAGGGTTGAACCATCAGGGGCTCTGGAGAACAGTCTAAACCAATGCCTCCTGACCTTGAACAGACACACACATTCACTGGGGATCTTAGTAAGAGCCGATTCTGACTCGGGAGGTCTGGGTGAGGCCTGAGGTTCTACAAACCTACACGCTCCCAGGTGGCGAGGATGCTGCGGTCTGTGGACACTCTCACCAAGCCTGGTACAGGCAAGGAAGCAAGGAACTGTCAGTCGCTCAGCCATGTCCGACTTTTTGTGACCCCCGTGGACTGTAGCCCTCCAGGCTCCTCTGTCCATGGAATTCTCCAAGCAAGAATACTGGAGTGGGTTGTCATGCCCTTCTCCAGGGGATCTTCCCCACCCAGGCATTAAACCTGGGGCCTCCTGCATTGCAGGCAGATTCTGTACCAGCTGAGTCAGGTGGGACCTGGCAGAAAGCATCCTGCTGCTTTTCCTCTTTTGAACCCCGTCTTGTCCAAGTCCATCCCCACCTGGCTAAGGAGATCTCTCAAAACTGTGACCATAACCATGTTCTCTTGCTCAAACCGGCTTGTCACCTGTGAGGGCAGAGCCAGTGGGTGGGCTCTGTGCTCAGGCCCCACCTACTCCAGTCTTGCTGCCCTCCATCTGTACACATTCTCCCGGGGCCCAGACTCTCTCTTCTAATCCCGCCCCCCTCATCAGCCTCAGGACCTTTGCACGTGCTGTTCTCCTTCTGCAAATACCCACCCCCCTGCCCCCCGCCTCACACCTGTGCCTTCTCTCAGTTCTTTCCAAGCACGCTTCCCAACCATTAACATCCTCCACTTTGTCCCTCTGACATCCTGTGATCCATGTCCTGATGACGCTTTCCCTCTGTCTCCCCACTGAATGTACCTCCTTGCTGACTCACCTTGGGTCCCCAGGGCCCAGCGTGGGGCCTAACACTTGGTGGGCATCTAATACGTCTCTGTGGAACTGAAGTAATGATGAGTTCTTTCACAGCCTTTGGGATCTGAGTCTTAGCAGGTGGAGGAAAATTGCTGGAAAACAATTTTAAGAGTCAAGTGGAAAAAATAAATGTGTGTATGAGTTTCCTAGGCCTGCAGTAGCCAAGCACCTCAGACCAGGTGGCTAACAAGCCTGGGCATTTAGTGTCTCACGGTTCCGAAGGCCAGAAGTCCAAAGTCGAGGTGTCTGCAGGGCCACGGCCCTCCACCGGCTCTGGGGACCATCTTTCCATGCAGCTTCCAGTTTCCCGGGGCTCCTGGTGCTCCTCGGCCGTGGCGGCATCACTCTGCTCTGTCTTCACCTGACTCCTCTGCTCCTCTGTGTGTCTCTTACAGGGTCATATGTCATTGGATTTAGGATACTCCCAAGATGTCCTTACCTCCAGACTCCTTGCTTCATCACATCTGAGAAGAGCTTTTTGCCAAATCAGGTCACAGGTTCTAGAGGGGCGAGCATGGATGTATCACTTTGGGGGCCACTACCCAGCCACTTAGATGTGGAATGGGATGAATTCCAGCCCCTTTGAGACAAATGCAAGAGTGGGTCTCGTAACAGCTGGGAGTGGGTCAGTCCAGGCAGGAAGAGCCCGGGTGACCAGTGACTGCACGGTCATTCTCCGGAGGTTGGTGTGGAGAGAACGGAGTGGGGACATCTGGACACATCACCCGTCGCCCGTCACCCCTCCCCCCGGGCCAGCACTGACGGCTCCCAGGCTCTTCTCCACTGTGGCAAGATGAGGGGAGCATGCATATCAAGACCCTTCTGTCTCTAAGTCTCTGTCCTGGGGTCCCTTTGGTCTACTGGTGAATGCAGCAGACACCCCGGAGGGATGCGGTTGGGAGTGGGGCTCACCGCCCCGGCAGCCCTCTGAGGCTGAGGGCATCATCCGCCATCTCTGAGTCTCCCTCACTCATCCGTCACCCACCTCCGCAGTCATCTGGAGCGTGGCTGAGACATAGCCCAGCGTCTGCACACAGTCCCAGGGTCCCTGCTGACCAGCTGTCTCACAAAAGAGGGCTGGGGCCACCCGCCTTCGGTTGGGTTCCTGTAAAGGTCTGAGTGTAAACCATTAATCTGGAGGTGATCTCAGGAGGAGAAGAGAGACAGGGAAGAGAAGAAGGCCCACAGGGGATGGTGTCAAGCCAGCTACCTTCGTGGCACTGGGGCCAGGGAAGCTGGGGGTGGACACTCCAGCTCCGGGCCGGAAGCTTCTAGCTTGCCCCACGTGGCCCCCTCCAGCTCCTGCAGCTGGAGAACACCCTCGGGTGCCCACAGCAGGGCCGTCAGAAGGTGCCAGAAGAGAAGGCCATGGTCCCCTTCCCCACAGACCCAGAGGAAGTAAGCTGAAGGCAAACAGCAAGGGCTGCAGGGAAAACCCAATCGCAGGCCACCGGCTTTGCAAAGGGCCAGTGGACAAGGCCCAGGGCTGCGGGACAATTCCAGCAGTTTCCACATATCTCGGTTCTTGCATCTGGTCAAAGCACAAATAGGGGTGGGGTGGGGAGGGGGCCTCAGTTCACTGGAGAGGAGACAGCCTCTGAACACGAGCACTTGGCAGGCTGGAGTCATCTGAGATCAAGCTCAGACATGGGAGTATCTCGTTAAATTCTACCTCCTGGAACCTGCAGGCACAGCTCAGACCCTCTTCTCCCATCTCTCCTCCCTGGCCCCAGAGCCTCCTGTTTCTCGGCCTTCCAACACATTGAGGCTGGAGTAAGAGCCTTCCACTGTGTAAACTGAGGTTGGGCGAGAGATTGTTTGTTGGTCAGTCGCCCAGACACGTCTGACTATTTGCGACCCCGTGGACTGCAGCACGCCAGGCCTCCCCGTCCCTCACCATCTCCCGGAGTTTGCCCAAGTTCACGTTCATTGCATCGGTGATGCCATCCAGCCATCTCATCCTCTGACTCTCTCTTCTCCTTCTGCCTTCACTCTTGCCCAGCGTCAGGGACTTTTCCAATGAGTTGACTCTGCATATCAGGTGGCAAAAGTGTTGGAACTTCAGCTTCAGTGTCAGTCCTTCCAGTGAATATTCAGGGTTGATCTCCCTTAAGATTGACTGGTTTGATCTCCTTGCTGTCCAAGGGATTTTCAGGAGTCTTCTCCAGCACCACAGTTCGAAGGCATCAATTCTTTGGCATTTTGCCTTCTTTACGGTCTGTCTCTCACAACCCTACATGATCACTGGGAAGACCATAGCCTTGACTCTCCGGATCTTTGTTGGCAGAGCAACGTCTCTGCTTTTCAGCACGCTGTCCAGCTTGTCTTCGCTTTCCTGCCAAGAAGCAATTGTCTTCTGATTGCATGGCTGCAGTCACCGTCCTCAGTGATTCTGGAGCCCACGAAGAGGAAATGTGCCACTACTCCCACCTTTTCCCCTTCTATTTGCCATGCAGGAATGAGGGTGGATGCCATGATGTTAGTTTTTTTTAATATTTAGTCTTAAGCTGGCTCTTTCACTCTCCTCCTTCACCCTCATCAAGGGCGGGGAAAAATGACCAAAATATTTTTAATGGCATATCACGTTGATACCAAAACCTAACAAAGATTGTAGGAAGGAAAGAAGAAAAGAAGGAAGGAAAGAAAGGAGGGAGGGAGGGGACCACAGTCCAATCTCACATGTGAAGATTCCTGGAAAACTCTGAAACATTAACGAGCAGAATCCAGTTACACATTGAAGGAATAATACCCGTTGTCTCAGCAGATTCACTTCTGGAATGAAAGGACGGTTCAGCATTCTTTGGAAAACTCATTCATATAATTCATGAAGTTCATTAACATTATTCATCATATTAGTTGATTTAATGAGAAGTCATACTATCAACTCCATAGGTATTGAAAAGACATGTGACAAACTCACCAATCCTTGGTTGAAGGCAAACCATAAAATTTCCTTCATCACTATGGAGTAGAAGAGACTTTTCTGATTATGACATGAAAATCCAAAAGTCAAATAAGAAAAGATTGAAAATTCAATTACAAAAAAACCTTTCCATGCAGAAAGATCAATAACATTAGCATGGGTGACGAAGTCCAAAGAAACTGGGAAAAATAGTCTTAACTTTTATCATCAGTTCAGTTCAGTCGCTCAGCTGTGTCCGACTCTTTGAGACCCCATGGACTGCAGCACACCAGTCCTCCCTGCCCATCACCAACTCCCAGAGTTTACCCAAACTCATGTACATTAAGTCAGTGATGCCATCCAACCATCTCATCCTCTGTCGTCCCCTTCTCCTCCCACCTTCAATTTTTCCCAGCATCAGAGTCTTTTCAAATGAGTCAGCTCTTCGCATCAGGTGGCCAAAGTATTGGAGTTTCAGCTTCAACATCAGTCCTTCCAATGAACATTCAGGACTGATCTCCTTTAGGATGGACTGGTTGGATCTTCTTGCAGTCCAAGGGACTCTCAAGAGGCTTCTCCAACACCACAGCTCAAAAGCATCAATTCTTCAGCGCTCAGCTTTCTTTATAGTCCAACTGTCACATCCATACATGACTACTGGAAAAACCATAGCCTTGATTAGATGGACCTTTGTTGGCAAAGTAATGTCTCTGGTTTTTAATATGCTGTCTAGGTTGATCATAACTTTCCTGCCAAGGAGTAAGCGTCTTTTAATTTCATGGTGTAGTTACCATCTGCAGGGATTTTGGAGCACAAAAAAATAAAGTCTGCCACTGTTTCCCCATCTATTTGCCATGAAGTGATGGGACCAGATGCCATGATCTTCGTTTTCTGAATGTTGAGCTTTAAGCCAACTTTTTCACTCTCCTCTTTCACTTTCATCAAGAGGCTCTTTAGTTCTTCTTCACTTTCTGCCATAAGGGTGGTGTCATCTGCATATCTGAGGTTAGTGATATTTCTCCCAGCAATCTTGATTCCAGCTTGTGCTTCATCCATCCCAGAGTTTCTCACGATATACTCTGCATATAAGTTAAATAAGCAGGGTGACAATATACAGCCTTGACGTACTCCTTAGTCAAAGATAAAACCTAACATATAAGGAGCTTGTAGAAATTATAAGGAAGCCACAGACTGTAATAAAAAAATAGACCAAGGATATGAATAAACAGTTCATAGAAAAAGAAATACAAATACATCTTAAATATTTTAAAAGATGTTCAACCTCACTCATAAGAAAAGAAAGATAAAACCACACTGAATTATTACATGTTGCCCAAGATATTGGCAAAACCCTACAAGTGTGATCGTGGTGCAGTGTGCTAGTCTTCCATGTTAGCTCAGCTGGTAAAGAACCTGCCTGCAATGCAAGAGACCCTGGTTCGATTCCTGGGTCTGGAAGTTCCCCTGGAGAAGGGACAGGCTACCCACTCCAGTATTCTTGGGCTTCCCTTGTGGCTCAGCTGGTAAAGAATCCACCTGCAATGTGGGAGACCTGGGTTCGATCCCTAGGTTGGAAAGATCTCCTGGAGAAGGGAACAGTTACCCACTCCAGTATTCTGGCCTAGAGAATTTCGTGGACTGTATAGTCCATGAGGTCACAAAGAGTCGGACATGACCGAGTGACTTTCACTTTCGGTGCTGTGTGTTAGGAAGCTGGAGGCAGTGTGCATGAGGGTGTCCCTGAGGAGGCCCCTGGGCTGCCTCCCAAAGCCACCAGCTTACTGACACAGCAATTTCATAATCCCACTGCTAGAATTTTATTCTACAGATACAGTAACATTCAAAAGAGTTCAACGTTTTTTGTGATATCAAAATACTAGTTGAAATCCAACTGTCCATCAACAGGAAACCAGTTAGATTATGGAAACCCATGCAATAGAATACTGTGCGGCTGTGAAAATGAATCAGGATATTCTCAGATGCATAAGGGATACCATGGTGGTGATACAAACACAAAGTACAGAATTACCTTCTGCAAAAAGGGAACAAAACGAGAATGCACAGTTGCCCTTGCTTATGTTTTAGGAAGAAAATCTGAAAGGACGCATAGGAAACCAAAAATGGTTACTGGAGGGTGGGGGGTGGCAGGTGGGAACTCTGTGGGAGGAGGGAGATGGGAGAGAGAGACTTTCCATTGTTTATCTTTCTTACATTTTCTATTTTGAACTATGTGAATGTCAAACAGGGAGGGAAGGAGGCAGGGCACAACCTCTAAAAGAATGACATAGCAGATGAGGACAAAAACTTGTTAGAACCAACAGATCCAAGATGCTGGAAGATTTGACTCCCAGTGGACTTTGAGCCTTATTATGCACTCCAGTACTCTCGCCTGGAAAATCCCGTGGACAGAAGAGCCTGGTAGGCTACAGTCCATGCGTTCGCAAAGAGTCGGACACGACTGAGCGACTTCACTCTCTTCACTCACTTCATACTTAATCACTGGAGAAGGAAATGGCAACCCACTCCAGTATTCTTGCCTGGAGAATCCCATGGATAGAGGGCCTGGCGGGCCATGGTCCATGGGGTCGCAGAAAGTCGGACACAACTGAAGTGACTGAGCATGCATGCACTCATTGTAATACATTAGCATATGCTGAATGCCATACCCACAGGTGCCATGACAGTTCCGAGGCTAACCACAAAAGGCCCCAAAGTGGGCAGTGGCCCAGATTCCTGGAAGTGTCTGCCCCTTCCCCAAAATAGTTGGAATAATTCTCCTCCTCATTAGCCCATGAAATTACCCAGCCAATAAAAACTAAGCACCTCATATCTGGGGCCTCTCACCTTCTGAGACGGCCCACAATGTCTGTGCGGTGTGTTTCTCCCATTGCTGCTGTGACTCTCCAAGATGACCCCTGCCCTGGGGCCACTGTTGCCTTTGGAGACGGATCACATTCTGTCTGTGGAGTGTGTAGCTCGCTAAATAAATCCATCGTCTTACCTATCACTTTTTCTCTTGCCCAGTTGTTTCTGCGATGAGCTTCATTCAGTCCTGACACCAGGGGTTCAATCTCAATAAAAGACAGTGGGTTCAAGTCCCAGTCGGAGTTGTGAAGTTTCAGCTTGACTATCTATTCAACAGTTTTAAATTTTGATGCATATATTTGAAGATGCTCTAAAAATTTTTTTTTCTGGAAGAATATACATTGTTGGTGGCTGACTTTCCACTTCCTGGGCACGTGAGGGTGGTGGTGGGGAAAATGGATTTTTATCATTTTATAAACTTCTGGACCATTGGGTCGTTTGCCGTGTACACATACAACTTCCCAAAGACAGCTAATTATTGATGTTGATGTATTTCTGAAAACATAGACAAAAGCATTTGAGTGAGTTCCTTGGGAAGTGGGGGAGTTGGAGTCAGAATGTCAGAGAAGGGGCTTTCATTCTGTTCCCCGCTTTGTCTGTGACAAGGCCCTACCCCTGCCCTGCTGTGTGAGCCCAGGGAAGACCCTCACTTCCCTGTCCCAAGTTCTTCAAGGAGTGCAGGGAGGGGCCAAGTCCAGGGAGCCCAGCTGGATCTGAATGCTGTGATTTCAACTGGAAAAGAAGCAAAGGAAGAAGAGATCAGAGCAAAGGAAGAAGCAGCATGGTGCTGGTGATGATGGTGGTGGCTGATACCCACCATCAGGACACTCACGAACTCGTCTAATCTCACTAGAAGCAGAAGGCCTCCACCTTAGAGATTTGGAGAACCTGGAGCTCAGGGGAGGGAAGTGGGCTGTCTAAGGTCATTTGGCAGCCAGGTGTGGCCTTGGCTTTCATTGATGGAGCTCTTGGCTAGAAAAGTCAACCCTAAGGGCAATTCTGGTTCTACAAGACCCAGGGGCTCACTTTACATGGATTAATTTAATGAGACGTTCTGGAGGGCGTGGCGGCTACAGTCTGAGGCTGCTTGCATCCCACCCCAAAGCCACGCTGTTCGCCCCTGGGCCCGGGAACTCCTGGGGGATGGGCACCTAGGTGAGAATGAGGGTGAAGCCGGGCATGCCGCAGTCCCGGGTGTGACCACCAGGTGGCGCCGCTGCCGCACCCAGCCCTGCCCCCAGCAGCCCCGGAAAAACAGAAAGAACAAATTAAAAATTCCTTGGCCTGGAAGCGGAAAGTCAGTTGGAGATTCCGGGAGCCTTCTGGCAAATCCAGGAGGTTTGACCTTCTGTTGTAAGCAAAGCCTGGGGGCGTCCATGACAGGCAAAGGGCAGGGAGGAAGAGAACATTTTTTAAACCATATGGAGGGAGAAGGTAGAAGGAGAAAAGAATTCTCTCGAGGACCCTGGGATTTCAGCAGCCACCTCTGCTCAGCCACTGTCCCAGCGAGCCTGGGTCCGAGTGCGGCGGAATCACCTGGGGACTTTTTTTTTTTTTTTTTGAAAGAAGGCTAGAGTGGCTATATATTTTTTAATTAGTTAATTTATTATATTTAGCTGCACTGGGGCTTTGCAAGCGGGCTTTCTCTAGTTGTGGGGAGCAGACGATGATCTCTAGTTGTGGTGCCTGGGCTTCCCATTGCGGTGGCTTCTTCTGTTGCAGAGCTTGGGCTTTAGGGTGTGGGCTTCAGTGGTTGCGGTGCACAGGCTTAGTTGCTTCCCAGCTTCCACCACGGATGGAGCCGGTGTCACCTGCAGTGAACCACCAGGGAAGCCCCTGGGGCGTGATTTTAAATGCAGATCCCTGGGCTCGCTGGGGATCTGCATTTTCACCAGCACTCCTGTGGTTTCTGATCCGTGCTAAGGTTGGAAGTACCAACAGGGCAACACTTCCTTTCCCAGGTCAGAAAATGGGGTGCCAGAGAGGGGAGGTCACTGCTCAAGGTCACAGCCTTCCCTTGTGAGGATGGTGTTTGCACAAACCCAAGCATGAAGCATAGGTCTTTCATGCAAAATTCAGATTCAGTCCGGGGCAGTTCCAGAGGGGGCTGCTTCCAATCAGCCCCTCTCTCCTGGCCTCCTTGGGCTTTAGTTTGAGCTGTCTCTCTCCCCATGTCTCTCCACTTGCTATTTTAAAATTTGTAATGAGCTCCTGCCAGAGAGGCAGCGGCCCAGACTTTGAAATCCAGGCCCAGAGCCCTGACTCCCAGCGTGCTGGCTGGGCGCCATCTTGGCTGAGTTCCCCAAGCCCTCTGGGGAGATTCTGGGAAGTTTAGGGTCCAGACGCCCACCCACACCTCACCCACCCACACTTCCAGCAAGTTTCAGACTTCTCTCCAGAACTGACTCAGCCAATTCTTCTTGCATCCTGGGAGTGACTGGCCCTAATTCTGACCCAAATTCTGAATGCCAACCTTTAGCTAGCAGTTGGTCCATGACAGGCTAGAGGCCAACTAGCAGCTGGCCAGGGGCATCAGAGAGAGCGTGGGTTGCGGTGTGTGGTTCGAATCCTGGCTATGCTGTGTGACCTTGGGCAAGCTGCCTGCCCACTCTGAGCCTTGGTTTCCTTGTCTGGGGGAATCAGCACTGCTTCTCTCCTGGGCTGCTATGAGGCATGAGTAAGAGCCTGCAAACAGCGTGGTCAGCATAGAGCTGAGCACACGGTGAGCCCTAGGTGCCAGGAGCAGCTGTTACCAGGAGGCACAACACAGGCTGGGGCGCCGGGGCGGGGCCTCCCCACCTCCTCACACCCAGGCTGCCATCAGACACTGGGTCGGACAGGCTTGACTTTACTCACTTCCCCAGTCTGCACACCTGCTCAGCTCCAAGGCCCACGAGGGCTTTCTCAGGGATGCCAGGAAATGGTAGCCATGGTTTCCACCCTGGGGGAGCTTACAATCTAATAAAGGCAAGCTGGAACCTTGAAATAGAAACTTCCCGAAATAGTGCGTCTGCGAGCTGGTCTCCCGGGAGGTCTGGTAGGAGATGCGTGGTAGGGATGGAAACAGCCCGGGCCTGGGTCCTCTGCACACCCACCCCCCACCTCCCCCAGCCTCCCTGCAACCTCAGGGCGTTGGACCCCAGCTGGTGGGGCAGCGGGCGGGTGCTGCTCAATCCGCACTCTGTGCTTTAGCAAGATGAAGTGAAATGGCCCAGAATGGGTGAAAGTTGGGCCAACAGTCTCCCGATTCAAAGGGACACATGCAGAGAGTTCTGAAAGTTCCGACTGAAGCATGCCGGGGACTTTCCCGGTGGTATAGTGGTTAGGAATCTGCCCGCCAATGTTGGGGACACAGGTTTGATCCCTGGCCTGGGAAGATTCCACTAAGACTGTGCGTTGCAGCGACTGAAGCCCGTCAGCCCGAGAGCCCACACACCACAACTACTGAGCCCGGGTGCTGCAGCTACTGAAGCCCACGCACCCGGAGCCCATGCTCCGCAGCAGGAGAAGCCACCGCAACGAGAAGCCCACGCAGCGCAGTGGAGAGCAGTCCTCACTCGCTGCAGCTAGAGAAAGCCTGCACGGAGCAACGAGGATCCAGAGCAAGTGAAAAAAAAGTTAGATTGAAGGATGGCCCGCAAGGAGACGCCGAAGCCTTCCTTAGAGGCTGAGCCCACCTTTCTCCCCTGGAATTCCTCTCTGGGATTTAACTTTAACCCGAGCAATGAAGCCACAGCCTGCGTGATGTTTCTCCCGCAGCTGTAATTCAGTAACATCGCAGCACAGACTCATTTTTTGTTAATTTTCTTGACCTTTCACTCTCGGTGTTGGATGCCCCAGATGCCCCAGTGAGTTTTGTCCCCACTCCAGACCAGAGGGGCATCCGAGCAGTCATTCTTGGGAATAGGGGGAGGAGGAGGGGTTTCTTCAAAGTCTCTCGGGCATCTTAGGACAGACTGGACCGGCTGGCCCACCCCCGTGGGGCCGAGCGGCGAGCGGAGGTAGAAGGTCTGGCCATCCTGTGCCTGCCCGTGGTTCTGGGCAGCAGGCCAGGTGCTCACCGGCTCCCTGATTCCCAGGAGACCCACCCTGGGGGCTGCAGCTCTGTCCATGGCGTTCACTGAGCTCTTGGAGCAGGCGGGGGGCGTGGGGCTCTTCCAGGCCCTCCAGATCCTCACCTTCTTCCTCTTCTCGGTCTGGGTGCCTTTCCAGTTAGTCGTGGAGAACTTTTCAGCCGCTGTCCCAGGCCATCACTGCTGGGCTCACCTGCTGGAAAATGGCTCCGGGGCCCCTGCCAACCTCAGCCCCGAGGCCCTCCTGCCTGTCTCCATTCCGCCGGGCCCCAACCGTGGGCCCCACCAGTGTCTCTGCTTCCGCCACCACAGTGGCAGCTCCTGGACCCCAACGCCACGGCCACCAACTGGAGCGAGGCCGACACGGAGCCGTGTGTGGACGGCTGGATCTACGACCACAGCACCTTCACCTCCACCATTGTGACTGAGGTGAGGGTCCCCCCCACCACCAAGCCCACCATTTCTTCCCCCTTCCCAGCCTCCCAACGACTGAGAGGATTAGAACGCCTCCATCAGCGCTGTTAAATGATGTGTGCTCCCTTGACACTTAATTACTGATGGCTTGGGATGGCCAGGATTCCCATCTGGGGCTAGGGTTACAGGAGACTTCAGGGAGCGAACACTGCAGGAGAATTCAGAATCAGTCAGCCTTTAAGCCAGGAATAACAGTAGAGAGCCCACACCTGTGCCCTTAAGCGGCAGCCGCTGCTCTGATGCTTTCCCTGTTGTCACTATTTCACAGCAGTCTTTTGAGGTGGGTCTTATGAGTGACCCCATTTAATAAGAGACAAAACAGAAGCCCACAGAGGTTAAGTAACTTGCCCCAGGACACACAGCTAAAGTACACTCCAATTCAACCCAGGGATCCAGGTGCCGGAACATCTCCCTCACTTTCTGTCCTGCCTTGAGGCTCAAGGCCCCTGCGTCATCAATGAGCGCAAGGGAGAAACAGCTCCCGCAAGCAGGGAAAGGAGAGACGACACCTGGATTATAAGCAAAGGAATCAATCACGTGCAGGTTGGGGCAGAGACGGGTCAGGACAGAGGTGGGAGCGTGTCTGGGTGTTGAGAGAGCAGTACCCGGCACAGAGGGTAAGGGGTCGGGAGATGGATGCGCGCATGTGGAAGGAGGCTGGCTTATCCTTAAGTGCAAAGAAAAGTCACCAGAGGCTTTGGAACAAGGAAGCGCTATGATCTTATTTGCATTTTCAGGGGTGACTTTGCAGGGTGGAGAATGCCCTGCCACATGCGTGTGTGTTTAGGGGTGGAGGGGGAGCGCTCTTCCTGCAGTGGTTCAGACAACAGAGGTGGGAACAGGGGCGGAGCCGTGGGCGAGGCAGGCAGGCCTTGGTGAAGGGAAGGGCTGACTTTGGGTTGGAGGGGGGGGGCGATGTTCAGGCAATGGCTGCCTGGCCCCCAGCAGATGGCAGGAAAAATTCACAGTGACACGTGCTCATCTTCACCGTCCTGTAAGAGAGGCAGCCGTACAGCCCCGTTCCCGGAGGAGACGGGCTCAGCCACGTGCAGGAACACAGCTGGGGTCACCAGCTGGTCAGTCACCAGCTGACTCGGAATTTGAGCCTTGTGGTTTAACCACCGCCCACCACTGTCCACTAGGAGAGGCCTGTCCCACCGTTAGACCCAGAACCCTGTCCCACATGTCCTGCCCTGCTGATCATTAGCGGGAGGCAGGGGGTTGAGGCCCGCTGCCCACGTACCCCTTCCACCATGGTTGTCTGAATTTAAGATTCTAGGGACCCCACTGGGGGAGGCCAGATCCCCTCTGGGGGTTCTGGACCTTCCTCTGCCACCCTGACCCCACTATTCCACACCCTCTGAGCCAGGCTGACACACCTTCCTCTTCTTCCAGTGGGACTTGGTGTGTGACCACCAAGGCCTGAAGCCCCTAGGCCAGTCCATCTACATGGCTGGGGCCATGGTGGGATGCATCGTCTGTGGCTTCCTCTCCCACCGGTGAGTATCTCCTCTCCTGTCCTCCAGCTCCTTCAAAACAGAATGAGCATTGCGAGGACAGAGGTAAGTGTGCAGTGGATGTTCATGCTTCTTAGGAGAGAGTCACCCCCATCTGGAGTCTGAGTCCCAAGTTCCCAGGGGGCTGAGAACCGCCATCTGAACCTTGATGCTGGGCTGAGCTGAGAAATTACCCTGAACACTCACTCCCCTCTTCAGCTTTTGCACCAAACTTTACTGAGCACCTACTGTGTGCCAAACACTGCACAGTCCCTGCCCTCGGGGAGCTGATGGCTTTCTGGAGAGAGACAGACTCCTCTTTCTTTTAACCAGGGCTTCCCTGGTGGCTCAGCGGTAAAGAATCCACCTGCCAAGGCAGGGGACACAGGTTTGATCCCTGGGTCGGGAAGATCCCTTGGAGGAGGAAATGGCAACCCACTGCAGTATTCTTGCCTGGAAGATCCCATGGACAGAAGAGCCTGGCAGACTACAGTCCATGGGGTCGCAAAAGAGTTGGACATGACTGAGCGACTAAACGACAACGAGGTGAAGTGTAGTGAAAGAGAACCCCCGCTCTCGCCCCTCCCTGAGCGCCCCCTCCCCTCTCCTCCACGCCCCTCCTGAGGTGGAGCGCCCAGGACCCTCTCTGGGAACCTTCCTCAGTCTGTGCTCAGGTCCTGCCCCGGGCGCCTCTGTCCAGTGCTGAAAACGCCCACGTTGCACCGCCTCCGCTTGTAAACCCAACTGCCAACCTGGAGTCTCCACTTGGATGGACCTCACAGTTACCACGGCCCCCCGCTGAACCTCTGAATCCCCACCTCGACCCAGCCCAAGCCCTGCCCACCAGACTCCATCCTGGAGGACAGCCCCCCTAGGAGCCAGCCCCGTGCTCTCTCCCTCAGCCTCCACACTCACCGGGCTCCTTCTCCAAAGGCCCCCACGCCGAGGACAGTCCCCACCCACCCCGCCACCCCTGCTCAGCACTTGGCTTCTCCCTGGTGGCCTCGCCAGCCCCTCCTGGAGCAGCCCTGCTCCCGCCCAGCCCATAGCACCCACCGCAGCGGGCAGCCTCACCTCACCTAGAGGTTTCTGCCCATAGCCCCTTTGTGTCCAGCGTGCAGGTCACTCTGCTCCAGTCTCCTCCTTGCAGAGGCCTTCCCAGCTTCAGGCCCATAGGTCCCACGGCCCTGGCTGCTGTCTACTCACAGCTTCTGGCTGTCTCTGCCGGTGCCCGGCTCTCGTTAGCTCATTGATTGTGTGTGTCCCCACGAGACCATAGCTCCAAGGAGGCAGGGGCCTTAGGGTCGCATCCTTGGTGCCCAGCACACAGCATATAGCCCATAATATGCTGAAGGCACGAACGGTGTCCCCGCTATGCCTGGCAGCTCGGGCTCTGGGGCATCCTGAGCCCCAGCTTCTTAGAAGGTGGGTGTGTTATTTCTCTGTGCCCTGGTTTCCTCCTGTCAGTGGGCACCCTGCCACCTGCCCGTGGGGCTGCAATGATGAAATAAGTTAGTCACATGCAGAGCCTGGGCCAGTGGCGGCTCTTCATGGGCCTTATATTACAGTATCCTGAGCATGGCAGGGAGCCTGAACACCGGAGAAGGAGGTGCTCCAGTTTGCACTCTCAGAGGACCGGGCACCCGGAAGCCACCGCTCCTTCCCCAGGGGCCGCCCACACCGGGAGCCACATCGTAATCCGTCTGTGGCTGCCTGGTGAGCCTGGGGTCAGTGCCAGGCTTCAGCCTCCTGGTCTCACCCCGAGATCTGGGGCACGTGTTCCTGCTTCTGGGCACTGCCCAGACAGGCGAGACTGAGGTTGGTCCACGTCTCTCCAGTCTGACCGATACGTGCGTGCGTGCTCAGTCACTTCAGTCGTGTCCGGCTCTTTGTGACCCCATGGACCGTAGCCCAGCAGGCTCCTCTGTCCATGGGATTCTCCAGGCAAGAATCCTGGAGTGGGTTGCCATTTCCTCCTCCAAGGGATCTTCCCGACCCAGGGATCGAACCTACGTCTCCTGCCTTGGCAGGCGGATTCTTTACTGCTGAGCCACCAGGAAAGGCCCCTGCCTGACACAGACTTCAGCTCAATGCCTGCGTGGTTTGGGCTGAACTGACCTCGGGGCGGCAGCGGCACCACGAGCGTGTGGGCTCCGGTGGGTCACCAGGCTCGCCCAAGGCCACGGGCCCCAAGCCGCTTGCGATGCTGCCCCCTTGTTCGGCATCTCATCATGAATGCCTGCATTTTACAGACAGAGAAACTGTGGCCCACAGACACTGAGCCAGGTGCCCAAGGTCACCTGGGAAGGGCAGAGCTGGGCTCAGACCCAGACACCCAATGCCAGTCTATTCTGGACCACGAGGCTACACCGCCCCACGAGAGCAAGACGTCTGCCATTTTTATAACAAGCGCACTCTGAACATGGTCCCTGGAGATCTGAGGAGGTGCTGCCTGCCTGCGCCTGGGGGAGGCTCCAGCAGGAGCCCCTTCGGCCTTCCAGCGGCAAGCCCTTGCTTCTGTGCTCAAGTCCCCAGGCCCCTCTCCAGGTGCCCACCATGCTTGTCTCCCCAAAACAGGTTTGGGCGGAAGCCAGTTCTGAGCAGGTGCTGCGTGCTGGTGGCCGTGACCAGCATCAGCACCATCGCTGCCCCCAGGTTCCCCGTCTACTGTGGCCTCCGGTTTCTGAGCGCTCTGGGGTTGTCCAGCATCCTCCTGACCTCCGCGATGCTCAGTGAGTCTCTCGATCGCCGGCCCCAGCCACGGTGTGGGGATGGGGTGCATGGGGAAGAGGGGGCCTGAGGCCCCAGCGCACAGGGCCCTCACCTGCGTGTCTGTGCCGTCCTTCAGTGGTGGAGTGGACCACAACCAGCACAAGGGCCGTCACCATGGCGATCCTGGGGTCCACCTACGCATTGGCCAGATGGCCGTGGGCGGCCTGGCCTTCACCCTGCGGGACTGGCGAACCCTCCAGCTGGCCATGTCGGTGCCTTTCTTTGTCATCTTCCTGATATCCTGGTCAGTACAGTGTGGGGCCTTTTCCCTTGGGGAGAAACAGGAGGGGAATCCAAGAGGGGGTCCCTCACCCCTACCTCTCTGGCTGGCCATGGCTCCCAAGATGCTGAGACCCTGGAAGAGAGCAATGTGAGCAGACCCCACTGGGGACAGACGTCTTGGGGGCTCAGAGTTCCAGGGTGCGCATTTCAGCCAGGGCTCTGAGGCTCCCTCCAGCCCAGCCCACTGGCCCAAGGCTGAGGGCTCCATCCTTCACTCACATTGGCACCAGCTCCCCCACACCCACCAGCCTCACTGCTTCACACCACTTGCCCAGCTTGCGGGCATCCAAGTCAGGCATCGGATATGGAAAGATATTATCATTTCTATTTCTGACGCTTCGAAAATCTCTGAGGTCTGAAAATACCTGCTTGGGTGGGGACTGGAGGAAGAGATACAGGGAAATAATCACAAATTCCTGTCCTTGTAAGTTCTCTTGTGCCAATGGGCCAGAGCCAAGCTGGTCTGCTGTGGGCAGGTAGAGAAGGATAAGGACGCATTCATTCATTCTCAAGTGTTTATTGTGCTCCTGCTCTGTGCTAGACTTGGCTTTAGGCACTGGGGATCCATCGGAAAATACAATAGACCAGAAGTCGCTGACAATGTGGAGATTTATTGTATCAACAGGACCAGGAAGAAAGGAGGAAGACCATTCCATAGTTACACTGATTAAGCCACCCTGGTCACACTGACTGGGTGCATCCCAGGCGCTCTTTGTAACACCAGATGTGCATCAACACTGCTTTTTTTAATGTGTCATTTAAACCATTTTATTTGTTTGTTTTTATTTTGGAGGGAGGATATTAGTTCCCTGACCGAGGATTGAACCCGCACCCCTTACAGTGGAAAAGCAGAGTCTTAACCACTGGACCATGATGGAGGTCCATCAACACTTCTTCTAATGAGGAAGGGAGATGTTATTACTGCTACTTTCAGATGAGGGACTGAGGCCCACGGAGGTTCAGTGGCTTGCCCAAAGCCACACCACTGTTTTGTGCCAGAGGCAGGATTTGTATCCCAGGTGGGCTGGCTCTTCTAACCGTGACATACTGCCTCCAGAAATTCTTCTTAGCTTCCCCCTGAACCCAGCTGAGTTCCTGTGGGCCGGGAAAACTCTGGACCCTTTTACCAGGGAGATACTTCTCCCTGTCCATCTGCCCCTGAGGCTGGAAAGAAGCTGACTACTTTTATAAAACCACTTGGTTCTGGCTGCTGCTAAGTCACTTCAGTCGTGTCTGACTCTGTGCGACCCCAGAGACGGCAGCCCACCAGCCTCCCCGTCCCTGGGATTCTCCGGGCAAGAACACTGGAGAGGGTTGCCATTTCCTTCTCCAATGCATGAAAGTGAAAAGTGAAACATGAAAGTGAAGTCGCTCAGTTGTGTCCAACTCTTAGCGACCCCATGGACTGCAGCCTACCAGGCTCCTCTGCCCGTGGGATTTTCCAGGCAAGAGTACTGGTGGGTTGCCATTGCCTTCTCGGTTCTGGCTGGGGATGTTTAAATGTGTGTGTGTGTGTGTGTGTGTTTTAATTCAGCATGATGCAAGCTTTCTGTCATAAAAATGGCCCCAGATTCACCCCATATCCAGTCAACCTGGGCACTCGCTGAATGTGGGGCTTGGGCGGGCAGGCTCCTGGCAGCAGGGAAGCCAGATGGGGTGGCAGGGAGTGGGGGCTGGTGGAGAGGGTGGCCAGGCGTTGGGACTCATCCTTATTCTGCGACCATCAGGGACTTCCCAGCTCAGCATTAGAAGGGCAGAGGAAGAAGCAGTGGCCTTCTCCCCACTCCTGTTGTAGCCAGAGGGTCTGCTGCCCACCACCCCCCTCCACACCTGACCTGGGCACCTGGTCACCAGTCTGAGCAAAGAAAGCAAAGACCCAGTCAAGCACCTGCTTCTTTAACAGGCGGCTGCCAGAATCCGCCCAATGGCATGTTATCGTAGGCAAACCAGATCAAGCGCTTCAGGAACTCAAAAAGGTGGCCAAGATAAATGGCCACAAGGAAGCCCGGAAGACACTGACCACAGAGGTGAGATGCTGTTTGTGACCCAGAGTGTGAGATATGACCCAGGAAAGGACCTCTACTGGTGTTTTATCTAAACTATCACTAACATCACCCGTATCCACTCCAGCACCACCCCCATCAACAGACTCATACATTAAAACACCATCATCAACATCACTATCATCACCTTCATGATCTCAGCCATCTCTGGCATCATCATTACCATTATCCCCGTAATTATCACCATCAAACCTACCATCACTGTCCCCACCATCACCATCCCCACCATCATCACCATCCCCACCACCACACCACCATCCTCACCACCATCCCCACCACCATCCCCACCACCATCCCCATCCCCACCACCACTGCCATCACCACCACCATCACCATCCCCACCACCATCACCATCCCCACCACCATCACCATCACCACCACTATCCCCACCACCATCACCATCATCACCATGATTGCCACCTCCATCCCCACCATCACCATCACCATCCCCACCACCACCACCATCCCCACCACCACCACCATCCCCACCATCACGATCACCATCACCATCCCCACCACCATCCCCACCACCATCACCACCACCATCACCTTCCCTACCACCATCACTGTCTCTACCACCATCACCATCACCACCACTATCCCCACCACCATCACCATCCCCACCACCACCACGACCATCACCATCATCACCATGATTACCACCTCCATCCCCACCATCACCACCACCATCACCATCCCCACCACCATCACCATCCCCCCCACCACCACGACCATCACCACCATCACCATGATTACCACGTCCGTCGCCACCATTGTCCATATCACCATCCCCATCCCCACTGTCATCACCACCCTCATAACCACAGTCAGCACCGCCACTGTCAGCACCACTGCCATTACTACCACACCTCCATCACATCTCCATTATCACCACCGTTCCCACCTCCGCCACACCCACAGTCACCACTACTACCATCGTTTCTACACAAATACCACTGTCATTACCACCACCACCAACAATAATAACACCACTAATATCAACACCACTACACTCTCCATACACCCATGATCACTATTCCCACCACCATCGCCTCTACCAGCAATGCCATCACCATCAACTTCATCTTTATGATCATCCGCACCACCAATACCATCAACACCACCATCAGTACCCACACCACCAAGACAGTCAGCGTCACCGTCATTACTAGCCCCAGCTCCACCACAGCCACCATCAACAGCACAGCCACCATTAGCAACAAAACAACCACCAACAACAACCACGCACCCACATCACCACATCTATTAGTCACCGCCTTAACCCACATATATTGCCCACTTACCTCATAAGGCTCTTCAATATATTTGGAGAAATGGGATGTGCTTGTCTGAAGGTAGCTATTTCAAGGAAGTAGATGTGAGAGGATGTGCGGACAGAGACAAGAGGACTCAGAGTTGAGGGCAGAAGGATCGGAAAAGGCTTCCAGGAGGAGGTGAGCTAGAGCTGGCCAGGACTGAGCTGAGCAGGGGCAGGCAGGGCCCGGGCGCAGGTGTAGACTGGATGGGCACTTGGGATGCAGTACGGAGCCAGTGTGACTGGGCAGCTGTGCCCTGAAGCCAGCCAAGAGGAATGAAGAGGGATGGCAGGGCCTCTCGGGGTAACTGCCAAGGGCTCCCTGCAGCAGGCAGCTTAGCAGCCAGAGACGGGACACAAGACCATGCCTTGGCTCCTAGAGGGGAACTGGGTCTGCAGAAGAGAGCTCAGGCCGGGCCAAAGAGCAGCCTTTCTGCCCTCAGCCCCACCCACCCCCAGGGCTCTCCATCTCCAGGGCCCAAGGCCAGGCTCTCCCCAACCCTCTGCCCACCTGGACACCATGTCTGGCATGGGAGTGGGGCAGGGCCATGGTCCCAGCGTTCACTGCCCCGTTGCCCCCAGAGGTACTGATGTCCAGCATGCAGGAGGTGGCCTCTGCGAAGTCCCGCCAGTCAGTGCTGGACCTGTTCCGCCTGCCCGTGCTCCGCTGGAGAACCTGCAACCTGTTGGTGGTGAAGTATGCCGTCCTGTGTACCCTTCCCAGTACAGGGCTTGGGGGGCAGTATTCAGGGGGAAACAGCCCCTACAGCCTCATGGGGTACATCCCTGGCTTGGACAGGCAGCTCCCCCAGGGGTCAGGAGCCTGATAGGTGGGGGAGACGGAGTACGCACAGATGTGGTCAGGAGGCTGGCTTGTGCAGAAAGTCAGCCAGAGAGCAGGGCTGGGATATGGTCCTGGGCCGGGGGCCGGGTCAGACTGAAGCCCAGGGCAAGGGCAGAGCCGTGATGTCCCCAGAGCCAAGGGACCAGCAGGAGCTGGAAAGTCAGCACCAGACTCACCCTGACAGCTGGACTCCTGGGGTGTGGAAGCGACCACGTTCCCGCCACACACGGCCCCCTCTGAGCCATCCCATGAGATGAGTTCATTTATATCCCACTTTAGAGATGGGAAAGAGGGGCCAGGGGAGGAAAGACACGTGCCCGAGATGACAGAGTGGGCATCTGAACCCTGGCTGAGCTCCCCACTAGACCCTCCGGCCCCGCAGTGAGCGTGGACTCCCCGCCCAAGGAGGCCCTGTCCCCCAGGGCGGCCTTTGTTGTTAGTGCTGTTCAGTTGCTCAGCCGAGTCCGACTCTTTGTGACCCCATGGACTGCAGCTCGCCAGGCCTCCCTGTCCTTCACCATCTCTCAGAGTTTGCTCAAACCCACGTCCGTTAAGTCAATGATGCCATCCAACCAGCTCATCCTCTGTCGCCTCCTTCTCCTCCTGCCCTCAATCTTTCCCAGCATCAGGGTCTTTTCCACCTGGGACCAGGCAAAGACTCCTTAAGACAAAGTCAGTTTAAGCGACTTCCTGAAGAGCGGATCAAAAAGCGAGGGTCAGGTTTGATTGGGACTCGATCTGGAAATAAAACTCAAAATTAGGAAAACATTAATTTTATGCTATATTTTAGCACATGTGGGTTATAATGGCAAATATGTGCTGCATCTTAGAGCAAAGAATGCATCAAATGCCTCTCTCTGTATTTTTTGCTTTTCTTTTTCTGATGATAAATTAGAAGGAGTGCCCGGGGGCCAGTGAGTGTCCAGGGCTGTTCTTTCAAAAGCCATCAAGGCTTCCTCAGTTCTCCCAGGGGCTGCTCTGCACCCTTTGTCATTCAAATCACAGACTGTGAGGCGGCCACCCTCCTGGGTTTTCTTGGCTTTGACTGTTAACCCAGTTATTACTGGCTAAGACTCTAGGTGCTTGTGCCCGCAAGTCAGCCCAGCTTTTCTCCCAGTCTCGTTCACAAGCTTCAGGAAGCACCTGTTTCTGCAGGAATTGCAGCTTTTCTCTGCAGCTGTTAGCCTGGTGGCACCTGAATGAAGCCTCTTGGGGGCAGCAATCAGGCGCTGCTGAAGGGGAGGGCTGGGGACTGTCCAGGTGAAGAGCGGGGTGGGGTGGATTGGAAAAGTGGTCAAGAATTATTTACCTGCATGGCCGCTTGTGGAGCCAGAGTCAATCTCCAAGGGGCAGAAATTCAGCTACTGAGGTGGCTCAGCGGTAAAGAATCCACCTGCCGATCTAGGAGATATGGGTTCCATTCCTGGGCTGGGAAGATCCCCTGGAGAAGGCAACCCATTGCAGGATTCTTGCCTGGAGAATCCCATGGACAGAGGATCCTGGCGGAGAGGTGGACACAACTTAGCAGCTAAACAATAACGACATTCAGCTACTCAGAAGCCACCCTCCTGAGTAGGGGCAGGGGACACCCTCTGGGTGGCAGACTCTGAGATGGAGGTCTGGGAGCATGAAGTTGATGGAGAGAGCTCCAGGGGTCGCCTCCTGTGGAGGGGAGTGGGGGCAGGGAGGGCAGGAAGCAGCAGGGACAGGGGACAGGTGCTGTCACAGCCAGGCCCCAGCCTGGGGACCTGGGAGCTGGGGCGGCCCTTCCGAGTCATCCCTCTGGCCGGCGTAGACCAGCCATGGGATGCTCTGCCCAGCTGGGGCATAGCACTCCCAAGAGCTGCAAAAATAAGACTTTCTATCCTGAAGTGGACAGCCCAGCATCTTCCACTGAGACCCCTTTCTGTTATTAACCCCATGTTTCGAGACAAAGAAACTGGCAGCCAGTGAGGGCAGACAGAGACTTGCCCAGGTTCCTGGCCAGTAGAGCAGGTTTCTGGCCACGACCGGATATAGGAAGCAGAGCCAGAGGGCAGTGTATGTGTGTTAGTCGCTCGGTCGTGTCCGACTCTTTGGGACCCCACCAGGGTAGCCCACCAGGCTCCTCTGTCCATGGGATTCGCCAGGCCAGAACACCGGAGTGGGTTGCCATTCCCTTCTCCAGGGGTTCTTCCCAACCCAGGGATCAAACCCAGGTCTCCTGCATCACAGGCAGATTCTTTACCATCTGAGCCACCAGGGAAATCCACTAGAACCTGACAGAGAGGCAGGTCAGCTTGACTCACTGCCCTGTCTGCCCAGAGAGGGTCACGTCTTCCTGCTGGTTGGTTGGTGGACAGGAGGTTGAGAGGCGACGCGCAGCCCGCCGTGGCTGACACCAAGGCCCACACTTGGACTGGATGGGCTACTGTCCTCCCCACCCTTTCCTGGGACAGCCTGACCCCGGGGAGATGATCCTGCAGGCTGCCCAGGGGCTGGGCTGACGTTTCTTCTGGCACAGACCCCATGTGGGCAGATGATCCCAGGGTGAGCCCTCCTCCACGGGGCAGGGGCCTGACTCTGGATGCCCCCCAGTGGTGCCCGCTCCTCCCCAGGGCACCTGCTCCTCCCCAGGGCAGGGGCCTGACTCTGGACGCCCCCCAGGGGTGCCCACTCCTCCCTGGGGCAGAGACCTGACTCTGGATGCCCCCCAGGGGTGCCCGCTCCTCCTTGGGGCAGGGGCCTGACTCTGGATGCCCCCCAGGGGTGCCCGCTCCTCCTTGGGGCAGGGGCCTGACTCTGGATGCCCCCCACAGCTTCTTCCTCACCGTCTCATACTACGGGATAGTCCTCGACCTGCAGAACCTGGGGAGCAACATCTTCCTCCCTCAGGTCCTCTTTGGAGCCGTGGACCTCCTGGCCCGGGCCATCAACACCTTCCTGCTCAGGTTCTTCAGCCGCCGCACGACCCTGGCTGGCTCCCTGGCTGGGGCCGGCCTCGCCGTCTTGGCCAACACACTGGTCCCGCAAGGTGCGATCAGGGCAGCGGAGCTGGGGGCTGAGGGACCGAGGGGCTGCCGGCCTCCTCCCCACCCACCCCGCTCCCCCCAAGACCCTGACTGCCACAGCTCCACCCACCCCCCACCCATTTCCCTGTGATGCTGAGGTTCAGAGAGGTGAAGCCCGGTGCTCGAGATCCCACAGCGGTGAGGGACGGAGCCAGGCCTGGACAGGACTTGAAGCAGGAGGCCGAGTCTGCGGAGGGGGGACGGGTATGGGAGGCCGAGCGGGGCCCCAGGTGAGGAGGAGAAGCATTGAGCGGTGTTTCCTCGTGTTCGAGAAGCCAGGTGTGCTTCACAGAGCGCTGGGGAGGTGGGGAGGGTGCCCAGCCCCCTCCTTCCCCACAGACGCTTTGAGGCCCCAGAAACCCTCTTTGGGTCTCGATTTACTGTTTAAGGTGGGTGACGGGGAGGGGCAGGGACAGGTGTCCCCCAGTGGCTGCCAAGCTGGGGCGGGAGGTGGTTAGTGTGAGGATGGAGGCCCAACTGTGAGCTCAAGCTCTGAGTGAGACCCGCGCCCCAAGGAAAGCTTCTGAGACAGTTCTAAGCGCTCTTGACAGTTTCTAAGACTCTTCCTACAAGGACGACTTACGGGAAGGGGAGCCGGGCCCAGGCCCCCCGCGGGAGTGCGACCTCACCTCGACTTCCCGCTGAGGCTCCTCGCAGAAGCAGGGTCCCCACGGGCAGGCTGAGGCACTGTGGGCAAGCTTCTGGGTCGCTGGGTGGCCCGGGGGCGCTGCTGTGGGCCTGGGCCCGGCCTGACCGTCTCTTTCAAGGGAAGAGGCACCCTCAGGGCCGCAGGAGCCCTGTCGCGGCTTCCCCTCGAGTGCCACCCACTCAGGCTCACCCACCCCAGAGCTGGCTGGGTTCTGGCCCTGCACCAACCCCCGCCCACCCCCCACCATGACATCTCAAGCCACATCCCCTGGCCACACACGCCCCCGCTCCCAGCCCAGGGCAGCCTGGCCCTGGGGCACACCGCCTGGGACCTGCCTGCTCTCAGCTCAAGGGAGCCCTGTGGAAGAACCCAGGCCCTCTGCTCCAGGCTCCCAGGGACCCTCCCGACAGACCCCAACTCACTCCTTGCTCTGCCTTAGACCTGCAGACCCTGCGTGTGGTCTTTGCTGTGCTGGGAAAGGGGTGTTTTGGCCTCAGCTTAACCTGCATCATGATTTACAAGCCGGAACTCTTCCCAACTTCACTGCGGTAGGCTGGGCTGCAGCTGTGGAAGGCACACCCCCGCGAGGGCCGGTCCACCCCAGCCCGGGGACAGGAGAGTTCAAGGGTTGGGAGGAGTCCTGTGCAGAGAGGGGTAGGAACCGGGCCGGGTGGTCACAGCGACGACTCCCGCAGCTCGAGCTTGTCAGTTCCCCCATGTCACACTGAAGGCAGTGTGTTTCTGAAACTGTTTAATCTTGACAACAACCCTGCCAGAAAGATACTACTGCTCTCCCTGTTTACAAGAGGCTCAGAGAGAGGAAGTGATTTATTTGAGGCCTCACAGGTTGAAGGTGATTGTACCTTAGGCAGGAAAACGTAGTGGTCCAGAGCCCAGCTCTCCAGCCAGACTGCCCAAGATGGAATCCCTGGCCACATGGGCAAGCGCCATCCCTCTCTTATCAAACTGACACAGAAGAGCCTCAACTCTCCTCCTTAAGGCTTCCTGCAAAGAAGCCCAGGTCCAGATAGACTATCAGGTGCCGAGAATAGGAATGAAGGGACGTTCCTCAACTTCCTTTTATAGCCAGAATCAGCTCTAGGTTTCCACTTCGTCCTGGTACAATGGGTGTTTGAAAAAAAAACACCAAAACAGTGTACTCAGAGAGTTGTATTTGGGTTTAAGTGGATAATTATATGAAAGCCTGCAGCTCATGCTCAGTAAGTGTGGCTGCTGTGTCTGGGGTGATAGGGTTCGTGGGGAGCCTTCCTCACTGAACAGGAGCCAAGATCATGATAGTAGTAATAATAACAGCAGGGGCTTAGTGGGCCCTTATTGTTTTAATACAGCACCTGATTTGATCCATGCAACAAGCCTATGAGGTACTGTTCTGTCCAATTTCACCATCAAGAAAATGGGGACACAGAGAGGTTATGCAATTTGCCTAAGGACACCCAGCCAAGAGGCAGAGAAGCCAAGACCTAATTTATTCTTTCACTTAATTCATTTTTGTTCCGTATCTACTGCATTTCAGGCACTGTCCCATGCTTTTGGCAACAGCTGTAAATAAAACCCTAATCTTGTAGAGCTTACATTCCCGTAAGACTTGACCCCCATTTCTGCCCTCCAAACCGCAGACCTGGAGCCATCACCACATACCACCCCCTCTCCTTTTTTGTTATTCTAGGAGGTCAGCAGCAGCCAGGGGAGGCCAGCAAGAGGTGGTCATTACAGAAAGCACCTGGTTCTAGAAATTCAGCCTGCAGGAGTCCCACGGGCCAAAGATCCCCTCCGGAGGGAATCGCCTCGTCTGTGATCAGAAAGCAGAAGTGATTTGGGCAGCCTCGAGGGTTTGGCATGGCTGAGCGAGCAGCATGGCTGTCTGCTGAGGCTGAAAGCAGAATCACCCCTTTCTTCTGCTCTCCCAGCCCTGCCAGACTTCCCACCCACCTCAGCCCTGCAGGAGCCCCCGGCAGACGGACACGCCCGGCCTGGATGTCCCAGGTCCTCTTCGTTAACATGATGGGTCCTCTCCCTTCCCCGCCAGGGTCTTGTCTTCACACCTTCACTCAGCCATCCCCTTCTCCTCACTTCTCAGAATCTGGTGCTGCGGGTTCTCACCTCCCAGCTTCCAAAGTAGATCGTAGGGAATCCAGACCAACCTGGATTCCAGCCTTCCCCTTGCTACTCACACGGCCACATCAGTTAAACAGGGCTCAAGGAAACTGCCTCCCCAAAAAGTTAGTGGCTCTTAGCACAGACCAGAGTCCAATAGATAGAAGCTGCTACCGGAGCTGTCAGGAACAGGCATTCCGGTGTGCCCTGCCCTGGGCACCAGCAGAGGAGGCAGGTATAGGTGTCCAGGTGTGCCCTGCCTTGGGCACCAGCAGAGCAGGCACATGGAGCTGAAACCCAGCCCAGGCTGTCCAAACCCAGCCACTTACCCTAAGAGAGGCTGGCTTCACTCTGAGCAAGCGGCTGTTCAGTCACCTTCTGTTAACCCCGCTGGTGAGGGAGGCCTCCTGCCCTTTGGTCCCGTCGTTACAGGGAAGGGCCAACCAAACACTGCACAGATGGAGGGACGCAGTTTATTATTCACACGTACTCACAGCCCTGGGAGGTCGACAACCGTGCAGGGTCACAAGGGTTGCACAGGGGCAGAGAGACTTACCAAAGGCTGGAGGCAGGGTGGGGTGGGGGCAATGCCTGGTTCCACAGGAGCGTGGGACTGCCTTGTTTGAGTCATTCCCCAAATTGGCAAGGAACCGATCCCCATTGCTGAGGGGTGACAGGAGCTGTGCTGGCCTCTCCCCAACCCCTGTAAGTGTTGCTGGCCGGGGACCTTACCTGCAGAAGCAGAGTGGGACCTGAGTTAAGCCCCCGAATCCCTCCAGGTTCCACCAGATATCAAGGCAGCACAGAACATCAGGCCTTAATTGTAGGCCTCATGCTGCAGGGCCAGCCTTCTGTGCGTCCGTCTTGAGGAGTCACCGTGTCCTCATTTACGCAGACCCTCCCTATGCAAGCAACAGCTCAGGCTGTTAAAACAGTGGGATCATTGAGGCTGACCACCTCTTTTAGAGGTGAGGAAACGAAAGCCCAGAGAGGCAGAGTGACATGCCCAGAGACACACAGCTGAACCCCGGCTTGACTCCAGTCCAGGGCTCTTTTCAGAACACCAGGCTCCTGGTCCTCAGCTGCACCTCTCCATGCTCTGATATCCACAGCACTGTCATAAAGTCCCACCCCTCCCTGGAGATCCAGACCCTTTAGGGGACTCCCCACTCTTCAGGGGCAACTCAGAGAAACTTCAGGCCCCAGGTTCCCCATCCCAGGCATCCCATTTCCCCTCTTTCACAGCTGATGCACATCAGACCTGAGGCAGATCAAATTCCCTGTCTGCTTAAATCCCTCTGGTGGCTCGTAATAAAGATCGTACTTCCCCGCCAACAGGCCCCTGTGGATTCCCAGCGTTACTTGGCATGTAATACATTTTAAAGGAGTCAAATCACACAAAATGTGTTCTTGGATCATCATGGAATTAAACTAGAAATCAGTGACAGAGACATCTAGAAAACTCATTCAAACTGAAAAGCCCACTTCTAAATAACTCATGGGTCAGGGAAGAAATCACAGAGGGAGTTAGAAAATATTTTGAGCTGGATGAAAAAAAATTTTTAATGATGTATCAGAATTTTTTTTTCCAAGTTTGATGTTTTTTAATGAGGTAACAAGTTAACAGATATTCAATCCATTTTCCTTTTACCTCTTCAGAGGTAAAAAAGCCAGATTTGGGGGTTTATCATTCTCATACAGGTTTTTAATATGTATATACATCAAACTTTGTTTTCATGTTCTCAAACTACTAAATCTTACACAATACATATCAGTTGGCCATTTTTAAGTCTTTTTTTTTTTTGAGGTGTAAAGTTAATACACATACCTTATATTAATTCATTTTAACAGCCAAATTCTACAAACCACAATTTATTTACTCATTCTTCTAATGGACATTGGTTCCAGGGTTTTACAACTAAAAATATTTTACTGCAATAAGCTTTCTGTGCCCATTTCCTTGAGTACACATGTCAAGAACTCCTTATGAATACCCAAAGATTGGGTATGCTGCTGCTGCTAAGTCACTTCAGTTGTGTCCGACTCTGTGTGACCCCATAGATGGCAGCCCACCAGGCTCCCCCGTCCCTGGGATTCTCCAGGCAAGAACACTGGAGTGGGTTGCCATTTCCTTCTCCAATGCATGAAAGTGAAAAGTGAAAGTGAAGTTGCTCAGTTGTGTCTGACTCTTAGCAACCCCATGGACTGCAGCCTACCAGGCTCCTCCGTCCACGGAATTTTCCAGACAAGAGTACTGGAGTGGGGTGCCATTGCCTTCTCCATCATGTATCAGAATTTGTGGGATGAAGGTAAAGCAGTGATTCAGTTCAGTTCAGTTGCTCAGTCGTGTCTGACTCTGCGACCCCATGAATTGCAGCACGCCAGGCCTCCCTGTCCATCACCAACTCCGAGAGTTCACTCAGACTCACATCCATTGAGTCAGTGATGCCATCCAGCCATCTCATCCTCTGTCGCCCCCTTCTCCTCCTGCCCCCAATCCCTCCCAGCATCAGAGTCTTTTCCAGTGAGTCAACTCTTCGCATGAGGTGGCCAAAGTACTGGAGTTTCAGCTTCAGCATCATTCCCTCCAAAGAAATCCCAGGGCTGATCTCCTTCAGAATGGACGGTTGGATCTCCTTTCATTCCAAGGGACTCTCAGGAGTTTTCTCCAACACCACAGTTCAAAAGCATCAATTCTTTGGCGCTCAGCCTTCTTCACAGTCCAACTCTCACATCCATTCATGACCACAGGAAAAACCATAGCCTTGACTAGACGGACCTTTGTTGGAGGTTATATCATCAAGTACTTACATTAGAAAGGAAGAAAGTCTCAAATCAAATACCTCAGCTTAAGAAACTAGAAGAAGAATGAATTAAAACTAAAGTAGCTGAGAGGGAATAATAGCAGAAATCAGAGAAATAGAAAATAATCAAGAAAATCATTGAAACCTGAAGCTGTTTTTTTGATATCAATAAAACTTGTAAATTTCTAGCCATACTGATCAGAAAAGAAAAGAGAGAGAGAAAAGACACACACTGAGAAAAGACACACAAAATATCAAGAATGAAAGAGGAAATAGCACTGTAAATCCTACAGATATTAAAATGATAAAAGACTATTATGAGGAATATTTGGCCAATAAATTTGACCACAGATAAAATTAACAGGTATCTCGAAGAATACAAACCACTAGAACTCACTCAAGAAAAAATAGATAGCATCATTAGCCCTGTAACTATTAAGGAAATGGGAACCTTCTCCCAGGCCTAGATGGCTCTGCTGGTTAACTTTGCCAAACATTTAAACAGGAAATAATATCAATTCTATACAAAAGCTTCCATCAAACTGAAAATTATAAAACTTCCCAACTCATGTGAGTCTAGCATTGCCCTGATATCAAAGTCAGAAAAAGACATGATGAGCATATAAAACGTAAGTCAGTATCTCTTATAAACATAGACACAAAAATTCGTAATAAATATTTTGAAAATTGAATCCCACAATATATGTTCAAAGTCAAGATTAACAAGCTATAGAAGAAAAACCATATGATCATCTCAATAGAGGGCTTCCCCAGTAGCTCAACTGGTAAAGAATCCGCCTGCAACTCGGGAGACCTGGGTTTGATCCCTGGGTTGAGCCGTCAGGGAAGCCCTAAGTATGATGCTCCCTCTAGGTTTTAGCAGGTTGAGGAAGTTCCCTTGTATTCCTAGTTTGCTGAATGTTGTTTATCAGGAATGAATGTTAAGTTTTGTCTAATGGATATTCTATTATCTATTGAGACAAAAGTGAAAGTCACTCAGGTGTGTCCGACTCTTGCAACCCCATAGACTGTAGCAGATGGCTTGCCTGCAATGCAGGAGACCCACCCAGCTTCCATCCCTGGGTCGGGAAGATCCCCTGGAGAAGGGCATGACAACCCATTCCAGTATTCTTGCCTGGAGAATTCAATGGAGGAGGCTGGAGGGCTACAGTCCGTGGGATTGCAAAGAGTCGGACATGACTGAAAGACTAATACATCATACTTAATGGTGAAAGACTGAGAACTTTCCAGTTACTCTGGGTAGGAAGGGGCCATGCAAGGTTTGAGTGGAGGGCTGATGGGATCTGACCTGATTTGGAAAGATGCTCTGGCTGGGAGCGTGGAATGGATGACAGGCGGGGGACTGGGGCAGGGAGACCCATTCAGGGCTGCGATGTTTTATGTCAGGCAGGAGATGACTGGCTTGGCTGGGTGCCAGGGGTACCCAGTACCCCGCAGGGAGAAGTTGGCAGGGGGTTGATTTGTGAGAAGAATCCTTTGGATTTGTTGAAAGGTTAGGGTGGAATTTGAAAGAGGAATTGCCCAGGAGACTTTGGATCTGAATGACCCCCTGGTGACATTTTACTGAGACAGGTGATGTCTCTTCCCCAAGGGGAGGGCAAACTCACAAACCTGAGGAGACCCCAAGGGGGTGGAGGCAGTAGCCACCAGGCCCAACCACTGGAGCTTGTGAGCCCAGGGGTGTCAATCAGTCAGAGGCCAGCATTTTTATGTAAAATCTCCAAAATATTCAATGCCAGCTCCATTGTTTAAAACACAGCATTCGGGCTAAAGGTGTCTGGAGGGGCCAAGCCGCTCTCCTGCCAGCCTCACCAGCCTTGACGCTCAGCTCCGTCACAGCCTGGACACAAGGCTCCCTCCTAGGCCAGGCCATCCTGACCACCGGCTGGGGGGTCCCTCCCACTCCTCCTTATTGCCCCCACACCCTCTTGATTTCCTTCATTACCCTTTGATCTGTTTCCACGAAATTGGTGGTAGGCAGGCCTGTTGATAAGCACTCGGCAGGCTGGAGTGCGTGAATGACAGAAGGAGCAAACGAATGAATGAATGGGAGAGATGAGAGTGAGGGGACCTAAGAGAGAGCCCCTCGTCCAGTGGTATTTCCATTCCATTTGTCTCCACCCGCCAAAAGCTCGACCCTTCCTGGGTCTGTGGTGATAGGCTTGAGCACCCCTGCAGGTTAGAGGGGGGCCTCCCACCCAGCCACGAACACTCCTTTTCCTACCCCCTCCTCCATGCACAGATGTCAGACCTTGCTACCTGCTGTTGCTACCCGCCCTCCCCGCCTGACATTTCTAAGGAAAATGGATAACGAAAAGCAGACTCTCTGGGCAGGAGCAGCAAGAACTGACATCTTGGGGTGACGGCAGCCCCTGTGTGGAGGAGATCAGGTCTGCAGCAAGAATGAAGCCAAGAGAGGGTCAGAGGAGGGGCACCGCCCTCACGGCCCCAATGCACCCCCCTGATCTCAGGCAAGCTGGGACAGTGTCCATCTCAACCCAAGGCCTGGTGATGCTGCGCTGGGGTCCTGGGCCTGGCACAGAGGGTGGGAGCAGAGCACGCACAGGAGCCACGTGCGAGCCTTCAGGCTCGGTGCCTGGCAGGGGGCCTGGTGAGGCTTCGTGTCTGCCTGGGTCCCCGAGGAGGTGCTAGCGGAGCACAGTTAGATGGGGCACTCACAGTCCTCACCGCTGAGAACTGACTTCTCAGGGGCACCACTGTCTTGGCTTAGGAAACTCCTTTGGCGAGGTCACCTGGGCCAAAATGAGACCTGAACACACTATCAGTCTTTGCAGCAAAGGAGAGCCTGGAATGATCCTGGGACAGGAGAAAGTCGAGGAGGGAGGGTAGGGCGGAGGCTGCCTGGTGATCCAGAGGCCAGAGGCATCCAGCGAGCAAGACTGTTACATCTGGGCAGGATGTTCTCACGACTGCCTTGTCTCCTTAAGCCTCTAGGACTTAGACAAATGATGTATGTGTGTGTGTGTGTGTGTGTGTGTGTGTGCGCGCGCGCACGTGTGTGTGTTTGTGTAAATAAAGGCTAGGGGCTGACGTTCAGTTTCCAGGTGCAGATCCAGCCAGGACAGAACCACATGAAATCTCAAGCCTGTAGCTAAGACTCCAGCAGGATGGGAAGTAACCAGGAGGCCGGACGCCACCCCCACTTACCCTCCCCGTAAAAACACTCCTATGCTTTGCTCAAATCACATGGACGGGGAGACAGCCCAGAGGCCCTGCCCCCCTGATATCTGTGTTACAGGTGTTCTTCCTTGAAAACTAAGAGCGCTTTGTTAAAACCTCCAAGCACCACCAATCATCTGTGAAAAGATGAATCACACTTTGACTCGGATTTGCACCGCCTCACTCCGGGGTGTACAGTTGGGTGCTTGTCCTTCAGACAACATCTATCCTTGCCTGACCTGACCCTGGACTTCCTCAAGTCAGTCTGGGGGCTCCTCCGTGTCTCCCACAGTCCTTATGGTTAAAAAAAATGATGATGATGATGATATTAATAAAATTATTTAGTCCTCACAGGGGGCTTCCCAGGTGGCGCAGTGGTAAAGAATCCACCTACCAATACAGGAGACACAGGTTCAATAACTGGGTCAAGAAGATCCCCTGGAGAAGGAAATGGCACCCACTCCAGTATTCTTACTTGGGCAATCCCGTGGACAGAAGAGCCTGACAGGCTACAGCCCACGGGGTTGCAAACAGGCAGACATGACTGAGCACACACACACACAGTCCTCATAGGGGCTTTATGAGATTAGAACTATTATTGTCCCCATTTTGCAGAGGAGGAAACTGAGGCTTAATGTCCTTCCTAAGGCTACATGGATTGGGCAGCACAGGGATTCAAATCCAGACAGCCTCTCCTGAGTCTGTGTGAGTAACCATCGAGCCACAGGGCCTCCCATTTAGGAAGAGTTTGTGGGTTTGTTAAACTGTGGCTGGCACTGGGTACTCTACGAACCCAGGCCATGCGTGTCTCAACCACAGAAGCGGAAAGGAAAGCTTCTGATCACACGGGCTGTTTGCATACCGCCGGCCAAATCCTGCTGCTGCGTTTTCCGGTGAAATGAGAGGGATTCTGCCAAAATCCACGTCATGCTTTCCCTTTACACTCCCCCCCAGCTTTTCCATGCATCCACCTAAAATTACTCCTCTTAACAATAGGCTGAAACTCACAAAAAGAGAGCAGCGCTCTGCCAGAGGACCAGGCAGCTAAACCAGCATGCGACTTTGCAAAGATGCTGAAATCCTAAAGGCCGAGAATCAGGGGGGCCAGCCACAGCGTCCAGACCCCCAGAACAGGGGCCCCATGGCATGGGTTCCAGGGAAAGGGTGCAGAGGCTGAGGGAGGGGGCAGCATTTGCATCCAGCCTTATTAAAATATGCCAGGTGGTCGCTGCCAGCTGTGGGCGAGACCCTCTGCAGAGTGGGGCAAAGTTCAGCCTGTTTGAGCAGCTCGCGTTCTGACGAGCCTTATTCTGACGGCTGGTTAACATCTCTCCGTTGAATTTTAACATGAAATATCTTTTTGACGCAGCAAGGAGAGTGCAGTCCCTTTGGTGCAGGCAGGCCAGGCTTGCAGGAGCCGCCAGGCACATGAAAGGGAAGGAACGGGAGCCGTGGCTGCCCAGCACTCTCCTTGACCTACTTAGAGCCGATTTGTTCAATGGGCCAGAGGAACCCGGGCGCGGGGGCCCTGGGAAGCCAAAACAAAGGGGGCTGTGGCCAGGGCTTTGGCAGCCTGCACGAGGGGGCCAATTAAAGCCATGATACACTCACCCCCAAACCTCGGCCACCTGCCTGAGATACCGCTGAGCCCGCCACTCGCGACCGCCCCCCTTGCCACTGCTCAGCCTCTGTGTGGGCGGTGGGTACACACAGGTGGCCTGGTCTTGCCTGCTCCCAGGGGTCAGCAGCCTTGAAGCCAGAGGAAAATGTAACCAATGCCCGTGATTGCTCTGGAGGTATGCCAGGGGAAGGAAGCAGGGGTTCTGTGGATGAGGGCCCACTGGGTTCCAGGCAGGTGCCACACACGGTGCCCCAGAGGTGGGAACATGTGACTCTGGAAGTTAGCCTGGCAGGTAGGCTGCTTTTCTGTCTGGTGAAACCTTTTATGGAGCCTTTTGGCTACACACAGGGAAAGCTAGAGTCTGGTCCAGAAGGAGAGAGGGTGAGCTGGCAGCATCAGGAAGTAAATGGATCTCTTTCCTGGGCGCTGAAGGGCTGTGAGAATGACTGACTTGGGGCTCCTTCTACAGAGGTTCTGAGCTAGGTAAGGGGTCCTTGGGCTCAGGGATAAGAGGATGTGAGGGAAGGAGCTTCTGACCTGATGGAGCAGGAGCCCAGGGAGAAAGGCAAGGGTGTTGAGGCAGGGACACTCCCTGGAGTCCTTCTTTGCAATCCAAAAGCCTTCAGCCTATTCCAGGAGTTGATAAACATAAACACGAGCTGGGCCGACATGGACTGGAGTCCTGATTCTGCCACAGAGTAGCTGCGTGACCCGGACTCACCTCTCTGAGCTTCAGTTCCCACATCTGCAAAAATAGGTATAAGAAGCATGTATCTACTTAGAAGGGTTGTCAAAAGGATTAAAGGAATTATTACAGGAAGAGGACTCAAGATTTGGTCAACATATATAAAGACTCAATAGAGGACTTCCCTGGTGGCCTAGTGATAAAGAATATGCCCGCCAAGGCAGAAGAAAAGGGTTCAATCCCTGGTCCCGGAAGACCTCACATGCTGCAGAACAGCTTGTGCACCACAGCTATTGAGACTATGCTTTTTGAGAGCCTGGGAACTGCAACTACAGAGCTCCTGAACCACAACTACTGAAACCCAAGTGCCCTAGAGAAGAGAAGCCGCCACACTCAAAAGCTCTCTCACCACAGCTGCAGAGCAGCCGCCGCCCACAGCAACTACAGAACAGTCTGCACGAGGACCCAGCACAGGCAAAATAAACAAATACAATTATTATTTTTTTAAGACTCAGAATATCACTTATATGTGGAATCTAAAAAAGACAAACTTGGAGAAGCAGAATAGAATGGTGGTTACCAGGGGCTGGGGGCATAGGAGAAAGGGGAGATGTTGGTTAAATGTGTACAGACTTCCAGTTATAAGATCAACAAGTTTTCAGGTCTAAGGTACAGCATGGTGATGTAGCTAAAAATACTGTATCGTATATGTGAATATTGCTAAAAGAGTAGGTCTTAAACTTTCTCAACACAAAAAAGAAATGGTAATTATGTGATGGGATGGAGGTGGTTGCTAATATACCATGGTCATTATTTTGCAATTCACAGATGTATCAAATCAAACTGTACACCTTAAACTTATACAATGTAATTTGTCAGATATATTTCCATGAAGCTGGTGGGAGGGGAAGCAGCAATGACCATTAGGTATCCTCTCCATCACCATCATCCTGCTCACTATAACCAACACCATCACCAGCCTCACCACCATCACCCTCATCATCTTCATTCAGCCTTGAGGCATCCCTCAGCTGTTCTAGGGGAATTCTGAGTTGAGCCTGTGGCCACATTTGGGGCACATTTGGTAGCAATGAAGAGTGGGGGCCAGTGCGTTTTTCTAGGAAGGTGGTAGCTGAGACTTTCAGAATTGCCTGGAAGAGCAATTTGGAAAAAGTAACACCCAGGAGACCAGCTCTTCAGAGGTTCTGGAGGAGTTGGAACTCAGACATCACGTGTGTTGGGAACAAGTAAGGAATTATCTTTACTTGGATTCTCTGGGTGACTGGGGAAGGTGAGAACCATGACTTCTTGTCCTGAAAAAAAACCTTGCAAAGCAGGGATTATGATGCTCTATTTACAGACGAGGGAAAAAAGCCCTGAGATCTCCAGTTCAGACTGAGACCATGAAGACTGCGTGGCACCCCCATGTCCTGCCTGGGCCCTGGTGTGCATGCTGGATCCAGCTCTGGGCACCGTGGGGGACATGATGACACAGGCTCAGCCCTTGGGACGCCTGCAGCCCATCACCCAACTGAGGGAAGAGCTCGAGGCTCCGCCCATGGGCGGGGCTGTGGTGGAGACGGGCAGGGACAAGAGGCAGAAGCCTAGTGGGAGGGGTGGGTTTGGACTGGTGGGATGGTGGCAACAGCCCTCAGAAGAAATGGCCCAAAAGGAAAGATGGGCCACATGAAGTGCTAGGTAGTTAGGACAGGAAACAGGAGTCCAGAATGGCGGTGGCTAAAAGACAAGGAAGGGAAAAGCCCGGGAAAATAGAACAAAGGAAGGTCCGAGGACCGGAGGGAAGACCTCAGGTGGGACAAACAGCACTCCTGGCTGGCCCAATGTACGTAGGGCAGGCCCAGGGGAGGAAAAACATAAAAAGAAGAGCCAAAGGGCCGGGGCTCTCTCTCCTCTTCGCGACTTTGGGTTGGCATGCCCTCATACCAGGATGTATTTTCCTGCTATTTTCTAAATAAAATTGAGCTATAACACGGAGCTGTAACACTGATCTGTCTAAGAGCTATAACACGGTCTGTCCGAGACCCGAAAGCTATAACACGGTCTGTCTGAGAGCTGTGACATGCCGAGGGCTTTAACGTCCGTCACTTCAAATTTTTGTTGAGATGAGACAGAACCAAGGAGATTACACTGCCCTGACAGAAGGAAGTGGCAAAGGGAAGGCCCTGAAGACGGGCTGGGACAGGGGGGCTCTGGCTGGCTTGGCCTCGTTCCTGAAGCTCTAGGAAGTCATCAGTGGCTTTGAGTAAGGGCGATGAGCCGGAGGCTGGCAGATACCTTCAGAGGGACGAACCCAGACTGCTCTCCCGGTCATCTTATCTCAAAGCAGATGAGGGAGGAGGGGAGCACAGCAGAGCTCAGATGTTATCTCATACTATGTTCCGAGTTTGGGGGACCCCAGAGGCATGAGCAACCCGGGCTGTGGCTGCCGCCTCCTCCAGCCGCCTGCCTGGACGCAGCCAGCCCTGTGGGCCACCGGAGACTTTGCTGAGTCACTGACAGTGAGCATGCCTACCGGCCTTTCTCCCGCCTGGCCTGGGACCAGAGGCAGCTGCTGTCGCCACAGGACATGGAGGGGCTGGGAAGAATCACAAAAGCCCTCCTGTGCCATCCGGCCAGAAAGGTCCACAGTGCCTCCCCAGGTCCACAAAACAGAACGTGTTGCTGAACAGCTTGTCTGTGCCCATTTTTGGAAAGTGCGCAATCTCACTGGTCCTTTCCCCTGATATTCACCAGGACTTGGCTCTGGAGAGAAGACCCCAAGCCTTTCGGCCCAATTGCCCAACCTCTCTTCTTCTTGACCTTCTCTCCAGCCACTGCTCAGCCCCATGGTCATGATCTAGAGTCCCTTTCATGGGAGCCTCATCTTCCTGGCCTCTAAAAACTGGAGACCAAGGGCTCAGCCTCAGACCTCTTCTCCCTGCTGTGAAAGGTCACTCCCTAAGCGAGCTCAGTGTGTCCTGGGTTTGTAATGCCTTTCAGCCCTACTGATCCCCAAAGACCAACTCACTCCACACGCCTCTGCCAACAGACAGCTCGGTCTCACCACACCCAAAGCCAAAGGATTGACTGCCCCCACACTTGTTGAAGCTCTAAGACTTCGGCCACCTGATGCAAAGAGCCGACTCACTGGGAAAGACCCTGATGCTAGGAAAGATTGAAGGCAAAAGGAGAAGTGGGTGGCAGAGGATGAGATGGTTAGATAGCATCACCAGCTCACTGGACATGAGGTTCAGCAAACTCCAGGAGATAGTGGAGGACAGAGGATTTTGGTGTGTTGCAGTCCATGGGATCGCAAAGAGTCGGACATGACTTAGCAACTCAACAACAACAGCTCGCTCACCTCAGTGTTCTCCATCTCGGTAGATTGCCCCTCATTCACCCACCAGACCAGTGTCATCCTTGCCTCCCCTCTCAGCAACCACACCCAACCCCAACCAAACCTATATATTCCAAGTCTTCCCCGACTGCCGTGTCTAAAGGAGCCCCCTCAGTCTTACCCCTTTTGCCACCTTGTTTCTCACCATGGCATGATCGCTGCTCATCACTGGATTACACTCATCTGTTTCTTGGTTTGCTTCCCCTCCCCCACCATCATGGCTTCTATAGACCACAAGGGCAGGGACTTAGACTGTTTGTTCCCTGCTTTGTCTCCACTGCCAAAAGTAGTAGTTGGTGCATAATTAGCCCTTGGTAAAATCTGCCTGGTGAATGAATGAATCTCCACAATAATAGGACTAAGGCACACATGCCCCAGGAGAGCAAGGAAATGATGCCACCCATGAAACAAGAAGTGGAAGTTAGGAAACAAGAACAGGCCGTTGTAGGAAGGACCAACTAGTAATTTTGAAATGAGAAGTATAAATCCTGAAATTTAAATTCCCATGATTTGGAAAATCGGAGTCTCTGCTGAAGGGCGGAAGAGCAGAATGCATTCAATGAAAGAGAAAGTTAGTGAGATGGATGCTGGAGGGGAATACCTCCCATCAGGAGGAGGCCGATTCTGATGAATTCTGGAGTGCATTTGTCGCGTGCACTCCAAGTATTTTCTGATTCATTCATTCAGTCAAACCATACTTAACAAATACCTCCCAAGTGCCAGGCCCTGCTCTGGGTGATGTGAATAAGCAGTGACTGAAATTGACCAGGTCCCCGCTGAATTTACATCCTAGTGCTGGGAAGACAGATAACAAGGAAATCTATGAGTGGAAGACAAAAGGTGTTGGATGATAGGAAGTGCAATGGAGAGAAGAGGAAGCAGGGACTTCTCTCTTTTCAGGAAAAGGACTGGGGAGTGTAAAGGTGAAGGCAGTTAACATTTAAATAGAGGCCCAGGGAGGGCCTCAGTGAAAATGACTTTATTCATTTTTGGTTGTGCTGGGTCTTCGCTGCTGTGCACAGGCTTTCTCTAGTTGTGTTGTGTGGAGGCTGCTCTTCATTGCAGTGCATACGCTTCTCGTTGCAGGAGCTCCAGGAGCTGCACCATGTGAGCTCCGTAGCTGCAGCGTGAGGGCCCTAGAGCGCTTGGGCTTCAGCAGTTATAGTGTAAGGGTTTAGTTGCTCTGCGGCATGTGGAATCTTCCCGGACCAGGGATCGAACTCAGGTCCCCTGCACTGGCAAGTGGACTGTCATCCACTGTACCACCAGGGAAGTCAAAAGAGAATGAGACTTCCTCACGAAGACTTGGATTAAGTGAGCCATGTGGGTCTCTGGGAGAAGAGGGCTCCTAGCAGAAGGAACAGCAGATGCAAAGGCCCTGAGACAGAGCCGTGGAGCAACAAGCGGAGGCCAATGGGGCTGGTGGAAGCAGCAGGGACAGGAGAGGAGCCTGCAGAGGCTGCAGAGGCTGAAAGGGACTTTGGCTTTCACTCTGTGAGCGCTGAGGAAGCACAGAAGTGACACAGTCTAATGGAAGTCAACAAAATAAAAATTGACATCTTAAGGCAAGACAGGAAAAATATCAACATAAAACTTTATCTCTGCCCTTTGGCTTCCCCTCTCCCCTCTGGTGTGCATCGTGCATCCACGTTACGCCTTAACCAGACCTCCCCAATGGCAGACATAACTGCTAAACCATGAAGATCCATTTTTCTCCTCTGGCACCAGCCATGTAACTCTGTAGAAGACAACATTCTTTTCTCAACTCTGTAAGAAGTCACCATCACCCACCACTCACCTTGTATGGCCCAGAACAGACTGGTCAGATGTCCTGTGGGGGTACACAGGGCTGCACCTAGGGAAAGTTCTTGGCTTAAATACTTACTTACAACCTTATTAAGGTTACTGACTGTATTACTCATATTCTGCCTGTATTATAAGATTACTTGCTTTACCAAATGTATAACTGAGCCTCTGATAAAATTAGTACTGATGGGCTTCCCACGTGGCGTTAATGGTAAAGAATTCATCTGCCAGTGCAGCAGATGTGGGTTCGATTCCTGGCTTGGGAAGATCCCATGGAGAAGGAAATGGCAACCAACTCCAGTATTCTTGTCTGGGTGCAGGGGTAAATAGTCAGCTGCCCATTGCTCTGGCTAAGCCATGAGAAAATCATCATGGGAAAGAATAAAAGCAAACTATAGCAATACAGCATAACCCAAATAAAAGTACATTGGGTTGATTAGTTGGGGTGGTCATACCCTAAGTTAAGGAAAAACGTAGTGTGGACCTTGGAATGCCAGGTCAGCGCAAGTTCAGAAGGCTGCTTGTGCACACATTAAGATGTTTTCCCAAGGCATGTGCGGGTCTATGACCTCCAGCCAGGTGATAGCCCTTGTACAAGAAAATAACCAAGATAGTTTAAAGTAATCAATAAAACAGGAGATGTGACCGGGACACAGGAGGCTGACTTCATCATAGCACAGCAGATACTTTCTGCTTGCCAAGAAACTAAATAAAAGCGATGTGGCTCCGAGGAACAGGGCTCTTGATCCGAGAGGTCTTGAATCCCCCAGTCCCATCTTTAAAACTTTTATTCTGTCTCCAGTTTCTTTTTCCCAAACTGTGCGTCGATCACTTTTCATCCCTACCTGCTGTGCCGGCTGCAGCAAGTGGCGCCCAACGTGGGGCTCAAAAGTGAAGGATCACCGAGAGCAAAGCTGCAGCTGAAATAACAGCACTCGGTCCTGGAGAAGAGTGGGGTGAGGCCTCTGAAAATCCGCCTTTGTGGAAAGTAATACTCTCAGGCATTGAAACCGGGGTTAAACATGGAAAGTTCAGAAAGCTCCGAACAATACCGGCTGTATAGATGCCTCTTAAGGCAGCTTTTGAAAGCAGGGGGAACAAAAACAAAAGAGGGCCGGCTATTGGAGCTTTTACAAACCATTGAGAAATATTGCTCATGGTTCCCTCCTCTAGGTACTTTAGATTCAGGAACATGGAAGAAGGTAGGTAGTGAATTAGCGAAACCTCTTCGCAAGGGAGTGCCCTTGCCTATGTCTCTCTGGTCAATTTGGACACTGATAAAGTCCATTTAGGAACCTCTTCAGACCCTGGAAAGCTCAGAAGGGAGTGAAGATGAATGTGAAATGAAATCCCATTAGAGGGAGGACCCTCTGATGCAGAGCCCAAGGAGGCAGAACAAAAAACGCATGAGGCTCTTAAAGCTGCAGTTCCTTCTGCACCTTTTTTTCAGGAAAATGAATTTCCTTTACCTCCTCTTCCCCCTCTTCCGCCTTTTTTTTTTTTAAATTAATTTACTTATTTTAATTGGAGGCTAATTACAATATTGTGGTGGTTTTTGCCATACACTGACATGAATCAGCCATGGGTGTACATGTGTCCCCCATCCTGAACCCTCCTCCTGCATCCCTCCCCATCCCATCCCTCAGGGTCATCCCAGTGCACCGGCCCTGAGCACCCTGTCTCATGCATCAAATCTGGACTGGTGATCTGTTTCACATATAATATACATGTTTCAATGCTATTCTCTCAAATCATCCCACCCTCGCCTTCTCCCACAGAGTCCAAAAGTCTGTTCTTTACATCTGTGTCTCTTTTGCTGTCTCGCATATAGGGTCATCATTCCCCTCCTGTCTTAACTGCTGGAGAGGCTCAAGCTTTTCCTTCCTTACAACAGACAGCAGTTCTGTTGCCCCTCCAGAAAGGCATTTGTCAGACTCGGCAGAATGGTGATTTGGAGGCTATGACTATGGCATTTCCAGTGACAATACATGAACGGATAGCTCCTGCGAAAGATCCTAATAATCCTAATGGGCTGTGTTGAGGCTGTACACAGATTCCCTTCAAAATACTAAAAGAACTTAAGCAAGCTGTTCAGAATTACTGAGTAAGCTTCCCTAGTGTCTCAGACAGTAAAGATTCTGCCTGTAATGCAGGAAACCCGGGTTCAATCCCTGGGTTGGGAAGATCCCTTGGAGAAGGAAATGGCAATTCACTCCAGTATTCTTGCCTGGAAAATCCCACGGACAGAGGAGCCTGGCGAGCTGCAGTCCACGGGGTTGCAAAGAGTCCGACACGACTGAGCGACTAACACTTTCTCCTTTTACCTTGGGAATAGTTCAGGGACTAGCTGAGGGTTCCCATTGGACTATGGTGGCTCATGACCAAGCCAGGTAGATTCCCATCTCTTTAGATCAATTGATAGGCAGTGGAAACTGGGGGAGAACTCAAGATCAAGTGCTTATGGAAGACCAGGCTATAGAACAGGTTAGGCGATACTGTATAAGAGCCTGGGAGAAAATAGAGGTTAAAGGACAGGCTTTCTTTACTTTAGAAGAAGACCTCACCTCCCCAGAGAGACAATCCCTGCTTGGACAACATCTTATCAGTCAGGCCACCCCTGTCATCAGAACCAATTTGAACATTCCCTGGTTTAATTTTTAGCTATAAAACTATGACTACAAAAAACAGAGATGACATTTTTGACACTGAATGGCCATGATATTCTTTAGGCTCCAGAGAAAACTGGTTAAAATAAACTCTTTTTTGAAGTTGCAAAACCAGTTCTTCTTGCGTATACAATTAAGATAAAATTTGGCTTGTTACAATACTTTTTTGGAGCTCCAATTCTGCCTGAAAAACAAAAACAGGCCTGGGAAAGAAACCTGAAGTTAACTCTTATCATGTCCTTGGGATACACAGCCCACTCTGTCTGGGACTCCAGCCCTGAACAAATTGGTAGAACTCAAACTAAGAAAAAAAAAAGAAGGGGCAAAGAGACATTTCAAATTTCAAGCGGAAAACTATGAGATCTTTGTCTGTCTGTCTAAATTTATCTGTATCTCAGTGTGTGTCTTTGTTTTTGGATAATATGAGGTTAATTTATAAATGAGCTTTATTTAAATTCAGGTTCATGTGAACTGAAAAATATTCAATATTAAATATCTAACATTAATGTTTGTTTGCTAATCTAATTAAGACATGTCTTAAGTCATCAACATTGTGTAATACTTTTATTGTGCCTAGGTTTAAGGTAAACTAAATTTGCCAACAAAGAAAGTAACTCTTTATATATATAAATATATATAAATGAGATGAAAACTTTTAGATAAACTCTATTAAAAATAATTATATTTTAGAAATGTCTACTTAAAATAATCTCTGAGAATTAGGGTAACTTAAATTTCTAGAGTTGTACTAAACTAAATGGTAAAAGTTTACTAGCGTGTGAGATGAGTGCAATTGTGCGGTAGTTTGAGCATTCTTTGGCATTGCCTTTCTTTGGGATTGGAATGAAAACTGACCTCTTTGGCATTGCCTTTCTTTGGGATTGGAATGAAAACTGACCTTTTCCAGTCCTGTGGCCACTGCTGAGTTTTCCAAATTTGCTGGCATATTGAGTGCAGCACTTTCACAGCATCATCTTTCAGGATTTGGAATAGTTCAACTGGAATTCCATCACCTCCACTAGCTTTGTTCATAGTGATGCTTTCTAAGGCCCACTTGACTTCGCATTCCAGGATGTCTGGCTCTAGGTCAGTGATCACACCATCATAATTATCTGGGTCGTGAAGATCTTTTTTGTACAGTTCTTCTGTGTATTCTTGCCATCTCTTCTTAATATCTTCTGCTTCTGTTAGGTCCATACCATTTCTGTCCTTTATCAAGCCCATCTTTGCATGAAATGTTCCCTTGGTATCTCTAATTTTCTTGAAGAGATCTCTAGTCTTTCCCATTCTGTTGTTTTCCTCTATTTCTTTGCATTGATCGCTGAAGAAGGCTTTCTTATCTCTTCTTGCTATTCTTTGGAACTCTGCATTCAGATGTTTACATCTTTCCTTTGCTCCTTTGCTTTTCGCTTCTCTTCTTTTCACAGCTATTTGTAAGGCCTCCCCAGACAGCCATTTTGCTTTTTTGCATTTCTTTTCCATGGGAATGGTCTTGATCCCTGTCTCCTGTACAATGTCATGAACCTCAGTCCATAGTTCATCAGGCACTCTATCTATCAGATCTAGTCCCTTAAATCTAGTTCTCACTTCTGCTGTATAATCATAAGGGATTTGATTTAGGTCATACCTGAATGGTCTAGTGGTTTTCCCTACTTTCTTCAATTTCAGTCTGAATTTGGCAATAAAGAGTTCATGGTCTGAGCCACAGTCAGCTCCTGGTCTTGTTTTTGTTCACTGTATAGAGCTTCTCCATCTTTGGCTGCAAAGAATATAATCAATCTGATTTCGGTGTTGACCATCTGGTGATGTCCATGTGTAGAGTCTTCTCTTGTGTTGTTGGAAGAGGGTGTTTGCTATGACCAGTGCATTTTCTTGGCAAAACTCTATTAGTCTTTGCCCTGCTTCATTCCGTACTCCAAGGCCAAATTTTCCTGTTACTCCAGGTGTTTCTTGACTTCCTACTTTTGCATTCCAGTCCCCTATAATGAAATTATATTGAAATTCCAGATGTTCAAGCTGGTTTTAGAAAAGGCAGAAGAACCAGAGATCAAATTGCCAACATCCGCTGGATCATGGAAAAAGCAAGAGAGTTCCAGAAAAACATCTGTTTCTGCTTTATTGACTATGCCAAAGCCTTTGACTGTGTGGATCGCAATAAACTGTGGAAAATTCCTCAAGAGATGGGAATACCAGACCACCTGACCGGCCTCTTGAGAAATTTGTATGCAGGTCAGGAAGCAACAGTTAGTTAGAACTGGACATGGAACAACAGACTGGTTCCAAATAGGAAAAGGAGTACGTCGAGGCTATATATTGTCACCCTGCTTATTTAACTTCTATGCAGAGTACATCATGAAAAATGCTGGGCTGGAAGATGCACAAGCTGGAATCAAGATTGCCAGGAGAAATATCAATAACCTCAGATATGCAGATGACACCACCCTTATGGCAGAAAGTGAAGAGGAACTAAAAAGCCTCTTGATGAAAGTGAAAGAGGAGAGTGAAAAAGTTGGCTTAAAACTCAACATTCAGAAAACGAAGATCATGGCATCTGGTCCCATCACTTCATGGCAAATAGACCGGGAAACAGTGGAAACAGTGTCAGACTTTATTTTTGGGGCTCCAAAATCACTGCAGATGGTGACTGCAGCCATGAAATTAAAAGACGCTTACTCCTTGGAAGAAAAGTTATGACCAACCTAGATAGCATATTGAAAAGCAGAGACATTACTTTTCCAACAAAGATCTGTCTAGTCAAGGCTACGGTTTTTCCAGTGGTCATGTATGGATGTGAGAGTTGGACTGTGAAGAAAGCTGAGCGCAGAAGAATTGATGCTTTTCAACTGTGGTATTGGAGAAAACTCTCGAGAGTCCCTTGGACTGCAAGGAGATCCAACCAGTCCATTCTGAAGGAGATCAGCCCTGGGATTTCTTTGGAAGGAATGATGCTAAAGCTGAAACTCCAGTACTTTGGCCACCTCATGCGAAGAGTTGACTCATTGGAAAACACTCTAATGCTGGGAGGGATTGGGGGCAGGAGGAGAAGGGGATGACAGAGGATGAGATGGCTGGATGGCATCACTGACTCGATGGACATGAGTCTGGGTGAACTCCGGGAGTTGGTGATAGACAGGGAGGCCTGGCATGCCACGATTCATGGGGTTGCAAAGAGTTGGACACGACTGAGTGACTGAACTGAACTGAAATGGTAAAAGTTTATTAAATAGCTAGGTCATTTCCAAATAAAATAAGATTTTGAAACATTAATTACTAAACACTAACTTCCTCTTACAGAGAAACTAAAGAGATTTTAGACTATTAATAAATATGTTCGGTGTCATCCTGAGATATTCTCTATTAAAAAAGAAAAAAAAGCAAATGTTTTTAAAAAATTAAAACTAGTATTTATATTCACCAACCTAGAAAATGGTAATATACAAGACAGTTCATGGTTGTTTATGGAAAATAAGATTTATGTTTTTAATAATAATAAAAATATATGAAAAATAAAATTACAGTCTATTACAAAAAAAGAAAGTAAATCTATACATATAGGTGGCTATTCTCTAAATAGATAAATGAAGTGATGACTCCAGAAAATGTAAGAAAGGGCTTATGACAAGTGAAAAAAGAGTTTTGTGCATGGTACAAGTTTCTTAAGACATTAAACTGCCTTTCAAGTCTTATTTTTACTTTGACTAAGTAAATAATTATTGTTTCACAATGAATATAAGCTGGTATCAATCTGAAATTTGGTTTTCTCTTTCTATTAAAAAAAAGTTTTCTTGGAATACAGCTTTTGATAACAGACTATGTAAATTTCTTTGTCTTTAATGATTCATACTTGCTTTTAAAATCTTTTGTTAGTTTGATAAAATAACTGAGTGTTATTTCACAACGATCTGTGGAAACTATGGCACACATAGACAAAGCTCATTCTGCTTCTACAAAATTAACCCTCATCAGGAAATTTAAAACGGATAAACAGTGGCTATAAACCGAACAGTCAAGGCTATGGGAAGTCCCAGACGGCCGCTTGACTTTTCCTGGCTCCCTGACAAACCTCACTTTTATTTGATAGGATAAAGCCTTTCCTAGCTGCAGGGTTAATATCTCACAATGGAAACAATGGTTAAAATGCACTTTCTTCAGTATCCAGTGATCAGGGCACCCACCTTGCTGGACCGGTCATACAGACATTGGCAAAAGCTTCATGAGCCTCTGGGAAACCGTCACATTCATTGATGTCCTTTGTCGTCAGACAGGGATCACAAAACAAAGGGATTGGTTACATGAGATTGAACAGACTGCTAAATATGATTACAATTTTCATGACTTTTTGTCTGATGTATTACTGGCTTCTAATCTTTGTTTTCAAATATAAAAAAGATCTTCTCCTCAAGTCACTGATGGCTTAAAACAATTTAGTGATTTATGCCTGTGGTTAAAATTAACACATTTTTCTTTTCTCTCTGCCTCATCTCCCCTAAAATTGGAGACATTTGAGTTCTAAACAGCCTTACCAAGGTAAAAAAGAACTGTCTCCAGACATATACAAAAATCTCAGAGTATACTGGTAGCTCTAAAAAAAAAATCCACCTAAATGATGTCAGGCCTATGATATCTAATATGTTTCACTAAATATTAAGTTCTAGTTTTGTTAATTCAGGTCTGTTTTTACTAAGACTCACTTATATAGTTCCCTGTGGTTATGTTACATTGCTAAAAGGACATTCATTAAGTTAAATTAAAAAGGTCCTTCATTAAAAAAGACACTCTAAGATTGTTTCTAAAGCTTATATCAGTAACCAGTCGAACAGCCAGGAAATTAACAGCAAGCTATAGTCATTTAACAAACTAAGTCAGTGACTCAAAGATGTCACTGGGCTATACCTAATGAAAGTTCTTGACTTAAGGTCTTACTTACGATTTTACTATTACTGTTAACTATACTGTTTTCTGTATTGCCTATTTCAAAATTGTTGTCCCTCACATTGTCAAGGGTGTGCCTGAGCCACTGATATAATGATGGTAATATAGTTCCACATGAAAGCCGTAGTTATAATGGATGTAACTATATATCTTCCTTTGGTAAACTCTCTTATGTACATTCAGAAAACAAAGATCATGGCATCCGGTCCCATCACTTCATGGAAAATAGATGGGGAAACAGTGGAAACAGTGTCAGACTTTATTTTTTGGGCTCCAAAATCACTGCAGATGGTGACTGCAGCCATGAAATTAAAAGACGCTTACTCCTTGGAAGGAAAGTTATGACCAACCTAGATAGCATATTGAAAAGCAGAGACATTACTTTGCCAACAAAGGTCCGTCTAGTCAAGGCTATGGTTTTTCCTGTGGTCATGTATGGATGTGAGAGTTGGACTGTGAAGAAAGCTCAGTGCTGAAGAATTGATGCTTTTGAACTGTGGTGTTGGAGAAGACTCTTGAGAGTCCCTTGGACTGCAAAGAGATCCAACCAGTCCATTCTGAAGGAGATCAGCCCTGGGTGTTCTTTGGAAGGAATGATGCTAAAGCTGAAACTCCAGTACTTTGGCCACCTCATGCAAAGAGTTGACTCATTGGAAAAGACTCTGATGCTGGGAGGGATTGGGGGCAGGAGGAGAAGGGGACGACAGAGGATGAGATGGCTGGATGGCATCACTGACTCAATGGACGTGAGTCTGGGTGAACTCCGGGAGTTGGTGATGGACAGGGAGGCCTGGCGTGCTGCGACTCATGGGGTCCCAAAGAGTCGGACACAACTGAGCGACTGAACTGAACTGAACTGAACTTATGTACGTGTGACTATTGATACATTCTCTCAATATATATAGACCACAACTCAATCTGGTGAGAATACAAAACACATACAAAGACATTTAGATGCTGTTTTTTTGCTGTTATAAAACTACCAAAAACCATAAAAACTGATAACAACCCTGCTTATACCAGTAGAGCATTCCAGCAATTTCTTAAAATTTGGTCTATAAAATATTCTACTGACATTCCCTATAATCCACAAGGACAGGCCATGGTGGAGGGGGCTGATCAATCACTGAAACATATTATACAAAAACAAAAAGGGGGAGATGCCGTAGGACAAAAAACAGTATTTAATAAAGCTTTATTTACTCTCAGTTTTTTAAAATATTGCAGCACAAACTATGGAAACTGCAGCTGAGCGACATTTTCAGGCTACATCCACAAATACACCTAAGGCTGTGATCTGGTGGCAAGATCCACCAACAAACGCTTGGTCACCAGGGAAGTTAATTACATGGGGAAGAGGGTCTGCTTGTATCTCCCCAGAAGAAGGTCTAGAACCTGTGTGGATTCCAGCTCGTAGAGTAAACTGAGCAGAAAACACCAGTGATTCCAGGCAACCTGATCATGGTTGTTTGCCTTGATAGCCATCAGAGTGAGCATACCCCTGGCTTCAGCAGAAGCAAAGAATTATACCTATTGGGCCTATGTACCTAATCCCCCATTGCTAAGGCCTGTTAATTAGGGTGAAGGATCTATCCCTGTTTATGTTAATGACTCCTCCTGGATCCTTGGTCCAGAAGACCAAGCGTTTGCCCATTCATAAAAAAGAAAAGGCTGATGCTGCTGCTAAGTCCCTTCAGTCATGTCGGACTCTGTGCGACCCCATAGACGTAAGCCCACCAGGCTCCCCCGTCCCTGGGATTCTCCAGGCAAGAACACTGGAGTGGGTTGCCATTTCCTACTCCAAGGCATGAAAGTGGAAAGTGAAAAGTGAAAGTGAAATCGCTCAGTCATGTCCAAGCGACCCCATGGACTGCAGCCCACCAGGCTCCTCCGTCCATGGGATTTTCCAGGCAAGAGTACTGGAGTGGGGTGCCATTGCCTTCTCCAAAAAAAGAAGAGGGGACCCCCTTTAATAGTACTTTGGGTTTTGACACGGCCTGTTTGCTTAAGTGCTGATCAGGGCTGTCTTAACCTATCAATGCAGGCTTGGCTTTCTGTAAATTCTTTGAACAGAAATCACACTAGGGCTCAACTGCATTTACTTTCTGGATTGAGCTCTGGATATCAAGAGACTGATCAAATTAATCTAACCAAGCCAGATAGACCCTTGTATGAGAGCAGACACATATGGGCCAGCTGATAACATCAAATACACTGGGATAATCGTCGCGGGATTGAAGGGGTGATCTTACTTAATGGTTCCTACGGAATTGTCTGGAACTGGCCCCCATGGGGTATGCAGTCTCTCATTGCTCACACCATAACTCGTCCAGCAATCCTTATAGGAATTAGCATTGGCATATGTATGTACACAATTACACTAATATTACTACACATTCCGAATATCCCATTATCTGGCATAACAGTGGCATGTCTCCACCACAACAGCAGCTCAAATTAGGTAGGGCTCAAACAGAAATGTGGAAGTTGGCCAAAGCCTGACAAAATATCAGATTTGGGATGGAAATCATTCTTACTCCATGAGTTATACTTTGTCATTCAATACATCAACAAATTGGACACTACACTCAAGGTTGTGTTAGGGAGCCGTACGTGCTTATGATTGGCACTAAAACAATTAACCAGACAGAAAGGAACCTGACCTGCCAAGATTGCAAACTGTATACCTGATTGAACAATTCATTATTTAACTCAAACCATTCCTATGTGATTTTGCATAAATGTTCAGGAGTTTGGCTGCCAATATCTCAAAATAGGCCTTGGGAACTCTCCCCTGACACGCATACTTTGCTCACAGTACTAAATACTATTTGGAAAAGATCCAAATGTTTTATTGGGCTCTTTCAGTTCAGTTCAGTCGTTCAGTTGTGTCCAACTTTTTGCGACCCCATAGACTGCAGCACACCAGGCCTCCTTGTCCATCACCAACTCCCGGAACTTGCTCAAACTCATCTCCATTGAGTTGGTGGTGCCATCCAACCATCTCATCCTCTGTCGTCCCCTTCTCCTCCCGCCTTCAGTCTTTCCCAGCATCAGAGTCTTTTCAAATGAGTCAGTTTTTCACATGAGGTGGCCAAAGTATTGGAGTTTCAGCTTCAGCATGTCCTTCCAATGAATATTCAGGACTGATTTCCTTTAGGATGGACTGATTGGATCTCCTTGCTGTCCAAGGAACTCTCAAAAGTCTTCTCCAACACCACAGTTCAAAAGCATCAATTCTTCAGCACTCAGCTTTCTTTATAGTCCAACTCTCACATCCGTACATGACTACTAGAAAAACCATAGCTTTGATTAGACTGACCTTTGTTAGCAAAGTAATGTCTCTGCTTTTTAATATGCAGTCTAGGTTGGTCATAACTTTTTTTTCCAAGGAGCAAGTATCTTTTAATTTCATGGCTGCAGTCACCATCTGCACTGATTTGGAGCCCCCCCAAAATAAAGTTTTTCAGTTTCCATTGTTTCCCCATCTATTTGCCATGAAGTGATGGGACCAGATGCCATGATCTTCGTTTTCTGAATGTTGAGTTTTAAGCCAACTTTTTCACTCTCCGCTTTCACTTTCATCAAGAGGCTCTTTAGTTCTTTTTCACTTTCTGCCATAAGGGTGGTATCATCTGCATATCTAAGGTTATTGATACTTCTCCCAGCAATCTTGATTCCAGCTTGTGTGCATCCAGCCCAGCATCTCGCATGATGTATTCTGCATATAAGTTAAATAAGCCGGGTGACAATATACAGCCTTGATGTACTCCTTTCCCAATATGGAACCAATCTGTTGTTCCATGTCCAGTTCTAACTGTTGCTTCTTGACCTGCATACAGATTTCTCAGGAGGCAGGTCAGGTGGTCTGGTATTCCTTTCTGGTATTTCTTTAAGAATTTCCCACAGTTTGTTGAAAATCACACATGGACATCACGAGATGTTCAATATCGAAATCAGACTGATTATATTCTCTGCAGCCAAAGATGGAGAAGCTCTATACAGTCAGCAAAAACAAGACCAGGAGCTGACTGTGGCACAGATCATGAACTCCTTATTTCCAAATTCAGACTTAAATAGAAGAAAGTGGGGAAAACCACTAGACCATTCAGGTATGACCTACATCAAATCCCTTATAATTATGCAGTGGAAATAACAGATTCAAGGGATTAGATCTGATAGACAGAGTGCCTGAAGAACAATGGACGGGGGTTCATGACATTGTACAGGAGGCAGTGATTCAGACCATCTCCAAGAAAAAGAAATGCAAAAAGGCAAAATGGTTATCTGAGGAGGCCTTACAAACAGCTGTGAATAGAAGAGAAGCTAAAGGCAAAGGAAAAAAGGAAAGATATACCCATTTGAATGTAGAATTCCAAAGAATAGCAAGGAGAGATGAGAAAACCTTCCTCAGTGATCAATGCCAAGAAATAGAGGAAAACAATAGAATGGGAAAGACTAGAGATCTCTTCAAGAAAATTAGAGATACCAAGGGAACATTTTATGCAAAGATGGGCTCGAGAAAGGACAGAAATGGTATGGACCTAACAGAAGCAGAAGATATTAAGAAGAGGTGGCAAGAATACAGAGAAGAATTATACAAAAAAGATCTTAATGACCCAGATAACCAAGGTGGTGTAATCACTCACCTAAAACCAGACATCCTGGAATGCGAAGTCAAGTAGGCCTTAGGAAGCATCACTATGAACAAAGCTAGTGGAGGTGATAGAATTCTAGTTGAGCTGTTTCAAATCCTAAAAGATGATGCTGTTAAAGTGCTGCACTCAGTATGCCAGCAAATTTGGAAAACTCAGTAGTGGCCACGGTTTTCATTTCAATCCCTAAGAAAGGCAATGCCAAAGAATGCTCAAACTACCGCACAATTGCACTCATCTCACACACTAGAAAAGTAATGCTCAAAATTCTCCAAGCCAGGCTTCAACAGTACATGAACTCTGAACTTCCAGATGTTCAACTGGATTGAGAAGAGGCAGAGGAACCAGAGATAAAATTGCCAATATCTGTTGGATCATCAAAAAAGTGAGAGAGTTCCAGAAAAACATCTACTTCTGCTTTACTGACTCTGCCAAGGCCTTTGACTGTGTGGATCACAACAAACTGTGGAAAATTGGGCTCCTTATTGCCACCATAATGGACATTATTGCCATCACCACCACAGCGCCAGTGGCAGAAATAGCTCTCTGTCAGATGGTGCAAACCACCACTTTTGTGCAGAAATGGTGTAAAAATGCCAGTTCCATTTGGGGAGACAAATCTCACATAGATAAGGAGATTAACAACAGGTTAGTGGATTTAGGAACTGCAGTCCTACTCTTAGAAGAAGAAGTACAAAATCTTAAATTACAAGTACATTAAAATGTGACTGGAACATTACTGCTTTCTGTGTAACCCCCCAGGAATATAACCAATCTGAACACTCCTGGCATTGTGTCCTCTCAAGTGGATCAAAGGTATCAGAGGTGGTCTCATTGGAACACTAGCTATGTTTTGCTGTTTCACTATAATCTTGTCTTTAGTCCTCAGATGCATGCAAAAAACCCTCCAAGAACTATTGAAGAAAGATGTTGCAAGATCAACATATCTTCTGCTACAAAAAGGGAGATATGCAGGGGTTAATAGTCAGCCGCCTGTTGCTCTGGCTAAGCCATGAGAAAATCACCATGGGAAAAGAATAAAAGCAAAATATAGCAGTACAGCATAACCCAAATAAAAGTATATCAGGTTGATCAGTTGGAGTTGTCATGCCCTGCTAAGGAAAAACGTAGTGTGGACCTTGGAAAGCCGGGTCAGCGCAAGTTCAGAACGCTGCTTGTGCACACATTAAGATGTTTGCCCAAGGCATGTGCGAGTCTATGACCTCCAGCCAGGTGATAGCCCTTGTACAAGAAAATAACAAAGATAGTTTAAAGTAATCAATAAAACGGGAGACGTGACTGGGGACACAGGAGGCTGACTTCATTGTAGCACTGCAGATAATTTCTGCTTGCCAAGAAACTAAATAAAAGGGATGTGGCTCCGAGGAACAGGGCTCTTGATCCAAGAGGTCTGGAGTCCCCGAGTCCCATCTTTAAAACTTTCTTTCTGTCTCTAGTTTCTTTTTCCCAGACTGTGCGTCGACCACTTTCGATGCCTACTTGCTGTGGGGCCACAGCACCTGGGAAATCCCGTGGACAGAGGAGCCTAGTGGGCTACAGTCCAAGGGGTCACAAAGAGTCAGACACGACGGAACCCACAGCACACAAGAGGCCTTGAAACGATATATAAAACATCCAGCTCTATAAGATCAGTGGTAGTGCGACTAAACACGGGAAGAAGCAACAAGGCAGAACCATTTCCTGAACCACAGAAACTAGTAAGACAGAGGCTTTTGGCTACTGTTAACAGGGCCTAGGGCTTCCCATATGGCTCAGTGGTAAACAATCCACCTGCCAATACAGGAGATACAAGAGACGGAGCTTCAGTCCTTGGGTCAGGATGATCCCCTGGAGAAGAGAGTGGCAACCCACTCTAGTGTTCTTGCCTGGAGAATCCCATGGACAGAAGAGCCTGGCGGGTCCACGGGGTTGTAAAGAGTTGGCCACGACTGGGCATGCAGGCACCAGAAGGGCCTAATCCAGGAATAGCACACTGAGAGGCCGATCAGCAAAATCCTTGCCTGACCCTGAAATGAGCATTCCTAGCGTGGTTGGACAAACTGGACACAGAACGCCTCCTAAACCTTGGTCGGAATTAGGATCGAAAGGGAAGGGACTGTAAAATAAAGAATGTTGCCTACCGTCCAGTTCTACAAGAATCAAGTCATTAGCCACTATAGTCTCGGACCTACAATAGTCCTAAAAAAAATTGAGGCCAAAGATCAACATGAGGTACTTTATGCCCTGGAAACCTTGCAGAAAAGGCATTCTGACAATTAGCTACTTTCAGGAGGAATTTTTTATGAACTCAAACTCATGCACCTTCTCACATTTAGAAAAGCACTAAAAGGGATTCCCTGCTGGCCCAGTGGCTAAGACGCAGCACTCCCAACGCAAGGGGCCCGGGTTCCACCCCCGATCAAGGAACTAGGGCCCAGGGCCGCAATGAAGGCTGAAGATCCTGTGTGCCACAACCAAGACCCATCGCAGAAAAATAAATATTTTTTAAAAGAGCTAAGTTGGGACTGTCCAGTAGTTAGGACTTTGGTTTCCAATGCATGTATATGGATGTACATAATCTTATCCATTACGTACAAAATGGATAAGACTCATAGATTTCGAAAACAGACTTAGGGTGACCTAAGAAGAAATGCAAGAGGGGCCGAAGATAAATTAGAAGCTTGGGGTTAACATACACACTAGTACATATAAAATAGAGAGCCAAGAAGGACCTGCTACACAGCACAGGGAACGCTACTCAATATTCTGTAAGGGAAAATAATCTGTATAAAAATAAGTATATATATATATGAAGCTGAATCGCTATGCTGTACACCCGAAACTAATACAACATTGTAAATCAGCTATATTCCAATAATTTTTTTTTAATCATGAATAAGATGAAAATGGAAAAAAAAAAAAACAAACCTTCGTAACACTTTCGCTTGGATTTTACAAAAGATGTTAAGCTTAGTTTCCATTCCAAGCTTCTGAAGCAGAACGTGCTATGCTGTGCTCAGTCGTGTCTGACTCTTTGTGACCCCGTGGACTGTAGCCCGCCAGGCTCCTCTGTCCATGGAATTTTCCAGGCAAGAATACTGGAGTGGGGTGCCATTGCCATTTCCTGCTCCAGGGGATCTTCCCAACTCAGGGATCAAACTCACATTGATTAAAATAGTGTGTGGAAGTATTCACACCAAAGTGTTACCAGTGGTGATCATGGTTGGTGACTTTAGGAGTGATCTTTGTTTTCTTATTACCTTTCAATATTTTCTGAATTTTTTGGAAGGTGCATACATTAATTTTATTATGGGGGGTGGGGGAAGAAGTTATTTTTAAAACCAGTTGAAGCATGTCTTCATGGAACCTTTGTTTGCTTCCAAACCTGGGTTCCAAGAATGCTCTAAAGAAGGGTTTCTGCCCAACATGAACCAGATGGAAATGAGGCCAGCTGGACAATAACAGAAAGTGCAGGACGGTGTGAAGATGGGGCTCCACTGCCCACTCTGAGCTCCAGGGGGAGGCAGGAGTAAGCAAGGAGAGCTCCCTGGAGGAGGAGGGTCTTATGGTACGGGCAGGATGTGGCCCAGGGTGAGCCAGGAGACTGCATTTCAGGCTAGGGGCCCTGTCTGAGCAATGGCAGGAGCCCACTGGGCCAATACAGGGTGTTCGTGGGAGTGGGTGGGTTGGGGCACAGAGGCCAGGGAGGTGAAGAGGTTGTACCTGTGAACTACATGAATGAGCAGAGGGAAGAGTGGGCAAGACAGAAAGAAGTAGTGGGTGGGGGAGGGGCGGTCTCACACCCAAAACACATGAGAACAAGCTGGGTCACCATCGCTGCTCCACTGCCCACCATCTACCTGCCAGATGTCACACACGCACTTGAATACACTCATACATAGATGTGCACACACATCCATGCACTCGTGTACACACATAGGCACATGCATCTGTGTACTCGTGTATACATGCAAGCATGCTAAGTCACTTCAGTCACGTCTGACTCTTTGTGACACTATGGGCCACAGCCCCCAGGCTCCTCAGTCCCTGGGGTTCTCCAGGCAAGAATACTGGAGAGGGTTGCTGTGCCCTCCTCCAGGGGATCTTCCCGACCCAGGGATCGAACCCGCATCTCTTATATCTCCTGCATTGGCAGGCAGGTTCTTTATCACTAACACCACCTGGGAATGTGGCCTCTGGCTTTAACCTGGACAATCAACCCCCTTGCAACCAAGGAGGTCTCTCCTGGCTCGGGTCCAGTCTTTCTTGAGTCCCCCACCCAGCGTGCACTGCTCCCCACCCCACCTCGGCTGTGGGAGGTTGGCCAGCTCCTGCTGCACTGCTGAGAGGGGGGCCCCTGGCTTTTAAGCAGGATTCAACAGGAGGGTTTTGTAGTGTGGGGATGGGCTGAAGGGACAGGAACAGGGGCAGGGAGACCAGGGAGGGGACAGCTGTAGAGACACAGAGGTGGGGGAGGAGTTAGCCGGGCTCGGCCACTGGAGGGGTTGACAGGTGGGGTGCAGGAGATGTGAAATAAGATTAGGGATCGAGGAGTGGATTTGAGGAGGGGGCAGAGATCTTGGGGTGATGCTGAACTTGAGGAACCCACGGGGTGCCTGGAGACACTGAAAGACTCAAGAGAGCAAAGCGGTGAAGGGGAGGGCATTAATGACGGCAGACATGTGGAAGGGAGGGGCCGTGGGCGGGGGGCTGGGCCACGGCGCTGGCTGGGACGCATGGGGTTTGGATGCCTGCTGGTGACTCGGGCTACACACACACACACACACACACACACACAGAGTCCTCACAAAGCACGGATGTCGCTCCAGCCTCACGCCAGCCCCCAGGTTGAGAGGACCCCGGGCAGCGCCTCTCCTGGGTCAGCCCTCAGTGCCCCTGGCACAGGCAGGTACGAGGCGGCAGGGGTGCAGAGGGGCAGAGCTGAGGCCGCCCAGCCCACGCAGGGTGGGAGCTGCGGGACCTCTGAATCTGTCCCTCCCCCAGAGCTGGGTTAAACTTTACCCGAGGAAGTGACTACGAAGCCCTCTTCGTCACCTGGTCACAGTGACCCCAGCCTGAGTGACTTCAGCCTCCTCTTTCCCCACTTCCCCAGTCCAGCTTCTCCCAGAGGTCCAGGGGCAGCTGTGTCTCTGGGGAGGTGCTGGTGGCTTCAAGGTCACACCTCATAGACTTAGGTCCCAGCCAGAGCCACCCTGAGTGACGGCACCCAGACACCCCCCAGGCTGAATCTGCATGGCGGGCACTGCTGCCATGCCCTGGGCAGCCTCTGTGAGGTGGGCGCCTCCAGGCAGGCTCCATGGCTTTTTCTGAACTCCTGGACCGAGTGGGCAGCCGGGGCCGGTTCCAGGTTCTCCAGATGGTGGCCCTGGTGGTCCCCATCACGTGGCTCGCCCCTCAGAATGTACTGGAGAACTTCTCAGCCGCCGCGCCCAGCCACCGCTGCTGGGTGCCCCTCCTGGACAACAGCACGGCCCAGGCCAGTGTCCCCAGGGCCCTGGACCCCCAGGCCCTCCTGGCTGTCTCCATCCCACCAGGCCCCAGCCGTGGGCCCCACCAGTGTCGCCGCTTCCGCCACCCACAGTGGCAGCTCTTGGACCCCAACGCCACGGCCACCAACTGGAGCGAGGCCGACACGGAGCCGTGTGTGGACAGCTGGGTCTGCGACCGCAGCGCCTTCACCTCCACCATTGTGACCAAGGCAGGGGCCTCCCCTCAGACCCTCCCCAAGTCCTGACACCCTAGAGGCCAAAGTTACAGATCACAGTCGGCTGGATTCAAAATTGCCCAGTCCTGAGGGATGGCAGGGGGAGTCCCACCACCGTTGGCCTCCACATTCACAGGCAGCTTCCAGTTCCTCCTTGGCCGCATCGTCCTACCAGGGTTGATGGCAGGAATGAGCTTGCAGGAGCTTCAGGGGCAGTCCGCAAAGAGTCACTGGGTTCCCAGAGGCAACCTCCAGCGGATGTGGGAGACAGGAGAGGCGGCCCACCCAGCAAGCAGAAAGGGGACTCTATGAAACAGAGGGAAGCGGCCTCTGAAAGCCGGGAGAAGGCGCCAGCGTGGGTGGCTGCTGTAGAAGGGCCCGGCAAGGCGGCGGATGAGCCCAGAGAGGGCCTGACCCCGGACCTGGGGCAACAGGGAGCTAAGGAGGGGCTTAGGCAAGGGGTGATGACCCCCAAGGTCACCGGGCCGGACACCCAGCCCTAGCTCCCTGGGCCTTCCCATCTAGCACCCTCGCCGGCCCCTTTCCCGCCTCCTGAGCTCAGATCCCCAGCCCCCTCCTCTCCCACCTGTGGGACCTGGTGTGTGACGCTCAGGCCCTGAGGCCCATGGCGCAGTCCATCTACCTGGCCGGGAACCCGGTGGGAGCAGCTGTGTGCAGCCAAGTCTCTGACAGGTGAGGTGCCTGGTCCCCTCGCTGCCGCTGCGCCCCAAGACTCCGGGCCCTGACTGGCCCTGAGCTGGCGGGTCTGGGGAGAAAACTCCATTTGATGTGGGTCTTTCTCCTGAGACCCTCCAGCTGTGCCGCTGAGCAAGCTCAGTCCCTCTCTGGGCCTCGGCCTCACGGACTCCCCTCTGGGGCCATGAAAGGTCATTGTTCTCATCAAACATTCACTGCTAAAGCCTGCTCAGCCACAGGTTGCTACTTGGCTGACCAGCTGCTGCTTGGCTGCCGCTGCTGACGGGGAGCTCACCCCCTGCCCAGTGCCTCAGGGGCCGCTTCCTGTGCTCACAAGCCCTCTCTCTGTGGATGCAGAATGTGGGTCTGGACCCGGGAGTCGCTCAGTGGGCAAGCAGAGGGCGGGCTCCAGCGGTCCAGACCCCCACGGCCAGCACTGTGGCACCCCGTGGACCCGGCCGCCCTCCCCGCATGCATGCCGCAGGTTTGGGCGCCGGCGGGTGCTGACCTGGATCCACCTTCGGGTGGCCGTGGCAGCCACGGCGGCTGCCTTCACCCCCACCTTCTCCATGTACTGCCTCTTCCGCTTCCTGACGGCCTTCACCGTGGTGGGCACCACGCTGAACACCTTCATTCTCCGTAGGTCCCCGACCCTGGCCGGGCAGGGGAGGCTAGTGCGGGCTCCCAGGCCGACCCACTCGGTCTTGCAGTGGCAGAGTGGATGTCAGCACAAGCCCGCGTCTTGGTGGTGACTCTGAACTCCCTGGGCTACACCTTCGGCCGGGTCCTCCTGGCTGCGGTGGCCTATGGCGTGCTACAGCAGCTGGCTGTCTCCGTTCCCTGCTTCCTCTGCTTTGTGTACTCCTGGTGGGTGCCGCTCAGCTCCCTCCCTGCAGGAGACCCACCCTCCACCCTGGGCGCAAAGGCCTGGGATGCAGAAAGCCAGAGGGGAGCCACAGGAGCCTGGCATGGCCCCAGCTCCCCACACCCCCTACACCCTGACGCAGGGCCTCTCCTTCCCCTGCTCCTCCCAGGCGTCTCCTCCCCCTCCCTGCCCATCACCTCTCAGCCCGTCCCCTCCCCTGTCCTTGCCTGCCTTGGCATGTGTGCCTCCGGGCACGTGTTCTGAGCCCCTCCTTTGTGCCAGGCCTGGCAGCACTAGGCCAGGTCGGGGCGGATGGGATGCAAAGCTACAACACACACACACACACACACACACACACCACACAGCACTCCGAGAACACAGTCACTCCTCAGAGCAGGAGGCAATCACATCTCATGCAGCAGCTCTGAGCAGAGGTACCTCTACCCGGCCGGCGGCCTTCGGGGTTGGCAGACTGGCCCCCATATCACGAGAGTGAAGGGCAGAGGTCAGTGAGGCGGACTCCAGGGCCCGGTGCTGATGCTGGCCCGCTTGCCCTGGCAGACAGGCCCACACAGGGGCTATGGGCACACGTGCGTTTGTGACTCCGCTACTTCATCACTCCAACAAATGGCCACTGAGTACCAGCACAGTCGGGGCCCTGGCTGTGCCCGGGGAGACAGCAATGAGCAGGAGAGAAATCCCATACATCAGAGTATCACAGACCACTCAGTTTAGGGGGCCCATCTGAGGAGGGGACCCCATGGCCGCTCAGTTCCCACCAGCTTCTCTGCTTCTCTTCCAACCCAATTTCTCGTCGTGAGACACGTCTGCACATGCCAACCCACGCCAATGACCCCGCCACCCTTGCCCGGCCACCTGTCGCTCGGGCCCTGCAGCCCATGAAAGGGCACCGCTGTCCTCTCCCAGGACCGCCCCTGTGCCCATGGCTCTCCTTCTCCAAACGCTGCAGGCCCCCACCCCACCCCGGCCTGCCTCTCCACGGCCTCCAGCCACCTGGGTGATGTCCCCATCTCTACTGTCTCAGCATCACAAACGTGGCATCTCCTTAGACCCGCTCCTCCCCGGGGCCTCCCCAGCGTTGACAGCAGCCCCCACCCACAGGTACTGGAGTCAGAGTCGCCCTGACACCTCCCTCTCCTTCACGGCTACTGCACACCTAGTCCAGCAGGTCACGGGGTCTTGTCAACTCTACCTCTGATGTGCGCTTTAATCCCCCTCTCTGGCTCTGCAAACCCCCAAGGACCTCAGGGCCCCACCTGCTGCGGGGGGAGCGTGTCTGGCTGGGGCACCTGTGTCCAGCGGCAGGAGCCCGTGCAGGGTGGTGGGCACAGAAAGGGGTCCGAAGCCTGGATGGTGCAGGGGGTCTGGGCTTGATGTTGAGGGGCTGGGAGACAAACCAGTGTTAGGGGTTGGGTCCTGCCACAGGGAGGGGGCGCTGGGAGGCGTGGGGCTGACTGGCACCCAGGAGGTGGTGACTGTTGCCTGGCATGGGCCAATGGGCCAAAAGTGAGGCAAGGGCCGTGGGCTGGTCGCCTGCAGGGGGCGCTAGAGGCGACAGGCGCTGGTGACTAATGGTGCAGGTGGAGGGGGTCTGAGCCCCACCATGGGTGTGAGGATGTTTGCAGGAAGGGGCTCCAGGGGAGGGGCCAGCTCAGGCAGGAAGGAGTGGCCATGGGGTGAAAGGCGGGCAGGAGGGCCCTGTGACGTTCAGGAAGGCTGGACAGTGGGGCCCCTGGTGGGCCTGCAGGACGGCGGTCCTGGAGCCATCAGGGGCGTGTTCACTGCACACAGGCCCTCCCAGCCCTGGCTCCCAGGTGAGGTCGGGGGAAGGGCCTCGGGGTCAGGAGGGAGGCAGGAAGGAAGGACAGGGACCCCCAACCCCAGCCCAAGAGAGGGAGGAGGCAGAAAGGACCTGGCCCCCGCAGCCAGCGCACTTTGCTGCTTGCCAACCTCCCTGCCCCCCGACTTCAGCCACCCTGAGCCTGGGGCAGCCAGTGAGGCCACTCCTTTGGCAGAAGGGGCAGAGAGGCTCGTGCAGGCCAGGCCCTGGGGGGCACAGGCAGAGACCTCCTGCTCTCCTCCCTCTCCCCAACCCCAGGTGGCTGGCAGAGTCGGCACGATGGCTCCTTATTACGGGCAGGCTGGAGCGGCGCCTGCGGGAGCTACAGAAGGTGGCCACCATCAGCGGGAAGAGGGCAGTGGGGGACGTGCTGACTGTCGAGGTGAGGCGAGGCTGGGCCTTCCCCCAGGGCTCAACCCTCAGACCCTCTCCTGTCCCTGAACAGGGTCCCTGGCAGACGGACGGAGGGCCCCAGGCCCCCAGGATGGGGGTCGTAGGGAGGAGGGCCAGGCCATTGACCGCATGCTGACAACCCTCCCCACCCTCCATCCAGGTCTTGCGCTCAGCCAAGCAGGAAGAGCTGAGTGTGAGCCAGACTCCTGGCAGCCTGGTCGCTCTGCTCCACACTCCTGGACTGGGCCTCCGGACCTGTGTCTTCATCCTGTGCGGGTAGATGCCCCTCTAGTGTGCGCTTAACGACCCCCACCCCACCCGGCCCCAACCTCCGCCTCTGGCTGACCCTCGGGCCACCAGCAGCCAGGGAGCCTGGAGTCAGGGCTCTGCTGGCATCCACTGGCTCTGCTGACTCTTCTACTGGCCCCACTGGCTAAGAGGGCCTCTAAGACCAGGCCTGCAGCACCGACTCCCTCCATCAGGCTCCCACAGGAAACTGCCCAGGGCCAGGAGGACTCAGGCCGGGACAGGTCAACAGGAGAGATTAGCAAGGAGGATACATAGCAAAGTTGCTGGGAGAACCACAGAGCCCAACAGACAGAGGAGGCAGTTGGAGAACTCAGCGGCAGAAAGGCACATCTACCCTGGGGCTTCCCAGGTGGCGCTAGTGGTAAAGAACCCCCCTGCCAATGTAGGAGATGTAAGAGACCCAGGTTCTATCCCTGGGTCGGGAAGATTCCCCAGAGGAGGGCATGGCAACCCACTCCAGTATTCTTGCCTAGCGAATCCCATGGACAGAGGATCCTGGTGGGCTAAGTCCATAGGATCACAAGAGTCAGACACGACTGATGAAGCTTAGCATGCACGCACGCACCCTAGTTTGGAAGAACCAGAGAGGAGGGAGAGGGGTTATCAGAGACCAGGAGGCAGGACCACAGAGAAAGGGGCTGGTCAGTGGAAGCTGGAGCCATGGAGAGGACGCAGCCACTGGCAACAAGGTGCCCGGAGAGGGAGCAACACTTCAGCTTTGCCCTAGTCCTGCCTCCAGTCTCTCCCCAGTGCCTCCCATTGGCCAAAGCTCAGGAGACGCGGCACTGGCAAGGGAACCTGGGAAATGTAGTCCATAGCGACCACCCCACCAATGGGTACAGAGCCAGCAGGGGAGGCTGGAAGCAGGTCAGAGAGCAAACCAGCTGCCCCATCCCCAGCCTGAATTCACCTGCGCACCCCCCACCCTCAAGTTTGCCCTTGGTTTCACCTTCTATGGCCTGATCCTGGACCTGCAGGCCCTAGGCAGCAACATCTTCCTGCTCCAAGCCCTTATTGTGGTCGCGGACATCCCCCCTAAGGTCGGCACCCTGCTGCTGCTGGGCCACCTGGGCCGCCGGCCCACACAGGCTGTGATCCTGGTGCTGGCGGGGCTCTGCATCCTGGCCAACGTGCTGGTGCCCCACGGTGAGCAGGCGGGCCTGGATGCACGTGGCTGCAGCCAGAGGTTCCCTACCTGAGAGAGCTTAAGCCACGAAAAGAGACCTCTTTTTCCCCCATCAAGAGGGCACTGGACTAGAGTAGGGCCCACTTAGGAAGGAGGCTGCTGGGCCGTCTGGACGAGATGGTGGCGGTCCACACTGGACAGCATCATGAAAAATTGTGGAGACAGAATAATAACTGTGACAGATTGCTGGGATTGGGGGGGAGGCGTGTTGGGAAGGGCAGAGAAATGGAGGGGGTGGAGGAGGACTCCCAGGGTCTGGATCTGGGAGTCTGGGTGGGAGCAGACTGGGCGGGGGGTGGTGGGGCAGGGAATGTCGTCACTTAGGACACAGTGCATGTGTGAGGTCTGGGGACACCCAGGTGGAGGTGACAAGCAGACATTTGGAAGATCATGGGGAAAGCCCGGGACCCCCGCCAACAAGCCTGCCAACCCCATTTCTATCCACAGAGATGGGGGCCCTATGCTCAGCCCTCGCCGTGTTGGGGCTCGGGGAGTGGGGGTTGCCTTCACCTGCTTCGCCATCTACACTGCCGAGCTCTTCCCCACTGTGCTCAGGTGAGGCCCACAGAAGCGGGACTTCCGGGCTGGGAGGGTGCTGTGGGCGTGGCCTCCCCTGGGGCCCTGTGCCAGATGGCCACCCAAGCAGGAGCCATCCTGGGGCCTCTAGTCCGGCTGCTGCGCATCTATGGCGACTCCCTGCCCCTGCTGGTGTGCGGGGTGGTACCCGTGCGGAGCGGCCTGGCTGCGCTGCTGGTGCTGCCCGAAACCCAGAACCTGCCGCTGCCCAACACCATCCAGTGAGTGGACGCATCCCCGACCATTCCCTCCGCCCTCCCTGGAGCCCCAGAACAGGGCAGGCCTGGCCACCCACCCCCATTGCCAGACAAAGGGAGAAGCAGAGGCCCAGAGAGGGACAGGACTGGCCTGGAGTCACACAGCACCTCTTTGGGAGACTAGAGGCCCAGGGCTCAGTCTCCCAGCTGACAGTGTGGACTCGGTCCCCGGCCCTTCATTCCGCCATTTGAGACCTGAGTGGCCCACCTACCCCCAGCTCCACCTTGAGACAGGTCAAGGGGGCAGCATTTTGTGAGGTGGAGAGCTGAGGGTGTGGTAGTGGTACTGGACATTCTCATGGGCCCCAGACTCTACTCCTAAAGCCCCGAGATGCCTATCGGGGGCGTCACTCCCCATCCATCCCCCATCACGTGCCCAAGAGCAGGGCAGCCGTATCTCCCGAGTCCTCAGGACAGACACAGGTCAGGAGTAGTAACTTGCACCCACGAGACACAACCCCTCCGTGTCTTTCCTGAACAGAGTGGTACAGAAGGCGACACGCTTCCAGGGACGCCCTGTCCTGAAATCCACAGGGTTTTGGGCCTCCTGGGAAGCCTGCGATGGGATGACTTCTCGGCAGAAGGACAGCAATGGCCTTCCTTTCCAGAGGGCCTGGGGGCTGCCCCTCCAGCTGAGCCTGGCCTCGCACTGTCTAAGGAGCTGCCTCCAACACAGAAAGGGCAAAGGATGGTGTGACTGGCAGGAGTCTCCCCGGTACACCGTCACCCGCCCCTCCCTCAAGGCCGCAGAGAGGAGCAGAGCCCGCAGTCAACCACGTGCTTCCTCACCGCTCACTGCCCCTGAGCTGGGAGGCTGACCGCCAGCCCCTCACAACCTCGCCAGCTTTTCACTGCACCCCAGGGGCTCTGCAAGAGCAACAGTGAAGTCTCATATCCTCAGCTTCATCAGAAAGATGGCTCCAGTCCCTCCCACGCCCTCCCAACTCCAGCCACCCGGCCATGTCTTCTGTCTGGATAGCCTCTGCCACCTTCTCTCCCTGACAACAACCCCCGCCTCCTCCCAGACCCAGGGCCCAACACAGGGCTTTAGTGAAATTCTCACATGGCTGTGACCACACACCTGTCCCCCAGCCTACCAGCCTGTGAGTTCCCAGAGGGTGGGGTGTCCCCATGTCCCCAGCTCCCCTAGAGCAGAGGGGCAGTGGTGCGAGGGAGATGAGAGAGCGAATAAAGGAACGAACAACTGCCCCTCTCCGGCTCTGTGATGTGCCCCAGGGTCTGCCTGGAAGGGGAAGTGGGGACTCCTTGCTGGGGCCACCCTTTCCCGGGCCAGCTTTCCTGCCCTGAGTGCCAGCCAGGGGCTGCATTTTCCAGCCTCTGTTGTGGACCAGGCACCGACCAGGCTGGACGCCTCAAGGCATCATCTCGTTGCATCTTTTCCTGAAGCCTTTGAGGCAGATGTGGCCCCATTTACGTGCGGGAAAACCAAGGCTCACAGAAACTGACTGCCGTGACACCGAGCTAAACGGGGGCAGCGTCAGCAGTCGAGCCAGGTCCGAAGGTCTCCGGAGCCAGCTCTGGCCACTACCCTCCAGCCTGCGCTCAGGCCTCACAATCCCGGCGCTCGGTGAAGCTTCTGGAGGGCACAGACACCATCTGAGAACCATCCAGAACCCCTGCACTGGCACCACTTACAGGGAAACCAGGGACAAGGGCTCAGATGGAAAGGGATGACCCCTGAGCTCTCATGGCCCAGCTCACACACACGTGGGTGCCCAGCAGGCCTCCAGCAGCCATGCCATCTGCTGAGCCTCCCCTGACCTGAGCTCAGGTGCTCTCTGGTCCGCCTGTGTCTCTGCTTCCAGGTGCCTCAGCAGAGCGCCACACACCTCTACACACACACATCAGTGGTGTGTACACACGCACACGTGGGCACACACATGAGAAGGCTATCGGGAGATCAGGAAGCAGCTCCCTGGCCCCAGGAGATGGGCTCACTCCCTGGCTTGGTCTTCTCTGCCTGGGCCTCTGGGAGGTCCTGACCTTTAGCTATCTGCCTCCAGTGAAGACCCCAGGACAAAGGGGATGGGGCGGGGATCGCATTGGTAAAGATACCCAAAGATGAGGCTGTGCCCCCTGCCCTGGACTTTCTGTCTTGTCCACCTGCTGCCCAACTGAGCCCCCGCTGCCTTACTTCCCCTTGCTTAGCATTCCTTAGGGCCCCAGGGTGGCCAGAGGCTTCCAGAAGGCAGACCCCAGGGCTGGTGGAAGATGACTCCTCGTCTCCCCGAGGGTGTCTTCCAGCTCAGCAAGTGCTCAGAGCCGTCTGTCTGCCCATATTCAGAAGGGCCTTGCGCCTGGTCCTTCCAGGTGGTCTCAGCCTGCCAGGACCCAGGGGGGCCCACCTAGTGCCCACATGGCACTCCTCACTTAACTCGTGTGTGCGTGTTCAGCCACTTCAGTTGTGCCCAACTCTTTGCAATCCCATGACCTGTAGTCCACCAGGCTCCTCTGTCCATGGGATTCTCCAGGCAAGAATACTGGAGTGGGTTGCCATTTCCTCCTCCAGGGGAGCTTCCTGACCCGGGGATCAAACCCACGTCTCTTACATCTCCTGCATTGGCAGGCAGGGTCTTTACCACTAGCGCCACTTGGGAAGCCTCACTTAGCAGGACCCGGACGCTGGGAGGCCCAGGGCCCTGGCCCTCTGGGGCAGTGAGGGAGAAAGTGTCATCACCATGGTGGAGTGAGTGCCCTGCCAAGGGCAAAGGGGCCTCCCTCAGCAGCAACCACAGGCCTGCAATCAGTTGGGCTCTGCCACCCGAGCAGCAGGCCTTCACCTGGGATGCACCCTCCCTCTTGATATCCATCACAGGGAGCTTCTGGCCCAGCAGCTGCTAGGCACCCTGCAGGGCACCCCTGCCAGGCACCCCTTCAGTCTCCTTCCCCCACTCCCCCCATCATAGCAGTAGAAGCCCCAGGCAGCGGGGACAGGAAAATGCCTCAAGACCCACTTTGGCGATTCTCCTGCCTCCAGCCAGGCCTGCAGCTCACCCGGGAGGTGTGTGAGGAGGGGCAGCGCCGGCCACACAGGCTCCACATCCACTGCCAGGAGGGCCTCGTGCCCAAAAAGCCCCCGCGCTGGCTGAGCTTGCGTTCCCACACCTGGGGGCCTGCCTGGCCAGTGCAGGTCTTCACAGTCAAAGGTGTCAGCCAGGCTTCACTGTAAGCTTCTTCCCCAACCCCGTCCTTTGTTCTCCCCTCCCATCCCCTAGAATCTCCTGACACATCCCTGCAAGTATCAGTGTCCAGGAGCAGGGTACGCAGAATTTCACCCATCCCCATGCTGTTCAGACTCTCCTGGGGGTCACTGCCAGCCCAGCCAGACACCAGGAGCCCAGGTCAGGCCCAGGCGGTAAGTTCAACATCAGATGCACAGGATGAAGGGGTTAAGACCAAGGGGACTGTCTCTTACAGACAAGCACACTGAGTGAGTGGCAGAGGCCAGGAGTCTTTCCTCACTACTGAGTCCTTGGGTGGCAGGGCTCTTAGCTGCCTCACACAGAGAGCAAAACACAATCGCACAGCCACACGGCAATGAGTCAGAAGGGAGTCCATCTTCCAAGTCCTGCACTGTCCTTCTTTCTGATCCCCTACTCCGATAGACTGTTCGAGGCCACTCTAGAAATTTCTGGAGTAAGGATGTTCCCTTCTTGACACCAAGGAATGCCTGCCTCCTGTGTTTGTTTTCTTTGGCTAGTGGTGATGGGGGCAGGAGAACCCGAGATAAGTCTCTACTCCTTGGACAGGGAGAGCAGCAGCAGAAGACCCTGGGGTGAGGCCATCACCAGCACAGGGACAAGACATCCTGACAAGGCTGCCCCGCATCTGGCCTCGCGCAGGCTCCCGCAGAGGGTGACAGCTGACCTCAGTGAGTCTGCCCTCCAAGACTGTGAGCAGTAGGAGACAAGCGAGGCCCAACCCTCCTTCCTGGTGACTGGTTCAGGAGAGAGGTCAAGTCCATGGAAATCCACCCCCTGGGGCGGCTGGGGGAGGACTCACTCTCCCACCCTGTTAGGACTCGGGGTGGACGGAGGACTCTCAAGGGCCACTGGGACACACCCCATGAGGGGAAGGGTCCCAACACAAAAGCATCATCGCAGAATGGAGGGATGCGGGGGGAGATGAGGTGGATCTGGATGGGGTTCCGGTGGGCATTGAGCCCAAGGACGCTGGGAGGTGTCCAGGCCTAAACAAGGACCAGTCTTATGAAACTGTTGCAAGAATGCGCTGGCCGGGGGTGGAAGTTCAGGAAGCACAATAGGGCGATGAAGGAGGGCGATAAAGGAGGGCGATGAAGGCTGACGATGAGCCAAGAGCTCGAGAAGGCAGAGCCTGGAGCAGCGGGGTGGGGGGCAAGACCCACCAAGCAGAAGGCAGAGGAGACCTGAGTGATAGAATGTGGCTGAGTCCTGTCTCCAAAAGCCTGGTGCTCCAGCGTGGCCCCCTGGCAGATGCAGACTCACCCACACTCCCGAGGATGCAGGAGTACAACCGAGGATGCACAGGCCCTCATGTACAACCTCCACCTTGAGAGTCTCGGCTTCTTTCGACCAAGTGGATGAACAAATACAGACCCATCTGCGCATGTCTGGGACCCTGGGGACCTTTCGTGTCCCCATGAAGAAGCAAACAGCTGGTCTGAGGTGTATGGACCCTTCTCCCACCTGCAGCCCCAGGGGCTACCCACTGTCAGCCAGTGGGGGGCAAGGTCCAAACTCTAGAGATGTAAAAGGGGCAGAGACCCCAGAGTTAGGCGGAACTGGGGGAAAATTTGGACTCAGATACTGACCCACCTTGAGACCTTGGACTAGCAGCTGAAGCTCTTCCCACCCATGAATAACATTACCTCCCCCGAGGGCTGTGTCAAGGCTGTCCCCCCCACTCCCCACGCACATGCAGCCACCACCTTTCTAGCCACTAGAGGGCAAAAGGATGCTCCCACCTCGGGATTTGTCCACCCCCAGAGTCCGCCTGCCAACGTAGGAGACACAAGAGACTCGGGTTGGATCCCTGGCTAGGGAAGATACCCTGGAGTAGGAAATGGCAACCCACTCCAGTATTCTTGCCTGGAGAATCCGATGGACAGAGGAGCCTGGTGGGCTACAGTCCATGGGGTCGTAGACTCAGACACGACTAAGCACACACACAGGCACTGAGAGAAACTAAGGTCCGTGGCCAGTGGGGCCAGAGACCAGTCATCGCTTTCAGGGCTGGGGGCTGTCCCCTGCCTCTGTCCCCAACCTGTTGGGACGTGAGGGTGAGACAAAGACAAGCCGCCTCAAGGAGCTCAAAGTCATGCTCAACTCAAACCTTTGGACGCTACTTACCAGCTCTCATGGGCTCCAGTCTGGGCCCAGATCCCAGCCCAGAGCTGAGACCAGTGTCCCAACAGCACCCAACCCGAACAAACTGCACAGGACCGTTGGATTTGGAAAGTTTTGTTTTCTTTTCCCACACATTTCCGGGGTTGGGGTGTTTTCCAAGACTCAGACACATTTGTTAACAAAGAGAGAAAAAAAACTGGGGGAGCAGGGAGCCTGTGGGCAGAGAAGTGACCCCAGCAGTCCGCGGGCTATGCCTGGCTCCCCCTCTTCCCTGCTGCCCGCGCCCAACGGGTGCCACAGGCTGCTGCTCGCGATATCTAGATTATTTGTCTTCAATATATATCTGCATTTGCCTTTCCCCTCCCACCCGCCCCCCACCCTGCTCCTCCAGCAGCTTCCCCATCAATGCACGTCGCCCGGCGGCACACAACAGAGCAAGCCTTCCCAGGCCCGAGCCCCTTCCCGGGGCGGGGCACCAGGCAGGCCCCTCCTGGTGGGCGGAGCCATGGAATCTAGAGGCCACCCAGGCCCCGGCCCCGCCCCGCCCCTCTATGGGCCGCTCCGCCCACCCTCCCGCCCTTCTCCCACCGACTCTGGAAACCCAAAGGGAGGAAAGGAAGGGAGAAACCTGACACACACAAAGGAGAAGTGGGGAAGGAGGGTGGGGACTGAGAGACACAGCAAGCCTGGGGTGGGGACTGAAGGGCTCGGGGAGAGAAGGAAGGCAGGAGGAACAGAGGGAGCAAGAAGAAAAATGGAGGGAAATGAACAGGACGAGTAGCGGACACTGTACAAAACCCCCAGCCTTCCTTCCCGCCCAACCCCACCAAAATAAAACTACCCCCCTTAAAAAAATAAATCAACCCAGGGCTGTGAGCACGTGCCCTGCCCGGCGGGCGCAGAGCTGAGAGGGACAGACAGCCCCAGGACGGACGATAACTCCGCGCCGGACAGCCGGCAGGAGGAAGGGGACGAGCACGGGGTTTTCCTTTCCTTTTTCTTTTTTTTGCGTTTCCTCTTCGTGAGAGAAGTCTGAGGCAGCCAGGGAGTGGGTCCCCAGGGCCCCGGCAGGGAGAGGGCCGCACCCTCCTCCCGGGCTCTCCCGGGAGGGGCAGCTGGCAGTGGGGCGCGGTGCCGGGGGCTCAGACGTAATACTCCTTGTCTTTGTTCTTCTTGGCCTTGCTGGGCGTCTTGGGGGCGGCCGGGGCCTTCTCTTTTACCACCGCCCCGTTGCTCTGGGCCGAGTTACTGATGTAGTTCCGGCTCTGGTCCACCTGGTAGGAGCCCTCGTCGCGGTTGCGGTACTTGTACATGGCATAGAGGAGGATGAGGATGCAGAGCGCCGCGGCCGCCACGATGCCCACCACCATGCCCGTGGTGCTGCTGGACTCCCGGATCACCTCCACCGCGCCTGGTGGGCCCCGCTCCCCAGGCCCGGTGGGGTTGGCTGTGGGCAGATGGGGGAAGCCGGGAGCGGAGGTCACGCCGGGGCGCAGGGGAGGGGGCCTCCGCGGCTCGAAGGACGTGGGGGCCCCGGGCCCCAGGGGTGGGTTTTCCAGCAGGGGCTGCAGCGGGTCTCGGTGGTTCATTTTGCCCGCTGGCAGGTTGGGAGCCGGGGCGGAGGGGGCGAGCAGCACCCCAGGAGCGCCCGTCGCCCCATCTGTCCTGAGGTTGGGCCGGGGAGCGGGCTTGCGCGGGGACAGGAGGGTAGTGCGGTCCGTGACCAGGGGAAAGGTGGTGTAAAAGTCCTCGTCGTCCGTGGGGGGGAGGCTGGAGTCAAAGACCTCCCCGGAGGCAAAGCCCGAGGCCTCGATAGGTTCCTCGCAGTCGCTGTCGTCCTGCTCGGCCTGGCAGGGGCCCCCGGCGGGCGGGCGGCGGGCCGCGGGCGGGGGCAGGGTGTCTTGGGTGGCACCCACGCCGGTGAGGAAGGGGTAGAAGGTGGGGGGTGGGGGCACGAAGGGGGATCGAGTGGCCACGGGAGGGGGGTCTAAGGAGTCCTCCGTGATTATGGGCAATATTAACTCTCCTCCTAGAACAAGAGAGAGAAGAGAAAAGACAGGGCGTCAGCGAGGGCCGGGGCGCAGGCGGCCGGCACAGAGAGAGAAATAACAGCCTCACACACCCAAATCGGTTCCAATTGGCTTTGGCGGAGACTAGAGCGGGCTGGGCCCGACCGCCAGCCGGCCGGAGCCCTGCGCTTTAAGCGGGCAGCGGCTCGGATGCTCTGGGCACCCCACGCACGGGCTCTGTGGCTCTCTGGGTTTTGGTTTTTTGTTTGTCTTAAGAAACCAAAAGGAACAGAAAGGAAAGGAAATAGAAAAGAAATGGAAAAAAACAAAACAAAAAAACTCTACTGGTTTAAGGTTTTAAAAACAGATACAAGAGCAGCATTTAAACAAACCTAACAACAATATCTTTTAGGGCTTTTTCTAGATTTTTCTCTTTTTTTGCTTTTTTTTTTTTTTTTTGCTTTTGTTTTTAAAAAAGAAGATAGCATACCACGGAATTCAGGCAACTTACATCAACAAATAGGCCGTGTGATTTTAGCATGAAGAAAAAAATTACAAACAGAGCTGTGTAAGCGGGTTCTCCCGGAAAAAATAAGAAAAAACAACTTTTCCGTACAACGTTTCCTGTCTATCTGTTTGGTATCTCCCTCCCTCACTCTTCTCTCCCTGAACAACTAGCTTCCTCCAGAGTACTCTCCTCCCTCACTTGTGCCCTCTCCCCCTCATTAAACACAAAACTGAAATGTGCACAGTGAAGGCTGGCATTGAGGAATGTTACCATAACTCGGTGTCCACGGCGTCGGAGGGAGGGAGGGAGCAGAGGGAAGGGGGCTTGGGAGGAGGTACAAGACAGGCAGAGGTGTAGGAATAGCCTCAGAGGTTAGAGGACTTGGGAGGGGATGGTCGTGGGAAGGGGCTTTGAGAGCTAATTGCAAGTTGGCCACGGGGAGAGGAGAAATTGAACGTGGGACGGGATGAGGAGTGGCAGGGAGTCACAGACACACCGGAGGAGGTCCTATCCACAGGACTTGGGAGTGGTAGTGAGAAGCCATGTGGAGTTAGGGAGGTGAGGAGAGACGGGAGTGAGTGAAGGAACTGGGCAGGAACACATGATTCTCGAGCTAACCTAAATCCCCAACTTTCTCTTTCTTCACCCTCCACCTCTGACCCCCACTGACTTCCCCCCTCCCCCTCCCCAGAACCCCCATGGGCCGCCAGGACCTGGCCAGGGCTTGACTGCCTCTGGCCTTCTTATTATTGTTAAAACAATAATAAAACAACGGAAAGAAGAAGAAAGCAAAAAAAGAAAAGAAAATACATACACAGCCATCTGGGAAGGAGGTACTCACTAATATAGGGCCCAGGAGAACTACGGGGGAGGGCCTCGGGGTTGGGAGCCTAGGTCTGATAGCTGGGGTCCCCTGGGTAGAAACTGCAATTCCCATCAGCCCTGAAGAGTGAGAACTACAAATCTCATTAGCCCTTACAGGGGTGTGGACCACAATTCCCATCAGCCCCTGGGTCAACAACTACAACACCCATCAGCCCCCTGGACAACCCCTCTCAAACCAAAACACTGCAACCCACTGGTCTGGGGCCCAAGGGAGCTGAGCCCCGTCTAGGGGGCTGGTGGAAGCACTCCCTCCTCTTGGAGAGGCAGCTCTGGGTCTGGTGGGGGTGGTAGGTTTCTCTTCTAGTACTCCTTCCAGCTCAGCTCAAGCCATGCCCCCTATCAGAGTGCTTATCTCTGATCTCTCTGCAGCATTTGATCTATACAGATCACACCACAAGCCTCCCACCCCGACTAAGGGAAGCTTCTCAGGACTCCATTGGCAGATCCCTCTGTCCCATGCAGCCAGGTCAGCCATGTGCCACCACCACGTCTTGGCACCTCTTCTCCTCCTCCCCCTACCCAAAGTGCTCTGGTCTCTACCCTGCTGTTCAAACACCTCTGTTGATCCTCTGGATCACAAGCTCCAGCAATCTGGCAGAGCCATCCTTGGTCGCAGTAGCCAGCTCAGCCAAGATCTTGCTATTGAACTCACAGCCTCGCGAAGCTCCTCAGACTGCTCTCCCCACCAGGATCTAACCTCCCCCTGGGCAGGAGCTCACCTGCACCCCAGATTGTAAAGCCTCTGAGCACCTGGCCTTCCACAGGCTCAGCCACCCTGGAAAACTGAGCCAAGAACAGAGAAGCATGTTCTGTGGGGCTGGGACTGTCCAATACCAGCTTGTCATGGAAGAGAATGCTGAGGCCTGGAGTGGGCAGGACTTCCAAGCGTCAGTGTCAGGCTACTTGAATGGACTCTTCCGTCTCTTCTGTGGCTCTTGGAGGCCAGGGAAGGGTCATGTCTCACAAGGAGCCCCAGAAGGCCTGACTCGTCCTCCCCATGCCTGCAGGAATCTGCTAGGCTGCTTACCTCTTGGCTTCGATTTTAACCTGGGAGGCCAAGACCTGTTCTATCATGAATTCCTATGTGACTGTGGGTAAGTTTCTTTCATTTTCTGGGCTTTATAACACTAGGGTACTGGGCTCCAGGCCCAGAGTGAGGCCAAGGCCTGGCTCCCAGCCTAGGGATGAACACAGTTGGTCCCCCATCCCTACCTGAACCCTACACCCACCAAGGATAGCCCAGCAACCTGGTCCCTGGGTCAGGGGCAAACTCAGCTGTTAGGTCTGAGGAGGAGGCTGGTAGCCCATCAAATGGTGACATCTGGGCCCAATTATGACAAGGCTCCCTTCCCTGCATGAACCCTGAACACATCTGGGGTACTCACTGCGGGCCCACACCACTTGCCCTCATCCTGACCTTTTGCCTTCTGTTCAGAGCACCTTCCCTGATATCTCACTCATACTTGAATCCAACCAAGGACCTCCTCTTCCAGGCAGACCTCCAGATGCTCCTCTCTGCCCTGGATGCCTCTGACACCATGTCCCTATTCTGTCCTGGAGGCACACGTCTGGACTCCCTGCCAGGAAGGCCCAAGGCCCATCTGTCTCTCCCGAGTATCCAGCACTGGGCCTGGCAGAGAGCAGGGGCTCGCTGTGTTTCGACCAGGGAAGGGAGGAAATTTCATCAGACGTTTCCTCTGAGCCAGGCCAAGCTAGGTATCTGAGCCAAAGGGCTGGGAGCCCCTCTCATGGGCCCGAGCAGCTGGCTTCTGAATATCTTTCCTCCACAGCGCCCCCAGGCAGCAGGCACTTCTGAGAGTTCAGCCTGGCAGGAGCTGCTCCATGGGCCCAGCTCTCACCCACAGTCTCCTCTACCTTCTGTCTGAGACTGGGCCACCAGTTGTTCTTGAAGACTTTAAGATCAAGGCTCGTCCTAGACAGGCTTCTCCTTGACAAGCTACCTATAGCTGGGGCTCCAGCAGAATGCCAGGCCCACGACATGGGACCAGGAGACCCATGCTGGGGACACATCACAGCCCAGAGGGGGCTTATCAGGCCAATTAGGGCACAGATCTAGCTGTCTACCCTCTTGCTCACCCCCACCCCACTAGATGAGGGTATTCAGGGGCCTCAGGCCTTGGATCACAGACAAGTCCTGCCCATCCTGAGTCCCCCACCCCACAACCATTTGCTGTAATTCACTGGTTCTTTAAGTCCTCGGGGCACACAGGCTCCCAGGATCCCCCTGTGAAGCACCCCACTTCCCTGATCCCTGCCTCCAACCCCTCCCAGGCCTGGTCACATTGACCTCTTGCCCCTGCCCTTCAACCCCAGCCACTTCTTGCCTCCATCTCCGGGGTGTGGTCCTGCATCCTCAGCTCCTCTGGGGCTTTCCCCTGGGTCCAAGGCCTTGAGGGCATCTCCTGAGGGTGCCCTGCCCTCACCCACAGCCCCCGCACTGCCACACCTGCCCCTTGACGCCCCCTTCTCATGGCCCTGAACACAAGCCTCCATCCCCCACACCATGTCCCCCCTGGGTCCCACAACCCCTACCCTCTCCATAAGACAACACAATATTGCAACCCCACACTGCCTTCCTTCTCCAGCACCCACTTAAGCCAGCCTGGGTTCTGTGGCGGTCAAGTCACACTCAAAATATGGTACCGCGTTTTTCTGAGGTCATTCATCAGTCCAGAAAGGGTCAGGCAAGCTTGCCCCAGTGAGGAGTTAGTGGGGCCTGGAGGAGGGGAGAAACCTTCAGAGACTCCTCACTGCAGAAGTCCAGCTGGGGGCTCCCCAGGTCGCTCTTCCCACTGGGCATCTGGGGTGCGGACTCAGGAAGACTCATGGTGCCTGGAATCCTGGGTCCAGTTCTACTCCAAGGGTGCACACTGGGATGGGGTGCCCCTGGGGGTCTGATAAGGGCCCTAGACAGCCTTTCTCCCCTCCTCCATTTCAGGCAAATGCAGCATTGGGGGAATATTCACAGGAGCATTTATCATAGATACCACTCACCCTCTGCTCCTCAACTGAATTTCAGTGCATGGCAGTCCCCTTACTAAAGGGAATTCCATTCTGGCCAAGGAGATCACAAGCCACTCCCAAGCACGCTCCCCGCCCAGCAAACCCTGGCTCTGGGGGCTGCTGGCCTGGCAAGCTGGACCCTTTCTGCTTTTAGGGCACAGAAGGCCCTTGACTGGAAATCTAGCCAGGAACTCCATTCCCACCCAAGCAAGATCTGCCCACCCCCAAAGAAGCATCTAGAACTGAGGCTGAGAGAGACGAAACAATCGGTTGCCTGAGGCCTCATCCGCCAACCCTGGGTGCCCTGTCCAGGCTGTGACTTTAAGAAGGCCACTAGTCCAGCATTTAATGGGGATTAGAAAAACAGCAGCCCTTCAGTGTGGCCACAGCCCTGCAGGCGCATGGTTTGGCAGATTGTATCTTTGTGCAAAATTGGAAAAAGCCATCCTGTCTTGCTGGTGGACACAGCCCCGCTCCAGGGTTCAGGACACACGGCTTGGCAAGCAGAGCACTGGCGAGATTTCAGCCCTTACTCACCTGTTCCAGCAGAGAACAATCTGTGCAACTGTGTGCAGTGGCCTGAAGGGTGCCACCCCTCCCCATCCGAAATCCCCGCACAGCAAGGGCAAACAAGGGCCAAGGTGGAGTCAAGGTCTGAGACGGTGAGGCGCATTCTGTGTGCACACACGTGCACCCACCCCTTTGAGGGGTCTGTTTCTGTGCACCTGGGCACGTGTCTCTAAGCATGTGTGTGCATGTGCGTGCAAACATGAACCTTGATGGATCTGGGCACATGAGCCCACATGGCAGCGAGTCTTAGCGGACGTTCGAGCATGTGAGTGAGTCTGTGCTCTGTACGTGGTTTGTACGCGGTTTGTACGTGGTGGTCTGAGCTCATGTGTGCCCGTGTGAATGCATGAATCTGTTCCTGAGGAGATGCGAGCCTACCACCAAGGGTCTGAGCACATGCGGTGTGCCTCTGTGACCACCTCCTTTCCTCGGGCACTGAGACTACATTTCCCAGCATCCCTTGCAAGTAGGTGTGGCCATAGGAGGGAACAGTGGGCAGTGCTAGTACTGGCCCATAAACACTCCAGGATGCGAGTCTTTGCACTCTTTCTCCTTCCAGTGACCTTGCCAACCTCGTGTTGAAATGGAGGAGCCACAGGTTGGAGGACCCTGGGTTCCCCGAGCACTCCTGCTAGTCACCCGGGTAGGGCTTCCCCTGAGTGAGAAACTTCCCTTAAAGGACCCACTCAGATTCAGGGATTATATGTTACAGAAACACACATTACCTTCACTAGTACAGACACAGCCCCAAGTGGGTGTCACATTAACAAAAACCTGTGGCCCTCAGGTAACAATCCAAGGAGATGGATTTGGAGGCTGGAAAGATGCAGGACCACATAACGCAGCCGCAGGACAGCTGGCATCTTGGATTAGGACACGCCTGTGCCTGCTGAGCCTGAGGCACTAAGGAAAAGTGCTCAGAAAGTCAGGATGGCAGGGCCGGCTTTCACCTCCTGCATTCAGTAACATGTTACAAAAAAGAGACATCGTTAGACAAGAACTGGTGGGTTCGCAACAGAGATGAAGGGACCAGAGAGAGCCCAGAATATGAGGCCTGCAAATGTCAGAAGAGCCGCTGCCCCCCAACTCCAAATCTTAAGAGAGAAGACTGGAGACGGCTTTCAGGGACAGTGGCCCAGTGACACTTCCGCTTGAATAACAGGGTTCAGCCTGGCTTCTAGGATCAGACTAAGGATGCGGTTCCCCACCAATTGTTCCCAACGCCCTCAAGATAGTCACCGCTAAATTAAGAGAGAAGACAGAGAAACAAGGAGATAAACAGGCTTGAGAATGATGCCTAGGAGAGAAGTCTGAGTGTGGGTCCGTTGACTGAGCCTCAAAACCACCTTTGGGCCCCCAAATATGCACAGGAAGTGGACTGTCAAGGCTGTGGGGCCTCCAAGGAGGATGCTTTCGCAACACCCACCCAGAGATGGCCATGAAGGATAAAGGACTGGGAGGGACCTGCCAGAGGGCAGCACCAGGGCTCCAGACAAAGGAGAGCAAAGTTTCTCCAGACAGCAGAACATGGTATCAGGGGTAACATCCCCACCCCTGAGGGCAGAGCCTCGAGCTGCCTGCTGGCTGGATCTCCCAATACTAGGAGCTACAAGCTGCTGTGTGCCCTCCATCCTTTCTTTTGGATGCAGGGTTTTATGGTGGTGGTTGTCTCTGGTGTTATGGGTGTGTGGTCAATGAGATCAATTATCCTTTTAGTTAATGGGTATCCAGACCACATATGGGTACCCAGGAGCTAAGTCTGAACCCTATGGAGAGGGTCCATCTTGCAGACATACTCCCCTCTGAGAAGACTGTTCTAATCAAGTTGCAGGGAGGGGGGCTTTGGGTGTCCCCCTTGGGGGTGGGTGGGTGTGTTCAGTGGGCGGGAGAGAATGGAATGCACCATTTGTGACCCAAAGCCCAGACTGTGGCAGATAAATGGCTAGCTGGTCACCAAATCTGTTTTTGCTTCCTCCTGTGAGCACAGCAGGGCCATGCCTCCCAGCCTTCCTGGAAGCTAGGCTGTGCCACGGGGACGGTGCTCTGGTGGGCAGCATCAGCAGGACCCACGCGCCCCTCTCCCTCCCAGGCCTGGCTCATAAACCCTCCCCTTGTGCCCCTCCCCATTCATCCCCTTCCACCACAACTAGGGAAGTCACGGTGCAACTTCAAGGTGGACCGAGACTGACTCTGAATCAGCGCTTGGAAAACAGCTGCTCACCCATCAGGAACAGTGTTTACGCGAAGGAGAAGTCAATTTCTGTGTGTTAAACCCTGGTGTTGAGAGCTTGTTTGTTGTAACAACTAGCGTTATCTTAAGACAGGCTAGAATCTGAACACATCTGTGCCTCTGATTCTGAGCTAGATGTGTGGGTCTGAGCAAATGGGTCAATGCCTGTGGAACTGAGCATGTGTACGCCTCTGAGGCCCCGTGTGCACATGCACGGGAGCAGAGCCTTGGAAGGGATGCACATATGTGGGCTACGTGCATGAGGCGGCTTCTCTGGGTCTGAACGTGGAGGTTTATGTGAAGCCGAGTACACATGTATGTGCGGGTCCCTGTGGTCTGTGTGCTCACACGGTGAACAGGAAGCCAGGCATTGTACTGCGTCTGAAGATGTGTGACTGGCCAGAGGGTCCACGGATATGTAGGTGTCCTTCTGTGTGTAGCTGCGTGTGTATCTCTGAGTGTATGAGTGAGTGTATGAGCAGCTGTGAGCACCCACGTGGGTCAGTGTTGACCTGACTCTGTGTGTGCACGTGTGTGTACACCACTGTGGGACTGAGTACGCATACGCATGCCTTGAGGGCTCTGAGCACATGTGTGTGTCCGAGCTCAAGGGCCCGCAGGTGAGAATGAGCTGAGATGGGCCTTGAGGAGCTCCTCTCCCGGGTGGTGGGGGAGGGGTGCAGGTCTTTGGGGCTGGAGAAACGTGTGTCTGTGCGTGAACCCCTGGGTCTGTGCACACACAGCTTGCCTGAGGATGTGCACACACATACGTTCAGGGGTCTCAAATGAGCACACACGCGGTACACGAGGACATGCCTTTGAGGATGTGTGCATCTTAGTGATCGTGAACAGATGTGCAAGTGACAGGCTGAGCCTGAGTGTTTGCGTGTGTGGAGCTGTGACACTCGTGCACCTCTGTGAGCCTGGGGCAGACATGGACATCCCTGAATTCACATGCCTGTGTGTGCACACGTGCGCCTGCACCTCAGAAAGTTTGCTCACGTGGTGTGTGTGCCTACTCAGAACACGCACACACACATCTGTGAACATCTGCAAGTCAGAGCTCACACAGAGGATTCTGTGACCTGAGCACATGAGTGAACATGTCTGTGACACAGGTGGATTTGTATACGTGTGTGTGCCTCTACGAGCTGAGTGTGGATGTGGAATTCTGAGAGTCTCAGATTCGTATACGCATGGGCCTTAAGGGTCTGAGCACATGGGCATATGTCTCATGAATACCTAAAATATGCAAGCTTCTGAGCACGTGCATGTGATTCTGAACATCTGGTCTACCCCTCAATAGATATGCACATGCACACTTCAGTGGGGCTGTGAGTGCATGGATGTGCAGCTCTGAGCACCCACGGCTGCCTTTGTGGGTTAAAGACATGCTGCATGGCACCCTCGTGCAGTTGGGCTCATGTGTGAGTGTGAAAGCTGTGGGTCTGAGCAGGCAGACACCTATGAACCCGCATCTAGGTGTGGAGCCCTAAGCACACACATGCAGGACTGGGGCTCTGAACACATGTGTGTGCTTCTGTGAAACTGTGTACATCTGTGGGGGGTTGTCTGTGTGTGCCAGACTTCTGGCGCTCTGAATACAAGCATGTCCGTTTAGATCTAAGCACATGCATGCCTCTTTTAGCCTGGGCACAAATGGCATGTGCCCTTTAGGCTTGAACATATGTGGACCTGTGGAAGTGGACATGAATGAGCTTGCCAGTAGGTCTATAAATGTGTGTGCCAGGATGTGGGCGTGCCTCTGGTCAGACACATGTGTGCATGTAGCTGGGTCCCTCTGTGGGTCTGAGCCTGTGCATGCGCTTCTGTGTGTCTCAGGGGCGAGATCCCTACAGGCCAGGCCCATAACACAGGGTGTGGGTCAGGCCGGCTAAGACAGCGGGGCGTGTTGGGTCACAGTGCCTGCTATGCAGGACATGGTTTCCTAAAGGCACTCCCCCTAGAAAGAATCTGAACACTGCGTCCATCAACACAACGCCCTTCTTTGGCTGGGCGGCACCCTCACTAAAGTGACTGTCAGATGATGGGTTCTCCAAGCTGGGGTGCCTGGGGATGGAGAATGGGGTCTGGGCTCTGTGGAGGGGCCCAAGTCGATAGAAGGTGAGGAACATATCAGAGATGACCTGAGGCTTCACACCTGGAGCCCAGGGAGGAGGATCCGGCAGGTGAGAGAGGTGCAAAGAGCCTGGGGCCAGCCCCTGAGTAGCTGCTGTCTCTAGCCAGGCTGCTTCCATCTCTGACACTGACCTTGGAGACCAAGAAGGCCTGGTGTCTGCTGAAGAAAAAGCCTCCGCACTGGGGGCACAAGAGGGGTTCTGGCCCGAGCCCCTCCCCCTCCAGGTGGGAGGTGTCATGGTCTAGAGACCCCAGAGTCATCTTGGCCCTTGTCTGGCCTCCCATCGAGATGAAAATCCAATTTAAACATTTCAGAGCAGCGTGAATGTGGAGGTGCAAACACATGCGATGCACATCTCAAGATGGGTTCCGTGGGTTTTCTCTGGACGCTCAGCATGCCCTCTGCCCACCGGCCCTCTTATTTTTAAAGGCTGGCCCACCAGACTCTCCTCATCCCCCAGCCTCCATTCCTCCTCCGCCCTCCATAGTCCCCTCACAGACTTGACCCTTTGATGCAGGGAAGGCAACTGACCTGCCCACTCAGCTCTGCCTCAATCCCTGGTCCCAACACAGCCTAAAAGCGCCCAGCCACCTGCACACACACTCAGCGTCACAGCCAGGCCCCTGACAAGATCCTGGGTGGGGTTGGGAGGCCCGAGCCTCAGTGGACAGTGCATGGCCCCGGGATGGCCCTGTCTGTTGCTGTAGGATGGCCATCTTCAGGGCCCAGGGAAAGCAGAGACTTCTCCACTCGCCCCGGCAGTTCACATCCCCAAGTGTGCAAACGTGTGGTGGGGCCAAGCAGTGCTTTTTTCTCGTGACCACACAGCCTTTTCCCGAGTCCCATCCCAGGGCTCCCATGGGACCCTGCAGCACAGCCCCTCCTGCAGGCCTGAGTGGGAAGTTCTGTGTCCACCTACAGGAAACCCCTTCAGTGACTAGTCTGGGGAAAAGCGGGGTGCGAGGAGGGTGCTATGTCAAAGGTGCCAGAGTCCCACAGCTTCCCAAAGCAACAGTGGGTGTGAGGGTGCATCCCTGAGCCAAGATCACTAGAGAGACGGGGGAGCCCCCCAAAGCAGAGCTTCCCATAGTGGAGGGCATCTGTCCATAAAGCACTGTTCTGGCTATGGGTGTGAAGGCCTTTCCAGCCCAGTAACCAGAGGCTTCCTGAAGTCCCTCAGGGCCCAAGACTGCCAGAACAAACCCCTCACTCTAGCCTACTGAGGGACACAGGGCGGTCAGGCATCAGCCTCTGGGCCTGGTGGGCTGAGCCCCAGAAATCCCTCACCCTTGGTCTCTGCCTCAAGGCTCCAGGGTCTTCTGGCTCTGCCCCCACTCCTTCCATTGAATGGCCACATTCAGTCTTCTTCCATGCCTACTGCAGCCCACCCTCAGCTTGAGTGGCTCTCCTGTGGCTGGCAGACCCCCCAGGCTCTCCCCCAGGCCAGATTCACAGGCTCTGCCCAGGTCACACTGCCCACCTCAGCTGACCCCTTCACCCCCTCCCCCGACCCCAACCCTGCAGGCACCTGCCCCAACCTCCAGCTTCCAGTACCAACAGCCCAGCCATCAAGCATTGCAAAGTAATGGGGAGAAGTCTCTGCAAAACCCAAGCAAGAGATGAAGCCCCCGGGGGCTCAACCAGGCCACCACCAAGGCCCACGTGCTCCCAGGGGAAACGTGGCCACATTCAGTCTCCTTCCATTCCCGCTGCTGGCCTCAGCTCCTCCCAGCTGCCACCCACCTGCACACGTGCACCCACTGTGCTGCTCCACACCCCACACTTCTCAGCTGGCACCCAAGCCCACCCCTGCTTTGCCAATCTGGTCTCTCTCTGTGGGGCTGCACCCTTCTCTCCAGCTAGAAGCATAAAGCAGAGGCCTGGAATGCCTCCTCCAGGAAGCCTTCCCTCCCAGCTCTGCTCTCCTCCCAGAGCAGCTCCCCAGGCCCAATCTCCCTGGGGACCTAATGCCTGGCTGGGGCACCTCCCACCTAACTGCCCCAGCTTGGCCAGGGAGCCCTGGGATTGTCTGGCCACCTCCTTGAGACTGGGAGTGAGGAGGGTGCAGGAGCCAGCAGAGACCTCCTCTTTTAGTGACCAAGAGAACCCTAGACCTCAAGGACTGATGGGAATTGCAGTTCTGAACCCAAGAGCTGATGGGAATTGTAGTTCCTAGGCCTGCATTCCCCATCCCCATACTCCATCCCCCAACACCCCACAAGGACTCATGGGACCTGAAGTTACTCTTCTTTCTAGGGTAAATTCTCCCTCTTTCCCTCCTGGCATCCCTTGGCCTTCAATCTTAAGACCCCAAGCTAAGGACCTCACTACACTACCTCTGAGGGCTGGGGCACCAAAAGGCCAAAAACTGCCTCACCAGGGAGTACCCATGGGGCCTGGTGGCAGTGGCAGGGAGAGGAAGCTATCAGGAAAAGTTAAGGCCTGGCAAAGGCCTCTGGGGGGCTTGGGCTGGGGGCAGGACAGTCGCCCCCCTCCCCTCAGCGTCACAGTGGGCCCGGGGCAGGGGAGGGGGGAAAGGCACTCACCAGTACTGGGTTCACACTCCTCCAGGTCCTCGTCATCACTCGGGCACTCAGCCGAGGCCACCAGGAGGTCATCTGTGTTCTGGGGGGCGAGAGGAGGGTGGGGGGAAAGAGGAGGATTCCAGGGCAGGTCAGCAGGCCCCACAGCCACCTCCTGAGTTGTGGGACAGGATTGGGGGTGGGCCCTGGGCAGAGACACCTGGTCTACACCCCAGCTCTCTCATAGTTTGCTGGGTGACCCAGGGGCCTCCACCTCCCCATGCAAAGTGAGACTGAACAGCCCTGTCCTGCAGCAGCTCCCGTGCTCCTGGGGATCAATGAAACAGCACATGTTGTGCCTTTTATTTCTGGGAAGCTGGGGGGACTCAAGCCAGATCTGTGGCTGCCAGACCAGAGCAAGGGGCTCCAGGGGCAGCAGGGAGGTGAGGCACGGGGGCCTCTGGAGGCTGGCGTGGGCAGAGCAGGACCTGGGGGGTTTCTCAGTTCCAGCCTCACCACCCCACCATTCTCATCTCTCTTTCAACCCCCTTCCTGGAGCCCGGGAACCAGGCTGCACACAATAATTAGGGCTGTGGTTGCCATGACAACAGGAGTCGACTTTGTCAGCATTTTCTCTCCTCCTGATTGCAAAGAAAGAGAATCCCCAAGATGAGTGAGTGTAAGGGGAGGGGGGACACACAGGAGGTGACAGGGAAGAAACCCAAGGAGGGAAACCCAGACTCCAAGCAGGAAGGAAATTAAAGACTTCGGGTGGAGGCAGAAGGCCAGGCCGAAGGCCAAGGATGGGAGGAGTCTGGGCTAGGTAAGGGGTGAACTGGTCACATCCCGCTTCTTCCCCACCCCCTGATCTCAGGACTCTGCAGCCCTCACCAAAGGACAAGGTGGGGACTGGAAGACTACTTCTGCTTCTCCGCCGGCCTGCAGGCTCCACCACACAGCTGTGACCCTTAGAGCCCCACCCCTCTCTCCTGCCTAGACGGTCTGCCCATCACCTCACACTGAGACTGGATGCCCTTCTTGCCATCAGGCATTGAGCATGGCCAGTGCCCAAACTTGGCCAGAGACACGCCTTTTTCCCAGGGCTCCCAGCTCCCTGGGGTAAGGCCCAGCATTCAGGTCCCCTCAATTTTCTTGGCTCTAAAGGCAGAAGGGAAAGGGGTTCAGGCTTGACTCTCTTCCCTGGACAAGGATGTCAGCCAGATCCAGGTCCCTCCCGCACAGACTGACAGGGATGAGGGTATGGGAGCTCAGAGAGCCCAGCCCTCATTTACAGAAACGGAAGGCAGGCTGGTGGTGGAGGTAGGATCTGTCCCCGTGACTGACCCAGACCCTCCCTCACCCAGGATGACAGAGGTCCCGCCAGGCCCAGAGGCCCGCAGCCATGGGCGATGGGGAACAGGAGTGGCTTGGGCAGGGAGCAAGGTCCCTAAGCAAGATCCAGTGTGCCAGGTGCGAGCCGCCACCCTCAGGCCACAGCAACAGCTAGAAAACTCAGCTGCACCTGGGCTGCCTTGGTGAGTCACATACGCTCAATCAGCTTTGGCCACCAGGAAAGTCAGGACTCTCCTGTCCCAGCAGAGCCTCATTCTCAGATACAGCCCCCTCGGGTGCTCCCCTGGGTGCAAGAGGAGATAAACTCAAACCTGACCCGGGGAGGGTATAGCAGGTGGGGCAGGCCGGGGGCAGGGAGGTAAAGCACCAGGGGACTGTCTGCACCTGCCTGGCTCTGACCCACAGGCACGGAGGACACTAAGGCCTGCTACACAGTGGTGTCTACTCAAGGTCACACGGAGAGGGCTTGTGACGGGAGCGGGTCGGCAGTCCCACCACAAGGACACTGGCTATCAGGAGAGGCTGCCCCGGCCTCCACCAGCTTCTGGAGAAGGGCTGCCACCACCAGGTGAGCCGCTGACACCTCCAGCGCTGTCGTCTCTGTGCCCTGCCCAGAGCGGTGCCATCCTGGCTCCCTCTGTCTTCCCCTCGATGCCCACACAACACCGAGTATGGCCTTCAATACTAGGCAGGTAGCAGGGGTCATTCCATCCCGCAGGCCAATGTGGTCTCTCTTGGGCTTCACCCGTCTCTCCAGGTAGAAGCATCAAGCAGAAGCCTGAATGCCTCCTCCAGGAAGCCTTCCTTCCCAGCTCTGCTCTCCCCCTATAGCAGCGCCTCTCTCATAGGCTGGGGGTGGTCTTCCCTGGTCTAGCTAGGGTACCCAACTTCCCCTCAACTCTGGGAATGGCCCCCCTAGAAAGAGTGGTCACCTCTACATCTACGACATCCCTGGTTCCCAGGGTGACAAGCGCTTCAAGAAAGGAGACCTTGCCGGGTCCATCTAAACCACCGTCCCCTCAGAGCTTCCCGGGCGCTGGGGTTGCTAGGCAGACATCAGCCCTACCCCCACCTGAACCCCCATCCCTCATCCACCCACTGAAGGGGCCCTCACCTGGGTGGTGCTGTCCCTCAGCGTGGGGGAGCGGCCCCGGCGCGTGGTGGTGGTGGCCATGGTGGTGGTGGTCTCCATGATGGTGGTGGCCATGTCAGCCAGCAGGGTGGTGGCCGTGGTCTCCGCGCTGAGCAGCACGGACGGCCCCTCCCCCACCAGGCGCAGGTGGCCCTCGGTCCGAACGTTGGGGTCGCTCTCGGCGGCCAGCGCCAGCACCTTGAGCCCATTGTAGTAGAGGCCAGACACCTGGCCCTGGAAGGGGCGGCCCTGATCCCGGCCCCCGATCTTGATGGCAGCCTGGCTGTTGAAGATGGTCAGCTGGCGGCCTGGGGGGTGGGGAGGGGCAGGGGTGACAGACAGAGAGGGGACAGGCAGTAGGGGGGAGACCAGAAAGGGAGGGGCGGTGCCCAAGGTGGGGAAAGGGGTGGAGGTGGAAACCAGCAAGTAGGGGTTGGGTGGGGATGGAGAAATGAGGAAGGGGCAGACACCAAAGGGAAAGTCCTCGTCAGCCACTAGCCCAGTCCAGGCAGCAGGGACCCTGGAGGGGAAGGAGCCCCAGGGCACACACGGGCCAGGAAAGGGGGCCCAGCTCCCCCCTCTCCCCGCCATGCTCATGCCTCTGGCCTTCCCATCCCCCCTCCTCTCTTCCTCTGGGGGCATCGCCCCCTTCTTTCCCTTCAGTTGGATCCCCATCTTCTCTCTCTGCTCCCCACCAACTTCCCACACCCGTGTCCAGCCCCAAGCCACGGAACCCTCGGAAGCAGCAGACAGAGGAGACAAAAAGGCAGAAACGGAGGAGGCGACTGCCAGGCCACGTGGTCAGTGCGTGTCAGGGCAGGGATGGAGGTGAGGCCTGGGTGGACAGTGCGTGGGAGGAGGGCCAGCATGCATGAGCCTAGGAGCAGCCACGTGGACCACACTCCGTCCTCCCAGCCACCACCAGGCCCTCAGACCTCTGACCAGGCCCCCCTCTCCCCTCCTCCCCTGAGGCTCAGCCACAGCCTGGGGGTCACGCCCTGGAGAGCAGAGTCCTTCCTCCCCGCCAGGGTATGCAAGCACAGAGATGGAAAATGTTAAAGGGACCTTGCTTCGCTCGCTGACAGCCAAAAAAACCACTCCAGCTCCAACCTCGCTCCTCACTCAGCAGTTACACCTCAGAATTCCCACCTGGGTGGGCTTTGGTTGTTCTGTTTGGTTTTAGTGGATCTGGGGGTCAGTTTAACCCTCTGAGTTTGTTGCTTTGGTTTGGTTTTTAGAAAAGATATTTATTATGTTTAAGTTTAGATTTAACTTTGGTTTTGATGTTGCTTATTTTGTGGGGGAGGCGGGCAGAGGCAGTACTAGGTTGCCCCCTGCTCCCCTGGACCTTCAGCTGCTGGCGCTGGGGGTTTAAGGCCTGGCTTAGCCCTCGTTAGCCTCTGGTTAGTGCCTCGTTAAAGATCTGGTTTAGAGTTAGGTGCCTATAAGCCCTGCCCTGAAACCTGGGCTGAGGACAGTCCAACTTGTGAAACCCACACTCTTGGAAACACAGGTTCCCCGGAACACCCAGACCTCTGGAGCCCCCAGCCATCTGTCTGGCCTCTGGCCAATGATTGGCCACAGATGTGTCTGCTCAGGCCCTCTGCTTAGCCTCTTCTCCTCCTCCAGCACTCCCTCTGCCCAGCACCTCCCTCAGCCTTGGAGCAGGGCCATCATCTTCCAGAGGGGGCAGCCAGAGCCCACAGAAGCTGAGAACTAGTGACTGGCAGCTAGACATGGGCCCTGGAGAGGCCTTGAGGATCAGTGTCCAGTTTACACCCGCATGTGAGAATTAGGAGAAAAACAAAGGGGAGAAGGTTCACAGTGGTCAAATGAGTTTGGAAAACAAACATTTCATAATTAAACAAGAGGTTTCTCTCTCGCAGGACTTCTCAGAGCCTTTATTAAAATGCATGTTCATACGCCTCTCCATGAGGAAGAAACGGGATTCCGATTTCTCAAGCTCATCTTACCACATCTCTCTCTCTCTTTCTTCTTCTTTTTTTTTAACCACAAATCTCTTTATCGTGAAGCATCTCATGGGACTTATGCTTCACAGGATACATTTTGGAACTGGAAAAATGGATTCACTCAATAAATATTTATTGAGAACCTACCACATGCTAGGTGCTGACGGGTTCCCCGGTAAAGGAATCTCTCCAAGAATGCCCAGCTTTAGTTCTCCAATACTTTCCTGCTCCTCATTTCATCTCATCCTCGTGTGAGGCAGGCTGAGCAGGAATCACTGTCCCTGCTCCCCGAGGAGGGAGCTGATGCCTTGACCAAGGCCATGCCATGCTCTGGGAAATACTAGAGAACATGGCCAACCCTGCACTTTCTGGAAGAGGAACCAGAGGCCTAAAGAGAAGGTGCAACCCTGCAGGCGCAAAGCAGAACTGGGATTCCAAACCACCAGCAGGAGTTCTTCCTTCAGCTGGACCACAAGTCCCGCCCCCCAGGCCCTCTCCCTGGCCTGTCCAGCTCTCCCTACCCTTGGGGTCACAAGTTGTCCCAGCCTCAGCCCAAGCTGCTCCCTTGGCCTCTCTGATTCCGGGAGAGGGAGGTGGGTAATGGGGAGGAAGCCACATAGGTGAGCCAACTAGGCCCCTGGGGCCCCACCCACCATGAACTCCTCAAAGGGTTAAAGTTCACCCCGCTGGAGAGAGCAGCCCAGTGTGGCTGGGGGCTGTAGGTTTTAGCGATGTCTGTTACAGTCCCTTTAACTTTTTGTCCTGCTACGGATTTATCACATCTGGTTATCAGCATGTTTAGTCCCCGCTGGCCGTGTGGGGGCTGGAAGGGACATTGGGGGTTTTAGTTGGGGCCGGCCCCAGTGGACATTTAAAAGCACAGTTATCAGCTGGTTAGGTGGAGGTTTACCAGTGCTACTTCCCCCTAGAGTTTAGCCTTAGAGGTACAGAGCTCGCCCCCTCTCCAAAGGGAATGGGATGGCTTTGCCCTTGGCCCCAACTTCCCTTGGTGACAAGTGGCCTTCTCCCTCCTCCCTCACACCCAGCAGCGCCTCTTAGCCAGCTGTTCTGTCTTCCTCATCAGCTCAGCGGGCACAGAAATCCTCCTGGGATGCCACCTCTCCCCCACCTCCTAGTCTCCCCTCAACCTCCACTGCGTCTGAGACCTTCTAGACCCAGGTGGGCCCCTTCCAGAGACAGTGGCCGCACAGACACTCTTCATCTTTCCAGTGGGATCTGAAGCACCCCAATCCTCCCTTTTCTCCTCAGATGAGCCCCGTGAGGTCTTCCTATCCCTCCTTGGGATCCTAGGACCACTGCCCTCTGCTTCCCAAAGCCATCTGCTGCCCAGCGTGCTGTGGTCCTCAGCTGGCCCTCGACTAAACCTCTGAGCCAACAGGGCAGCCCCCTCCCCACCTACACTTCACCCTGCCTTCCTGGAGGGGTTCGGCATCTCCTCGATGACCCTAGTCCCATCACAGGTTTAGGAAGAGACCAAGCTCTCCCACTTCTAGGAAAAGCCCCACCCCTGCCCCAACCACCCCTCTAGAAGCCACAGACCCTTGACCCCAGAGAGGAAGGGAGCACCCTGGCCGGACAATCGTCCTCTCACTAGGGGGTGGGTGATGGGGAAGGCTCTGATGGGGAAAGAGAGAGCTCTGCACCTTTAAGATAGTGTTTTTAAAGTTAATTAATTAATTAATTAATTCTGGTTAATTACCTTTGTCGAGCAGCCACTCATCAACTACTCGACCAAGCCGGTAGGGGATTCTCTGTCTAGCAATCGCCAGGCGCTCGTTATCAAAGTTTCCTTGGAAAAGTTTAGAAAGACAGTAGGTTTCTCAGGCGGCGAAGTCCAAAGGAGTTAGAAAAGTAATTATGCATTTCTCAGGAGACTCAGAGTAAGCGGCCACATCCCACGGAGAGAGGGCAGGTCCACCCAAGGCGGGAGAAGAAACGCCGGTCCCTCGTCTGCCCTCCGGTCCCCCTCCCTAGGCTCCCAGGCAGAGCCAGCCCCATCCTGGGGGCAGGAGCCACCCGAAGAAAAGAGGGGACAAGGAAGAAAAGGAAAGGGGAATGGAAGAAGAGGCAGCTGGAAGGTCAAAGGTCAGAGGTTAAACAGGTTTATCTGTCTGCCCGCTTCCTTCCCCATCCCAGAGTGGGGTAGAGGGGCGGGGAGGGGCATTTAGCAGGTTTAAGTTAGGGGTGGAAGGCCTTAGCGACCCAGCTGGTTACTGCGTTTAGAGGGCGGTTTAGAAGTGGGAGGGACAGGTTAAGCGGGGGTTTATGCGGCATTTAGGGGGTGGTCCGGCACATACATTTAACAGTGAGATTTAAAAGTCTTCTCGAAGTCCCTTCGGTTCCCTTTACCTTCTGTGATCAACTCCCAGCTTCCCCTCACCTCCCATCCCACACCACACCCCACCACTGGTTTTCCACCGGCACTTCCCCTGCCAAGCCCCCACCGCGCTCACTGAAGACACTTCCAGGCTTCTCACCCTGGTCACAGTGGAGTGCACCCGCTGGATATCCCCCAACTGCCCCGCCCAACCCTTGCATCTCGCCTCCTCTGTCACCCCGGCCCACCCCTGGGCTCCCTGAAGGTGCCCACGGTCCTCCTCCGCTTGGCGGCACCTGGCTCTCAACCCCTCTCTCTCATTTTCACTCCAAGACCCTCGGAGTCCTCTCTGCTCAGGTCCCCCCTCCGTTCCAGCCCTGGGGACCCATCCCAGCCCCAACCTAGCCTTCCTCCTCTCAATCCTGGCTGCCCATCCATACACAGCTGTTCTCTCTGCTCACAGGGAGGAAGGAGGATGTGTGTGTCTGTCTGTCTGTGTCTGTGTGTCCTGTGAGCTCTCCCCCAAGGCTGTAGGTGACCCCAAACTGTAGCTGTGGAAATGGAAGTTATTTCCTTTGGGTACCTGGCCACTCTACCCATTGAAACCCCTGACGCCATCTTCAGTAGCATGCACTCTGGGGGCGTTTTCCTCCTCATGTCTCACTGCACAACCATGCTACCTGCCCAGCGAGACCTGGGCCTGGGCCTGCCTGTGTTCACCTCCCATGAAGCTCCCATGGTGTGTTCACTCCGGCAGGGATGGGGCCTCCCTGGATGCTTACAAGGCAGTGAGATCTCGCCCTCCTGAAGATTCCACAGACTCTGAATCCACAGAGTCGGGTCACTTGTATTTTAGACAAAAATGGATCACCCACTCGTTGAGTCACTCAACAAACATCTCCTGAGTGTCTTCTCTATTCCTGGTACTGGAGGAATACTGGGTACTGGAGATGCAAAGACAAAGGTCCAGTCCTTGCCCAGGGGGAGCCCCCACCGAGCTGCAGCTGGCAAGTGACCAGCAGTGTCCTGTGTTCTGTCAGAGGCAGCACAGTGCTGGGGCTGGGGCTTGGAGGGGCCCAGAAGAGTCTGGAGGAGGAGAGTAGCAGCCAGATGGGAGACAAGCGGGGGAAGGGAGGGAGAGGGAGCGCTGGAGCAGAGGCAGGAGGGCAGGAGGCATCCAGGCACCTACTCCTACTGGAGAGTTGTGTCTGTGTGGTCATGTATTTGTCCGTATGTGTGTCCTGAGAGGGAGGGAAGAACGTACATCTGCCTCACTGGCGCACACAACAATTCTAACAAGACTTTAACAGCGCCTCTGCTATGCCATGCCGTTCTAGCACGTAGGCCATCTCACAGAACTCTCACAGTATGGCTAAGATGCAGCTATTATCCCCAACTTTCAGAGGTCAAAACTGAGATGCAGAGGCGCTTGATGACTTGTCCAAGGTCACCCAGCTTGTTAGTAGCAGATGCAGGATGGAAAGCCAGGTCCTGCTGACTCAGGGTCCCTGGGCTGCGTGTCTGTGTTTCCTGAGAGCCTGGGCCATGCACACTCTACTCTGCCCTGCTGGTGTCGCTCAGGGTGACACTCGCTTTCGTAGGTGATCTGCCCTCATAGGGCACCAGGCCCTCAGGTTACTCTGCTTGGCAGTCAAGGAGGCACCCCACAGTCTCTCCAACCCCAGCCAGGGATCCCAAGCAGAAGAGGGCAGGTGTGACTTTTCTAATCCTGCATCTGCCCTGCTGAGATCCAAAGGGAGGCACTCTGGCTTGACATAAAGCTCCACGCTCCCTGAGTCCAGCCCCGTCCAGGGCGGGCTGGTGTCTTCACTGCTTCAAAGGTCACCCTGGTGTGTGTGTCTAAGAAAGAGCGAAGTCTGAGGCCCACAGCCGGGCCTGTGGGTGTCGGCGTGTCTGTGGCACTTGGAATGGGAACGTTTATGTGCCTGAGTTGCCCCACACATGCCCAGGCCTTGGTGTAAGCTGGCATCCCTCTGTAGGGCTTTTCCCCCTGTGTCTGTCTGACCACATGAATATTTGCCAGTGTCTGTGTGCCTGGGGCTGGCCTGCGTGTGTGTCAGTCTCTGTGTTTATTAGGGGGCTTTGGGATTCTGTCTTCAGGGGCTGCCTGAGAGTGTGTGGGTACAAGCCCACGTGTTGGTGAGCCATAAGCCCACACGAGCCTTTACATCCCAGAATAAGTGGGCCTGTGAGGGTTTGCACACTTGAACCTCTCGTGTCCTTCCGCCCCCTCGGCCAGCACAGGCAGCTTCTCTGGGCATCACTTTGGCCGAGGAGAGGGGCTGAGCCTGCAGGTGCTCTCTCTGTTCCTCAGTCGCCCCCTGCACGCGACTCTGCAATGTCACTCAGCCTGTGTCTCCACATCTCGCGTCTCGGTGTGTCTGCGGTTCTCCTGCAGGACCTCCACTTCCCCCCCTGTCGTCTCCCTCCCCAGGCTCTGGCCACCTCTTCTCTTGCTGGCTGCATCTGTGAGACAGCGGCTCCATATATCTCCCTGCATCACTCCGAGCGCTGACTCCGTTTCTGTTTCTGTCTCAGTGACTATTTCCATATCTCCCCACCGCTCCTCCCTTGTTTCCTCTCACTCTGAGGCTCTTTCTCTGCCTCCCTCAGATTCTCGCAGTCTCTGCCTCCTCACGTCTTTCAGGTCCTCATTCCTGTCCTTGCCCTGTGCTCCTCATATCTTGGTGGGTCCTCGGCCACCACAGCTGTCACACTGTTGAATCGGGTCTGTTTGCACCCCTGCGCTTCCCCGCCCCCATGACTGTGAGCTCCCTGCAAGCAGGAGCTGTGCCCTGCGTCCTCGGGGCTTAGCACAGGACCTAAAACCAGTAGTTGATGAAGCCTTGTTGAAGGCACTTGACCTATTTTTCGCTCTTGTTGTCACTTGTCGCTCTCTCCCTTTCACGATGTCCCTTACTCTTTGAGACGCTGGGGTTCCTTTTCTCCAGGTCTCCATGGTTACTTCTCTTTATCTAGTTCACCTAATATGAACCTTCGACTTGCTCTTTGTAAAGACCTTGGTTCTTGCCTTGGTTCTATCCTTGGGAACAGCCCTGCTTCCTTGCCAAGATCCGTTTTGCGTTACTTCTGAATCTTCTCTCTTTGGTTTCTGCATCTGCCGCCCCATTTCCACCTGTCCCTCTTTTCTCAGCTCATCCTTCCCTCAGTTACGTCAGACTCTCCTTACCTCTACGTTCCTTCGCTTCTCTCCTCCCCCACCCCAAACGGGACCCTGCTCTTGCATCCTTCCTTGCTCAGCTGTTCCAACCCCCTGCGAGCTGACCTCCCACAGTCCCACCCCTACCCTTCAAATCCCGGTTTTTCCTTTTAGCCCCGCCCCACCTTGGTCCCGCCCCTACAAGCCACACCTTTCCCGCTGCGGGAAGCCTCGCCACTTAGCCCCGCCCCTGGTGCAGGCAGCGCTCCTATTGGAGGCAGCCCTGGCTGCCCTGCTCCACCCCTCCCGCCACACCTCTGCGCCCCGCCACCTACCTGCCGGGTATCGCTCGTTGACCGGCCAGCTGTCCACCTGCAAGGTGGCGTTGCCGCCACTTCGAGTGAAGCGCACCACGTGGTATTTGCCGTCGCTCACGATGGCGTTGGGCTCGTCGATGGTAATGTCGTCCGTGCCCACGTTAAAGATCACCCCGACGGTGCCCTGGTCCTGGGGACAGGGAGGCAGAGATCAGGGGTTGGGAGGGAACGACCATTCACTCCCGCTAGAACTCCTCCTGTGACCACCACCGGTCCAGCTCTGCTGCGTTTAACAGCTTTACAACACACCTCTCCCAGCCCTGTACTGGGCCCTTTCACCTGCCCAAGGGGGTCGGCTTGCCCCCTCCCCCATATGCGAGTGAGGGAGCAACTGAGGTTCAGAGAGGTTGGAGAAGCCACTGTGGGGTGCAGAGCATGGACCTGGAGCACTTCAACTGACCACACTCGCTTCTTGCTTTTAGCTTCAGTCAAAATGTTCACAAATGTTTACAGGGCACCTACTCCATGCAAGGGCCACTGCGCCTGCAGGCCCCAGACAGGGATGATCAAGAGCAAGCCAGGGCCAGTGGGAACACCGAGGGTAGATTCCCTAAGGCACGACCAACAGGCGGGTCCACAGAAGCCAGCCTGGTGCCTCAGGAGGGTCTGGCCTCCCCTCACACACACACACCGCCAAGCTCCAGCCTCCCCTCCCCTGAATGCTCAGCACTGGGCAAGTCCCTGGGGGCTTGTCTCCAGGGCATCAGCAGGCATCAGCCCATGTGGGTCAGGCCTGAGTGTGGGGGCAGCCCCTCTACAGTCAAGGGGGCAGAGATAGGGGGTATGGACTGCGTGTTTTGGAGGGTGTTGGGTATAGAAAGAGATCCAGGAGAAAAACCATGTTGGGATCATTAAGGAAAAGTGAGATGGGGATATAAGGGTAGAGGATGCTGCAGGCAGGTGGAAAAAATGGACAGGAAGAGGAAAGACAGGGACTGAACCTGGAGAAGGGGAGCAGAGAGTCAGTCTGAGCAACCCACCCAGCCCCAGGCCTCAGAGAGGGCCTCGTGGGAAACCCACACAGGCTGCCCAGGAGCCAGTCCAGGAAGAGTTCTGTTCATGGTGCCAGAGCCTCACTGAAGCCCTCAATGGTGCCAGGCCCTCTGTGGGTACAGTACACACGTGCTCTCTTCACCCCCACGGCAACCCTCAGGAATGTACAGCATCCATGTTCCACTGAGGAGGAAACTGAGATCCCGGGAGGGTAAACAATATCCCCCAATTCCATGGCTCATAAGAAAGGAACCCTAGGTTTGAACTCCAGTTGGCCTGACTCCAAAGCCAGTGCCCTCTCCTGCTTTGCCCCCCCAGTCTGGGGAGACACCAACCCAGAGTGCTGGAGCTGGGGGTGATCTGAGAGGCTACTGAGACCAACCTTCCCTCAAGACCAAAGACCTCTAAAGAAGCCAGCACAAGGCCCTCTGGGCCCTAAACCTGAGCCCCTATTCCACTCCCCTGCGCTTCCTAGCAGTACCCCGAGTCCAGCCTCCTGAGTTCCCACACCCTCCTCCGCACGGGACAGACACAGTCAGGGGGACCCAGATCCTCCCAGAACACGCTACACTCCTGGAGTCTTCCTGACAGACTGTTCCAGTCCAGCCTGGGCATGAGGAGCCATTCAGTGGCCACCTCCTGCAACCAACAGGGTCAAGAGGTTTGGCGGCACTGAAAGAGGGGCGAGGTGGCTCAGACGAGGCAGGCCTGGGGTGTGCAGGGGGAGGTGGGGAGCAGGGTGTCGCCTGTGGTCCACGTGGAGAAGGCCCTATCCCTTCCCCACTGTGGGTCCATCTCTCCCCCTCCTAGAACCTGGGAAAGCCACACAAACACACAGAGCCACACACTCAGGCAGCAGCTCTTCAAAGATGCAGCAAAGCAGGGAAATTGAGGTTGGGCTTGCCTAACAAAGAGCACGAGCAAGCTGCACCCACCCACCACCTGCAGACTGATGACATCCAGGGAGAAGGGGTGATGGTCTGCTCCTCATATGAGGGGAACGGACCTCAGTACTACTGTGAGTAATGCAACAGCGCCAGCCCCTTGGGTGCCTCTGAGGGTTTCTCCCCACGAGGCTCAGCCAGGTGGTGACGGCAGTCAAAAGCGGAAGTGGTCTGAGAGCCAGGCAGACAGAGGCCGTCCAGGGTGGCTGGAAGGCAGGACACCCCCGTTTCCTAGGAGGCAGCCAAGCTCAGAGCCGTGCACTCCGGGGGGGAGAGGCAGCTCCCAGTGCTGCTTCCGACGTGAAGTCAGTTGTCACTTCTGTTAAAGTCATTAATTCCTAATTCCCCAATTACCTCATTAGGCGGCGGCGGGAAGAACGAGGCCGCTCCTACAGCAAATAATTATGGGAGTCAAAATTAATTTGGCAAAGTGGAGCGACGCTTTATTAGAAACGTCAAATTGCTTTTCTCTTATTTTGCTGCCGCCTCCCCACTCTCTGAGAGCTGCTAATGACGCTGCGGTGGGAGCTGGTGTGTCACCAGGGAAGGAGGGGGTTTGGGGGCCGCCCCAGGGGGCTCGAGCCCGTCGAGTGCCCCGCTCACCCCTCATGTGGCTCCCACACTTCCTCCAGGGCCCCTCACCCTTTCCAGGCTCCCCATCCCAGAGCCAGCCCCGCCCACCCCGCCCCACCCTCCTCGGTAACCCAGCAGAAGCCGGGTGTGTGCTTCACCACAGCACCCTGCGAAGGTGGGGGGTAACTGCTGAGAGGGGGAAAAGGAGACTCCTCCCGCTCCCTGTCACCCTGCCCCTTCTCAGCACTGGGTGGACCCTGTCCCCTAAACCCACAGGCACAGAGACAGAAGTCGTCAATGAGGCAGACACAGACCACCTGTAGATCAACTCATCCGGGGGACACTCACGGGTGATGGGGCTATCACCAGACACGGTGCTTCCTAGGGGCTGGGCAATGTCCTAAGAGCTTTATGTGCATCATCTCGAACCTCCCCAGCAGCTCCCTGTCTTCTGCCCATGCCACTACGCAGAGGAGGACACTATAGAGGCACGGGAAATGAGGGGACCCATGAAGACAGGGCAAGGACGTGGTGGAGCGGAGACTCAAACCCAAACATCTGCTCTGAAAGGCACACAGCCTCTCACGACTATGTGATGAGAGAGCGACCGCCCTCACTCACAGCGAAGGACCCAGAAGCACAGTCACACCTGCCACGCAGGGTCAGGAGACTGAACCAGCAACAAACACCACACGGTCAAGGATACAAATATAGAGCGCCACGCCCAATCAGAGGCCACGAGACTGTCCCCCACAGACCCCTCAAACACTCCTGGCATGATCGACACGCACGAGCCCCACGCTGTCACACTCAGTCATCGCACCATCGCACTGCCTCTCACGCGGGCGGAGACACCTGCTCCCGGAGCTTCCAGCCTTCTCTGCCACACCTCCCTCTGCACCCCTTTCCTGCTCGCTTCGCTGCCTGGCCTCCCCCGCCCGGTGCCCATCAGCTGCCACTTCTCCTTCGGCTCCACTCTGCCCACAGGCCATCTCCCCTCAGGCCTCATTCCTTCACTCCTTCCAGTCAGTGTCGGGGGAGGGTATGCAGCCTGGGGAGCCTAGAAAGCTGTCCTGTAAGGAAGGGCCGGAGCCCAGAGAAGCCTCTCCCCTTGCCCTCTCGCTCCCCTGAAGCTCAGGGTCCCCCACGCAGATCCCTCCAGCACACAGAGCCTGGCCAGCCTGTTCAGCCCTCCCAGCTCAGGGTCCCGGCCAGGGTCAGTGCATGGGGTGCGGGCAGGGAAGGGAGGTGGCTGTAAGGGGCTGCACAGGTGGAAATGGAGGCAGGTCAGAGGCCCAGGGGTTAAGACAGGGGAGAGGCAGGGGAGAGGTTTAGAGCAGAAGTGGAGCAGAGCCACCTAGAGCTTGTAGGGAAGGGTGTGGGGCAGGACCAGAGATGGAGAGGAAACGGGCAGCTTCAAGACTAGAGTTAGGATGTAAACTGTGAGGAGAGGCGGCCTGGGGGAGGCAGTGGGAGGGAGCAGAGGGCAAGGAGGGGAGCTGCACAGAGAAAAGCAGAAAAGCCGGGCTGGGAGGTCAGGGCGGAGACGTGGGATTGGGCCAAGAGGTCAGGGAGGAATGTGCAGGGCTGTGGCCAGAGAGGCTGTAGCTATGGCCATGAGGCCGGGCAAGGTGGCTGCTGCAAGGGCAAAGGTTAAGGGAACGATATTCAAGGGCAGAGCAGAGGCGAGACAGGATCAAAAGGCAAGGTGAAGAAGCAAGGGTGGGCCGTCCCCCGGTGGGGAGGCCAGAGGAGCAGGACAAAGTACGGGACACGGTGGGTGGCTGAGTTGGTGTCGGAGTGAGTGGGCAGCAACCCAGGGCAGTCATGAGGTGAAGGCGTCCCCGAAGGCTGCGGGAGAATGGCCTGGAAACCTGGAGGGGGGCCCTGACTACATTCAGGAAGGTCAGAGACACAGACAGGCTCAGAGCTCGGAGCTGGGCAGCCTCAGTGCATAATTGGCGGGAGAGGGGGTCCCAGGAGCAGAACTGCCAGAAGGAAACCCCAGGGGTCAGGAAACAGAGATTCTGGGGGCTCCACAGAAGGGAAAGATTTAAGGTGCTGGTTCCATGGCAGAAGGGACCGAGTGGACCTGGGGTAGGAAGGCCGGGAGGTCGGGGGTGGTGGCCCCTCTCCTTACGATGTGCAGCTGCAGGTAGTCCCCGAGGCCCGAGGCGCTGTCGACCCGCACCAGCACGGCGCTCCGCTGGTGCGTGCTGAAGCCCACAGCCAGGCGGTCCATCCTCGTGCTCGGCCGGTCATTGGGGGGCCACGTGTAGGTGATGAGCGCTCCCCCCTTCCCAAAGATGTACGTGGTTCCGGCTGCAGAGAGAAGGAAAGGGAGAGGGAGATAAGGCGTCAGGAGGGCACGGTCAGTAGGTCCTTGGGGCTGTGCCCAGCGCCCTGAGACAACCGGTTTAGGGTACAGGGCTTCAGGTGTGAGACCCACAGCTGCCACCAGGCCCTGCCGCCCTAGGGAACAGTTGGCGGGCGGGTGCCCAGCTGGGAGCCTGTGCATGCGCACAGACAGATGTAGCTGCCTCATCAAGAATTCCAGTTTTAATTACAGCAAAACAGAGAGGTAATAGAGAGACTGACACAGACAGAGAGGGCCTGGGGAGATGCTGCGAGGGGACAGAGATGATCACCAGGGGCAGGCAGGACCCAGAGGGCCCCGCTCAACCGCTCCCAGGCCCGGCCCAGGTGACAGGTGTGAGGTGTGTGCTTCTGCAGGCTGTGCTGAGCAGGCACCAAGGCAAAGGAACCCCAGGCGATGGCGCAAGGAGAAGCAGGGGCTGTGTTCGGCTCTGACTCACAGCCCGCAGGCTGGCGCCCCTCCAGCACCTGCCCCCCACCCCCTCCCAAGCCCCTGCAAAGCCTGGTCCCAGTTTGCCTGGACTCCCTGCTTCCACTCCCAACTAGGGGGCTGCCTGGGTGCCAAAACAAGGGGTCCTGGAGCCCTGCCCAGAAAAGAAGAGACAGACAAGGGGGTGGGAGCAGGAAGAGATTGACAGCCAGAGGAGGAAGGAGGCAGAGAGACAGATGGACAGAGAGGGACAGAGAAGGGTGTAGGTGAGAGAAAGCAGGAGGGTGGGAGCCAGAGATGGTGAAGGGAACCCTCTCCCACCCCTCCCCCACCCCACCCTCTCTCCCCCTCTGTCTCCTCTTTGCCATCCGGCTGCCGGGGGCGGGGTGTGAGGTCCCTAACGATCTCAGCCCCAAAATAAACCCCATTAGTCCCCACGTTCCCTCCTGCGGCTGCCTGGGCTCCCTGGGGGTGGAGGGGTGGGGGCAGACTGATGGCCACGGTGGGGGTGGGGGACCGGTCACCCAGCTGCTGGCAAGGGAGCTCTGTCTGGGAGGCCTAGAGGACCAGTGCTCGGGGCCTTCAGAGAAGGGAAGACAACAATCTTGCATTCTTTAGAACATAAATGGAGCAGATGAGATTCATAAAATGCTTAATTAAATAATTAGCCACTAACGACTCCTCTCAAAGCACTTCTTGGGGGAGAGGGGTTCATGGTAAGACTTATCCAGAGAGAAAAGAGAGACAGATGGGCCTGAGGGGAAAAGCCTGGAGTAGACTGGGAGAAAAGTGTGGCTGTGGGGTGGGAGAGCTCTGGATGGGCTAGAAAGTCCCAGGTCAAGGAGGGTCTGGGGTATTTCCAGAGCAACCTGCTCTGCCAAAATGGCAGCCCAGTGAGTAACACTAAGGCCACCCCTCTCACACATCTTGGGGTCTCTCACCTCAGGGACTAGGAGCCTGGTTTGGGCAATACGGGACCAGAGGTCTCTATCCTAGGAAGCTCCTAGGCCTTCAAAAGGAGAGGGGACCCCTGAGTGCCTTGGAGGGAGGCACCTTCTCCAGGCCCAGGAGAAGCCAAGGAGACAAGGGAAGGCTGTGTGTGTTCTGGGTCCCAGAGAGGCAGTGAGGCCAGCGGTGTGGGGAGGGGGGAGGGGGGCAGAGGGGAGCATGGTCATCTGTGCAGGGCCAGAGGGGAAGATGACTCCCTCCCAGGGGGCAAGGCTGGGGGAAGAAACCACCAGGGTGTCAGTTAACTGAAGTCTGCCACACCACAGTTGCGGGAAATCACCCCCAGCAGACAGAGAAGCTGGGCCCTGCCCCTCCCGACTCAGGTATCCTTCCCCTCTGAGGGCCTCCCTGGTGAGATCTGAAATCTCAAGATGGGGCCCCAAGATCAGGGCGGAGAATCCGATCAGGGCATGAGCCACAGCCCCGGCCTCCGGCAGTCACTGCCTGGACAGGACAGGGAAGGGCCTGAGGGCTAGGAGCAGGGTAGGCCTCAGCCGGCAACCTTCTCTCCACTCCCAACACTGCAGCACTCTGGAAAATCGGCTGTTTCCATGGTAACCGAAATACCCAGGGTCCTCCCTTCCCCCTCTCCTCACTCACAAGCTGCACGTCCAAATTTGGGGGGTGAAGAGGGCCAGGGGAGCTGAGATGTTGACCCTCCTGCACACACCCCCCTCCCTGCCTCCTGGCCTATGGGCCTCTTCACCCCTGGTTCCAGGGCCTCCCAGTCAAAAGCAGAAGGGGCTTACTGGGTCTCTTGGTCCCTCGACCAACAAAGGAAACTCCATCTACCTGGAGCCTCCCAAACCCACCAGGTCTCGGGAAAAGGAGACCCTTTCTCCTCACTTTCCCATCCCAGGAACCCAGACAGCACATCACCCTGAGCCCGGAGAGGAGGTGAGAAGCTAGCCGCCCCCCACCTCCATGCCCATAGAGCAGTGAGGCAGGAGGGATCAGAGGCCGGGCGGGTGCCCGCAGCCCCGGGCCCGGTGGCCGACGCGTCCCCAGTGACGCACCCACAGACCCCACACCCACACACAGGCCACACCGCAGCCAGCTGCACACAAAGACCCAGTGTGGGGAGGCAGACCCCGACAGGAGACAGCCGGGAAACATGGCGGTAAACGCACAAAGACTGGCAGGCGGCGAGGGCAGCGGCTGGCACCGCGAGGACCGGACGGGCGCACCCCTCCCCGCCCCCGAGGCCCACGGCGCACGGGCCGCCTGCCGCCCCCCGCTAACCCCAGTCCCCAGCCCGCGCCCCCGCTCGGCTGGGCCTCCCCCGGGATTCACTACCCCGCGACTCTCCCACTGCCGCCAGTTTATTACGCGGGGCGGGACTGTAAAAGCCTAAAGGCGTTTATTACACGGTGGGGGATCGGATGGAGAGACACTTCTTGGGCCGAAGAGGTGAAGGATGAATGGTTTATTGGGCTGGGGCGGCAGTGATTACCCCAGGGAGGCATTTCTCTCCCCGGCTCTCCGGCTCCCGCCCTCCGGGCAGCCGGCTGGGGTTGGGGCGGACGCGGGTGGGGGGCGGGGCTCCGCCCGGTCCCTCCCCTTCCCTCCCGGCTGCGCTCCGGAGGCGCCTCCCGCCTCTCGCCCCGCCAGCCGTCCTAGGCCCCGGCCACCCGACACCCCGGGTCGCGGGGGTACACTGGAGCACACTGGAGCCCAGGACACCAAACCACAGCTAGAACCTCTGACGGGCTCCCGAAAGGGCTCCGGAGAAGAAGGGGGCGTAGGCCAAGGCCCATTATGTTGCCCTCGGGTGGTCCAGACCCACTGTTCTTGACCTCCCCAGGAAAATGCTACTGAACTACATGACAGATAACACTGTGGGGTGGCAGGGTGGGGAACACCCCTGAAGCCCAAGGCAAGACTGCCTCTGACCAGACACAAAATGCACAGGCCTAAGTGGCCACCACCCAAAGGCCCAGGCCTGGAACCATCTGCCCACACCCAGCATGGTCCTCTCTATGCCTCCTGGACCCAGACATTCACTGGTCCAGTAAAACACTAAATGACCAAGAATCTTCTGTACAATTCCCACAAACCTGCATTCTAGAGGGGAAAAAACCAACCAACCATTAATAATGGTTAGCTAATCCAGACCCAAACAAAATAATCATCCCATGTGAAAAGCCACCCATGCAGTTCTACCCCTGTGGTTAAAATTACATGTGCAGACCCTCTGCAGCATCAGAAGCCATGACAGAAACCTTCTGGTAGATCTAGAATCACGAGAGGATAAAACATCCTCCACAATCCAGAAAGGTTGCAGGCCTGAGTGCCCACAGCCCCCACACACTAGCTCTTTGTAGACAGACCCTCACTACCCCCCAGGGGGGGTTCCTCCCCAGATCCAGAGCCCTGGGCTCAGCTCTCTCTTGATCCCAGAACAATATCTCCTCAATTCTTAAGCCCATTCCTTGCCATAAAACATTCAGTCAGACATCCAAGTGAACACACCCATAACAAGAATCAAAATAAATGCCAGATCCCTTTATAAGCTGGAGTGATGAATACAGAACCCCTGGAGGCTCCTGACTCAGAAACGAACTGGGATTGACCCCTCTCTTCCTGGCCTCAGAGGGTATAGGAAATGAAGGTCAGGGGTGGCGAGGCACGTTAAGGGCTCTGAAAGCAGAATCAGGGTCAAGGATCAGAAGTGTCTCCCCCGCCCCGGGCCATTTTTAGGACCCAGGTGTTCTGGTCCTCCCCAGCCCAGACTGACTCCAGGTGCAGGCATGTCTGGCAGGTCGGTAAGGGGTATTATGTAAGAAGAGGGGTTGGGGGTGGGAAGTGAAATGGAGCAAAGAGTGAAGGCAAAGAGGGAAGGAAGCAAGGAGAAAGGCAAGAGCCCATGAGAAGGGAAGTGGAGATGCAGGTGCAGAAACAGCAGCTCCTCACCGTGGGGAAGCCCAGCAAGGAAAGGTGTCCTCTGGCCTGGATGGGTCTCCCAAGCTGGCTCTGCCTCTTGCCAAGCCTGGGTCCCAGCAGAAGCCGGCCCCTGGACCTCACCCCACAGTGGAGGTGTGCAGAGGTGGGGTTCGGCCATGGCCGCTGGCCTCTTCCTCCTCTTCTCTCTGTCCTTGGGCCCTCCTCCTTCCTCTCACTTGCCTGACCCTTCATGGCCTCCTCCACTCAGTCTTCCCATCCCCTCCCCTCACTGCCCTGCAGTGCCTTCCAGCTCCTCTGCTTCCAAGGGGCCCTCCAGTTCCTCTGCTTCCAGGGGGCCCTGGGCAGCCTGTGGCCCTCTTTGGGCTGTTTCTCTCCTCCGCACAAGGGGGTGGCTGCCTCTGAGGCCTCCCAATGCCAGCATTCCATAGGATCCCACCCCCAACACCCCCCAAGTTCTTTCCTCCATTGTCTCTCCCTTCCCTCCCCAGCTCTTTGCACCCTGACACCAGCTCCTTCACTGAACCTTCCTCTGGCACTTCAGTTCCAATCTGCCCAGCTCCCCTGGGCCAGCCCCCCTCCATCCCCTGCCTCTTTGACCTCCTCTCCTTGTCACCCCACAGAGATCTTCCCTGATGGCCTTTCTTCTCTCATCCTTTACTGCCTCTCCTCACTGCTCAGAAAGACCATGTCCTATCTGGGTCTCTCTGGGGACTGAGCCTCGATGGACCTGGAGGGGACAATAAAGAGGATGGAGAAAGGAAAGGAGGGCCAGATTGCTCCTGGTGAGAACAGGGGAGTTAAAATCAGGAGCAGGGGTATGGGGGGCGGTGAGTGCAGGAGAAGAGCCTGGAGAGCATGGCATGGAGATGACCCCAGCTGGGACAGAGGTTAGCCAGGAACACTCTGCTGGGCAAGAAGAAGAAAGGAATGAGAAAGGATGTTGGATGAGGCTGCTCCTGGGAACTGGATGAAGAGAAAGCAGAGGCATGAAAAAGATAAAGATAATCTAAGAAAAAAAAGGAAGGGGGAGAGAAAAGAGGCGGAAAGCTTGAAAGTGGTATGGGGGAACAAAGACTGGGAAGCAAGAAAGGACAGGTGAAGAACAGTGATGAGGAGGCAGAGATGCGTGCAGAAATGGGGACCATGAGGGCACAGATGGGAAGTGAAGATACGGGCATGAAAGATGAGGAAGGGACAAAAAGGGAGTCAAGAAAATGAGAGGGGATGGATGGGCAGAAATGGAAGTGATACAGAAATTAGAGACAACAAGGTACAGAGTGCGAACTGGTGAAGGCACAGGGATGGAAGCATGGAGATGTCAGAGTGCCAGGATGGAAGGCAACAGAGGCACAGAGAGGGAAGTGACGGGAGGACAGGTATAGGAGGTGATGAGAGCACAGCAATGAGGGCTGAGATGGGGACCAAAGATGGAAGGTGATGAAGTATACAGATGGGAAGCAATGGAGGTATGGAGGTGGGAGGTGATGTACCATATGGGAGGTGAGAGAGGTATAGAAATGGAGGTGATGGTGGTACCCTGTGGGAACTGATGACAAGGTACAGAGATGGGAGGTAATGTGGAGAACAGAGAAGGAAGTGGACTAAAATGGGAGGTGATGGGATCTCTGGGACAGCAGGTAACAGGAGCTTTGAGATGAAATGTGAAAGAGAGACTGAGATGGGAAATATGGGACCTGACATGGAGATGAAATAAAATGTGAAGAGGGAGAGACCCAGGAGGCCTGGGATTGGAAGTCATGGGGACGCAGTAATGGGAAGTGTTGGGGGCACAGAGAATACGGAAGACAGAGATAGAAGGCAGCAGGTACAGAGATGGGAGGAGGGGCTTGCGGTGAATCTTAGGGGTCTAAGGCAAGAAGTGGTGAAGGGACTGGGCTGGGAGGTAAAAAAAAAAAAGGCAGAAACTAGAAGTGCTAGAGGTTAGAAACGAAAGGTGATGGGGTCTGAGAGGGAAGGCTAAGTCAACGCTGACAAGGAAGGTTACAGCAGGGGGGAGACACCGAGCTAAGCGGTGACAGTGTAAAGTGGGAGAGGACTGACCTGAGAGGCGATGGGCAGACTGGGGTGGGGGACAGAAATTCAAACAGTGGGGAGTGGGAGATGCGAGGGTCAGAGGTGCAGCTAGGCAGAAATGAAGAGATATGGAGAGGAAAAACCAGAGGTGAAGGGATGAGGCTGGGAAAGGATGGGACAGTGGAGCAAGCTGATTGCTTGGGAGGCGGTGGAAGGACAGGAATGGGGGAAAGACAGGACAGGGGCTGCAGGAACAGAGGTGAAATCGCCAGATACAAGGAGGTGAAAGAGGCGGTGATGGGACACATCTGAGGAGGGGTGATAGATGGGACAGAGGTGAGAGGTTGGTGGGGGACCGACAAGGAGATAACGGGCACGGAGAGGCTGGGCCAGGAAGGTGACAGTGGCCGAGGAGGAGGGAAGCCAGATGGAGGAATGATAAGGGGCAGGGATGGAGGTGGTGAAGACGAAGAGAAACGGGGAAGGGAGAGCAGGGCAGAGCGGATGAACGGCCAGATAGGGAGGGGGTGAGGGGGCCTACACAGAAGGGTGGTAACACCCCGGAGACAGGGATTCGGAGGTGAAGGGGAGGCAAGCAACGAAAGTGAATAGAGATGAGGGATAAATGGACGGGGTGAGGGGATGCTGCTGGAGAGGAGAGGGTGGGGCTGAGGTGCTGGTGGAGCCCAACATGGGAGGTGAGGGGGCGCGGGCCCGCAGAGCGGAGGGGCCGGGCCTCGCCGCGCACCGGCTGGGGTGCGGCCCGCGGGGGCCAGGGCCGCGCGCAAGGGAGGCCCCGGGGGCCGGCCGGCCGGCCGGTATCGGCAGCGCCACTTACCGTGCCCGCCGCGGGTGAGGAAGGGCATGCGGTTGATGGCGATGGGCACGGTGCCGTGCTTGCTGTGGAAGTGGTGGACGTGGTGGGTGGTGCTGAGGCTGGAGGAGACCCGGGCCCCCTCGGCCGCCCCCAACAGCAGCAGCAGCAGCAGCAGCAGTAGCGGCAGCAGAGGTGGCGGCGGCGGCGGCGGCAGGGGCCCGGCCAGGGAGGGGGGGCGGCGCGGGCACCCCCCCAGCCCGCTCCCCCCGGGGGGCATTTCGGCCCGGGGGCGGCACCCTCACAGCCCCATGGCTGGGGGCGGGGACGCGGGACCGAGTAGCCCCGCGAAGCCCCCCTCCGGCTCCGAGCCCCGGGAGGGGGGTAGGGGGTTGAAATGAAGGAAAATCAGAGCCCAAGCCTCGGTCCGGAGCCAATGAAATCAAGTGGATACCGCCGGGGAATCCGGGGTCCGCGGAGCGGCAACGCCAAGGTCCAGGACGCCTGGGTCCATCGCGAGGAGCTAAGGGTCCCCCCGCATCCCGGCGGGGTTGGAGCGGCACAGAGGGCCGTCAGAAACCCGGGGGAGCGCCCGGGGGAGGGGGCATGGTGCCGGGTGGAGAGATAGGGGAGGCGCGGGGGCCAAGCAGGGAGGGGAGAGCGGGGAAATCCTGCGGAAAAACCGAGCCGGGGAGGGGGGACTGGAGGAGAGAAGCAGGAGACCGATGGAGACTAGGGCCCGCCGCGCCGCGGCTGCCGCTGCCGCTGCCGCCCGACGGAGGCCGGCGGGGAAGGAGGGAGCGGCCGTGGAGCGGGGGGGGGCGGGAGAAGGGGGAAGGAAAGCAAATCCGGGTGAGGGGGGAATGAGGGGAGAGGAGGGGAGAGGAGAGGAGGGGAGCGGGGCTGAGCGGAGGGAAGGCGCGAGCCTGCGAGATTCCAGCGGAGAGATGGAGGCAGCGGAGTGTTGCTGCAGAGGCTGAGAGGGCTGGAACGGAGAGGGAGGGAGAGAGGAGGGGTGGAGAGGGGAGGGGAGGGGGAGCGCGGGCGGAGGAGGGGGCAGGGCGGAGGGACCCGAGCGGCTCCCGATCTGCGGGCGGCGCTGGGCAGCTCCGCCGCGCGGCACCTGGCTAGCCGGCTCAGCGCTCGCCTCTCCTCTGCGCGCGCCCCACCCCTCCCCCACGCCCGGGTGCGCGCACCCCTTCCGCCCCCTCCGGAGAAGGGGCCCTGCTGAATAATTGAACAGAACTGAGGCTAGCCGGAGAGGCCGCTCTCTTCCACCTCCTCCCACCACCCCCCACCCCGGGCCCGGACGAGCCCCAATAGTGCTCGAGGGCCCAGTGCGCAGAGATGTGGCTACCACCACCTCTGCACGCACCCCTCGGAACACACGTGCACGCTAGGATGTGGACGGGCTCGGGTATGGAGACACCCACGTGCCCATACAGGCACCAGTGCGCGCGCACGCACACAGGCTCAGACACAGACATTGCATACATGTGCTCCCAGACACCCGGCACACGAACTCACACCCAACCGAGTGTGTACACATGCTCACACACATACGTGTTTGGTCACAGGCAATGAATGAACAGCCAGCATACACACGGACACCCCCACCTCCAGGTCACCCTCCAAGAACAGGGTCACCCATATGCAAACAATGCACCCGGAGCCTCAGAGGTGCTCAGAGTTAAGACACCACACACACAGTCCCTCCACACCTCCTCAGACGGGTGCTTCCCCCACCCGCGGCAACCCTCCTGGACACCTCCAATCCTTCCAGTCCACTTCCTCTGCCCCTCCCCCCATATGCAAACCTCCCCGTCTTGGGTGGGGAGGGGGCGATTCCAGGATAACTATCCACTGAGTGTTCCACTTGGGACAAAACCCTTTCTGAGCCACTTATGTCCTGCTGAGGAAGCCATTCTCCTTCTAGGGGGCCTCTCCACTGAGACCTGCCCCTCAGACTTGGCGGCACTTCTGGGAAGTAAGAGCAAGGAGGCTTTCATCCCTTCATCTGGATGCCACCTCTGCACTGACATCAACCTGAGTTCTGCTTGGACGGGGTCTTGCTGGGGGTGGCGGTAGGGGTGTGGGGAGGCCGAATGTAGATGAGGAAGAGAGGGAGGGAGGGAATGATGAACCTGGAAGGAGACAGACAAGGAGAGGCGAAGAAAGGGCAAAAGGGGAGAGGGGCAGGGCAGGGGCTGGCTTCTGCTTATTATCCAGCATTCCGTTTTGGAGCAAAACCTGTCACCAGGAGCCCTGAAAGAGCTTCGCCCAGCTCCTGGATGCATTCAGGACCCGAGACAGCTCCTCTGCCCCAGCTGCCACCTTCCCCAACTTATTAGATGCCAATGCCCCATTTGGTCCCCAGCCTTTCAGAGGGAAGAAAGGAGTCCTCAGAGGCACCCAGAAAGAAGTGTCCAGGTGGTGTGTGGCCCCATGAGGGAGGAGAGTTTGCAAGCTAGGGAGCACGGCTTCCTGCCCTCTCTTCCTGTGCCCGCTCTTGGCCCTGGCTCTGGGATAGAGACTGACAGAGCTCTGAGCAGGCAGAAAATGTATGGTCCCGGAGGGAGGGAGGGAGGAGCCGGTGGCGAGAGGAGAGGAAGGGAAACCGCCTAGAGGCCAATCAATACTAGTGAGTGGGAAGTGGAGAGAGCCGGAGGGGGTGACACTGGCGAGCAAGGTGGGGATAGAGAGGGTAAAAAAGAAGGGAGAGACAGAGGTGTGCGGGAGATCAATAGAGGCTGCGGAGACCAGCAGAGCGGCTAGGGAGATGAGAAACAGACAAGGGCAGAGATGGGGAAGAACCCATTGCCTGGGAGAGCCCGCGGACAGGCTCCGGGAGGTGGAGCTGGAGCTGCCCAGGGAAGCGCTGTCCAGACCTCAGCCCTGGGGCTTCAGGCCCTGCCAGGAAGCAGGCCTCCGTCCAGCTTCCTTCCTCTCTCATTTCATATTCTCTTTTTTATTTTCTCTCCGTTTTCCTTTCTCTCATCCTGACAATGACTTCTCTCCCTCTGATCTCCTACCTTCCCAGGGCAGACTCCTGAGCCTCACAATGGTGCCTTCACCCCCAGGAGGAATCCCCATGTCCCAGATGGAGAAACTGAGGCCACACGTAGGGAAAGACTGTCCTGAAGGTCGACTCCTCCTCATCCCAGTCTTTTCATCACCAGACAGCTCCACACCCCAGGCCCAACCCTCTGAGGATGCCTGGGCCATCCCCACCCCCTCCATCTCTTCAGGCACAAGGGCCCTCGATACCCAGGGTGCCTCCAGGGCTATCACACTTGGGGTGAAGTAGACAGGCATCTGGGCCAGGTTCCTACTTGACCTTGTGTATCAGTGGAGCCCCCAGAAGACCCGTCATAGAGACAGCACGAGCATCAAACAGCCAAGCCTGGAGAATCAGGAGGAGGCACAACTTCAAGAGAAAAGGGGTTGAGATCTCAAAGGCACCCCCAGGGCCAGTGTTCAGAGGCTCCCAGATTGCACCCACCTTGTCTTTACCTCCAAGGCTCTGCTCGGGCTCTGCCACCATTCACACAGACCAGTGCTCGGGGACAGTCACACTTCCCAAGAGGCCCCTGTTCCCCAGCCCCAACTCTCCCTGCCTCCCACCTGCCTGGAACCCAGGGAAGTCGTTCCACTCTCTCTTCCCACCCCTGCTGAAAGATGGCTTGACTCCCTCAACTCACATCCATCTCTCCACTCCCTCCCAAAAGGCTCCATCACGTGGGAGTGCAGTAGTGAAGATGGGCAGCGCTCTTCTCCATCCTGACCCCCTGCGGCCATGGCAAGAAATGCCCACCATCTGTGGCACCGCCTCCACCTCCACCACCCCGGGACTAAACCTTAAGAACACCCAGGTTCCAGCCGCACCCCGCCCCCAGCGCCCTGTGATTAAGGGCATGGATGTGCCTGTTACTGAGGCCTCAGTGTCCTTAGCAACTAAATCAGACAGCTGGTCTCCATCTTACGGTCTTCTCTGAGGACAAATTAAAAGGACTTTGTAAGCCGTGAAACACGAAACAGTCAGTAGGGATAGTTACTATTAAACAGCAAAGTTACCACCATCCCCAGATCGCCTGCGCAAAGCGGGAATGAGCTGGAGAGAAAGAGGCCCAGCCCCAGCCCGTCCTTATTCCCCGATAGGCAGGACTGGAGCGGCCCTGAGCTGGCCGGCGTCTGCGGGCTTTGGCAGGTACAGAGAGTGGTAGGACCGGACAGGATGTGGAGGTACCCAGGGACGGGCCCGCCTCAGAACACCAGAACACTCATGGAGATGAAGGGAACGCTCATGGAGATGGAGGGGGCATTCTTACAAAGAAGGAAAAATCAAGAGCCCAATCCTAGAAACCAGTCGGTTATGCTTCCCTTAAGAAACTCAGGACTCTGCCCGATGACTAAGGCTCCACAGTGTGGCATGGAGGCAAAGGCACTGACCCCTGTTCTCAGCCCAGATCTGCTATTCACTCTGGAAATCCACCGACTCCTCCAGGCCTCAGGGTCCATGTTTGCGAAGTGAAGTGCGTGTGTCTTTTTTCAGGCAGCTGGCGTGTCGTGTCCCTGATCTCTCAGCCCAGCTACCCCCAAGGAAGACCATTCAGGTGACACCTAAAGAGGCCACAGGCTGCCCAGCCTCCCCTCAAGCAGGAGGTTGTCTCTCCCTCATGCCTGCCCCACTGCCCTCTCTCAGCCAAGTACTAACCAGCTGCCGGCCACCGACCATGTGGGACTGGAAACTGCTGCTGAAGCCCTCTCTGGGAAGGGGCCTCAAACAATATGCAAGTTGGCAGCAGATGCCCAGCCAGGGAGGAGAAGAACTAGGTGAGGACACGAGGGAGTGTCCTTGTGGATCCAAGGGACACCCTACAGCTGGGTGGGACTACACCATGGCTGGCCTCCAGGGAAGCCAGCTGTCCGGAGACCTGGCCTCCTGGGAGTCTCCTGAGCCTGTCTTCTGGGGGTGTAGTCCTATTCTGGCCAGGAAATAATGGGTTTCCACTGCACACTTCAAAGACACCAGGGGCAAGGGGGTACAGGTCAGCAACCGCCCCACCAGTCCTGTGCGACAGAGGTACGACACTTGAGACCATGGCCAGCGTCAGGACAGTGACAGAGGCTGACACATCTTTGGGGAGGGGTGAGGGGAGCAGTGTCCCACCAGCTCAGAAGGAAGAGGAGAGGCTGTCTAGCAACCATCACCCCCGACACACAGGTGTCAGGAGTCCTGCAAAGGCCCGAGAAGGGATTCCAGGAGGCAACAGCAGCCAGTAGCTCCCCTCCATCTCGCTCATGACAAGAAGGGACGGGAAGGAAGCAAGCAGCATGGCTCTGAGAGACCCTCCCTCCTCCCGGGGCCTCCCCCCAACACCTCCAGCCCTCCCAGTCCTGCACTCACGGTCATTGCAGATGGGGCCTCCGTAGGAGGTCATGGTGCAGTCGCAGGTAAAGCCGTCCCACTGCTGCAAGCAGACGCCCTGGTTGGCACAAGACTCTTCGGTGCAGGTGGTGCTGGGGCCTGGAAGAGGCAGGAAGAGGGAACACCCCCCGCTCAGCCAAGCCCCCTCCCGCCCCAGGAGTTACGGAAGCTTTGGGACCAGGCCAGAAGCCCTCCCTCAGTTCTGCCGAGCAGGAAGGGCCAAGAATTCATGGGGGTGGGAGTGGGGGAGTTCAATGACAGCTGGTCTTGGCGGGAGGCAGCAGGGAGGACAAGTGACCTGACTCTCCCCACACCCTGTCCCAGCGCAGTGGCAGCAGGCTCCATCGAGGCCACTTGGCCCCCCAGTCTGCCGGCACCCCACAGGGTCACACCTAACTCCTGCACCCACACTCACCGTCACAGCCCCTCTCCACCTGCCCGATGCGGTGCAGGGCGTCGGCGATGAGGTCAGGGAGGCGCCCATTGAGGTCCACCGAGGCCAGGCAGCCCTGAAAGCCATCCCGAGAGGCCACCAGCTTGGGCAGGTTGTTGAACATGTTCTTGCTCAGACCGCCAATGTACAGCTCCCCTGTAATGGGAGTGGGGTCAGAGCTCGGATCCCGGTCCCCAGATCCCCAGGTCCCTCCCAGGACATCAGCCTCCAGTGTCGGGTCCCGCAGCCCCACACGGTCTCATCCGGACTCCAGCTTCCTCTCTGAGGGGCAGATGCCCACCCCCACCCTTCCTTCTTCCTTCTCCACTTCTCCATCTGTCTGCTCCCCTCCCAGAGACGCCCAGATGCCCGGGGAGGGGAGAGGGAAGCAGCTGGAGGAACCTGCTCCGTGCTCTCTCCCACACATTTGATGCCAGTTCCGGCCCGTAATCAGGGCCTTTCATAGCTGTGCATCCTGGTCCCTTCCACCCTCGCTCCCTCCCTTCCAAAGTCTCCCATCCCCAGAATTCCTCCAGGCCTCTGCCAGGCTCTCCCAACTCTGGGTTTTCTGCTGGGGGTTCTAAGCCCGGCACCTTCCAACAGCTAGGGCTTAGACTGGGGATTCTGGGTGACACTGGCAAGAAGTCCTCCTCAGGGACACTGGTCCTCCACATCACTGCCTGGCCACAAGGACCTCAACTCCCTGGAAGTCCTGGCCGGCCCATGGCAGAGCTCCAGCAAAACATGATGGGTCAACCCTGCTGCCCCTGCTGGGAACTCAGTGCAAACCAAGACCAGCCCAGACCACCCCTGGGTTTGCTGCCACTGCAAATTACTTGAGACACATCGCCCCCTTCTGGCAGCAGGGAGAACTGGCAGCACTATGCCATCGGTTCTAGGGGCTTCCTCCATGGCTCAGAAGTAAAGAATCTGCCTGCCACACAGGAGACCCACAAGATGCAGGTTCGATCCCTGGATGGGGAAGATCCCCTGGAGGAGGAAATGGCAACCCACTCCAGTATTCTTGTCTGAAAAACCCCATGGACAGAGGAGCCTGGAGGGCTACAGTCCAAAGGGTCGCCAAGAGTTGTACCCAACTGAATGTCTGAGCACCGGCGCAGGATCTGACCAAGCTTCTGGTTCCAACTCCATGGCCCACTCACTCTGTGACCTCAGGCAAATCACATAGCTTCTTGGAGCTTCCATTGCTGCCTCAAGAGGAGGGTGGATTCCAGAGTCTCTAGGAACCCTCCCCACGCTGGGACAGTCTGAGTCACAGTGACACCAGGGATCCCTAAGGGACTGGGGGCTGCTCTGGGCGTGTGAGAGTGGCTCACATTGCCCCAGTGGGCTCTGGAGAAGCCACAGGCCTCGTCCTCATTCCTGTTGTTTCAAGTCCCTGGATCTCTACGCTCATCCCCCTCTTCTCTCGTCTCTGACACACCACTGTTCTAGGGGCAGGCAGTGATGGCCCCACTAACTGCTAAAGAAGCCCCGGGGAATGGGGGACCTTCGTATGATGCTGACCCCACCAGGGAGGCCTGGGTCCAAACCAGTGCCCAGACTAGTCCCGCCAGTGCCCAAGGAATACGACCAGGGCAGCACGTGGGGACCTGGAGACTGTTCCTCCTTCCTCCCCTCATCACAGCCCCCTCCCAGCCCAGCAGGGACACTGCTCTCTCTCTGGCCCCCAGCATGGCAGACTTCTCAACCCTGGAGGGCCAAGAGGTCTTCAGAAGGCCCGGCTGCCTTCTCCTAGCTCTAGGGTGAGGCCACCAAACTCCCTGTGAGACACATCCTGCAGGCAGGCTTTCAGTGTTGAGAGGGCAGCCTCGCAGGAGAGCTGAGCAGAACTTTGACAGGAAGATGTCAGGCTAGACACACTGGAAAATGGGAAAGAGCGAGGGAAACTGTGGGCAGGGGCAGGACAGAATCACGCAAGAGAAAGAGCATCCCAGGCCGGGGGTGATCTTGCTGGGGCCAAGGGGGTATCTGGGCTAGGGCCAGGCCTCCTCCAGAGGCCCCAGGCCCCACCTTTGAGATCGAGGTTTCGGGCGCCATTGGAGTGCTGCGTGACAGTGCGGGAGTCAATCTTGAGCGTGTGCACGTTGCCCGGGTCCCTGGACACCACCACGTTGTGCCACTGGTTGTCATTGACTGGTTTGTCTGAGTTCCCCTTCATCAAGGACGGGCCATTCCCCAGGTCAAACACGTAGTGGATGTACCTGCCCCACAGTAGGGAGGAGACACTGGGTCAAGGTGGGGGCTGGGAAGGCGGGGTAAGGAGGAGCTACAGCTGCAGGGTGGGGGTTGGGCTGGAAGCTGCAGGAAGAAGGGGCAGAGAGGGAGACCTCATAGTGGAAGGACCCAAACCAACAACACGGGGACTCAGTTGTGAGGTCCCATTGTGGGGGATGTGGGGAGGGAGGCCACAGAGGACCTGGATCCTGGGACAGGCTCCGAAGAGAAGCTCATGGAGGGATAGCTTTGTGGAGGCAGTAGGGTCCTCTGGGCAGGGACAAAGCTGCTCTAGGGTGGGGGCCTCTTAGGCCAGAGAGGTCACGGGAACCCAGCCCTGCCTTCTGTCTGTAGTAGGGCCGGATGGCCTGAGCCAGGACAGTGAATGGAGCACAGATATGACTGAGAAACCCGTGGCAAGGAAGTAATTGGGGGGTGACCAGGGTGGAAGAGAGGATGCCGCTTCTCCGTCTTGGCTGGTAGCGGGGGGACCTGTGGTCTGTGGGGACTGGACATCTTAGCCAGTGGCTGAGGGAGCTGCCTCTTGGTCATGGCGGGGACAGGGGCGACCACGTCCTTGACAGCGGTGCAGAGCCCAGCACCTCACCCCTTGACCAGCTCGATGACAATGAAGTCGTTGCCATTGCCTGAGTTGAACAGGAGGAGCCCGTCGGGGGCTGTGGTCTTGAACTGGAAGAAGAGGTGCATGGAGGCATAAGCTTGGAGTGTGGCGAGCGCCAGGTAGCTGCTGCGACTCTTGAAGGTGACAGGATCGGCCACGATGGCACGCAGGCCAAAGCGAGCATTGAGCTCACAGTAGGTGATGTCCCCGTCCTTGCACTGGTCCATGTAGGGCTGGCCGTTAAACACCAGCCCACTCAGGTGCCCGATGAAGTTGGAGGGCACCACGGAGATGAAGCGCCGCTCCGTCATGATGCCCGTCTCAATGTTGTGGAACTCCAGCCGCGTGTGGGCCCCTGCCATCTGTCCTGCTCAGCACAGGAGACAGAGATGGGGACATGGCTTTGGGGCCCAGACTGTAGGATCATTTCTGGGGCTGGGTCTTGGGTCCCCAGGAGCCTCCCCTCCACTCAAGGGCCACATGGGAAGGATATCAGCAAAGCCCCTACAGGCGCTGGCAGCACACCCAGCTCCTGGGTCTGGGGGACCTGTGGGACTCTTTGGGCCAACAGGCTTGCAGGGCAATGCTGCCTTTGGGGAGCTGAAATGGCCCCTGGGGTCCAGGAGCCCATGACATGCCACCGCTAAGGGAGAAATGGCACCCAGGCAGGGGTCACCAAGAACAGGGCTGCAGACTACCTACCCTCCACGGTCACGTTGTCCACCGACAGCTGCAGGCTCTTGCCCCGTCGCACCACCCTCACTGTGTGCCACTCATTGTCATTGAGCTTGTGCCCCGCAAAGAGCGTCTCAGGGCCTTTACCTGCGGCACCAAGGGGGGAGTCAGCTCAGCACATCCTCCTGCCCTCATGTGGCTGCTTCAAGTGCCACCCCGGGCACACAGCCTCACCTCTGCACACACCCACGCACACAGGTACACCACACACACATGTGCACACACACAGAGCCTCCACACACACCCAGTCACAAACACAGACGCACTCGGTATCGCCACACTTGGTGCAACTCCCCAGGGTGGCATTGGAAAAGAACACGGAGTGAGTGAATAGTGCGGTGTCTTCGGAGTTGTGCCCTAAGGCCCTGCACCTGGAGACTCACACCTACGACCAGCATACTCAGCCCGCCTCTCCTCAGGACCTTCCGTGTCAGTGTGTGTAGCCCGCAGCTGAATTCCCAGCCTATACACATAGGCCTCAAACTTTCAAGAGCCCTACCACGCACCCAAATGTGAAGTGCACCTACCGCCTCACGGCTGTCCATGAGCACTCCACACACAAACACACACACAGCTCCCCCATCTAGAGCAGCGGTCCTCAACATTTGGGCACCAGGGACCAGCTTCTTGGAAGACAATTTCTCCCTGGACCAGGACGGGTGGAGGATGAGATGGGGATGATTCAAGTGCATTACATTAATTGGGCACTTTATTTCTAATCTAGTGCCACCATGGATCTGACAGGAGGCACCGGTCCGTGGCACAGAGGTTGGGGATCCCTGATCTAGAGGGACCCAGTGTGACTTTTCTGCACACGCCTAGTTAATTCCACACACCCGGACATACACATCACGTACACAGCACGGCCAGCATGGCCAGAAAGCGGAATGTCTTTTTTTGGAATTACGGCCATTTATTCAAGACCTGGATGAACCGCTCCCAAGACTAAAAACGTTTAGCTTTAGAACGGTGCTGCAGGCCATTTGCGGCACCCCTCAAGATTCGTCCTGGGCCCCCCACCCCAGTGCTCTCACCAGCAGGGCAGGGCTCACCACGCATGCGCACATCTGTCCAACTACACACAGAGCCGAGCTAAGTACACTCTTTCTGCCTGTGGCTGCCGCGTCCTTGGGCTCTTAAGTGACCTCAGGGCACACCAGGCAGAAACACACTCAGAGACGAGGGTTGAATCCAGCCACACTGGGAGCTCAGAAATGTCCCCACCCGCTCTCACCCCTTTTGAGAGCCTCCGAGAGCGCCCCCGTTTGGCAGAATCTCACCCCCAAACAGGGGCCGTGAAGGGCTGAACTTCCGGGCTCACCGCCCACTCACCGGCAGCCCTAATCTTCTCTCCCGCGTGCCTCGACCTCCCCCTTGTGGCCACCTCGAGATACAGCGGGATAGCCCAGCCCCTCTTCGTCTCCTTCCTGCCCTCCTGCTGTAGGCGCCATCCCAAGCCCCTACCCTCCAGAGCGTTTGAGACTTGAAGTTTCTGGCCCTTCCTATCCTAGTCTCAGTGAGCATGCTGACCCCAGACCTCCACCGACTCCCCCCTCTTCAGCTTCGTTTGGTTCGTTCTGCCCTCCACAAGCACACCCCTCCACACACACCCACTGCCCAAGCTCCGCACAAGCCTGCGATGACGCCGTCTCCTCCCCTGCCCCCGCACCCCTCCCCAACCCCAATGTCCAGAATCCCAGGCCCCCAGGGGCTCTGCAGAAGAAGAGGGAAGCCACTTACTGGGTGCGCAGCCGACGCGCAGGCAGTCTGGGGGGGCCATGGGGCGGGCAGAGGGGGAGGGGAGACAAAAAGGCAGAACAAGTTTTTTTTTTTTACATCCTTCACAGGGAGGGGTATCTGCAGGCAGGGGTTCCCCCCAGGGCCACTTTCCGGGGACCACGCGTGCTCAGGTGCCTTCTCCCCTTCTTCAGTCGGCCCCCTCCCCCTCTTTCCCCCAAACTGGGAGGCAGGGCAACCGGTGATGGGAAGAAGGCTGACATCTCCCTTCTTGGAGAAGCCCGGGCCTCTCACATCTGAGGGAGATGGGCACCTTGGGAATCCCAGTCGTACAGGGGGTCACTGGGGGGCTGAGGGCTTGACCAACCCCACATCTCCCCATCTCTGAGAGGGAGACAGGCGAGGAGGGCCAGAGCCCCTGCTCCCCCAGCTCTGGGACAACTCCCCGCTCAGAGCCCAGGCTGTCACACATCATCCCCGTGTCCCCTGGGCTCTGAGCTAAATGGAGGGGTCTGCCCCAGGGCCCCCTTCCCGCGGCCATACACCTCCCAAAGCCCCAGGGGGCTAGCACCACCCCTACAGGAACCTTCTTGCTACCCTTCCTAATCTGGAGGGTACCAGGCTGTCCCTGGGAACCAGGGTGCTCTTCACCCTGAACAGGAACTAGCATTATTCCCTTTTCCTAGGCAAGGGCCAGAGGTTCACACATGAGGACACTGAGGCCCCATGTGACTTCAGAGGTCTTCAGGGACAAGCAGGCGCCCTCGGCGAAGCCTCCTGCCCCTCCCAAGCCCCAGCACTGTTGTCCTCCAAGTCCAGGCTCAGAGAGCCCTGGGTACTCAGAAAGCACACTTGTCTACACGGACCTGCAGCTGGAGCCCTGGGGCCTCTGGCCACGCCCCTGGTGGGACACATTACCCACAAGACATGAGTCCACCAGCCTCACTAGAACACAGAGCACTAGAGTCCTGTGACGGGGTCTTTGGACGCCTGTCCTGCTCCATCAGACCCAGACAGTAGAGGGCAGGAGGCGGCAGAAATGCTGGGTCCTAATCCCGTCAAGTGACTGTGGACAATTCTCTTCTCTCCCAGCCCCAGCTTCCCTCCCTGTGAGCTGAGGGGCTTGAACAAACAACCCTGACCTGGAAACAAGAACCAAGTGTCCAATGGGCCAGCTCTACCTCTCAGGGAGGGGCACTTTCCAGGCCCCTCTTAGCAGCAGTGTATCCTGCCATCCTCTGTCTCCTCTTGGAATGGGCTCTGCCCACAACCCCAAGGCCCAGGAGGCAAAGTGGGGTGGGGTCATCTGGCATCCCCCTAAGCCCCTGAAGGTTCCTGCAGTGGAGGTAGATTCCCCTGTGGCTCTGGGGGCATGGGTTCCGCGGGCAGTACGGCTGAGCCCCACACGCGTCGTCAACCACAGCAGAAGAGTGGGGGGAGCAGCCGGGACCTGAAGCCACAGCCTGGCACCAAGGGAGGGGCAGAAGGAGGTCAAGGGGCAGATCTGGGGCAAGTCACAGGGAGAGGAAGGAGGTGGAGAGGGTACAGAGAGAAAAGAGGAAGAAACGGGGAGCTGGACGGAGGGGGTTGGGGAGGATGTCGGGGTGAGGGCAGGGTGCCAGGCCTGGACTCAGGTCACGGGGGCTCTCTCAGGGCCAGCAGAGTCTTCACCAATGAAGGGTCCAAAAAAGAAAAAAGGGAGCTGGAAGGGCAGGCCGATCCCCTTTTGGAGAAAAGACCTAGGGAGGAGCATAGTTCTGCCCCTCCCAAGCATGGAGGCTCCAGGAAGGGGGTTCCGTCTGTCCAGAGAAGAGGTGTTAGCTCCAGGCCCACCCTTGAAGTGACCCCACCCCAAGGAGCACCCCTCCAGTGGGACTGGAGGGGAGCAAACTCCCCTTGAAGATGAGCACCCAGGAGGCAGCCAGCACTGTCCAGAGGAAAGCCAGCAACTGCGGGTAAGTGGGAGAGACTGCCCTCTGGTGGCCGCACCTCCCAGAGCACAGCTCAGGGAGATTTAACTGCTACCCTGATAACTAGAAACCTGCGCCTCAAGTTCAGCAAACGGGCAGAAGTGATTGGTGTGCACAGACCCACCAAGGCCCTGGCTGGGCCTAGAGACCAGGATGATGGTATGAATGTGTGATAAGACAGGTGGAAAAAAGTCATCTGTATGGAAAGGAACTCCGGAAAAGAAGCCAGGCTCCGCTTTCTGCATCCCACCTGCTCCCCCATCCACACCCTGCAAATTGGAGGTGGGGGAGAGGGGACCGGAGCTCCTTGCAAAGAGCCTCAGGAGCCCATTGGCTGGAATCTTGGAGGCGACACTGCAGAGTGGCAGCGTGCACTGGGCACAGCCCTCGTTCAGAGTCGTCTGCCCAGCAGCTCAGCCTCAAAAGAGCTCAAGAGCCTCTTAAAAGAGCCCCGTGGAAACAAGGTACCACCCTGTGGGAACAAGGCACCGCCCCATGGTCTCAGAGATTAAAGGGCTTTGGAATGTAACGTGCATTAAGCCTGGCTTACAACATGAGCAAGAGTCAGACTTGCTGTGTACAGCTGGAGACAGCAGAACTAAGTTCACAAGTGGGGATTTCAGAAGAGGAGGCTGCTACCAGGGAAGAACGACCCAGTGATGAGAGTGGCCATCTCAGAGGTGGGGTGCTCTTGACACAGAAGTCATCTGAACAGAGGTGGAGAGCCTCCCGTCGGCAGGGGGAGGCATGGCAGATACACACACGCGGGCCGGCTGAAGGAGGTGACTTCTAAGGGCCCCTCCAGCTTGGAGATTCTTCAGTTACAATTCACCCTTCGTGTCAGCCTCACTGGCAACTGTGACAGCCGACAGGCACATAGCAGGGAAAGGCAACCCCAGGTGGGTGACAAGAGGCAGGCCATGCTGGGTGCTGGCCTCAGAGGCCATGCCCAAGGTAGAGGGAACCCAGGAACCCAGATCACACTGGAACAGGGTGACGAATCAGGGCCTCCGGGAACAGAGACCAACCACCCTGTTCAGGGCCCGTAGACAGCAGAGCTCCAGGAACTGGCTCAGGGTCGGCAGACACAGTGGAAGCCAGGGCAGGAGGCGTGATCCGCTCCTGGGGCTCCCTGCCTGGACAGGGGCAGCAGCCCCAGGCCCTCCTGGCCCTCTCCGGCCCAGCAAACACCCAGGCACCTGAGACTGGCTCTGAACGCCTCCTCCCACCACGTGGTCACCAGCTCCACTCTCTTCGGGACCAAGTCTGCGTTAATCCAGTGAGCACTGACGAGCTGCCTGCAGGAGCCTGGCTTCCCTGCCGAAGAGATGAGACCACGAGGCCGCAGACCAAGCCTGCCAGGCCCTCAGGGTAGCAAGCAGACCGGGGATCAGGATGGGGATCGTGAGGTGGGGCCAGACGGGGTCAAGGGATGTGGAGGCGAGTCCCAGGCCTGGCTTTAAGCTTCGGTCCCTGTCCCAGTATGACTTCCCTTCCCTTGGCTGAGTCAGTCTCTATGTGTGCCGTGCATCATATAATGTTGTCACTTCCACGCTTCTACTTAAGCCTCAAAACAACCACAGAAAGGAGGCAGAGTGAGGATTCTTATCCCCATTTTACAGACAAAGAAACAGAGGCTTAGAAAGGGGGATATGACTTACCCAGCAGTCTAGGAGACCAGGACTAGAACCCAGATCTTCTGGTCCCCAGCCCAGTATTCTTCCCATCATAGCTGGAGGCTTGGTGGCAGGGTGTGGACCACCTGTGTGTCTGTGTGGTTCACACAACAGCCACACACCTCCCTGTATGCACATCACTTGGTATTTGTGGACAGATGTGACTGTACCAAGCATTTGGTCACAGCTTGTCATGAGCCGCTAGAGACAGCATCTCTGTGGATGGAGGTGGATGCAGCAGGGAGTAAGAGGTGGGTGGGAGCATTGTCCTGCTGGCCACCTTGTCCCTTAACTTCTAAGAACATATGTGGCACAGAAAGAAAAGCATGTCCATGAGAAGGAGCGAGGGCCTGAGGGTGAAATGTCCCCAGGGCCCACCAGAGTCCATTTCCCTGGCCAAGGCTGCTGCCTCCTGTCTCATCTCAAGGGACCCATGGTTCTTCGCAGGGAAACTAAGACAGTCCAGGTGGAGGAAGAAGCATCTGCCTTCCCTGCAAATGGAAGCCCCAGATGTCCCCTGCAGTGTCCCCACCAAGTACAGAGCTGTGTGTTCACTACACAGGGAACACACATGTTCCAGGGCAAAGGGTACCTGACCCTGGGCACACAGACCTGGGTACACAGACCTGGGCAGTCTGAGAAGCACAGGGCCACTCACGGTGTCCTGGGCTGGTGTCTTCCTCCTATGACCCTCTCAGGGGTGCCAGGGGACTCTGTACAGACCCGTGGGACGCTGGCAAAGGGTGTCTCCCATCCTGCTTTGCCCTGCTACCCACACCCACTCTGTAGGCTGTGATCGTGGTTAGAAACAGAGCTTTAGGGAGCCCTAAAGTTCCCCACCTCCAAGGCCCCCGCCTCACTCTTTGTCCCAGGAGCACAAAGGCAAGGTGGCCCAAAGGGGAAAGGATACAGTGTAAATGTGTTAGCGAGGGAATGGGTCCCCAAAAGGCCACAGTCTGTCCCCCAAACGCCCTGGAGACCAATGTTAGGGTGAGACTCCTGGTGAATATTTTAAGCTCAGAGCTCTGTGTTCTCCCCAGCTGAGGATTCTAATCTGCTCAGAGGAGCCTAACTTCTCCTCCAGATCCAGGACACAACAAGCCACCCCAGAGACCTGAATCTTCCCATGTGACAGGCCCTTGGGTGCTCCACCTCCATATGCCCAAAGGGTAGTCTGAAAGGGACAAATGTGACCCAGCCTGGGCAGCTTAGGGCCTCTAGCTGCCAAGCTTGCCCTGACTGAGAGCTCCATGACCCTGGGACCTCGCCTTGGGGTCCTGGGGTCACTACTGTCACCCCAGGTTAGGAACACATTGGCACTAAGACGTGGCCCATGAGTGACAGCCGAACGAGTGGCCTTGCTGTTTTCCTTTGACTCTGCTGAAGCCACACAGAGTCTCCCAGGCCTGGTGGTACTGCCCACATGGATGCTCCAGGGAATGCCAGGTGAAGTGGAGCCACGCCTGCTCTGGGCGGGGCAGAGGCATCAAGCCATCAGGTGACAAGGGTCTTGATACTCCTCACCCCCCAGCTCTGTCAGAAACCAAGAGGAAGCACTGAACCTCAGCAAATCAGCTGGGTTTGAGTCCAGGCTCCTCCCTGATCGTCACTAGCTTTGTGATGCTGGTACATCAGTATGTGGCATTCCCAGTCTATAAAATCCGGGCAGCTATGGGGACTCACGTGAAAGCAGACACGGGGAAGATGACATGTCTCGATGGGACCCCTTGTGCACCTACATGCACACACGCTTGCACACGCACACACACAGACATGGCTCTTTAAATTCAGAGCAGACGACAGCGGCTGTGTGGGGGGCCGGGTCCTTCTGTCTCTGGATCTGCTGAGGCAGGGAGCCGGGCTGAACACCAGTAGGCGTCTGCAAGCCTTCGCGAATGAATGAACCAAGGTATGAGCAAGCGGATGAGTTGACAGCGAGGCATGAACTACCTCCTTACGTGTGTGCGCTGAACAGACGCCTCCAAGCCCCAGGAGTGCCCTGGGAGGGTGACTATCACACGCCAGACACAGTCGGGTCCCCTCCCCACGGTTCTGCCGAGCGTGAGGCATCTACCTACACTATGCGTCCTCTCTGAGAGGAAGTTCTTGCGTAGGGGGGGGGCGGGGGCGGGGCTCAGACCTGGGCTGGCACCTCCCATCGCCCATCTCTCACTGGAGCAACCACCAAGCTTCTCCAGACAGAGGGGGTGGGGGGTGAGAGGCAGGGTCGGGGAAGGGGCCCGGGGCACGGGCAGAGCGGTTACCGAGGTTGACAGTGAGCTTCATCTGGCCCCCGTCCAGCTCCAGGCGCAGGGTGTCCGCGGACTCCCTGGAGGTGGTGGCCATCATAAGCCCGTAGGCCCGCTGGGACATGAAGCGCAGGGACACGTCCTCCGCCTCCGTGTGCATGGCGTTCGGCAGCATGATCTTCATGTACATAGAGCCGTCGTAGCTCAGGACCGTAGCCTCTGCCCCAGGAGTAGGGGGAGGGAGAAGGAGGGGACAGGCAGGGGCCAGAGAAGCGAGAGAGAAGACCAAGACAATCAATACAGGGCTGGCAGGCCCAGGGATGGTCCTCGATGGGGCACAGGGACGGGCAGGGGCACAGGCGTGTAGACCAGCCTCACCTCTCTCACAGACCCGCCCCAGGAAGCCGGTCCCGACGCAGTCACAGACGAAGCGGTTCCAGCCCTCCCGGCAGGCGCCCCCGTTGCGGCAGGGAGCGGAGGCACACTGCTTCAGAGTCTCCCGGGAGCAGAAGGGGGCCACGCCCACAGCCCCCTGCGCCTCGGCCAGGCCCCGGAGGTCTCGGCTCCGCCCGTCTATGAAGAGGTCCCGCACGCAGCCCACGTAGCCAGCCCGCAGCGCTGCGGTCCACACCTCCGGGGGCAGGGGCAGGTCCACCCGCCCACCTTCAGGGAGACCGCCTAGGTACAGCTCGCTCTCCAGGTCCAGGATCTCGCTCTCTCCCGTGGCCAAGAAAGGCGTGCTGCGGCTGTTCACCGAGATGGAGCCTGCGGATCGGATGGAGGGAGAGTGTAGGCCTCAGTGGAGAAGGCAGGACCAAGAGACGTCCCAGGAGAAAAAAGGATGCTCTGCCCTCGCACCCTGGCAGCCCTGGGCTGCAAACATTGCTTAAGGAAGCCCCCAAGTTCAGAAACCCGTGTGAGCCGCCAGAGCCCAGCTGCAGTGTGCGGTGGGCCTGTCTAAACGCCTTCTTCCCATTTGAGCAAGTCCTCAGAGGATGTACCAGAAGTGGACATGCCCCCAAAGGGCTGGATCATTGACATGTCCTTCCCCCAGCCAACCCCTCAGACCAGGAGTCAGAGGCAGAGACCCCCAAGGAGGCTGAAAGACTTGAATCCAAAGAGTTTCCCGCTAACATTTATTGGGCTTTTATGACTGTATACCAGGCACTTGGGCTTCCCAGGTGGTGCCAGTGGTAAAGAACCCACCTACCAATGCAGGAATCGCAGGTTTGATACCAGGATCAGGAAGATCTCCTGGAGGAAGGCATGGCAACCCGCTCCAGTATTCTTGCCTGGAGAATCCACATGGATAGAGGAGTCTGGGCTACAGGTCGCAAAGAGTCAGACACAACTGAAGCGACTTAGCATGCACAGCATACACTTGCACGCATGCGTGCTAAGTAGCTTCAGTCGTGTCTGACTCTTGAGACCCTATGGTAGCACTTCACGTATATTATATCACTTAAATCTCATGGTAACCCTAAGGAACTGATCCTTTACAATCCCACTTGGAAATGGCAAATGAGGATTAGAGAGACTAGGGAAGCTGCCTAAAGTGCCACCACAGTTAAGGACCAGAGCCAAAGTACCACCCAGGTGGCAGGATTCCAGAGCCTGCATCCCCCACCCCTGGACCTGGAGTCCCTGTGTGGCTGGTGGAGCAGACAGGCAGGCTGATCAGCTCCTGGAGCCTCTGAGACAGGAGGGCAGCCAGGAAAGGGAAGCCAGGCATGGAGCTTCTGGGCTGTAAGAGTTCTTTGGAAGAAGGGGCTGGTCATCTTAGGAAAAAAGATTTGGGATCAGGTAGGAGCTTCAATGGCACCCCACTCCAGTACTCTTGCCTGGAAAATCTCATGGATGGAAGAGCCTGGTGGGCTGCAGTCCACGGGGTCGCTAAGAGTCAGACATGACTGAGCGACTTCACTTTCACTTTTCACTTTCCTGCACTGGAGAAGGAAATGGCAACCCATTCCAGTGTTCTTGCCTGGAGAATCCCAGGGATGGGGGAGCCTGGCGGGCTGCCGTCTATGGGGTCACACAGAGTCGGACATGACTGAAGTGACTTAGCAGCAGCAGCAGGAGCTTCAAAGTCTTTCCTGAGCTCTTAAGAAGCCAAAATGTATAAATTAGAAGCATTATTCTGTTTGTAATTTTTATTCTAACGTTCTCCTTCCTCTCTCTTTTCTCCAGTTTTGAAGAATTCTTTAAAAAATAAAAAGGCCACCTATCTCAATAGGGTTAAAGAGAGGTAAGGATGGTTTGACCATGCAAGGCCCAAATAGGCAGACTGGGGGTGGGGGCACCAAGCATGGGTCTGCAAGAACAGGAGCAGGGCCTCCTCGACACACCTGGCTCCTCACCCGGAGCTCGTTGTCCTCGGTGCAAACCCTCCCCTGCACCACAGGCCCTCCCCTCGTGCCCCATTTTAACAATGGGGTCCCTGGCTTGTCCTCCCTGACAAGACATCAGATCTCCACTCTCCCAGCCCCTCAAACGTGGCCCCCAATCACCTACACTTCTATCTGCAGCAAGATCCCCAAATGCTTGCTCCACCCACCCACTATGGGGTCTCCTGGACAAGGACACCACCCAAGTGGACTCTCCACAAATGAAGAGAAGGTGAAAGAAGGAAGGCCATGGTGGGGAAAGAGTATATAGTGGCGAGTCAGCAGGAGGAAGCCACAGTGCGCCATATCATCACTATCCATTCCACCGCTGATGGACGTCTAGGTTGCTTCCATATCCTGTTATTGTTAATAAACAGTGCTGCAGTGAAGATTAGGGAACATGTATCTTTTGGAAAATATGGCTTCCTCCAGGTATATGCCCAGTAGTGGACACCAAGGGAGGGGAAGGGGAGGATGAATTGGGTGACCAGGGTTGACACATGCACACTCCTGTGCATAAAATAGGGAACCAATGAGAACATGCTGTACAGCACAGGGAACTCCACTCCGCGCTCTGTGGTGACCTCACACGGCTGATTCCCAGTGCTGGGCACAAGAAGCGAACACAGCACTGTACAGCAACTATACTTCAACAAAAACGCTTAAAAAGAAAACTAAAGTGAATACTCATCTTGTTTCAAGGTCATTCTAAAACATTCTACAAAAGGGAACAACAATCCAAGTGTTCAATGGCAGATGGATGGACAAACAAAAGGTGGTCTACTCATACAATGGCATATTATTCAGTCATGAAAAATGAAGCCTGACACACGTAGCTAACACATACTACAATGTGGATGAAACTAGAAGACATTATGCTAAATGACATAAGCCAGACATAAAAAGACAAATATTGTGTGATCCAGGTATAGGAGGTCCCTGCTGCTGCTGCTGCTGCTAAGTCGCTTCAGTCCTGTCTGACTCTGTGCGACCCCAGAGACGGCAGCCCACCAGGCTCCCCCATCCCTGGGATTCTCCAGGCAAGAACACTGGAGTGGGTTGCCATTTCCTTCTCCAATGATGAAAGTGAAAAGTGAAAGTGAAGTTGCTCAGTCGTGTCCGACTCCTAGCAACCCCATGGACTGCAGTGCACCAGGCTCCTCTGTCCATGGGATTTTCCAGGCAAGAGTACTGGAGTGGGGTGCCATTGCCTTCTCCCAGGAGGTCCCTAGAGTAGGCAATTCATAGGAAGTAGGATGCTGGTTTACAGGGGCTAGGAGTTAGTATTTATGGGGACAGGTTTTCAGTTTGGAAAGATGAAAATGTTCTCTATATTGATGGTGGTGCTGGCTGCACAACAGTGAATGCCCTTAACACCACTGAACTGTGCACTTAAGCATGATTAAAATGGTAAATTTTACGTTGTATATAAATTAACACAAGAAAATTTTAAAACATGGGAAATGTCAAAGAGAGCTTTGTTGGAATGACGGCCCCAAGTCTGTGCTGGGCCATGAGAAATGGCTGAAGTGACTCACAGGCCAGCCAGGCCTGGTGTACAGGGTCTGGCGATCGAGTAAGCCTAAGGAAACCACTGCCTGAAGACAGAGCAAAGCAGAGGGCCCTGGGGTTCTCTACAAGGCCTGAGCAGATTTCCAACCTAGAGAGTCATAGATCCCCTGCGTGGAAACCCTGGGAGGCAATTTGTGTTCTGTGAAGACTCCCTGGTACCATCATGACACAAAACCAGGGGATGAACCCATTTACTGCAAAGCCTGGGGAAGGCGACATTTCTCTGAGAAGCAGCAGCAGGCCCATGAGAGGCTGAAACCTCCAGGAGCCGTGGCAGCCCCCTTCCTCCCTGTGTGTGTGGGGACGGTCGCTCCACCCTGAGATGAAGGCCCAGTGCAGTGACAGCCGGGGGAGCATGAAAATTTAGCTGACGTTGATAAGGGCTTAAATTGGATAACGTGTCAGTTCTCATTTGCATCAGTTCTTCCTCTCCTGTCCAACAAGATGGAGAAGAGTAAAGAAGAGAATTAGAAAGAAAACAAGAAGAGGATGGGAAAAGAAGGCTGAAAAGGAAGAGTGGAGGAGGGGTGGCTAGAAGCAGCAGAAGGTTCCAGAACAGCGCCTGCCTGGCCCCAGCACCCTCCACCCTGCTGCTTTATTGTGTAAGACCCCTCACCAGGCAGAGAGTGGTGGTGTTTACTAGGCCTCCTCACGGGAACATGTGCTCCAGGTCAGCCAAGGCTCTCGCACACTGCTGCCTCGTTACAGCACCCTGGACAGCACCTGGCGTCCATAGGCGCTCACTACCTATTTGAGTGAGTTAATACAGAAAGGTGAAAGGCTAGATAGAAGGGAGGCAAGGTTGGGAAGGTTTTTGTTGTCGTTTAAGGAGAATGGGATAACCACTGTGTCAGGCACTGAGCGAATGCTTTTATAGATTTTTCCTTGATTTCCCCTCTTGATGAACCCAGGTTAATGATCCCTTTTATAAAAAGGAAACTGAAGCTGCAAGGCATTGAGTGCTGGCCTAACGTCACACATGCAGGAAGTGGGAGTGTGAGGTGTGCGCCACCCCACACCTGATCTGACTGGTCTGATGTGTCCCTGTGGCCCTTCTAATCCCAGCACCATATAGGGGACATGTCACCATCATTGGCCACATAGCTCTCACTACCTGTGTCCTGTGTATAAACCCAGTGCTTCGGGAGCACTTGATGGACAGAACCTCAGCTGTCAGACTGCTGGAATGGGACGACCCTGCTCCTGTGTGGGGCGAGGGCCCTCCCGGCCCCAAAGTTTCCCAGGAAGAGGCTCTTCCTCATTTCACCAAGGCACCATGGCAACAAGGACAAGGGAGGGGTTGGGAGGGCCAGGGGAAGGGGAGGGGAGGAAACAGCAGATTGGACTGTCAGCGTGGGTGGAGAGGGGTGAAGTGAAGTGAAGGGAAAGTTCACTCAGTCACGTCCGACTCTTCGCAACCCCATGGACTATATAGTCCATGGAAATCTCCAGGCCATAATACTGGAGTGGGTAGCCTATTCCTTCTCCAGCAGATCTTCCCGACCCAGGAATCAAACCAGAGTCTCCTGCATTGCAGGTAGATTCTTTACCAACTGAGCTATCAGGGAAGCCCAGAGAGGGGCGGCCATGGTAAAGGAGAAGATCCAGAGGCCTCTGACCTTTGCGCCCGTCCCTCTGGAAGTCCACGTGGCACCACTCGCCGTCGTTGACCTTGCGGCTGGATGCCCGCAGCTTGATGCCCCCTGAGCCCATGTCCAGCAGAAGGTAGAGGTAGCCATCCAACAGCTCCATGGCAAAGTAGTCGGCCCGCTGGGCAGTGCTGGGGCTGCCGGGCCCCACCCCGGCCCGCCGGCCCTGGCTGAAGAGCAGCAGCCCATTGGGCTCTGTGGTGCGGAAGTCTAGGGAGATGGAGCCGGTGCGCTTGGCGCTCCAGCGGGGCAGTGCCACAAAGGCCTCGGGGCTCTCAAAGGTCACAGGGTCCAGGGCAGCCACATCCTCACAGCGGAATGACAGGTCCCCCTGCAGCTTCATCTTGGGGTCTCCTTCCTTTGCCAGGCGGGACAGTTCCAGCTTGAAATCGTTGTTCTTATAGACCACCTGCAGAGGGCCGTAGGGGGATGGGTGGGTCCCAGGATGAAGAACAGGAAGCAGTTTAGGACCTGACCACTCCTGCCTGACAGCTCGGGGCCTTGCCACCCAGGCCTGGGGCCCCTGCTCGGCACCCCAGACTGCTGTTCTAGAACTGCACGCTCAGAGGCTGTGGGCAGCATTTCCCTCGAGGCACTTATTTCTCTGTCCTGTCTCCCTGCCCAGCACGAGCACAGCAGCCCTCGGCACTGCTGAACTGCAGCTCATAATAACTGGAACCACCAGGAACACTTGGTTGACACTGACATTCTCATCTACCCCTCACAGCTGCCTCGAGAAGCAGGCACCAAATACCCGTTTTACAGATGAGAAAATTAAGAGTCAGACAGGTCAAGGGACACAGCCAAGGTCACAGAGCTGGTGAGTGGGCCTGAAACACTGGTGTTTAGTTTTCATGACCACCACTCTCTATTCTGTACACAGCTGCCTTGAGGGTCCTCTGAGAAGAAGGGAAACTCCAGGGCTCAAGGAACTGAGAGAGGAGAAGCCTCTTGCCAGGGTCAGTGGGCCTCAGGTTTTGAAGAGGGGTGGGCTCCCGCCACAGAGTGGAAGGTACAGAGGCCCCGGGCAGCTGGCTGGCCAGACCGGGGTTTCCGGGGGCGCCCCCCGCCTCTCCTGGCCCTACTCACGTCCTTGAGGCAGCCCATGAAGTTGTTGCTGACGGGCGAGCCCGGCAGGTCGGCCGTGTTGGGGCTGCCCCCGATGTAGAAGAAGTCGTCAGAGCCCAGCATAGTGTAGTCCTCCTGCGTGTAGCCTGTGGTGGTCAGGATCCCGTCCACCGAGATGGTCACCTGCCCAGCCCAGGGAGGGAGGGGGAGACAAGGAGACAACTGGCATCAACTCCCTGGGAAGAGCCATGGGTAGGGCAAGGGAGGGGCTGGGGGGCAGTGGGGAGAGGGACTCTCCATTTTTATGTCTGCTTGTCTCGGAGGAGGAACAGTGGGGGTGTGGAGACGGAGAAAGGAGGCAGCACAAGATTTGATGGTTTCAGGGCGGGCTGAGGCCGGCCCCATGGCCCCTTCGGCAGACAGAGGCCTGAAGGGCGCCCGAGGTGTTCACTGTGCACAGCAGCAGGAAGTGGCTCCCAGAAGTGGCCCTGGATGGACAGATGGATGGGAGTGGGGGCCCCTGAGATGCAAATGGCACTGTTGCTTCTCTCCTCTTGAAGGGTCTCTGGACGCACACGTGATTTCAGAGCATCTCTCATTAAAGAGGCAGAGAGCACCAGTTCTCCTGGGGTCCTGGTGGCTTCGACACCCCTGCAGCTCTCCCTCCAGGGCGGTGGAGTCCTTTCAGTCTTAGCCCACGGGGAGGTTGGACAATAGCAAGGGCGTGAGGAACAGGAACCCAGGGACTGCTGGGGAGCCTGGGCACTTCTCAGGAGACACACAGTGCCTTTGAGGGCTGATTCCCATCACTGCCTCCTAACTGGTCCCAACCCCCTTGCTGGGTCTGTCTTGCTATCCGGGTCCCTCTGTTTTGGGGTCACTTTCTTGTCCCCCAAGGAGGGGGCAGCCGCTGGCCTATTCATCACCCTACCTGATTCATTCATCACCACAATTACTCTATGGAGTCAGGGCCAGGCTAGGGAACAGAGGGAGACAGGCTAACTTCCTGTTACCTTGTCCCTGGGCTGAAAACTCAGGAAACAAAACAAGACAGGTAGGGATGGGGGCATACCTGGTGTTCCAAGGAGGTGAAAAGGGCTCAGTAGTGGCCTGGGGAAGGCAAAAGTGACCTTAGTGTGGGGACAGTGACGAGTGCAGGGAACTCCATGAGTCCCTGCTCCCCAGGCAAATGTCCACCCGAGCTCTGAAAAGTCTAGCCAGAGGAGCACCCACACCCAACCAGGCTGTGGCACAGAGTGAAGGGTGGGGGGACCACAAGCCCCCACTCTCAGAAGGTGGTGGATTAGGACAGTCAGGCTCCCACAGGGGCGATCAGGAAGCCAGCTCACAGTGAACTCAACACCATGCTTCTCCAGGCTACAGCTCCTCCCGCTTCCCATCCCCCAAATGTGCCTCAGCACCCCCTTTCTGGGCAAAGTCTGGAGACTGGGGCCTTCCGATCACAGCCCACAGTGTCCTTCCCACACCAGTCCATACGCACATGCCACCAGCCATCTTCCAGTGACTGGTCTCCAGGGTTCCACTGTTTCGGGGATGGGGAGTGGGTATTAGGAACACCTGAGGGACATGAGCGGAACAGGGCCAGGGGACCATCCCTCACAGGATCCTCAAGTCCCCCTCATGCTGGGCTGGCCTCACAGTGTGTGGGGGTGGAGCTGAAGGGGCTCCCTCCTGGGAACCATCAAATCTTGTGCTGGGGGGACTGGGTTCAAGGACAGAGGTAAGGGCGTGTCTTTGTGGAAGTGGGCACTTTGAAGATTTTGAGTCCTGTTTTGAGGTGAGGGCTGGTCATTATTGTTGATAGCTTCTTCCCTCAATCCCACCCGAGGCTAGGAAATGGAGATCTGGGTGGAAAGGGAAAGGGTCAAAGTATTAGTCACAAAACATGCAGACGAGATTAGAACGGGCAGGAGGAGCTGGAGAAAGGGGAGGAGGGGGCTGGGATGCAGGGCTGGGAGTAAGACAGGGAGAGGTGGCAGGGGAAAGGGGCCTCCAGCCCACCCTCCTCTCCCAGGGCCGCACTGAGAGACCAGGAATCGGGCCACTAGTATAGTTCTGAGTCTACGTCTAGAAACCCAACTGAGAGTCAGCTCCTGAAGGCTGGGCCCCTGGCCTGACGTGTCCCTGTGACCCTACTAATCCCAGTACAGTCCAGGGGAAACATAGCCACCATTCAGGTGACCGTCAAGTGGCCTGATGATCAGGGCCACACAGCTCTTACTGCCTGTGTGCCACGTGTGAACCTGGTGCCTGGGGAGAGAACATGGACAGAATCACAGTCCTCTGAGGCTGCTGCCTTCACCCTAGAGTTAGAAAGACATGACTTGGGGCCCCTCCTTGACACCCCTCCCGACTAGGTGCAAATCTGACCTTGCCCACCTTGCTTTATACGAATCTCTGCCACGTGGTGCTCCCTATGGGAAAAGGGCTGCCTTAACCCCTTGTGTATCTGTCCTGGTGTTTTAGAGCCTCCCTGGCCCTGGGGAGAGAGCAGCAGGAGGCACGGTGACATAGGGAGGTGCATGGAGGAAGGGGGGGTGAGGGAAGAAGAGAGAGAAAGGGGGAGACGGGCACCACGAGAAAGGAAGCCGAGGATCGGAGGGGATGGAGGAAGGTCTCTGGGGAAGGCGAGGAGGTAGATGAGTGAGATTAGTAAAACCCGACTGTTTCCTCAGACAAATCAAAGTCCAGACACAAAAATGGCAGGTTCGTTAGTAAAAGCAGGAAACAGGGGGATAATTCCCCCAGTCCCCCTCCACCCCAGGGGTTCATGATGCCCCTGCCCCCCAACCCCCCCACACACAGCTTCTGGAAGGGGTGGGGCCGGCAGGGGAAGAGGGCAGAGGGGGGACATGCAACACAGAACAGCCATGGCAGCTTGGACACGTGCGGGTTAGAGGGCCTGGGTGGGGGTCCCGGCCCAGCAGGACAAGCGAGAGAAAGGCAGCCGGGGTGGGGGGAAGGTATGCAGGGCCAGGGTGCGTAGGGAAGAGCCCAAATGGAGGCAAAAGAGCTGCAGGGGTGCAGAAGGAGAAGCTTCCTTCCAACAGAGGAGGGGAGAGGAGCCGCCACTACGACAGAGACATGTACAGGTTGAGAAAGAAAGGGAAGGGATGTTAGACTCAGACCTTCCTCCCCAGAGGGCGACCCAGACACTCACTCCCACCACCCATTCGCCACTGATCACTGACCCCAGGCACACCTGCTCACACACCACATCTTACTGAAGGCGGTGGGAGAGAGTCCTGACAGCCTCATTTCCAAGCAGCATCCTTTTTGTCATCAGGACCACGGCTAGCACCCCAAGACACAGCAGAGACTGCACGCAACCCACATTAATCCACACAACACAGACAGACCAGGCCCTGAGTGGGGCTGAGTAGAACATGACGAACGAGCCACAGCTCTGCCCCAGAAGAGCCATGACCAGTCAAGGAAGAGGGGAAGGAGCCCATGCCCAGCCTCTGCTCCATTCCCCAGGGATGGGGAAGGTGGCCGGAGGTGGCTGCAAGGGGCAGCCTATGACCTTGATGGGTTCTCAGCCCTTCCTGCTGGCCCCACCTCCCTTCTGCTCTGCTCTGCTGGTCTCCCCCCTTAGGCAAGCTGCTAGCATGAAACCAGGTCCTGGCCACAAATGTTCTGCCTCAGGCACTCCATGCCCATCATGGTCCCAAAGGAAAGGCTGTAAAGAGGGGAATGGCCCTCTGACATCACCCAGAGCCTTTCCCAGCTCCCTGCTATGATTATAGGGTCACCGACCTTCCTGGGAGGAGGATTATTAAAGGGAGAATAAGATCAAGGGCAGATTTTTTTTAACTTGTAAGCAGGTTAGAGGGGCTCTGGGGAGTCATGAAATCCCTTGACATTGTACGCAAACCACTTCAGTGGGTTTTCCTCCAGTGAGAGTCCACTGCTGTCAGCAAACTCTCAAAAGGCTCACGATCCAAAGATGAGTAAGGCCAGCTCGTTCAGGAAGGCAGGCCTGGCCCGCCCTTAGGACTGCAGAGGGTGGGAACAGGGCATGAGGAGAGGAGGACAGCCAAAGGGCGTGTGCAACCGCACAGCGAATCCTGATGACTGGACTCAATGGTGCTGGAACATACACTTCAGGTCAGAAATCCTGAGTTCTTATTTGGTCTTTACCATCTTCCAGAACAATACTCATTTCACCTCCCTGACTCTCATCTGTAAAGGGGTTTAACAACTTCCATGACTCCTGCTTCTCCCAGGCTTACTGTGAGGATCAAATGAGATCAACGAAGTGAAAGCACTGAACTCTTCCACTACTTGTTACATTGCCCCAGGCCCTCTCAGGCCTCAATTTCTCCCATATGTTAACCGGGAATAATCTCTCCCTGCTGCATGCAATCTAGGCATTTGTCAATTTTAAATGATATTCAAAAAGTGAGAGCTACTTAGAAGAAGCAAAGTCTCCAGGTCAGGTGCGGTGAACACTCCCTCCAGCCTGACCACACCTAACCCAAACCTCTCCACCGGTTGGCCTTTTTGACCTAGATCCACTCTCTCCCCCAAGGAGAAATGCTCAAATAACAAAGAGAGTCCATACAAAGGAATTAGTAAAAATAAATGCAAAACCAACCAGAGCCCGGCTGAGGAATGCCTAGGAAATCAGAGCAGGTTGAACGCTGTCTCTTTGGGTGCTAGGTTCTCTGACTCCACTCCTGGCTCAAAGAGCTGATCCTTGGCACAGGTGTCTGAGGGTTTATGAGGTGACTCAGGCCACCAGGAGGCACCAGCTCTGGTTGTCAAGCAGGGACGCTCACACTAGGAGGCGTGGGCTTCAGAGACTTAGAATTTCACAGGGACTTTCCCTGCCAGGACTGAAATCAGACAAGGCTGTTTGCCTTTTGACCAATTTAACCAAGACATCCCATCTTTCCTCCTCCTCAGGCCCAGTTCCTGGGGCATTCTGGGGTTTCATGTAGTTATTTTAGGACTGAATCCCAAGAAAGGATGGTAATAGGCTCTCCAGTGGGGCCAGAGATGCTATATTCCCCACAGTTTGCTATGGGAAGGGAATCGCTTCTGTACAAAATATCCCTGCCCTGGAAACATGGACATAATCAGTCAACATTTTATAAAGCTTAATAAAATTATAATTTCCTTTACAGAGTACAGATGCTTTCACTTCCGCTACCCTTGTTGACCCTCACACTGACTCCCTGAAAGGCAAGCGAGGAATGTCAGCCGTTTGGCAGATGAGAAACAGCTTTAGCCCCAGTTCACAGTCTTTAACTGAACTGAGACTGGAAGGAAGGGGAAGTCTGGGCCGTAACTCTCAGATAGCATACTCTGCTGCTAAGTGGCTTCAGTCATGTCCGACTCTGTGCGACCCCATAGAAGGCAGCACACCAGGCTCCCCGTCCCTGGGATTCTCCAGGCAAGAACACTGGAGTGGGTTGCCATTTCCTTCTCCAAGGGGTTTCCTGTATCTTGCCTCCCTTCTGTCCTCAAAGTCACAGGTTGGCTGTCCAGTGAAGCTCTGTAAAGAAAGAGTTCCAGGGACTTCCCCGGTGGTCTAGTGGTTAAGACTCCACGCTTCCACTACAGGGGGCACAGGTTTGATCCACTACAGGGAACTAAGTAAGATCTTGAATGCTGCACATAGTGCAGCCAAAAAATAATAATAAAGAAAGAATTTCAAACGCCCCGTTCAGGTACTCAGTGGCCTGGTCTGAGAGGTAAGCAATGGCAAACTTCTAGAAGCAGCAGCTGAAGAAAAGGGCCTGTGGAAGAGCAGTCCTGGGACCACCACACAGCTCCATCTGAACACCAGGATGACAGAATGGCCAAACGAGGCCTCGGATTGGGGAGGGCTGGGATGGCCGTGGCCTGGGCACTGTCTCGGACACAGGACAAAGGACAGGACCACCACAGGTCTGTGGGTGCAAGGAAGCACAGAGCTGCCAGAGTAGCAGGACAGGCCAGATGTGTTCTCAGGGCTACATCCTCCTGGGAAGATGCAGAACCTCTCAGACAGGGAGCCCCAGCTCCCAAGCTGCCTCCTCTCCAGCCAGGCAGCTCCGTGGGCCTGGTAGGTTGGGCAGGCCAGGCAGCTGCCCCAAGCAGCATGGGCCCCATGGGAGCAGACACGTCCATTTGCAGGGTCCCTAGCCTGGCGCTCAATCACTCTGCATTATTAATAGACGATGACTAACCGCCTGCTGCCGCAGAGCCAGGACCAGGCGGGCAGGAGGGAATCCCAGGGGAGGGCACACAGCAGGGCCTGCAGGCACACACTCATGGGCGAGGCGAGGAGCAAAGGGCCAGCCTCAGCTCCTTCCCTGCTCCCACCAGTCCCAGCCCCACAACCCGCCTCCTAAGAGCCCTCACAGGCTCAAAAACACACAGTCACGCAGCCCCCAGCTCATACCAGCGTTTACACTTGTAGAATCACCAGCAGAGTCTCAAACACACAGTATGGTCTCCCACCAACACCCCCTAAATGTCACACCAACATTTACACACAGTCGCACCCACACACCAACACACACCAGCTGCGTTTACACAGACACCCACACCGACGCTCACAAGGCCTGGGCCCAACCCAAACAGAGGAGCTCAGCAACAAGTACCCCGACTTCACCCCGCTGGGTCTCCTCCTCTCACCCCCTCAACAGGGAAGGGAACCAACCCCAGTCAGAGGCCATGCGGGACAGGCAACGGGGGGGGGGGGGGGGCAGAGAGGAGACAGGAGATGGAGGGGAAGAAAGACAGTGTGAGACACAGTGTTAGTCAGAGCAGCAGAGCGGTGGGGAAACTGGACACTGTCCCTGGTGGGGGGAAAAGACCATTCATGCCATGCAAGATGTGGGGGAGCCAGAACCAAGACCCCTCGAGGCTGGGAAGTGAGGCAGGAGATGCTGTCCCTTCTTGGGCAACCAGCCTGGGGCAGCCCCTAAATCGGGGTGAATGGTGATGTGAAGGAGCTCTGCATCCCCCAAGGCCCCCTCCCCACCTGTGACCTGCGGAGCCTATGGCCCCCAGAGGCCTCACCCCCAGCCCCCTCCCCCAGCTCGAGGGGCCTGTCCAGGAGCTGACAGTGAGCAGAGCGTAGCATGTCATGGGATGGTGTTTTCCATGGATTTTCAGGAGACCAAGAAAGAAACTAAATCAGAGAAAAGAAACAAGGGGTGGGGCAGGGGAGAAAAGGAACAAAAGAAAGCAAGAGAAATAAGCAGCCTGGCATCGGGGCTGGTCTAACCAGAGCCGATGAACATGGGGTCTGCCCCAGGTCTCTCTGGCCAGGAATCTGAATTCAGAAATTAGGGGAGGAGGTTAGAGCAGGGACAGGCCAAATTCCTTGATTTCCATTTGTCTTTTGGATTTGCGTTTGGACCAAAAAAGGCAAGAAAAGAGAAAGAGGAAAACTCAAAGAGAGAGAAGCAAAATCTAGAGATTGTCCAGGACGCAGAAAACAATTGGAAGAGCAAAACAACCAAAAACAAATGGGGAAAGGAAACAAAAGAGGGAAAATCGAACAGTTAAAAAAACCCACGGCAAACCAAACGGTAAGACAATTAGAGTGATATCTACCAGATAATGCAGTTTGTTTACCATAGCGTGTCCAATGCCTGCGTGCTTCACCGGAGATATGGGGGAGGGGTGGGGGGGTCAAAAAAAAACAAGAACAACAAAGACAACAACAAAAGAACAGAACAAAAGAAAAGAAAAAGAAAATGACCAACTGTGAAACTCAAGGAAGGAGGAAAAATATATATCCATATATATTTGGTTGTCTGTTCAGACCCTCCCACCTTAAGTTCAGCTGAAGTGTTTTGTTTAAAGAAAATTAAATTATAATGGGAGGGAGAAATAAAACACACACAGAAATTAAATCCCTTCTCCCGATCCCCGCCCACCCCACCCCTGGAGTCCTCTCCCCCCCATCCCTTCCCAGAAGAGCCGCTGCAGAGAAGGGGAACAGTTAAAGACCTTGGTTAGTAGAGAAGGAAACAACAAAAGAACTAGACCAGGAAAGCAAAGACTTAAAGATGGCGACATTCCGCAGATGAGACAGAAAGGTTAGTTCGGTTTTTCACTCATACCTTGCCCCACCTGTCCCTGCCCATCCCTTGGTCCCCCCGGGGTTATAAGCGTGTTAGTAACACACACAGAGTTGGCAACGGGGTTTTCCAACAGAGGGTGAGAGAGGGAAGGCAGGGGGTTAAGAAGCAGACCCAATTATGCAGTATTAGTAAGTCCTATGGGCTGAAATGTTAAGGAGTTGAGGGGAAGGCAGGAAGGGGAATAGGGGTGTGAGAAAGGCACGGGCTATTGACTCAGGTAATGAACGCAGGGGTTTGTTGGCTAACTGGTCGACCAGATGGCTTTCCAGAGAACTGGCTAAAGAGCAAATTGGTGCTGGCCAACTGGCTGACCAGTGACCATGTTGAGTTAATGGGTTAACTGGTTGGTGATGGGCCAGTTGGCTGTCAGACTGGGAGAATGGTCAAGGCCCCCAGAGAATCCCAGGACTGGCTTGAATGAGAGGCAATTTCACTTGGAGCAAAAGGGAAGGGGTTCCCAAGGAGTATAGGAGGGAATATGGATGTCTGCTTTTCCTGGGGATGGAAGATAGCAAATAGACCCAGGAGTCATGGACCAGGGAAGGGCAGCTCTTTATATTTTTTCCTGTTTCTCTTCCTTCAGAAAGGAAGAGAGAGCAAGTCACCACCAGAACAGGGAAGAGGAAACTCTGCCCTTCATGGGCTGGCAGAAGGCTCACTCTCACATCACACTTCATCCCAAACCCTCCTCCCCTCACCCACTCTCCCACCCAGAGCTCCTAAATTAATCCTAATTTGACTTTGCAGAGCCCACACTGCCCCCAAATTTCCCTTAGTTCTTCAATCATCCCACCCTATTTTCTTATGCCCCTTTGGGCAGCTGTTTCTCCCAGAATGAAGTACTCCCCGCCGCCTCCACCATCACTCGTGCAAGTCTGTGCAATCAGTCAGGCTTTCCCAGCAGCCCACCCTCCTTCCCCACACCCACAGACCCCCAAGCCTCCACTCCCCACAGCCAGCACCAGAAATCCACTCCCCCCACGTACCACAACATAAGAAGGAACACAAAGACCCACCTCCCTCTAAAATTCCTCACTCCTGTCTAAACTAGAAGCCAATTTCTTTTACCCCAGACTCTAGAAGCCAGAAGCCCCACCCTCATGCAGCTCTATATTCATTTCCTCTCCTCATGGTCAAAGACGGCAGCAAGAACCACCTTGAAAATTTCCCTTTGAGGAGATGTCAGCGGGGCTGAGGCAGCTTCACCCTGTGTGACAGAGATGCTGGGACACTACTGCTTGATGTCCATCAAATACTAAACTGCAAGCCCAAGAGTGTGACTGTGAGAAGGAAAGGTCTTCTGGGGACAGACCCATTAGTTAGAGAGCTGTTATAACCAGTGGGCACAGGACTAATTCAGTAAGACAATTAATAAGGGCCTTGTATAATTAAAAATAACAGAATTCAATATTTAGCAGCTAGGAGTTCTGAATGACCAATATTAATTATTAGTGATGCAGAAGCAGTTTACCTAGCAGGAAGACAAGAGTCTAACTGCAGGTACAGAGACTGGACCTCCCGTACAGAGACGGGATAACACATGGTACAAAGACTGGTCCTATCGGCCAGTAGGACTGTTGGGAAATGAACAGGCCAACTACTCAGGGCAAGGAAACACTAGCTGCATGACAGCTACACCCATGGCACCAAAACAGGTGCAAGTTTGCTGACACCACTGCACCAGTCAAACGAGACAGGGGAAAAGAGGCACTGCAGGTAAAAGTCCAACTTCCACTCTTTTGAAGTTAGAACTGGCTGTAGAAACTAAAATAAGGAAAAACCCATTTTCAACTTTCATGGACAACTTCATCTTTAACAAACAGAAGAGTGAATTAAGAAACAAGACTGAGAGGGAAGAGCTGTGCATTCAAAGCCTGGGCCTCCCACTGCTGTGTCAAGAGATCCTTGCTTTCTCTGACAAACAGCGACATTGCGGTGGATGAGACAGGACTCCTCTAGATCTAGAGAGTGCAGATCCAGAATGCGGCAGTCATGCCCTAGCGGGCAACTGAGGCCACACACTAGAGTGGAGGCTCCACCGGCACCCAGCTTGCGCCCATGAGGCAGCAGCCCACACCTTCCCAGATGCTAGAATCTGGAGAGCTGGGGCTTCAGACTAACAGCTGGGCAAGGAAGGCTTTGCCCCAGCCACAGAAGCAGCTGGAGGGCCCCTGGAGGACAGGAACACATGGAGGACCATGTGTGATGAGGGAGGAGGACATCAATCACAGAGGGAAGAGGTCAGTGACTACAGCAAGTGTAACTTACCACGACCAAGGGCCTTTGGACAAAACCTTGCCCCATCTCTACCTTGAAGTCTCGACGTAGCTCCAGCCCCTCAAGAAAGTCAAGAAGGGGTTTATACACACAAATCACAATCTGGATGAAGGCAGTCTCTATGGAGCAAGAAAAACTCAGGACAAAAGAAAGAGGACTTGGATAAGATGGCCCCACTTTTTCAAGAGACAGCAGAACATTTAGATGGTTCAAGACATGGGGACATCTGAGAATGGCAGGACCATAAGGCAAATGACAGACCCTTTAGCACTGCACACCAAGGACGACAGCCAGGCCCTCCCAGGAGGCAGAGGAATGGAGTCAGACAGACTCTCACCCTCCAACTCCCACAGGATAGCCTTGGGCCAGCTCTTCAACTTGCTTTTCCCTCATTGGTGAATGGAAGTATCTCCCACTCCACAGGATTGTTAGAAAAGTTAGGTGAGATACAAAAGAGAAACGAGACCCTTGAACTTGGGGGCCCATGAACGAGAGATATGAGGGTGCGATCTGATCAGTGCTGTAAGAAAGGGACAGATCCTGATGAAACTCCAAAGAGAGGGCGGGAGCGTAAAGGAAGGACTTTTTCCCAGAAGACAACAGTAGTTCCGGGCTCATATGAAATAATTAGATCTGCTAATCTGTCCAAAACCTCACCAACTGGCTTCAAGGCAGAACCCAAAGGAACCAGCAAAACCACTAGAAAAACAAACAAAAACACTCAGGTTCTGGTATTAAGCCCTCAAGGGGAACTTCCCTGGTGGTCCAGTGGTTAAGAATCTGCCTTTCAGTACAGGGGACACAGGTTGCATCACTGGTCGGGAAACTGGGATTCTACATGCCCAGGAGCAACTAAGCCCACACGGCAACTACTGGGACCACACGCCACAACTAGAGAGTCCGTGCGCGGCAACTAAGACACAACGCAGACAAAGAGAAGCACTCAAGGAGCTCACCACCTAGAAACAGAGAAGAGAGGAACACAAATTAACACACAGGTAGAGTGTGGTGACAGGGCCAGAATACAGCGAAAAGGGAGACTGGCTGGGCAGGGGCGGGGATGGCGGTGGGGTGGCTCAAGAAAAGCCTTACAAAGGTGGTGAGATGGGCTGGAAAACCCCACAACTAACAGTAAAGGCGGCAGCGAGCCCACGATGCTCACGTGGTGCCAAGCCCGGGGCATCACCTCAGTCACTCCTCAAAGGCCCCTCTCACCTCACACTGGTTGCGTAACTTGCCTCAAGTCACTCAGTGACTTGAACCCAGTCAGTCCAATTCAAACCCCAGCTCTAGGGTTTCACCCGGTGGAAAGGAGGGTGAATGGTGGTGTCCTCAGGGAGCACTGTGGAAATGAAGCGGGCAGCTCAGGAAGCCGGTGTAGACGGGGCATGCCCAGCAGCACAGTTAGGCCCTGAGGCAGGGTGTGTGACAGGCTGAGAGACCCGGAGGCCGAGCCATAAGGCGGGGGAGGGAGTCCCAAGTGCCTGCCGGACCCCATCCTTGGAGGACTCCCTCCTTGGGGTACAGGGGGCCTCCATACAAGGCACAGCCTGATAGGAGCTGGGTGGGAGGAAGCTCCACATAATACGTCAAGGGCCAGCTTATCTCCAGAGCTGGTGCTGGTTAGCTGGTCAGAGATGAAATGGATTGGCACTTGGCATGTATGGTGGGGAAGGCACACTGGTGTCTGAGGAGAATGTGCCCAAGATTAAAAATAGGCCTCAGGGACTTCCCTGGTGGTCCAGTGGATAACATGCCATGCTCCCAGTGCAAGGGGACCAGGTTTGACCCTTGGTTGGGGAACTAGATCCCACATGCTGCAGCTAAGCCCGAGCACCACGTGCTCTAGAACTTGCTCTACATAGCTAGAGAAGTTGGCAAAGACCCAGCGTAACCAAAAAAAAAAGAGAGGCCTCAGGGAATCCTCAGATGGAATCATTCTTGCCAAGATCACCCAGGAGACACCACTGGGCAGAGTCCTCAAGCCTGGATTCAGGGGGAAAGCAGAGCAAAAGCAGGTGTGGTCTCAGCCAGGCTCCCTCTGGCCCTGACTGCACTGTTCCAATAGGTTCTGGATGATTCCAGGAGTCACTATCTGGTTCAGGGGAGGTGGGGAGAAATTCTGCCTCCTTCCAGTCTTAGGAGCTGGCCTCCTGACCAACACCCAAAGCTGACGAACCAAGAGGAGGAAGGGAGGAGACCCCCTCCATGTAAGTTCTGGGCCAGGCTGCCCCCCGGTGGCGGTCCCCCCATTGTTCTAATCACTTGGGGAAAACTACATGAACCCCAGTGCCCTCCCAGAGGCTGGGGCAGATGTCACTTCTCACATCACCCCTGTCCTTGCTCCTGGCCACTCCTGACCCTACATTACCCCTCAAATCACAAAAGGATCTTTCCAGTCCCAGAACGCCACGAGGCCCTTGTCTGCACCATTTCTTCTCCTCGGCACTACCAACACTTGGGGCCAGATCGTTCTTTGCTGTGGGGCTGTCCTGTGCACTGGGAGATGTTTAGCAGTATCTTGGCCTCCACCCAGTAAATGCCAGTAGCACCCTCCCCAAGCTGTGACACCCAAAATGCTTCCAGACATTTCCAGAACCTCCTGGGGGCACCCCCTCCCTCAGTTGAGAACCAGGCACTTAAAAGGCCTGGGGAGGATAGACTTGGCAATGAATCCAGAGCACAGCCATCCCCCTGATGGTCACAATGACCCAAAAAGAGCTGCAGCTCACACTTAAGGATGTGAACTTGAGTCAAATACATCTCTCCAGAAACCCCTTCTAAAAAGACCTCTCAATCAAAGTCTTGAAGCAGATACCCCCTGAGCCCCGAAGGCTTGTGTTTGGGTCAGTATGACCTGACTCCGCTCTGAGCCATCTGGTAGAGCCAGCCAGGGGAAGTGGTCTGCATCCGTCACCAGCTCAGACCCAGAACTCTGTGAGTGCCGGAGGAGGCTACTGTGAGTCCCTGTCCATCCTGGTGCTGCGGAGGCCAGGCCTCACCACCTATAGGTGGCTTTCCCACCTTCCCTGGTCACAGCCTTGCCCACTTGTCTGTGTCTCTCGAGTTCCTAGAACATTTAAGATTCTTGCCACTTAGCTGGCGCTTGTGTGCACCATTGGCTCTGATCACTTTTAGCAGACTCATCCTGTCTCCTCAAGAGCCAAAGGGCTGGGAGGGTGGGACCATGTCTTTCCCCTCAGTACCCTGTATAGGACTTCCCAGGTGGTGCAGTGCTAAGAAACCCTCCTGCCAGTGCAGAAGACACAGGAGACTGGGGTTCAATCCCTGGGTCAGGAAGATCTCCTGGAGAAGGAAATGGAAACCCACTCCAGTATTCTTGCCTGGAAAATCCCATGGATAGAAGAGTCGGGCGGGCTGCAGTCCATGGGACCACAAAAGAGTCAGACATGACTGCACGACTGAGCACACATCCTGTATAGATGGACAATGTATTGGCCAGAGGACACACGGGTAAGGACTCTGGGCTTGCAGTGTGTTGCCAAAGACAGCACCAGGTGACAACACCTGTCCTGGGGAGAGAACAGCAGCAAGAAGGCAACTCTGCCCAGCCCTGCAGTAAACAGGGTGACGCCACAGGACAGCCCTCCAGCCGGCTCAGGGGACGATGCGGCTCTTTGGAGCTTGGGGAGCACTGAGAACAGATGCCTGGGTGGGAGCCCGACTACTGCAGGGAGCAGCGGCTTGGAAAGAGCAGGTGGATTAGTCACGGTGTCCCGACAGCAAGAGGAAGTCACCACTGAGAGGGATGCCCCATTAGATCGTGACTCAGTGGGTTGAAGAGGAGCAGGTAAGAACAGTGTGAGGTCTGACAGCCCCTGCCCCCCAGGAGCCTTCAGTGGGAGGAAGGAGAGGAGAAGAAGGAAGTTGCCAGTGATGGTGAAGAGGAGAGACAACAGAAGTTCATTCACCAAGAAGTTCAGCCAGAACCAGGAAATAAGAGAAGGTACCGAGTGAGAGAAGAGCTCCAAACCAGCCCAGATGGTGCCTCCCAGGCCTCAGGGGTTCCACGGTCCTGGCTGCACTTAGCCTGCTGGAGTGGAGCTGGGAAAGCATCCCTGCCACCAGCCACGAGAGAAAGCGGTGGACCCAGAGAAAGGGACCAGCAGGAGCCTGGCACCCGGGTGCCTGGGGCTCCCAGGCACCCAGCAAGCAGGGCAAGGAGTCCGGAGGCAGAGGCGGGAGCCATCAAGGATGCACAGCAGCCTTATCTGCTTTCAAAAAAGGCTCTGGTTTGGACCACGCTTGAGGCAGGAACTTCTCAGGGCTGGACACAAGCTATGGGGGCTGCTGTCGAGCAGTAGCCTGGCCAGAGAGAGTGCTTCGCCTGCTGCAGCCTCCCTGCACCTTGTGAGAGGCAAGAGCTACTGAGGACAGAGTCAATGCCCAGAAGCATCGGCACTCCTCCAGGGTGGGGGGCGTCTGGAGACGCTGAGAAGAGCCCTGTCCTGACTGCAGGGACCGCCCCCCAAGAGTCTCCTGAGCTCCTGCAAGGGCAGGCCTGGAAGCCACAGCAAGACAGTCAAGAACCCCTGGGAGAGCCTGCGCCCCTTTGGAGGAACAGGACGGGACAGGAGAGAATTGGGGTGCTGCCAGAGGAGAGGCAGGACCAAGCACCTCTCCAGCCGGTTCCCTGCTCACACCTGCTGCCCCGACCCTGCTGAGCCCAGCCCCAAAGGCCCTGCCTAGCCCAGCCCCAAAGGCCCTGCCTGAGGGCAGGCCACATCCCACCCCATGTGTCCTAGACTTTCTGCCCTAACTGGACACCTGCCCCTCCAGGGTCTGGCCAGTGTCTCCCCATCCCAGAGCACTCCCAGGGCCCATCATTCAGGTTCTGTCTCATCCCTCCATGTCCTGAATCGCCCTGCTGCCAGTTCACCTGATTTTTCAGCCCCAGCCCTTGAAACCTCAGCACCAAGTCACCAGCATCAATCCTAGCCCAGCCCTTCCTCTTCCCCCGGGCTCTGGCCCTGGACAGCTCCGCAGCCTCCTCCCTAGTGTGGATCCTGGTCCTTGCAGCCTGCCGACTGCGGCCACACTCCTGGCCCCTGCCAGCCCACCCAAAGCCTAAACATCCTTCAGAACCACACCCTGCCACCCAGCCTGAGCCTGGCCCCACATCCTGGTGGCCTCGCTCCCCACTCCCATTCTGCCCCAGACGCCGCTGGCCCCGGCCTTCTTCCTGCTCCCCCTACCTGGCGCAGGTTTCGAGTGACCCGGACATCGTGCCAGGCGTTGTCGTTGAACTTGCCGTTGACGGGTTCCACCAGGGCTTCAAAGGCTCCCGAGCCCAGGTTGATGACGAGCCAGACCGCCCCGGATTTGAGGGACAGGTTGACGTAGTCGGCCGACTTGCCCGTGTGCAGCATCAGCCCATTGCGCTGCAGGGTGCGGAAGGCCAGCATAATCTCGTCCGTGCTGCTCTGGATCGGGTTGTGTGACAGGTCGTAGCAGAAGAACTCATTGCCCTTGAAGGTCGCCACAAACTCTTCCTTGCCTGGATGCCACCGTGGAGAAATGGAAGAGGGCTGAGTGGCGTGGGCACTCCAGACCTCCCTCTTCCCCTCCAGCCGGGGTACCCAGAGCCTCTCGATCCCAATTGCAAGCTATAGGCTCACTCTCCTCCCTCCACTGGCCCCCTCCTCTCTGGACCCCGCCATCTTTGCTGTCAGAAGCAGCTTCCTCCACGCCTATCTCCAAGGCAGGAGGCTGCTAAGTGGCTCTCACACTGACAGCTGACAATTAAGCTGCCACAGGGCCAGGCGAAGCAGACAGAAGCAGGCAGCCTCACCGTCTCCTCCCCCACCAGCCCTCCCCCAGCCACTCCCCTTAACAGAAAGATGCGGAAGAGAGACAAGAGGCTGCACCTGAAGTCTTCCTAGAGTGTCCCCCTATGGCGGGGCACCAAGGGTCTCCTGAGTGCAGCCCACTTCCCCCTCCTGCCTCTTGTCCGGTGATGGCCATTCTCACTGCCTGGGAACAGTCTCAAGCCTGACCACCTGGGATGGGACTAGCAGGCCTGCTTCATAGCACTGAGCAAATGGAGAGAATGGGGTGGGGGGGCAGGGGGAAGACACATGGGAGGGTGATGTGGGTGACAGATGTCCCAGGGAGCAGGGGGTGGGGCTTACACAGGAGGCCACCGTGATGGCTGTCACCATCCCCCCCAACTTCCTAGTCCAACCTGAGAGGACAGTGTTGACAGGTCCTAGATTGAGCGCCTCCGAGGGTGGCCAGAGGGCAGGTGTAGGACCCATGTGCCAGGAGATGACTGGAGGCAAGATACACGGGCAGGCCTGGCTCTCGTGTGTGTGTGTGTGTGTGTGTACACCCAGCACAGGGCTCCTTTCACTGGCACTCTTTAAACAGAAGTGAAAACAATTGGAAGGGCCTTAGGGGCATTTAGCTTTCTACAAATGGATGACAACGGCTTAGTGGTGGGAAGGTGGTGTCCTAACCCTACACCTTCACGAGCCAGAGCCCACATCCATTGAGGGAAGAAAACGGGCCGTGGAGTCAAGGGAGCACAGAGGACCTGGACTCTGACAGCGACTCGTTTCTCCTTCCAGCTGGGCCCACCCATCTCGCAGGTGAGGCTGGGAGTGAGCAAGACAGCTGGCGGAGGGCCTCCGTGGAGGGCGGGGTTCTTCAGCACAGGCCCCCAGGCCCAGGAAGAAGCGGGGCATTCGGCCCTCAGAAGGCACCTGCCCGAAGTATGCCAGGCCCCATCATCAGCACGGCATGTGGAAGCCTGGGCTCTCTGGGTGCGCCTCCTGCAGATGTCTCTCCCCTGCACAACAGCCCTGCTCTCCCTCCGGGCAGGCTGCCCGCAGACTCAGTCCTCACTGCCTCCGGATGCCAAGGCACCAGCTGCTGCCCCAGAGCCTGGCACGGCACTGCTGCAGCTGGCGAGGCCCGGTTTCCTGAGGCTGTGGGGCAGCAATGGCTGGTGGGGCACGGGCCACATCGGGACAGCTGGAAGCCCCACTCTGCCCACCTGAGGGCTCCAGCAGAGAGGGCCAGAAAACAAAGAGGAGGAGATAAGGAGGGAAAAGTAGGGAAGAATGGTGATGTGGAGGCAGGCCACATGGAGAAGGAGAAAATGGACCACAGGGGACAGAAGGGGTCTGGAGACAGCGCAGAGCTGGGAGCGAGCAAGAGGTGATGGGGAAGCAATCTGGATAAAGACAAGCACTAACTGGGAAGGGACAGGTAAGGGTGATGGAAGAGGGCCAGCAAGGAAAGGGGGACAGAGACCTCTAGGGAAAGGACGCCAAGGCCTTGCTGTTTCCATAGCAACCAGGCCTGCTGCCCAGGCACTGGCAGAGCCGGGGGCTCAAGGACCAGAAAAGGGAACATGTTTGACCTTGAGTTTGCTCCACGTCCTAGTCTCTCCCGAAAGCCCAGCCTCCCCTCCCACTCCCTCACCTTCACTGCAGTCAAAGAAAATATTAAAAGGAGAGTCAAACAGAAAGAAAGGAAAGAATAAGGCAACCACGTGGAAAAGTGATTGGAACAGAACAAAAGAGCCCGGTGAAAAGGAGAGAGGCGGGCCTAGAGCCGGACCCCGGCTGCCAAGGCAAAGTGGAGAAACGAGGCCATTCCTCGACTCTTCCGGGCTCTGCTCAGGTCTCCTGGGAGAGGAGCCAGGGTAAACGTGTCCTCCATTGCCTGTCCCCGCCAGAGACCCAGCAGGCCAGGGACGGGAAGAGGCTTGGAGCAGCCAGAGGGAACCTGGAAGAACTGGAGGAGAGCGACGGAGAAGAGATGAGTAAATGTGAACCAGAAAATCCAAGAACGGTGGGAAGGACAGACAAAGACCGCCCTGGGGTGGGGAGGAAGCAGCAGGACCTCTTGGGATTGGTGGGGATGCGGGGCGGGGGGGGGGGCGGTCTGTCAGGTAAGCATGTGGGGGTCGCCAGGCCCGCTGAACTCCCAAGAGCATGAAGCCGCTCTGAAAAGAACGGGACCTGAAACAGCAGGGGGCGCTCGCTCCCATCCCGCCGTGTGGACGCCCCGGAACTACAACTCCCAGCATCCCTTGAATATTACCGCTCCTAACCGTCCCTGGCACAGGCAAGGGGTCACTGCTGACACTCGTTTGTCTCCCAGGGTCGGGGAAGTGGAGCCCCACCAGTGTCCCCAGTCAAGCTGGATGTAGCTGGAGACCAGTTGTTAGGGTCCTAGACCTCTAAAGGCCGTGAGGGGCAGAGCAGCCGCCTCCTTTTCAGGCCCTGCTCAAAGCCCTCCTCTGGGAAGGTCTCCAGCCCCCTCAGCCCCTCCCTGCTCTCAAGCACTACAGCTGTCTGTTCTGCTCATTTGGCACTTACTGCCTAGTAACATCTTGTACTGCTCCCTTGAGAGGAAGTATGATGTGAAAAAGAAGACCTGGGCACTAATGCTGGCTCTTACACCAGCTTTGTGACCTTGGCCAAGAGGCAGCATCTGTAAGGCCCAGCTTCCTCCTCAGGACAAAGATCGTCTGCCTACCTCCCAGGTTGCTGTGGGCATCTAGAAAAAGACTGGATGGGGTGAGGCTTCCTAAACTGTAAACCATTCCACAAATAAACGACTCGTGTTACCGGGATGTAACGTTCTGTGTGTGTGCGCGCTGCCTCTCCCTCTCCATCAATGAATAAACTAGCTCCTCTGCACACAGTCTGCACTCTGCCTGTACTTCGCACGTACCAACACTGTACTGTAGTTATTTGTTAGAACGTCAATGAGCCCCTTGAGAACAGAGCCCATTCGCCCATTTAAAATAAATCTGCTGAGCACACGCCTACATATGTGCCAGGAGCCGTGGAAAGCACCGGGGGTATACGAACGAAAATACCCCATCACTGTCCTCAGGGAGCTCGGTTGAGAGGGGGAGGCAACCAGGTAAAGTGACAGTTACGATGCCGTGTGGCGAGTGATATAATGAATGTGCAGACAAAGGGAACACCATGCAGAGTCTGGGGTTTGCCGAGGGAACTTGGGGGAGACTTCCAGTGCGGGTGGCCTAGCTACTTTTTCGAGAGTCAGCTGAAAGAGATACCAAACGGCTGGGGAAGAGGGCAGAGATGGCAGAAATCCAGGCCAACAGAACAGCACGTTCTAAAGAACAGGACTTGACAGCCCTAGGGCTTGGCACCCACTGGAGCTCCTTGAGGGGTTGCTTCTCTGCCCTGCAAACTTCTTAGGAAAAGATTCTCTTAAGAGATAGCCTTAGTGCAGGAAAAATAAGGAGCTTGAAACCTACAGCCCTGAGACAGGATAAAGGGCCCCAGGCTGGCCTCAGGGGCATTGGTGAGGTCAGTCTCATCTGTAAACCAAGGGCCACAAGCCCTTCCACTGGTGGGGCGTGAAGGCTCACTGAAGTGACGCCTGTGTTACATATCTATTAAAAATGCCAATGTCTTCACCAGAATCCCCCTGGGCTGACACCGAGCGTGCCGTCAGAATGTGACGGTTAAACGGGGTGTCGAACCTGCTGCCCAGCCACTCTCCCAGGGAAACAGGTACTCTCAAGGCATCCCTGTTCTTTGGCCTAAACAACTGCCACAAGAAGACCTCTGTGTTCTAGAAATAGGTCATCAGGACAACAGGGCTTTGGGAAAGAGACGGAGTTCTGTGGCCCTTCACACCAGGGCAGGTACTACGGGTGCGGGGTTGACCTCAGAGCCGGTAGAAGGCGCGAGGCCTCTGTTGACTCTGCTGCCCTCCAGGAAGTGAAGTTGGCCTGCGGGGGTGGTAAGGGCTGGGCTCTCTGGGGACTGTGGGGTCACTGACCTTTTGACGGCTGGTGCACATCGCCGGCTCCTCCTCTCCCGGCCCCCCCCTCGGAGAACAGTAAGGACCCTACTGGAGAAGCAGAATTGGGGAGTCAGGCACAGGGGGCTAGCCAGGCAGTCCCACCCCAGCCTTGAGGTGATAGAGGGCCCTTTCCAGGGCAGAGTGCCTGCCTGGAGGTACAGTGGGGGTAGGGGTGTGCTCTGGATACTCATTTGCTTCAGGGCCTCCGGGGAAGGAGCTGGTTGACAAACCAAGAACACCAGCCCCACAAACCCCATCACACTCACAGCCACGGATTCCACCCCTCGCCCAGGGCTGGGGAGATTGGGATGGAGGAGCAGAGGCCTCATTGCTGGTTGAGGAGCCCCTTCTGCCCGACAGCCTGCCAACGGGACAGCCCTCTGGTCCTGGGGGCCCTGAACGTCCACAGCCACTCTCAACCCCGACCTTCTGGGCCAGGTTCCTGCTCTTCCACTCGTGCAAGCTTGACACAGCACCCCCTCTTCCAAAACCACCTCCGTTCCCACACCAAACCCCTCTTCTGTTCTCTGCCCATATTCAAGGCAAGCCTGGTTCTCCCTCTACACCTGTTCGTTTATTAGTGTGTGCTAGTAAATGAAGGTTGCCCTCGTCCACTTCTTGGCCAGTTAGCCCGAGGGGCTTCCCAGGGGCGGGGCTGCGCTCCATTTGCTCCTGGTCCTTGCATGGTGCCCTCAGCAGGGCTGTGCACACGAGCAGGTCCTGCCAGACCGAGCTCACCGTGGGAGCAGGAAGGCCTTTCTCAGGGAGGACATCTCGCTCCCCGGTGCCCAGTCCCCTGACCCTGGGCCTCCTCTCCAAAGTCCCCACAGTCACCACATCTGGGCCCCAGGCTGCCTTGAGCTCTCCGCCCATCCCGACCAGGGTCTCCCAAGCACCACAGCTACCACCAGCCCCTAGGAGATGGTTCTTGAGGGGAACTCAAAGATGGAGTTTAAAAGTCCCTGTCTGGGCCCTGATTCCAACCCCAGTCCCCAGAAATAAAGCTAGAATAATGCCTGAGCTGTGGCCTTTCGGGGGTGGGGTGGGGGTGGGGGCTTTAGGGATCCTTCAGGCCTTCATCTATAACAATGGTAAGCCATAGCCGGCATCTCCAGAACCAGGCACTGAGAGGCAAGAAGGATGTGAATCGACCAGCCAGACCCTGACTACCCACTCGGGACTTCCTCCTTTCACACATTTCTTGTCATAATTTCACATCCCTGCATGAATTCCAGGTCTCTACCGCCCCAGGCCTAAATCCATCACATTCCAGATCTCAGTCTCTCCCCACAGCCCAGCCTGCATCCTGTAGGCCTCTCCTGTCTACGGGCTAAGACCCTCACCCCATCTCTCTGGAAGGTGAGCCCCGACAGAGGACCACCTGGGTACGGGAGCAGTGCCTGAGGGTCTGGGAGGGAGTCAGTGACAGGAAGGTCAGAGCTGGGGGATCGTGGTCAGGACTCCTGGGCTCTGTCTCCAGGTTTGCTGAACACCAGGGCTTTTAAAGATGGTAAGGATTTGGTCGAAGGGAGGCTAAAAATAGCTGAGCAGTCCCAAAGGTACCACCAATTAAAGGCTGTGTAATCACTAGCAAGTCATCTCTGGGCTTAAATGCCCTCATCTGTCAAACAGGGTCAGGAGACATCCTCAAGTCACCGGGGAGGGTGTATGGGCCTGGGTGGGGCGGTAGGGGGGAGCTGTGGAAAGGGGGCATCCTACAGCAGCAGGGTGAGGGGAATGAGGCTGCCTAAAATCCTCTTCCTCCAGCCCATGCTTTTCTCTTTGTATTTGGGTTCACAGAAGAGAAAGAATGATCAGAATGAGTGGAAGGAAATAAAACACCACCATGAGAAAGAAAAAAAAAAAAAAAGCAAGATACACTATCAGGAAAACGCAAAAAAGGTGACTGGAGACAACGGCAGGAGTTCAAACATCTCTTGATGTCAGAAACCAAGGTGGGATGAGGGCGAATGGAGTGAGTCAGGGGTTAGGGGAGCGGAGAGCACACACGGGGAAAAGCCCCCCACCCCCTGCCCCAGCACCCAGTAAAATAAAGATGTGGCAGAGGAAGGGGGTAGGAAGGCAGGAAGGAGGCGGGGCAGGTGGAGGAGGGGGAAGAGGGTGGGGAGGGGGCGGGGCCAGAAAATCCAGGCGCAGGTTGGGGGCCATCCAATCCAAACCAAACCAGAACTTCAAACCATACCTTCGCTGTTTAACGTCAGGTGAGCCGGACCTTGGAAAGGGGAAGGAGAGAAAGAAAGAAAGGAGAAAAAAAAAGGAAGAAAAAAAGAAAGAAAAAGGGAAAGAAACAAAGAAAACACGAGTCATCAAAATCAGCCAGAGAGAGGGGAGAAAAAAGCTTTTGCTGCCACAATTTAAAAACCCTTTTAACTTGTGACAGACATCGGGGGGAAAGCCCCCAGCCCAGAGCTGAGGGGAGGGGCCCCGATGCCGAAACAGAAGGTGGAGGGCACGAGAAGGGGAGAGAGAGAGAGAAAAGGGGGCGGCGGAAAGGGGGACGGGGTACAGGCAGAACCAGAGGGAGGAGGGGGCAGGGAGTTACTGCACGGGGGAGAGGAGAGTTTGGTTTCTTTTTTTTTCTTCTTGCCGGGAAAAAAAAAAGGAAAAGGAGGAGAAGCATGAGGCTGGGAGGGCTGCTTTTTCCTTTTTCTTTTTTTCTTTTTTTTTTTCTTCCGGGAGGCGGAGAGAAAAAAAAACAGTCAACGAGAAAAACGATTCAGATGAAGGAGAAAATAAAACACGACACAAAAATCAAAGCCACCTGGAGAGAGAGAGAGTGTCCTGTTAGCATGGGATTGAGCTGGCAAGCGGGATCTCCACCCTCCACCCATCCCACGAGCCTGGCAGAGACGGAAGGACTGGGGCGTGAGGAGACTGGGCCTGGACGGCCTCTCCCACCAAAGGGGGCTGTGGAAAAGCCTCTATCCAGGCCCCTTCGCCCAAGCTGCACTCCCCACAGCCTTGGAATGGGTAGCAGGCACCTTGCACACCCGGGTTCTGCGAGAAAACTGGGGCTCAGGAGGACAAAGAGCAGCAGCAGGTAGGAGGAAGCAGAATCTAGGGGCATGCTGGATCAAGAAGGGGGTCTTGGGACTTCTCTGGTGGTCCAGTGGCTAAAACGCCACACTTCTGCTGCAGGGGGCCCCTCAGAAGTCGAGAAACTAAAATCCCACATGCCCTGGGGCATGGCCAAAAAATTAAATAAATAAAGAATGGGGGTCTGGGACCTTCCATGCAGAGGCCCGGGAGGCTAGGCCAGCACCCTCGGATAGCAAAGACAAAAGAGGACAGCCAGGACCCCCAGGAGGGAGCTCCCTAAGAGGCCAACACACCTCACTCAAACTATTTTATGAAAAAAACAAAACCTATTCTATGGATCCTCTTTCTCTGGCCAGGTCTCCTCTGAGGTGCCCCAAGAGCTGAATTTTGGAAATGGGAAACACCAGCCCTACATCCAAGACTGAGAGTAAGATTGATTGGGATTTTTTTCAGAGTCGCCTTGGTCCCTTGAGAGAGCCTTGTCAGCTCTGATTTGGGGGCCCCCTCGGCCTCGGGGGGAGAGACTCTGGCCCACTCGACCAGTACCCCAGTCCCTGAAAGGCACCAGTCAAAGAAAACTCCCCTCCAGAGAGGCTAGCAGCACCAGGCCCCACAGCTGAGCTGAGACCCCGGGGCTCCCCCAGGCAACCAGTCAGCCCCACCAACCTCCGCCCTCACCTCCCCACCCCTGCACCCGTGGGGTCTGACCAAGAAAGTGGGGAAGGAACGGCCTTGCAGCACCGCACTGCCCTTGGAAACCACCCCAGGGGCTGTGATCATGAGATGTGGGCCTTGCAGGTAGAAAGGCAGGAGCAGGACAGAAGATAGGGGAAGCGCTCCAGCTGTCCCTGGGGCAAGGCTGAGGGTCAGGATGCCTGGGTTCCAGAAAGAAAGACAGCAAAAAGGCCAGAAGGGCATGGTGGAGGGCCAAGGGCCTGGGCCCAGCGGAGATGGGCGAATGGTTCCTGCTGCCCCCTTCTAGTCTTAGGTGCCATGGGTCTCTCCCAATCTCTGGGTCCTAGGCCAGCTAGGGGAGGGGAGCACGGCCACTGAGGGCTGCCTCCGGACAGAAGAGCTCTTGGGGAGACACAGGTTTCATCCACAAAACTGGAGGGAACCCAAGTATTTGGACCGAGTCTCATTCCTTGCTCCGAATGCCCCCACCAACTGTTTCCCCCAAAACTACCATCTTCTTCCAAACCCCCTACTTGCAGGACCCAGACCCGGGGCCCTAGCCCCTCATCCAGGTCTTCCAGGCCCAAGAGCCGAGTGCCCTGTGAACCCCGCTTCTGTCCCCACAGGCCCGCACCACTGCTGGGGCAGCGGCTTCTCCACCTCGCAGACCCTTGCACAGCCCGGCTCCCCGCCAGCCTCATTAGCATGCGGCACTTTCCTCTGTCACCACGGCAACCAGCTGCTCGGTTCCCTCAGGCGTGACAGCACCAGCCATCTTGGGGAAGGGGAAGCCCGTTCCCTGCCCCCTCGTCTACCCATCTCCCCACAGCTCAGGCCAGCCTGGCCCAAGGGTGCCCTCCCTAAAGCCTGCCTCCTTACCCGGCCTGAATTCACTGCTATCCCCAGGCCCTGGCCCTCTTCCTTACACCCCTCCCTGCTTCCACCTGTGGCATCAGCCCCTCCGCCTGCCCCTGAAGAAGAGCCGGCAGTGACGGATGGCGTTACTAAGGGTCCTTTCCTAGGGCGCTTTGTCTGGCTGCTTCTGGGTCTCCTCTCCCTGCTACAAAAGGCTAGAGGGAAAGGAGCCAGGGATACCAGGATCCCCAAAAGGAGATACTTGACAAGAGCCTGGGGAGCAGGATGGCTAGGTTCCTGGGAGAAAGCTAGGCCTGAGCCACAGTGTCCAAGGACCGGAAAAGGGGGCGAAGGCACGGAGGACTCAGAAATCTGAAGGGGGACCCGCAGAGTCCAGAGTGTAGCGCCACTGAGGAGTCCCCCAGTCCACCCCCATGAAGCCACCACCTGCCAGACCTACTGCCCCACTCTCAGCCGCACCCCCTCACTCTCCTACCAGAACCCCAGGGAGGACCAGCGTCGAAAGAAGAAAGAGGGCTACAGGGGGCAAGACTGGAAGACACACAAGCAGCCACGTCACAGAGACACACAGATGCATCACATCCCTGCGTGTGTATACACACACATACACACACACACAGCCACAAACACACACCCCTGCCCAACCACTGACATGCAAGGCCTCATCCAGACCAGCAGGCCACCATGGTGTCCCCAAGAGACGGCTCAGTGGGCTCAGTCCCCACTGTCCCCGCAACCCAGCTTCTCTCTTGGCCCTCTAGTCTACTTGTTTGGAGAACTGTTCCCTGTTTTCTCCCCTTCAGCTCCAGGCCACTGCTCCTCCCCTACCAGCCCTCCGGCTTCTTCTCTGGCCTGGCTGTTCCCTGGTGCTTCTCCCCTTTCTGCCCCTCCCTGCGCTGCCTCCTTCCTCTTCCTGCTTCTACTTGCCCCCCCTCCTTCCTCTGGTCTGTCTGCCCCCTCTCCGCAGGCTCTCTCCTCCACCCTTTCCCCCTCTTCCTCTTGCATCTCTCCCTCTGTTCCGGAGGAGACTCGACATCAAGAGCAAGTAAAAGTCACATCAGCACTAAATCTTATCTCCGGCCCTCAGAAGGCTGCGTCCACGCAGACGCGCACACTCTCTCTCTTACACACACCCAGAGGTAAACACTGACACACGGAGAGACAGGCCCAGACAGGACAGATGCAGACACAGATGCAGACGCTCTACAGAGGCTCCAGAGACACGGGCCACAGAAGACGGGACGCTGGAGGGGCACACAGCTCCGCACACACTCAGATGTGTACACGAGTGCACGTGTACAGACATGCACACAGATACAACAGAGCTGCATGAACACGTGTGCACACAGGTTCACATACACACACGCATGCACACATGGGTGCCTGCCTACAGGGATCAGGGGACCTGAGGACACTCAAGGAGAAGGGACATCGGGGAGAAAGACGAGCCAAACGTGGACACCACGAGGGAAGGTGGATTCCAGCCCCACACTCAGCCAAGCCCTCCTTGCCTTTCTGCCCGAGACTCCTGCATCCAGGGCAGGGTGGGCTGCCCACATGCTTCCCAGTCCCGCTGCTCCAGGAAGAAAGTATGGGACAGATTTAGTGACCGGGATCCTCTTTCCCTCCCAGCCCCCTGCCTGCCCTCCCGTGGGGGCCGCGTGAGCTCCACTGCAGCCCTGCCTTCAAGCTTGGACCATCCAACCCAGTCTTTTCTCCCTGATCTGGTCCACCTCGAAGAAAGAAAAGAAACACGGAAAAGCACAGTGAGAGGAGAAGGTTCAGAGAATGACAGGAACCCAGAGGGACCCCGGGGCAGGACAGAAACAAATAAGTCCAGGAACAGAGCCCTGGAGAAAAAGAGAGGCAGAGACAAAAACCAGAGAGAGGCAAGGCAAATGAAGCAGAAGACCGGGCAAGAATGGACAGAGAGACCCTGAAGCGAGGCACGCTCGGTGCCCTTGCCTGGGCCTGGGCTGAAGGAAGAAGCAGACCAGCCTACCTACTCATGCCAGCCCAGGGGACAGGGGACTGCAAGTGTGTCAAAGAGGAGAAACGGCCACCAAGCGCACACACTCTGACCCAGGGGCCTGACCCCCTACCCCTGGCCTGCACTCTTCATACCCCGGAGTGAATTCTACCTGAGCACCACCCCCAGGCCGTGGCAGTATGGCCCTTCTACGCTTCCTCCCCTGGGCTGAGCAAAAACATATCTTCTCAGTCATTTCTGGACACTTGTGAATCTTCAGCCCCACCCCTCCAGCTCCACTCCCAGTCTGGTCTCCTCTCAGGGAGGAAGACAGGCCGGTGGGCAGAAGCGCTGAGGACAGGCAGTGGAAGGACTGGCCCTGCCAGGCAGTTCTCCCCAGCAGACCAGAAAGAGGGGACAGGTGAGGGGTGGGGCCAAGGCAGCCAAGAGGACACCGTTCCCTGGGCACCCCCAACATGGGCAGGGGAGGGGGCCGCCAGGACCCCCAGCAAGTGATCCACCACTCCCAGCGACCAAGAGGTGTCACTCACCTTCCATGGGGTGCTCCTCTATAGGCCAGCGAGGTTCAGGAAGGGGGAGGCAAAGAGAGAGAAAAAAAGAGGGCCGTTAACGTGGGTACTAAGGACAGGGCTCCACGTGGAGTGATGGGAGGTGGGTTTAAGGTCTTCTAGCCCGCCCAGGCCTGGACACAAGTCACCCAACCTGGAAGGCCCCTGGGGGATGAGACAGAGACCAAGCTGTTCCCTGAGTTGGCACCTCACAAACAGGGTCACACAGCCCAAGGGGACCTGAGCCTAAGTCACATTTCAGGAAACTGAGGCCCAGGACAGGGAGGCAACTGTTCAAGGTCACGTGGAGAATCGGAGGCCAGGCCAGGAGCAGCAGTCAGGTGCCCAGCCTCCCCCAGCACGCTCCTCCCTGCACGCCACCGCATCTCAGAGACAGATGGGGACACGCTCACGCAGGGCTCACCCTCACTGACACACTGACACACATAGGCACTTAGTGATGCAGAGACATGTATAATCTCTCACACAACACACACCTGAGGCCTTTGCACACTCAGACCCAACCGTGCTCCCCATCACCACCCTTGGGGTTTGGGGATTAGTACACAGCTTCTGTCGCAAAGTGCTGCACGACTCCCATCCCAGTCATTCAGCCTCTCTGAGCCCCCAGTGCCTCTCCAGGGTGGAGACGGGTGGACTAGGACCCCTCTAAGGCCCCTTCTGGCTCTGGTTCTGCAATTCTGGGATAAATGACTTTTCAACAGCTGGCTAAGACAAAGTGCCCCCAGGCTGGATGGGCTACTTCAGTGGTAGAAGGGGGTCAAATTTCGGGGGGCCAGACTGAACCCACCCCTCTGTCATGCCACAGCCTTTGGGCAGTCAGCCCTCACCGCTTAGAGGCCTGCCTGAGCCTGTCCCTCGGGCTCACCATGTAGGTCAAGAGGGAAGGAAGGAAGGGAGGGAGCCGAGAGGCGATTCCTTCAACTAAGCTCAAGAAGGTTGGGCTCACACACACACACACACGCACGCACGCGTGTGCACACACACGTGTGTAAGTGGACCCCAGGACACACATGTGCACAGGCAAACAGCTGTTCAGGACACACTCATGCCCGCACGCACACACTTTGTGTTATTGTCTCATCCGCTCTCAGGGGGTTAGGTAAACTCCAGAAGCACACTGTCATTTGTCACATCTTATACCCGCCCCCACAGTACACACACGGGCTCCATGCAGAATCAATACCCGCGCTGTGATCTAATACATAATATGAGCTGCACACCACCCCCACTCCCTCCAGGGGCTGGAGACCCACCCAATCCACCCCCACCCCCTCCGTGAGGAACACAGCTCCCTTTTTTGTCTATGATCTATCATCTCCCATTTTCTAAACCCACACACACAAGCCTGTACGTATCTACATGTGTTACACACACACTTCTCTACAACCCAGGGCTTCTTTTACCTGGCAGCCGCATCCCCCAATAGCCATGTATACAACGACTTGCTTAAATAAACTGAATCACACGACATTTATGGCAGGGAGGGGTGCTGGCTAGGAAGGGGCCCCAAGGAAAACCCTTGGGCTCTCATGAGCAGCCCTGTGTCTGGGATCACTTCGGCCCCCATGTGCTGGGGCCCTGGCCGGTCAGCACACTCATCTCTGCAGCTCCTGCACAAACAAGCAGGCTCCGGGTTTCTGGATAATCCAACATGGCGGGGATTGCAAATCCTATTCCCACCTGCCACAAATGTGGGTCATGCTATACTCAGGAAGGTGAAACAACCACGTTTAGTTTGCTGCCTGCACGAGTCCCCTGTCTCCTGGCTTCCTAGAGAGGCACCTGGGGACTCATTGGCCTCTTCTTCCTGGCTGCACTTCGCTTTCTGCTGATTCACCTGTGCCCCTCACCTGCCATCATGGGCCCCTCCAGGCTCAGCCCGTGCCCTCCACACTCCTCTCTCTTCTCCCGCCCTGCTCCATGAGAGCTCACTTTCATGGCTGAGGGACCCCCAAACCTGTTATTTGTAGCCCTGGCTTTTTCCCTGCGGGCCAGTCCTGCACCCACGGCTGTGCGCTCAGCAATCACTCAATTCCTGACATCCAGCCCCCGCTCAAGCCACGCTCGACATCTCCACCCTCTGCAACAAAGTGCCCATTTCCCTGCCTGCAGCAAAGACACTGCTTTCAACAAATGCTTCTTTTTTTTAATTTTATTTTTCAGCTGCACTGAGTGGCATGTGAGATCCTAGTTCCCAAACCAGGGATTGAACCCATGTCCCCTGCACTGGAAGCACAGGGTCTTAACCACTGGACTGCCAGGGAAGTGCCTCAACCAACGCTTCTCATGGAGTATATGCCCCACACACTGCCACACTCCAGAGATGCCATGAGTCAGTCACACATTGTGTGCCATTACACGCCAGCTTCCGGGCAACCCTCACAAGCTTGGTATGTTATCTCCCTCCTTTGCACAGAAAAGGACACTTGCCCAGGAGCACAAAATCACGTCTGCCTTTGCCCACTGCACTCCTTGGTCATCAGAGCCCCCACACTCACCCCTGACCCGGGTTCCTGCCTTAGTCTCCTGCCGGTTGGTCCCCCCACCCAAACCCAGCCTGGCTCTCTTGGTACATGTACCAGCTACACCTTACTAAGTACCATCGTGATCAATACACACGCACACACACACGCACATGGGCAGAACTTCTCAGTGGCTCAGGTACAGACCTCTTCTGTGCTTCTGACCTGCCTACAGAGAAGCGTGACCCGAGTGGCTCACACGCTGAGTGTCCTCCTGTCCACGATGGCCCTCTCCTCCTGCTAGCCTTCCCTGATCAGATCAGGCACTCTAAAAGTAGCCTTGATCTTTTTTTTTTTCGTATACCAATCACCAGGTCCTATCAATTCCAGCTTCTAAAACTCTAAAAGCTCAGCTTGACTCCTTGAAACCCTTTCTATCCCTCGATCACCATCAGGACAGCCTAAGTCCAGACTCTCCTCAGACCCTCTTCTCAGAACACTCTTAAAGGATCTCCCCCTACGTCAGTCTTTTTACCCTGTAATTCACAGTCCAAGCACCACCAAAGTGGTCCAACCAAGTCATGACTCTGCTTAGAACTCTTCAAGGCTTCCCAGGACCTACAAGATCAAGTCCAGTCTTTTTTTTTATTTTTATTTTTGGCTGCACTGGGTCTTCGTTGCTGCACCCAGGCTTTCTCTAGTCATGGCAGGGGCTACTCTTTATCACAGGAAGGGCTACTCTTTGCCGCAGTGAGCAGGCTTCTCACTGCAATGGTTTCTCTTGTTGTGGAGCATGGGCCCCAGGCGCTCAGGCTCAGTAGTCAGGGCAGATGGTCTTAGTTGCTCCACAGCATGTGGGATCTTCCCAGACCAGGGATTGAATCTGCATCCCCTACACTGCAAGACGGATTCTTAACCTCTGGACCACCAGGGAAGTCCAAGTCCAGTCTTTTTTTGTTTTTCTTTGTGTTGTTTTTAGGGGATTGTGCCGGGACTCAGCTGCAGCACACAAGAATTTTGTTGCGGTGTGCAGAATCTTTGTGGCAGCATGCAGGATCTTTAGTTGCGTCACACAAGCTCTTAGTTGTGGCATGCGGGATCTAGTTCCCTGACCAGGAATCAAACCCCGGCTACCTACATTGGGAGGGCCGAGTCTTAGCCACTGGACCACCATGGAAGTCCCAGTCCAATTTTCTTGAGAAAGTCCATTTGAGGTTTTACCACACCTCCCTCCAACCTCCCCTCCTTGCAACAATCCAGGCTCCAGCCACACCCCATTTCTCCACGTTTCCCTAATATGCCATGTGTCTATACATACTATTCCCTTGGCTGCCTGAGAAGTGGACTCCTGCTTTCAGACTAGGTCAGTCTATGTGGGTCTGTGTTCTGAGCTGATCTCCTAGCCATCCCTCTTTTGTGCCAGTTCTCAAGATGTACCTTGGCTTGTTATTTCACTTATCCGATCTCTATTGCGATTGTGTTTCCATGTCTGCTTCCTGGCTGGACTGTGAGATCTCCAAGAGCAAGGACAATGTCTCATTCATCTCTGTGTATCCAGCTGCTCACACAGTTCCTGGCTCAGAAAAAGGCAGGCCTGTGTTTGTTGAATGAATAAAAAGTTAAAAGTGAACACTCCTCACTTACCCAGCACTTTGAGTGAGCTTGACTCTTTCTGTGCACCATTTCCCTACTGTTAATACTTCATCAATAGATACCATTACTCCCTCAGAGAGATGGGGAGACCAAGGCTCGGAAAATGGAAGAAATTTGCCCAAGGCCACATTGCTGGGCAGAGGAGCAGAATCAAAATCTGAACCAAATCTGTCTGGCTTTAAAAGTTCTGATGAGCTGCATTCTGGGCCTGCAAGTCAAGATTTCTAGAAGCTGGTTTTAATCGCAGTTCTGATCTTATTTCCCATAAAGCACAACCAGGGACTTCCCTGGTGGCCCAGCCAGCAGCTAAGATGCTGCACTTCCAATCCCTGGGTTCCATCCCTAGTCAGAGAACTAGATCCCGCATGCTGCAATTAAGACCCAGCACAGCCAAATAAATAGGTAGTTAAAAAATAATAATAATAAAGCACAACCATCTCGGTCTGATACACTCAACTCACATCCTCTAGACTCTGCACTTGGGCCGTTTTCCTGGCGAGAAAGCCCTAGCCTTTCCTTTACCTCCACAAATCTCACTCAGCCATCCTTCAAGATCTAGCCAAGTTCTACCTCCTCCATGAAGCCTTCTCTGACCATGAGGGTTAATAATCATAGTAGCATTTATTGATCACTTAGAATAGTGCCTGGCACATCGTAAAGTGAAAGTGTTAATCGATCAGTCATGTTCAAGTCTTTGAGACTCCATGGACTGTAGCCCGCCAGGCTCCTCTGTTGATGGAATTTTCCAGGCAAGAATACCAGAGTGGGTAGCCATTCCTTTCTCCAGGGGATCTTCCAGAGTCAGGGACTGAACCCCAGTCTCCTGCATTACAGGCAAATTCTTTACCATCTGAGCCATGCGGGAAGACCTAAGGGTTTCCATTTGTTTTGTTCAGACACTAAGTTGTGTGTGACTCTTGTGTATGACTTGCAACCCCATGGACTGCAGCATGTCAGGCTTCCCTGTCCTTCACCATCTCCTGGAGTTTGCTCAAACTCATGTCCATTGAGTCAGCGACATCATATTTCCATGTATTCACTTATTTAGTCCTCACAACAACACGACCTCCATTTCACAGAGTAGAACACTGAAAAACAATGGGATTCAGCAACTTGTCCAGGTTCACACAGCCAGCAGTTAGCAAACCCGAGATTAAACCCAGCAGCCCGTGCTCTTAACCATTCCACCCTAGGAGGCTCTCCTTGGGAACACCTCCCTCATCTCTGGGCTCTTACAGCAGTCGCTCCCCACCCAGCTCTCTCAGCTGTCCATCGCTTTCTGCCTGGAGCTGTCTCCAACAGCAGAAGCTGTCAGCACCACAGGTATTAGATGCTAGAGCTGACAGAGTGATTCCACATATGTGACCTCATTTACTCAACTTGCATACACGCAGGTCTTGACCGCCTCCCCCAAAGGCATAAATGGTATTGTCTTGGCTAACATGAATTCAGGATTCCAGCAGATTCATTATCAAGGACAGTGATGAAGACCAGAACCAAAGAAAAGAAACAGTGCTGAGCAGCCACAACCGACATGATAACAGTTATACATTAAAAACTGTTATTTTCTCATAGGGGAGCCTCTCACACCCAACCCAGAATCCACTCTCTGTTAGTGACACACAATTCTAACATGCTGGGAATGCTGATTTCCAAGTTCACAAACAGAGAGGGGTGGGGGGTGGTTGCTCCCTGACAACTCCTCCAAAGGGCGGAGGTGGAAAAACTAGAAAAAGCCAACATAAGAACACCAAAGTACAGCAGTCTGGCATCACTTCAGGCAGGCATATACCTCAACAAAGGAAGCCCTGAGTGACAGTCCGGGGCAAATACCTGAGGGGAACCACGACAGCCTGAATCTTCCGGAAAAGGCTAAATCACCTTCCAAATGTGCTTAGGCAGGCAGGGAGGTGTGCAACATATTTTTTAAAGATTTCCATCTGAAATGTTGTAAATGGTGGTGAGTTGCGTATTTTAATGGGATAATGCCCCTCCTTTTCAGGAGGAGTTCCTCCCTGAGGGCTCCAGAAGGCTGAGAGTTTACCGATCCATTTCCACTGCCCTCTCTCAGTGGCAGAACAGCCCGCCGATAAAGATGGGAACACCCTCATCACGCACTGGCTGAAAGAAGAAGCTGTAGCCCAAGGAATCCGGGGTCATTACTGGTTTCGGATGAAACACTTGTCCCGAAGCACCTCCAATAAACCAAACACAGGTCATCCAATAAACCAAACGCAGGTCGTCCACGACACAGCTGACTGACCGCCTCTCCTTTTCAGAGGCAGCGTGGAGAAGGTGGGACCCCTCAGAGTCAGCTCAGGTTCAGATCCCAGCTCTTAATCTCAAAGGGCGGTCATGCCTTCAACATACCCAGCAGACGCCCACTAGCTGTGAGGCCCTGCTCTCTCCTCCCTTGACTGTGTGATCCGATATCCTTTCTGTTCTAACTGCTCCCTCCCAGTGTCTGCGGCCGCTGTTTTCCCTCCTCCTCCCAAATGAGCCCCCTGACATCTCTTTACCTCCTCCTTGGCCACTTCATCTGACCCTAAAGTTTCCAATACACTCTCCACACATGCGGCTCCCAGGTCTCCACTTGCAGCCCCACCTTCAACTCAAAACTCTGGTCTCACATTTCCGACTGCCAGGACACCTCTGTCTAGGAACAGCAAGACAGGGCTGTGATCTATGGCTCAAACCTGCTCCCTCTCCCAACTTTTCCCTCCCCTGTCACCCCCACCACCATCCTTCTAACCAAGCAAACCTGAAACCTCACCACCTCTGCCCGTCCATGTGGGAAAGGCAGAGTGCTACGCTTCAGTCTCCGCCACGGCTCTCAGCCACAATGCTGCCGCGGCCACAGCTGCCACCACCCTTCCTCGCCACTCCCCAAGACAGCCAAGGTTCAGGGCATCAATGTCTCTTTCCTGAACTTTCTCCCACTGATTCCTCCACCACATGACTGCCCTCCATACTGCATCTTACCCTTCACTCCCAGCTTCCAAAACACCATTCTTATTCACACACCTGCTCAAAAGTATTTTGTGGCTCCATTTACCAATACTCTACACACAGCATCCAATACACATTAGTTGAATGATTTAAGTCAAAACCTGGGGAATTTCCTGGTGGTTCAGTGGTTAGGACTCAGTGCTTTCACTGCTTGGGGGGCCTGGGTTTGACTCCTGGTCAGAGACCTAAGATCCTGCAAGCTGTGAGGTGGGGGAAAACAAACAACCAAAAAACAACCCCAAGACCTGGCCTCAAGCTGCTTCCCCTGCTTTAGATCTCACTGTCTTCCCTTCACTCTTTGGTGTCCCTGTATGGCCATGATGTGCGCTTCCCCCTTCTACACCATTGTTCTTACTAGCTCCTTTGCTTGGTGGGACCTCCCCAAACCAAGTTTACTGATCAGCATTCAAGACCAGTCTTAAATAGTATGCCTTTTATTACTGATCCCCCAACTTGGCTTCCCAGGTGTTGCAAATGGTAAAGAATCCAACTGCCAATGTAGAAGACCCAAGAGATGAGGGTTCTGTCTCTGGGTCAGGAAAATTCCCTGGAGAAGGAAATGAAAACCCACTCCAGTATTTCTTGCCTGGAAAATTCCATGGACAGAGGAGCCTGGTGGGCTATACCGCATGGGGTTGCAAAGAGTCAGACTGAGCATGTATGCACACACAACTTGTAAACTCTCCCCTTCTTCAAAATCCCAAGAGTACTCTGTTTATAATAATACTATAATTTATACCACTAGGCTTCCCTGGTGGCTTAGTTGGTAAAGAATCTGCCTGCAACGCAGGAGACCCAGGTTCAATCCCTGGGTTGAGAAGATCCCTGGAGAAGGAAATGGCAACCTACTCCAGTACTCTTGCCTGGAGAATCCCATGGACAGAGGGGCCGGGCAGGCTACAGTCCATGGAATCATAAAAAGTCGGACACAACTGTGTGACTTTCACTTCACTTTACACCACTAATTACATACCAGACACTTGTTTAATTCACACAACAAACTTGTGAGATAACCATGCTTGTTCCCATTCTGCAGGTCAGGAAAAACCAGTCTGAAGGTTAGGTATTCATGTGACTCACAGGGCTAGTGAGTAGAGAAGTCAGATTTAAACCCAGATCTGACCCTCAGGAGACAGAGCTTCACTGTCACTAAGCTGCACTGCCTCACTGCATCTTGCTGCACATGGTATGCTGTTTGCTTGCTGTTATTTCTCGACACCTTCTATGTGCCGGGCACTATTCTAAGCATTTTAAATGAATTAGCTTATTTAATTCCCATAACAACTCTGTAAGGTAGGCAGTATTGCTGTCCCATTTTACAGACAAGGAAACCGGGCAGAAAGAGCTTAAGCCCAAGGTCACTGCCCAGCCAGCCCAACTACAGAATCTGTGCTCTTAACTACACACTGCCTGCTTTTTATCTGCTTCCTCAGTTAAGCAGGCAACTCCCAGAGCAGAGTCTCCTCCACGTCTGACTCACCTACAGCCCCCAACACAAAGTTTGTCACAAAGGCGGCCTTGACAATAACCTGCTGAACTAAACTGCCAACAAACCTACCAAATACACGAGACCCATGCATCTATCTTCCTGTTAACACACGCATCACCGCTGGTTTCATTTCTCTCCCAAGTGAGGTACACACCACACCCCTGACACACCATCATATGCCTCTGTGTCCCCACTCCACTCGAGGTATTCCATGCATACTGGCACACTCTTCTTCCTTGATCACTTTTCAGCTCTTTCTCCCCACACATGAAGGACATGAGGAGGAATTCCCATGAAAATCAATGCAAAATCCCAGTCTACTTGATCCCCACTTTGGCAGACAGTCAGCAGGAATACAAACACTCAGTGACTCATACTTAGTTAGCCCTGTCTTCAATCACCTGTGGCCAGAACCCCAGAGAAAAGAAGCAGATTTCCTAGCATGGAAGTTCTCAGACAATGGGCAGGCCCAGACCCAGGAAGGCAGGAGGGGTGCGGGTGGGAGCTGTCCAAAGGATCCACCAACTAGCTGAAGGCAGATTGGTATGTCTTACACATAAAGCTAAAACTATTTTTTCTAATGTATATTTGATTAACCACAATGGCAAATGTAACATCAAAGCCATGTAAAAGCTTTCCTGAATTCACAGTAGCTTTGAGTCATCTATTTTCACAATAAACAGATATAAAAATAACTACTATTTGGAAGGGGTACTGTGAATTACTGACTTTTAAAAATGTCTTCAATCTCAGAAAAAGTTGGGGATCACTCAAAGCAGATAAGAATGAAGTAACTGTAATTTCCAGAGAGGCTTGAAGATGCTGGCCCTGATCAGGAGCCAGACCTGTTCCCCTTAAAATCTTCCAACCCCAAACCCAATACCCAAGGGGAAGCAGCTCATTCCTTTCCTCCTTGGCTGGATAAGAATGTACTAGATGAAGTGTAATGAGCACAGGATATTACAAAACCTACCCAGGAAATAAGGAACAAATGTAAAGGGAGGGAATGAGGTCATGGGTAGGAGGAGAAGCAGTGGAGCTGTCACTGAGCCTGTCGTCGCTAGATGTAAGCAGAGTTTATCAGCGTTGACAACCACCATGCCCACAACACAGAGCTGAAAACAGACACATACATAGTTCCACATACACATACAGCCTTCCCCAAGCCTAACAAGTATTCTATCAAATACTTGTTAACATCTATTCAGTCACTGAAGAAATGTTTACCAAACACCTACTAAGTGCCAAATACCATACTAGGTGCAGGGAATTCACAGATGAACATCTCTACCTTTTTATCTCAAAGAACAACTCCCTCAATGGATATCTCACGAACACACACACACACCCACAGTGGGTTAGATACACAGCTGCCTCTCCCAGCTCCAACAGAGCTGACACAAACATTTAACTGATAGACATCCAATATATATACACATGATACAACCACCACATCACACACAGGTACCCAAACACATCTCAGACACACAAGCACACAACACACATTCCAAAGCACACATTTCGTACGGCTCACTGGGAGCCTCTGGCCGATGAATGCTTTCAGGGAATGAATACAAGGACTCTGGCTGCATTTTTCATACACCCAGGCCACTTCTGCCACAGTGAGATCATGGACCAGTGGCTGCTGTGTAGCTCAAATTTCCCTTCCATGTAGTCAGAAGGGTGTGGTTCAGGGACTTCCCTGGCAGTGCAGTGGCTACGACTCTGAGCGTCCACTGCAGCAGGCTCAGGTTCAATCCCTGGTTGGGGAATGAAGATCCCACACGCTGCTGCATGGTGCAGCCAAAAAAATCATCTCTAAAAAATAATTTTTTAAAAAATAGCATGTTTCATGCTATTTTCTTAAGAAGGCTTGGAGGGGAGAGATCATAGGGACCAGAGAATCAAGTTACAGGTCATGAAAGATTCCTCATGAAGTCCAGTGTCTTACTGAGGTCTCCCATGGAAACACACGCACAGGGATACCTACACATGCAGCCACGCCCTTACACTCACATACTACTTACTCTACTAGGCACGGGACTTTATTTGCCAACAGACCATTCGCACATGATACTCACACCGCCAGACTCCCGCACCTCTGCATGCAAGCAAACACACACAGACACACAATTTCACAGTTTAGGGAGCACCTGCACTCCTTGGAGAAAAGGCGAGAAGGTGCCAGATTGACTTAATACACACAGTTCCTGAAGATACATCCCACCACCAAGAGCCACTGAAAACCTCCCTTATGTACTCCTCTACCACAACTGCAGATATACAGTCAGAATACTGGGCAAAGTACAGGCCTTCACCTGCAAACGTGGGCTACTCCTGTGGCTGTCCCCAGGTCCTGGGCAGGAGGACACTACCCGCAAAGCAGTCCCAGGGCCACACTAGTCTGTGGGCACACACACTCCTCAAAGACCCTACCTCTTGAGGGTAGACACACCCACAATGCTAAGCAGCCCACAGCTCCTAGGGGGACTGAAGGAAAGGACTGCACACCTCCGCTCCAAACGGCTGCCACACACCAGGGAGGAAGGAAGTGCCTATGCCCAGGCTCCAAACTGATGGGGAACCTCTCCCCTACTCCCCAGCCAGACCAAAGTGCCAACAGGGGCCTCAAAATCCCTCCCTCGCCCACTCCCTTAAACCTCACCTCACCCCAGGCCCAGCTCAGCCATCCTCGACCTTGTCCCCCCACCTTGCTCATCAAGGCCTCTTGCATCCCGGGTACTGGTAGAAACACCCCTTCCAGTCCTGATTTCATACCCAGTTCCAGAGTCCTCACCAGTCCTCTCCAGCCCCCCAATCTCCCTTCCACACCCCACGCTTGCAAGGGCTCCGACGTTCAAAACCAGCCTCCGCTTGCAGTCTCTCATCCGGAAGAGACGACCAGCCATTTTTTTCCCCCCTCATCAAAATCGTCGACTCTAGTCACCAACCCTGAGAGGCCTCAGCCACCCTCTCCCTCGAGCTTCATTCACTCAGAAAACACTCGCTTCCCGCCCTCCTGGCGCGTGCAGTCACCGCCTGACAATCACCACCCACCCTCGAACGCGCCGTGGGCTCTTCTCCCAGCGCCCAACGGTCTCCCGTCCGGGCCCTCAGGCGCGGGTCCAGTCGGGGCCTCTCAGGCAGGGCTTCCCACCCGCGTGCGGACCCTCAGATTGTGGCCCCGCCCACTCGTACCAACCACGCCCCCTTCTCCTAGGCCCCGCCCTCCCCGGCCCTCCCCACAGCGCTCGAAGGCCCCTCCCTCACTCACTCTCACAGGGCCGCCCCCCAACCTACCCACCGCCAAGAGTTAGGGTAGGGCCGCCCCCCAACCACCGTCCCTACTCACAAGGCCCCGCCCACACAGAGCTCTTCCACCGGCCCTCGCGGGCGCCTCACAGTCGGTCACCCATCTTCTCGCTAGTTGGCTCTCACTACACAGTCCTACCCACAGGTCGCCACGGAACCCTCCCTGGGGATACGGAGAGGCGCCCCGGATGGGCTCACGAGGCCGCGCCCACACAGGCCACGCCCACACAGGCCGCGCCCACACCGGGCCTGCCGTCAGGTCACGCCCACCCGGGGCACCCCGCCGCCTGTCCTGCTCCCTGGCTGACCACGTGCGCCCTCTCCTTGAGACAGGGGTCCTCACACGCCCCTCACAACTCGCGTGCTGGTACACACACCCGCCCTTGTGCCGGAGCCCGCGGACCGCAGGTGCCCCCCACAGGCCTGGATCCCGGGCAACCCTCCCATCCCTTACTCCCGCGTCCAGGCGCCCAGCGGCGGCTCCCCCGGGCTCACCTTCGCTGCAGAACTTGCCGCCGAAGCCCGTGTGGCTGCAGTCGCAGCCCACCTCGCCGGGGGCCAGCACGGTGCAGAGGCCGCCATTGGCACAGGGGTTGCGCGCGGGGGCGCAAAGGGGGTCGGCGGCGGCGCCGCGCAGGCCCTGGCTGCCCAGCAGCGCGGGGGGCCGCTCGCCCAGCTTCAGGTTGGCCAGGAGGCCGCGGAAGGGCGGCTCGTACTTGACGGTGCTGAGCGTGAGCGCCGAGAGTCGCACGTCGGGGGGGATGCCTCCCACGAACAGGTCGCTGGCCACCTGCATCTCGCGCCGCTTCGAGCGCACCTCGGCGGCGCGGGCCTCGCCGTCCACCGCCAGGGCGGTGCGGCGCGCGTCGCGGGTCAGCAGCACCATGTGCCAGCGGTCGTCGGCCACCGGCGTGTCCAGCTGCAGCGTGGCGGGCTCGGCGCACGAGAGCGTGAAGCGCAACCGCAGGCGCCCGTCCACCAGCAATAGCTCCAGGAAGTCGCAGTCGCCGCCGTCGTCCAGGTAGAGCAGCAGCGCGCGCGTGGCGTTGGTGCGCAGGCTGAAGCTGAGCTCGCCGCTGCTCGCCGCGCCGGCCCAGCGCGCGTAGCGAGCCCACTGCCCGGGGCCGCCGCCGAACTCCAGGCCGCCCGCACCTGCCGCGAGCGTCAGCAGCAGCAGCAGCGGCAGCGACGGCGGCCGCCACCGGTTCCCGAGCGCCATGCCTCCGGCGGCCCCGGCCCCGCCCGGCCCCCGGACCCGCTCAGGCTTCAGAGCCGCGGGTGCATGGGGCAGGGAGGGGGCCGGGCGCCCCCCGCGCCGAGCGGGGCTCCCTCGCCGGCTCACAGTGCCATGGACCCGGCCGCAGGACGAGGTGCGCAGAGGCCCAGATGCCGGCTTCCCCCGGGCGGGAGCAGAGGCGCCCCTCCCCCGTTGCGGGCTCCGACAGAAGATGGGGGAGGGAGGCCTGCGGGGAAACGGAGAGGAAAGGGTTACTGAGGAGCTCGGAGGAGGGGAGGCGTCGTCGGTGTCTGGCTCCCCCTTCACACTAGCAAGAGATGAACTGTTTCCCTTTAGAACTGGAGGAGCCACCTTGACCTGGAGAGGGTCTCGCCACGAGGATGGGAATACTCGGGACCCAGCACTTGGGGGTGGGGTGGAGAGAGAAGGAGCGGAGATAACACCCTCTAGGGGCATCATCTAGGGTTTAAGATGCAAACAGGTAGGGAGGTGACACCTTAGAGTCCAGGAGGAGCCCAGTCCAGATGCCCTCACCCTCGCCTCCTATCAGGACCAGGGGCAGCTCCTGTGGGTGAGGCCTAGAGACTCCTCCAGCTGCTGACCACAGCTCCTTCCTCTTTGAGCTACCCAAGCTCTGTGCATGGTCCCACCACCTGCCATGGGCTCTCTCTCATCAGTTCCTGATGCTGGATAATGAAGTTGCTAAATAATTCATTGGGATTAATTAAATGCCAATTCGTCGATGGTATCCCTGAGTAACCTGGCTGGGAAGGAGGCAAGGGAGAGAAGCCAGCCAGGACCCAGACTTCCAGACCCCAAGCCCTCTCCTTCCATGCGAGGACTCAGGCACCTGATTCTGTGTCTACAATTCCCCCAAAACCACAATCACCCCCTTTCTGGGCCCCAACACCCTGCTCACCAGCCTGGGTCCTTCCTGAACCTAAATGTCTGTCACCCTCAAGCTCCAGCTCCCAGGCTTCAGCCTGGGACCTAGGCTGATACTTGGGCCTTCACTTCACCCCTGGGTTCCAGCCTCCTACCCATCCAGGGCTGGGGGAGCCACCAGGAGGCAGACAGCCTCATTTGCATAAAATTGCCTTTCTGAAATGATTACCCTTGTAACTGGCTGTCAGAGAGCAATTTATACCCCACGACAGGGAGGGGAATTTGCATCTCGTTAAACTCCGAGTCGTAATTATTTATATCCAACAACCCTCCTGAATATTGCATTGATTTTATTTTGGGGAGGGAGGAAGGGAAAGAGGTGGGGTGAAGCCTGAGAAAGAAACAGAGACGGGCCAGAGTTTAGGAAGAGACAGGGAAAGATTGAAGGGCAGGGGGGAGAGGAAGAAGAGAAATCGCATGAAAGAGAAGAATAATGGATGAGAGAGAAGGCCTGATGGGGAGAAAAAAGAGCGAGAAGATAGAGAAAATTAAATTCCAAATTCTGACAGCATTTATCAATGCCCTGGATGCTGAGCAGTTTTACAAATGTCATTTTACTTAATCAGTCTGAGAGGTCCCATTATTCCCATTAACGACTGGGGAATCCCACATATTAAAGTCTAGGGACTTGCCCAAGGTAGCACAGCAAGTCAGTGGGGAACTGGGACTTAGATCCATGTGTCTCTGACTCCAGCATGACAAAGGGCAGGGCAGCCACAGGTGTAGTTCAGAGAGGTGTAAGCCAAGAGAAGAGAAGACGGATCCTTGGAGAGAGAGAGAAGGTTGGATGGATGTGTTTCCTCCCTCCATGGGAGGAAGCTAGGGGTATGAAGGGAGAGAGAAAGCTAAAGCCCCCCCCAACCCCCACAAAAAGCCAGGTGAAGGATGAGCAAAGAGTTGGGGGACAGGATGGTTGGAGTGATATGTATGCAGAAAGAAGATGAGTCAGAGACAGCCTCAGGTGGCTGGCAGTAGAGTTTGAGGAGCCACCTCTAAGAGACCCTCAAATCCAGCTCTCAGGTCCTTCCATCTGGCTCCTGACTCCCTCCTCCCCAACCCTACAGGCTCCAAGAGGGTCTCAAGAGTCCTGCCCCAGCCCGCCTCCAAGGACTGCCCCTTCCCAGACAAGAAGGGAGGCGGTCCAGGCAGGCAACCCCCTCTCTCTCCAAACACTGTCGCTGGTTATATATAGCTTTGCCACTGCCTCTCTTCATTGGGTAATAGAGATAATTAACATGCGCGGGCTAATTAGCCAATCAAATTAAATGCAGCACCTGCTCCCAGCCTGATTGACGCCCTTACCTCCCCCCACCCCGCCCCCCCCCCGCGCCAACACACACACACACACACACACACACACACACGCACCCTCACCCCAGCCCAGAGCAGGGGAAAAGGACCCTCAGGCTTGGGGAAGGGAAAGACTAAACCCCCTCTTCTTCAGAAGGAGCAGCCAGAGACCCCCCGCAGAGGCGCAGCTCCAGACGCCAGAGAATGGCATCCTCCCGCCCTCCCCAACCACCCCCCCAGGGTCTCAGTCTGGCCTGGCCTCTCTTCCAGCCCCCACCCCCACTTCCGGACACTATTTTGGGGAGGGAATTAATTAGCTATCGATTTCTGCTGGCAGAAGGAATAGGATTTCGTGCTGCTGTCCAGTCTGCCTCGGCCTCAGGGATAAGGAAGGGGATTCGTTCCCCGGCCCCGCCCCCCAACCCAGTGCCTCTGCTCACATCCCCCACCCTCTCCAGAGCGGCAGAGGGGTCCCTGCTGACAGAGCCTAGGGGCAGGGTCTCCCTAGTTCAGGAAGTTGGCGGAGGACAGGAAGTGAAGGATGGCGGAGAAGGCCTCCAGAGACTGGAAGGCAGCCGCCTGGGTCCTAAAAATCAGAGGAATGTTACCTGTTTGGGGGATGGAAGTGGCGGCCGCCAGAGAAGGCAATGGCAACCCACTCCAGTACTCTTGCTGGGAAAATCCCATGGGCAGAGGAGCCTGGTAGGCTGCAGTCCATGGGGTCGCTAAGAGTCGGACACGACTGAGAGACTTCACTTTCACTTTTCATTTTGACTTTTCACTTTCTTGCATTGGAGAAGGAAATGGCAGCCCACTCCAGTGTTCTTGCCTGGAGAATCCCAGGGACGGGGGAGCCTGGTGGGCTGCCGTCTGTGGGGTTGCACAGAGTCAGACACGACTGAAGCGACTTAGCAGCAGCAGCAGCAGCAGTGGAAGTGACAAAGTGGGGAAGAGTCCAGGGGATGACTCTACAGGTCTTTGTGTGCCCAGATGTGGAGGGAGAGTGTGGCAAGGGAGCGGGTGCTGTGGGCAGGCAGGTGCCTGGCAGCGGCTGTGGGGGCAGAACCCGGGCTTCTGCGGTGCCCCCGGGAGGGGCCGGGGCAGGGGCTGGGCCTGCGGCCCCTCAAGGCTCATTACTCATTCTTCCCACAGCCCGCAGCTCTGCAGCACAGGCCAGCCTGGCTCAGCGCCGGGGCACAGGGGCTGCAGGGCTGGCCGGGAGGAAGCCCCCGCCTTCCCTGTGTCCTCTCTCCAGAGACCACTGGGGCAGCTTCAGGCTTGCAAGGCAAAGATAACCCCAAGAGAAGCGTGAGCTAAGCAGACACCTGAGTCCTTCCATCCCACTCCGCCCTAGAGTACCTGCTGCTCTTCACCACCCCTGTGCCCTCCCTTCAGCCTCCTCCAGTCCAGGACCAAGCTTCTGCCTCCAACCCACCCTTCCTCCCCGGACACAGGGGCTTCCTGCTAACCTAAGATGCTCCATCCTTCTTCAACTCCTGGCATGCAGCTCTCCTCCCCGTGGGCCAGGGCCAGGGCCAGGGCCAGGGCCTTGCACAGCTACATCAAGTAAACAGTCCCTGGAGTTGAGCACGGCCCTTCCCCCACACTCATGCCTTGCAGTGGAAGCCCCCCAGCACTGCAGTGTCCATGCTCTGCTCCCCAAGATCAATGCTTCTCCAGTGCCCACTGCCAGACTAGAGACACTGACCGGAGCAGCCTTGGGATATCCTGCCTGCCGAGTGACATCAGTGTAGCATACACCGCCAGCCACTGCTGGCCCAGGGCCACGGCTCCTCCAGGGAACAGACCTCTCCCCTGCCATCTGGGATTTGCCGCCCAGTCAGCTCCCTAGCACCCCCTACCCACGGATGGACTCTGCAGCCTTGAGTCAGTGGTGATGGGAACTAGATGGGTTGGGGGTGGGGTGACTCAGCGGCTCTCAGGACCTCAGCCCACTCTCAGCCCCACAGAGTCCTGTCCCACAGATTCTTTCTGGGCCCTGACAGCCTCCTCCTCATCTTCCCACGACCAGACCAGTGGCAGCGTGGCATCTGGGCTGTGACTCTGGAGCTTTCCACTGCGCATCATGTGCCAGGCTGGACCACCACAGCATTGTCTATGCTAGGAGGTGGTTTATTTACCCCAGGCTTACAAACAGGGACCCTGAGCTTCAAACGATGGATTCATTTCCCCAAGCCCAAGAGCAGGTGAGGGGTCAGCTGGCTCCAACACCTGTGGCCTTTCTTCTACCCTGCACCGGCCACAGGCCACAGGGCGGTGTCACGCTCAGAGAGCTCACCCTTCTCTGACTTGACCTTCGCTGGGGCCCTGCCCTCTCCAGACAACCCAGACTCTGAGTCTGCCCCAGGGGGGCCAAAAGACACAGACCGCAGAGCTCGTAGAGTTCACCCTTCAAGTCCCAGAGAGGAGCAACCACGCCCTAGGCCCATGGGGAAGAGCAAGACTAAAATCAAGGTCACTGGACTTCCAGTCCAGACGCTTCCCATGTACCCACTATTCCACTCCCGGGCCTTCCAGTCTGACCAAAATCCTCCACCCCCACACCACCAGCACAAACTGAATGAACGGATGTGAATTTCAGGGTTAGACTGTCTGTACCCGCTCCAGCAGAGCCCCTGTCTAGAGGTGTTCTCCCGGCATCCACTCAGCCCCTTCTCTGATGTCTACACCACACACACCCACACACACACACACACCTCCAGCCATGGGAATGCCAGCCTTTCTCTGGCTCTCCTCTCCTCAAGCCAGCTCTCTCGAGCGCCAGCTGGGAGTGTGACAGCAGGGGCCTCCCCCAGGCATCAGGGAGGAAGAGCTGGGTTTGCACACATTCTGGTGGCCCCAGAAGGCAGCCTGTGGACAGGTGGGAGAGTGTGTGTTATGGGGAGGGAATTTTTGGCTCAAGCGAAAGAGAAACTTGCCGGCAATCTAGAGCAGCCAACAGTGGAGTAGGTTGCCTCCGGTCGGGGGGAGGGGTGAGTTCCCCGTCTGTGGGGGTGTGTGAGCTGAGGAAGGGTGACTAAGGCTCAGAGATGTTCAGCAGGGGGCTCCTGAATCACAGGGGAGGGGGCATCAGACAGCTCGAGCTCTGAGGGCCCTTTCAATGGCAGAAGGTGTATTTTGAAGGGTCCTCTCTCCTCCCTAAAACCTCAGGCAGGATCAGTAAGCAAAGAATAAGTCCCACCCCCTCTCCCTGCTCCCTCCTTCCAGCTCTGATGACCTAGAAGTGACAAGGGAAGACCTCCGGCAAGTCCACGGTCAGACACATCTCGGCAGGGGGCAAAATCAAAACCGAGAAAGTGCAGGGATTAGGGGCGCTGACTCAGGAGCCTGGGTTCATGCCAGCTCTACTCCTTTCTAGCTGTGTGACCTTGGACAAGCTGCTTAGCTTCTCTGGGCCTCAGTTGCCTTATGTGTAAAGTAGAGATTTTAGTAGTGTTTTCAAAAGTGAATTGATATATGTAAAGCACTTGAAACAGTGCCTAGTAGAGACTAACATGGAGAAGTAGGTGTTGTATTAATAATCACTTTAAAAACTCCTCGTCTCAGCGTTTTACAGTGTGCAAAACTCCATGTGTTTCTCGTTTCCTTTGATTCTCACCATGGCGGGATGAGAGAAGCCAGGCAGACCTTAGAACTGCCCCCCTTTTGCAAATGGGGAAACCGACACTCAGAGAAGAGGAGGGGCCACTGAGCGGCCATCTCTATGGGACAGGATTCTGCGGGAGAAGGGAGGGTGGAGATCCTGAGAGCAGTTGAGTCACCCCTACCCCCACCTCCCAGCTCCCATCCCCACTGGCTCAAGGCTGCAGTCCCCCTGTGGCTAGTGGGTGCTAGGGCGCTGACCGAAGGCAGACTCCACAAGGTCACACAGCTTGTCAGGGCAGAGCTGGGACTAGGATTGTGCCCCCTGGACCCTTCCCCACACTTCCGGGCACTTCTTCCTACCTAGGAAGGTGGGAAAGAGAAGAATGGGTCTGGAGACCAGCAGAGGTCCCAGAGCAGCACGGCTGGGAGTGGGTGTGTGTGTGCGAGGGTCCCCCTGAGCAGGTGTTCATGTACATGGAGAGAAGCCTAAAAGGGTCTGGGCACCAGAGTGGCAGCTCACGATGTGCATGACAAGGCAGTTGCCAGGTGTGTGGGTCTGAGGAGGTGGGTGGGCTGGGGACTGAGGTGCAAATGAATGACTTGACACACTGGGGGCAGAGCGAGGTGTTTGAGGTAGGCAGTGAAAGGCGTGAGCTCACCCCCATGCCCACCCCGTGCTGTGCACAGCTGAGGGATGATGCCCGGGGGGGTACATCCCAGCAATTCGGAGGGGACAGATGGCTTCCAGGGGTGGCCTTGTGAGTAAGCAGGAGGTGCCTGGGAACGTTCCTAACAGTGCCCATGACAGGCGTATGTGTGCACGCGGAACATCGTGATGAACGTGGAAATAGCCGCCATTTACTGGGGGCAGGACAAACACATCAGACAAAGTTCACAGAGTGCTCAACACAGAGCCGGGCTCATTGCAGGGACAGTGTGCCTACTCCAAAGCCTTGGCGATACCACGGGTTCGATTCCAGGCCACCACGATAAAGCGAATATTGCGATAAAGGAAGTCACACGAATTTTTTGTTTCCCAGTCACACTGTACGGTAGCCTATGATCCTACAGTCCCATGTGTGACAGCATCGTGTCTAAAAAAGCAATGTACATACCTTTATTTTAAAATACTTTATTGCTAAAATACACTAACCGTCATCTGACAATGAAGGGTTGCCACAAACCTTCACTTTGCAAAAAACAATTATCTGTGAAGCGAAATAAAACAAAGAATGCCTGTGAATACAGTCATTGTTGTTATTATTGTCATCATGATCATCTGGCCTACTCCTCGAAAGAACCCCATGAGGTAGGTGGGGACCCCCCCATTTTACAGATGAGGAAACTGAGGCTCACGGAGGGGCAGAGCTGAGTCCAGGCGGCCTCTCTCTGACCCCACCCCACCGTGGCGGCAGCAGAGAGGGCTCTGGAAGGAGCGAGGATGGGCAAGGTGCTATGCACGTGCCAGATTGATTGCTGATTGAGTCTCTGAGGGCTGCAGCCCTGTGGGCGTGGACGGGCCCAGGCCAGGGGCCGCCTGGGCAGATGAGCGGCCAGGCAGGTGGAGCGGGCTCACTGTCGGGTGCGGTGTCCCCGTGGGGGCCGAGAATGAATGGATAGTTTGGCACCAGGTGGAGGTAGGGCCCCACACGTGAGGATTAGTGCTGGGGGCAGGGGGCCCAGAAATGGGAAGGTTCTGAGGAAGACAGGTGTGGCTGAGCACTGGGTCAGACCTGAAGGGGCTGTGGTCACGCGCCTGAAAGCCTGGGGCAAAGTGCTTAGGACATAGAAGAGAATGTGGTGCTTGATGATGGGGGGGGCGGTGCTCTGTGAGGAGAGGGTGTGTCTCAGGGAGTGAAGGTCTGTTGGAAGAGTACAGGTGCACCTGAGACGGCTGTACGAATCTGAGGTGGTGCCTGGCTGGACGGAGCGGGGGGTGCGTGCATCTGAGGGAGAGAGCTGACAGCATGGCACTGAGGCTCTGGGGGCACGTGGGGGCCCCGAGGGTGTCACAGCAGAGCAGGGCACCCGGGGGAGGTCTCTGAGGCAGGCAGCGAGGTGGCTGTTTCTCTGGGCGGGGAGTGTAGGCCGTGTGCTGCTAGGAGGTGTATTGTGTATGCAAGTGTAAGTGCCTGTGTAGGTGTGTGTCTGGGTGGATGTCACCGAGCATACGTATCCGTGTCAAGCTGTCTGTGTCACTGGCAAGGGCGGGCAGGAGAGGGTAGCTGGATAGAGACTGGAGGCCTGGAGGGGAAAGAGATCCCCACCATCCCCTCTCGAACCCAGCCCCCTCCTCTCAGGAACTCAGAGTGTGGACTCAACCCAGGTTGAGAAGCCAGCAGAGGCCTGGGCTCCTGGAGAGAAATCCCCAGCCACGCTGTGACCGCCCGCCTGGCCTCTGCCTGCCGGTCAGTCCTGCCCGCCGGTCAGTCCTGCCCACCCCTGTGGATCTGAGGCCACAATGGATCTGAGAATACCTCCTCTAGCAGGAATGAAGGAACCTCCCCAGCCAGACCCTTCTCCCCTGGCCCCTAGAAAGATCCAGCCCAGCCTCGGATTCCAGCATTCCTGGAGGCAGGAGGAGCTAGGTACCTGAGTGGCCAAAGCCCCACAAAACAGACGGCCTTACGGTGAACAGATCACAGATCAGCCGACCTCCCTCCTCTCTTTCCTCCTCTCTCCTCCTTCTCTCTTTCTACTTCTCTAGCAGAAGATAGAGAATGCAAGGCCCAGGAGTCTACCCTGCCCCAAAAGGAATACCTAGACACTGGCAACGTGGACAAGAGGGAGGGGCAGAAATGAATGACCCCACCCCCCAGCACAGAAAAAGCCAGAAGTGTTTGGAAGCCTTGAGGCAGTCAAGAGGACTGGAGACCCGAGACCCACACCCTAAGACGGATTTCATCACTCGCCGGGTCTGGACAGCTCCCCCCTTCACCTCCAGGCACCAAGAGGGAGTCCCCTCCCAGCCCTTGCTGGTTCAACGAGGCACTGAATTCCTTCACCTAGGACGCAGGTGGGGCTGGAGAGTAGAGATGACAACAGCCCCCCAAAGCCAGTTTTGCCTCCAAGGGCCCATCAAGGCTTCAAGGGCTCACACCCCAGCCCAAAGAACCCAGAGCAGAGAGATGGCTCCTTGACTGGGGAGGAGGCTGGGACGTGAGGAATGGTCCCTTCCTCTTTGGGGGTGGGGAGCAAGCCCAGGGCCCTGCAGCTTCCTCTCCCTGCAGCACTGTCTGCCCATAACCCTGTCGCCGCCCCCAGCGCGTTCCCACCCCAGCACAGCCCCCTCCTACTGATTTCCCAGTCTCCCTCTCTCATCATCCCCAACCTTCCCCCGCAAGCTTCCGCTCCTATCCCTCAGGCCCCCCATCTTTCCCGGCTCTCCACCAGCACATACCCATCTCTGCCTGGAGCACCTTGGCCCCTTCCCCTCTGGTCCCTCCCAATAACCTCCTCTCCCCTTGGCTCCCATCCCTCAGGAAAGCCTGGTCCTCCGTGGTGCCCCCCAGTATGGAGCTCTTGGCCTGGCCCTGTGCTCCCTGCCTTTCCACTTCACTCCTTTCCCCTCCCCAGCCCCCTCTCCCCCCACCACCAAGCCCAGTTCCTCGCTGATCTCTCCCCTACAGACCCTTCAGAGCACAACAGCTCCCCATTCCCTCTGGACGAGCACTGCTTCCAGCCCTTGGGGCTAGCAGAGGCTGGGGACCCCCGCTTCAGAGCCTCCCTCACAAGCCCTCCGGATGCACCTTCTTCTCGCCCCATTCCTTCTTCAGTGACCATCCCTCCCACTCCCCTCCATTCACCCCAGCTCGGGGCCAGTGCCCCTTCCACAGGGAGCCTCCTATCCCCAACCCCCCCAGCCGCTTAGCCGCCTCGCTGTCACCCAGCCAGCCCTCTCAGCGCGGCAGCGCCCCCGCCCCCCAATCCATCCTTCCTGCCTCCCCCGCCCCTCCAATCGTTCCCCTCCCCCGATCGGCTCCCGCCCCCCGCCCGTCTCCGCCGCAGCCCCCCCCCTCACCCCGTACCTGGTTCTGGGGGCGCCAGGAGGAGGGTGGGGATCAGAACCCCGGGGCCGCCCCGTCTCCGGCGGTTGGCAGAACCAGGGCCAGCAGCGTCGGCCGCCTCGCGCCTCTCTCGCTCCCTGCCACGTCCCCGCCCGCCTGCCGGTCCACCCGCCCCGCCGCGGTGCCGCTCAGAGGAGGATGCTCCGCGAGTCAGGGCGGCTGCTCCCGCCGCCGCATCCCTGCAACACCGACTGACGGCAGCATCAGCACCAGTGCCCGCCCCCCGGGAGCGCGCATTGGATCACGCCGCGCTAACGGACGAGCGGCGCAGCCAATGCGAAGGCGCAGAGGCCGCCGGTGCCAGCCGCGGCTCCACAGGCCCACCTCCTTCCCCGGCGAGGAACCCAGGCGTTCCAGCCTCAGGGCATCCGAGTTCTTTCCCGCTTCTCGAGGTCCTTAGCCCTGGCGCCTGAGCCCCGAAGCCGAGCAGACATCCGAAACCAGCCCCAATGACTTTTCTGGAAACCCAGTCGCCCTAGCCTCTTGCCCTGGGGTCCCGCACCCCCCGGCCGGCCGGACCGCGTGGCAGCGCCCGGGGCTGGGGCGAGTCGAAGGGGAAGCCGTGGGCCCAGACTTCGGGCACCGAGGGAGCAGGACCTGCGCGGGGCCCGGGCCGCAGCGCCCTCTGCTGGCCACGCCTAGTGTCGGGCCGGGATTGCCCGGAGCCTAGGAAAGCGGGACCCCGCCCGCGCCTGTAAGGTGCCTTTCCCAGCCCTTGCCTGGCTTCTGCCTCTTACTGCCCAAGGGCTCCCTGGCTGCCCCTACAAGTGAGGAGGGAAGGGTTTTCCTGGGAAAGGGACAGAGGCGCGGTGGGGGAGGGAAAGGCAGAGATGGGGGCGGGGTAGATCTAGGGGCTTGGAGTTTCACAGCCCTGCCTCATGGGAATCCCAGAGTTTGAAGCCTGATTCCCAGTCCTGCCTGGCGCTCTGGACTAGCAGCAGATTGAGGGGCAGGGCCGTGGATGCACACAGCCTGGAACACTGAAGGGAAGCTGGCAGCAGCTGCCTTCAACCAGAACTCTGAAACTAGAAGTTTCAGAGTCAATGTGGTGCTGGAGTGAAGGTTTTCCCCGGGAGGGCATCAGCATCACTGCATGGGTATGAATGTGAAAGAAAGGGGACCCCTCATTTACTCAACCAGCCCAAGGTGGACCCTGGCACCCAGCATGTGTATCACAAAGTCGGACACTGGGTTTCTGAATGAGGCAGAGCGTGTGTGTGTGTGTGTGTGTGTGTGTGTGTATGAATGACCATTCTGCCAGCTCACTCCATGACTCTGATTTCTGTTGCAGGGTCTGTGATCTGCACAGCCAGTGGTAGGTGGCACTTCCTTAGCCAGAGGCTACACGCAAGAACACTCACATTCGACCACTGTTGCAAGCATTGGCACTCAGAGGCATACTCGTGGCCATGCACACCTATCCATGTGTGTATAGGCATTCCCAAAGGGGCACACAGGGACACCTACAGAAATACCCCCCCCCATGGTACAACACCCACAAGAAACACATGCTTGCTCAAGAACATACACAAACTTGTGCACACACGGGCCTGGGGCAAGTGCATGCCTAGGGGAACAGGTGTACACAGAGGACCTTCCCGCGAGGTCATCCTGGCCCCTGAGGCACTTTGCCCAGAGTGGTCAATTACTGAGTAGATGTATGGGGACCCACACCCCCCCAAGAGAGCTCTCTCCCCAGCCTGTGAGGGGATGAGAGGGGGGACCCAGGCCATAGGACCCTAGGGCTTGGAAAGAGAGATCCCTGAGCCAGGTTCCAGACTTGGAGGGCCTCTGCTGACCTTGGACAGACCCTCAGGATGGCCTTCACCAAGCACACTAGCTGAGCCAGAGAATGGGAACTGCTGAGTCAGGGCCAGTGGATGTGAAATTGCCTCTCTGACCCCAGAACCCACTGCCCCACCCATCCCCTCATTGCTGCTTTCCCTGTAGCCTACACACACACACACACACACACACACACACCACATATAACACACACAGACTCCAGAGCATAGATGGGCAAACAGGTGTAGTGACTCACAAAGACTCTCTCAAACCCTTATGGATGGGTGTGTGAAGGGGCTGGGGGAGATGTAAGAGTGAGCACTTACACACTCTGTGTGGTCACACACACCCCCCTTGGCTCCCTGGGCCACCCTTCCCCACCAAGGGCAGGAAAGGTCACCTGGCAGCTGCTGTGCCTCCCTGCCCCTCCCTCAGCTACAATGATGTCTCTCCCCACCCAGGTCCGAGGTTCAGACTGCGGGATGTAGTTGGGGCCCACTGCATCCAGACACCTCCCCGCAGTAGGCACCCACCCAATGTGGCCCTTCTCCCACACGCAGTCCAGTGAGGACACGCGGTGGAGGGGAATGCAGCAAACACAGCGTGCGTGCCCGTGCACACACATGCACACAATGGGAAGCTCCTCCACCAAATTCACACGGACAACCATGAAAAGGCAGTCGCATGTCACACTCTCCCTGCCGGAGCCGACCTGGGCACCCATATGCGTACACACACATACCGGGCAGAGGATGGCTGGGGTTGGGGGGCAGCAGGGAGGGGCGCCGACCAGGCTGCAGGATGGAGGCAGCGCGGGAGGCTGCGCAGGGAGCGAGCTGCTCTTCACAGCACAATCGCCGTCTGTTGTTATAGCAACTCAGCCCCCAAATCGTGAAACGGATATTACAGCCTCGAGAGGGGGAAGGGCGGGAGGGGGCTGAGGACAGAAGGAGGGGCAGTGTGGGGTGTGGCGGGGAGTACCCAACAGGTGGCCGAGCTGCAGCTAAGAAGTAACAGTGGGAGGAGGAGGTACCCCAGGTGAGGAACAGGCCAGGGGTGTGGGGTCTCAAAGGCAAAGATGGGCTTGGGATCAAGGAACTTTGAGGGAGGGGGCTGAGGCCATTGGCATGTCTTCAGATATTGCCTGTGGTAGCTAGGTGCCTCTACCCCCAGGACACCCTGCAGTTGCTGTAGGACAAGCCTCAGCTCGGGGGAGGGGGCTGGGGGAGGTAGCCCCCACTCTCAGATGGCTGTCTAGAGTCTCCTGACCCCAGGGACAGCCTGACCCAGCTTCAGGACCTTTGGAAGACCCCCCAGCCCTGCCTTCTCACCCAGACCAGCCTTCGAAGTGGCCTTAGCCTTCCTCAGGCAGCAGTAACCCCCCCAAACCTCCATCATGCTGCAGACTTGGGAGGGAAGAGCTGGGTTAGGAGAGGCAGCCAGAGGCTGAGAGCAGGATCAATATGCATTTCCTCTGGAAGTCACTGTCCTTCCGGCTGGCAGCACCAGGCCAGGAGGGTGCAAGCCCAAGGAGTGCAGCCCCACCTGTCCCCTTCCCTCACAGACAGCACTCGGGGCGGCCCTGTCCCTCTCGTGATTCTCTGTAGTGAGCTCCCCGTTGCTGGAAGTATTCAAGCAATGCCACCTGTCAAGCAAGGGACTTTCAGCTTCAGATTGAAGGCTATGGCTCTACATGACCACCAGGCTCAGCAATTCTACTTTCAAGTCTTAGCCCCCCAAGATTCTGGACTCCTCGAGATTCTAGACCCTCCCCAAACTCCCTGTTCTGAGGTTTTTTGGTTCTAAGCCTCTATCCCCCAGAATTTTAGTCCCCCCAAGATTCTAGCACATGAGATTCCAGATCTCCCAAGATTCTCTGACTACAGGGTTTTAGACGCCACAGTTCTAGTCCCTGTGATTTACAGGCCCCTACCCACCACGAGGATTCTAGGCGCTGACGGTTCAGGTTAATTACACGGGCCTTTTTATTCCATCTGGAAAGTACAAATATTCACAAGAGTCTGTACAATCTTAGGGACACCAGTCCTGGCCCTGCCCTCAGCCACATGCTACCCTCATGCCCCTCCCCCCAGCCCCAGCCTGCTGCCTCGGCACCCCAGGCTCCCTGCTCTGGTCCAAGTCTTTTCTCCAAGGCAGGCATGAGTGCTTGATCCAGTCACAGCTGGGAAGAGAAAAGCAGAGGTTGTAAGTAAGAGCCTCCTCGCCCCCCAAAAATGTTGGAGTCTGCCTAGCCTGGGTCATTTGGACAGAGCACCCACCCCCTCTTCCCCCGCACATTGCCCCAGCCCTGAGTGGGGAGGCTCTGGGCAGGCTACAGGGGGTCTTACCATCAATTACAAGTGGATGTCAAATACGCCGTCCTCCACCGTCTGAACCTCCTCCTCTCGGATCTCTGCAGGGAGAGTGGTTGCAGGACCAACTCCTGGGCCCCTGTGCCCTGAGCAGCCCTTCCCCCCTCATCGAAGGCACCCTGCCCCATCCCAGAAGCAGAACCATCCACCAGAAATCAATTCACTGAATGACTAAACAACGCCAACTTTTGAGGCTCTTTTTCTAAGTTTTCAGTTTGCCACAGCTTTTTCGCAGCCACAGATTTATCGGTGCAGTTTGCTTAAACATCAATTTTGTGTGTGTCTCACATTTTAGACCCCAGCACGGCTGGAAGGCTTGAAGCAAATGGTTTTATCTTTTCTATTTTGGGGAACTTATGCCCTGTGCCTGCCTCTATTTTTGAAGACTCATGCCAATTTTAACGGTTGTGGTCAACTACCTTACACCCCAGTTTAACATGGTTTGTTCAGTGTTCTCAGCAAAATAGTCATTTGAGGAACTGTCATTCAGAAAACTGACCTATAACCACCAATGACTCCAAGAGAGCTGCTGGGAGATTTGGGGGCAATGGACTGTTCTCAGAATAGCCTCCAAAACAGCCAAAAAGGGAAATACAGGCAAATGGTTTAAAAAATTCCTTCTCCAAGCCCATTGTCAATCCCCCTAACAAAATAAGAGTGCAAATGGAATCTTGAAGTCTGTTTCGCTTTTACTGTTTTTATTCATGAGTTTCTGCCCTCATCAGCCTCAAAGTATTGAGGGCTCCCTGGTTACCTCCTTGCACCCTTATCTGTCCAGCCCTCCTCTATCACCTCCCCCAAATAAGACAATTACAAACTCTGGAATGGTTTCCACCCTGGAAAAGTTTCCGTACTTTGCCGCCATTGGCCTGCCTCCCTCTCTCCCTCCCTCCACAGGCCAGTCCAGAAAGGGACCCCTCTTACCTGGAGGCCGGGAGCCTCGTCTGCCAGGGCGGGGCAGGGAGAAGCTGAAGGCGCGATGGTGGGTATGTGTGGGCGAGGGAGAGGGTGCAGACCCCTCCAGACTCATACTCTGGGCCCGGCGCCGGCACTCAACTGACAGGCGATCCTTGCACTGCTTGTGGCAGTTCACACCACAGGCTGGGGAGGCAGATGGGCAGCCCAGCCAGATCTACTGGTCAGACCACTCCTCATCCCACTCTGCAGGCCTGCACTTCTCCCTGGGTCCCTTTGCTCCTAAGCAGCTGCCCCACCAAAACAAGAGCTTCCTTTCCAAACGCTTTCTTCATCCTCCTTGCCCGTCTGCGCCCTCTCCAAAGCTCCCCATTTCTGGGCAGCTGCCTCACCAAAATAAAAACCCTGGGTTTTTTTGTTTTTTGGCCACGCTGCAAGAGACGTGAGATCTTACTTCTCTGATTAGAGATGGAACATGCGCCCCCTGCAGTGGAGGCAGAGTCTTAACCCGTGGACCACCAGGGAAGTCCCAATCAAACCAAGTTAAAGGCTACCCCCTTTCACATCAATCAGCATGCCTCTCTGGCCCTAAGGTACTTTATTTACTCCTTGACAATTGCCCCGCCAGAATAAGACTGTCCATCCCGATAGTAACTCTTTCCCCCAAAACAGCCCAGCAGCCCTGCAACTCCATCTCACCTCGGCATTTGAGACCCTGTTTGTAGATGCCCAGGATCTGAAATAGAGGAGGGGGGCGTGGTAGGGGGGAGCGGTTTAGAGGGCATGACTCTTCCTTTCTATGGACAGGGACTGGAACTGACCCTTTCTGGAGCCTTAGGCCCCTCAGGGTTTGGTTCAGACCGGCAAGAGGAGAGGCAGGTGAAATTAAGGTTCGCCTGGATTAAGAAGGCTCCGGCAGGGGGCGGGGCCAGAAGGGAGGGCGGGGCCAGAAGGGAAGGCGGGGCGGGGATGGAACCTGGCCGGTGCTGTTGCCGCGTGGCTTGGGCGGGGGCTCACCAGGGCCTTGCAGTGGCGGCAGGCGACCGGGCGCAAGGAGTTGCTCTCGTGGAAGTTGTGTACGAAGCCCATGCGGCCGCCCAGCATAGAGCTGGAGCGCAGAAAGTAGGAGACCATCTCCTCCTTGCTGATGCAGCCGTCCCTGTCCAGGGGAAGTCGGGGGAGGGCCTCAGCTCCGGGGGGCTTCACTGGGACCACCCACCACCAGCTTAACCCAGCCTACTGGGAAAAGCCCTACCAAATTAAAGGTCATCACGGGACTCCTGACTTTTGACCTTCCGTGCGTGAAACAGAAAGAGCACCAGACTTGGAGTCCAGCAGATGTAGTAGCAGCTTCTAACTAGCTGTGTGGTCTTGGGCTAGTCACTTGCCCTGGGTTTCCTCCTTGGAAAAATGGGGGTCATAATTCCTGCCTACTCACTTCACAGAGCTGGTGTGTAAACTAAAATTGCTCTGCACTTTTCCGTGGGTTTATCAGCTTCTGTTTCCCAAAGTGAGCTCTATGGAACACTGGTTGGGATTCCTGAGAGTCAGGAGCTCTCTGATGAGTTTGGGGACCAGGTAAGATTGGGAAAAGCTGCACCTGTCTCACTCCTGCGGAATCCTGCCAGACAGGTAATCTGGGGCTTCCCACAGAACCCTCTTTTCATCTATTCAGGTATTTTAGGGAAAGAGTCAGCACTGTGCTCTGGAACTAGAACTCAGTTCTAATTTGGGCTCTATTTCTCTGTGTGACTTCTTCCCCGTGCCTCGATTTCCTCTTCAATAAATGGGGACGATGATAGGTCCTGCATCTCAGAGGGGTTTGAGTAAGAGTTGAATGAGATAGGCACACGAAGCATTGACTAATAGGTGCTAATAGCTAACAGGTGCCAGGCCATTGGGAGGTATTTCCATCAAAGGGGGCCTTTATCAGAAACTCCTGCCTATTAGTATTTGGGTGGTCCAGGTGGTCCTTCAAATTAGTGGCACATTGGGACAACCGACCATCTCAAAAATATAAACTTAGGCTCCTATCTCATACTGTGCGTGAAAACTAAATTCCCGCTAAATTGAAGACAATCAATGTAAAAAAATAAAATTCTCAAAGTACCTAAACAGCCCTAAGAGAAGAATTTTGTCATCTGGAGGGGATAATAGCCCTTCTACACATAACACAAACCCGAGAAGCCATAAAGGAAAAGACTGACATATTGAGCACACATTTTTAAAAAATTTTATATGGAAAAGGACAACATAAATGACAGACTGCGAAAAAATATTTTGCAAACATATTCAACACCAAGGGTTAATATCCATTAACAGAGAAATCAATGAGCAAGACTCACAAACCCAGTGGAATAATGGACAAAGAACACGAACAGGCAATTAACAGAAGAAATAGAAGTGGCCGATAAACATAGGAAGGTATCCTACCCCCACTAATATTAAAGAAATGCAAATATAACCAAGACACCATTTGCCAATTAGACTGGCAAAATTATAAAGCTTATTATAGCATCCACTGTTGGCAAGGAAGTTGAGAAATGGGCTCTTGTTCACTGCTGATGGGGGTGCAAGCTGGCACAACCTTGCCTGAGGTCACTTTGGCAGTCTCTCTCCTAATTTAGAATGTGCATATCTTTTGATCCAATTATCCCACTTCTAGGAATTTCTCCTACAGAAATAGTGGCCCGAGTGCATCAGTACAATGTTCACAGCAGCATAGCGGATATTAATAGCGAAAAACTGGGAACAGTCTACATGTCCATCAGCAGGAGAATGGGGAGGCAGATGATGGCCCCGCCACCCAGTGTAATACTCTGCAGCTGTTCTAAAGAATGAGGTAGTTCTGCCTAAATTGGCCTGGAAAGATGTCCATGATGAGGGTTTAAGTGGAAAACAAAAGTAAAAAAGAAAAACACAAAGCGTGCGATTCTGTCAAGACAGTGATTTAAAAACAAAAACAAACAAACAAAAAAACCCTGAGAACCCTACTGCCACAAAAACCTAGATGCTGGTTTAACTATATCCAAAATTGTTTTAAATGCACAGGTGAGTTTGCAAGAAATGGAAACTCCCAAGTTGCAGAAACAGAGATCTTCAAATTGAGGCAGTGAGTTGAGACCTGATGGTACAGCTGCCCCAGGAGCCAGGTGCTGGGTTTTGATACCTGCCTGGGATCTGCAGGAGGTGGGGAGTTAAGGCTGAGATGCCTGCATGAAGCTGGAGCCTTGAATGTCTCCAAGGGCTGTGCTGTGCTTAGTCGCTCAGTCATGTCTGACTCTTGTGACCCCAGGGACTATAGCCCACCAGGCTCCTCTATCCATGGGGCTTCTCCAGGGAAGAATACTGGAGTAAGTTGCCATGCCCTCCTCCAGGGGATCTTCCCAACCCAGGGATAGAACCCAGGTCTCCCGCATTGCAGGCAGATTCTGAGTCACCAGGGAAGCCCCTGCAAGGGCTTCACCCACCCTAAAAAGTGTGGCCTGGAAAAAAATCCACCCCACCCAGGGAGGTGATTTGTTTTCAACTTAGAAAACTGTCTTCAACTATTGTTCTCAATTCTGAGAGGAGAAACTAACTATAATGCTAGAACTAGATTTATACCATAATCCCTCTTGCCTGTGAAACAGACACAAACAAATTATCTTATCAGTTTGCACCCATGCATGGAAGATTGGAGAGATACAGGCATTGCCACACCAGTAATGTTGCTAACATAGTTACTACTGACAACCTCTTAAGTGGGAAAGGAGGAAGGGAATTTTCGCTTCTTACCTTACACACTTCATTCACTATAAATCTATTTTACTACCTGGATTTTTTTTAACCATGGATTTTTATAATACAAAAAAAGGCACAGTTTTTTGAAATCTGGATAACATTAAAAAGTCAACTTGGGATGGACTATAAATTTTGATTAGAATTTTGTCTGCTCAGCAAAACAGGGGTGCGAACACGGTTTCAGGGGGACACGTATAACCTACTTCAGAGAACCAGCTGTTTGTCCAAATTGTCGGCATGTGAGTTGGTGATAAGCAAGTGGTGCTGCGAGTTACAGGCCTTTCTTATCTATTCATTAAGACATGCTACCCAGGAGTTCAGCTTGCCACACTTTTTCTCGGCTGTGAGCTCCACAAATAAAGTGGCATTTATGTAGCAAGAGTCCCCAGGAAGCCACAGTCTTTGCAAGATTCAGGTGAAGATGCCCCCCACCCTCCGGCTCATTGTTCTGAATGAGCAAGGTAACCCTGAGCCTCCGCAGCTGGCAGCCTCCCAGAAAAAAAGAGCCCCTCCCCACATGGGTGGCTTCCCCTGCCAAGATCATCTGGTTCAATGGCCTCATCCTTCTCAGGAGGAAGCTAAAACCCAAGGGGAAATGAACCTGCCTTCCCTCTGCCCCTGCCCCCAGGCCTCTCACTGGTTCTGGTCGAGGTCCCCAAAGGCGCTGAGATAAGGAAAATTCCCACGGATGATCTGGAACTCCTCCTGTGAGATGTGGCCGTCCCCATCGACGTCAAAGTTCCGGAACACAGACTGAAGTACACAGAGGGACATGTCGGGGGGCGGGGAGGGTTAAAGGGATCTTGGCCCATCCTGCCCACACTCCCAGTCCGAGTTAGGAAGCCTGGGCATCTAAGAAGCGGGCAGCTGTCTTTCCTCCCCACCACCTCCCTTCTCCATACCCCCGTCCCAAGCCCGCCCATCAGCTGCACCCCGTGCCTTCTGTCAACCGAGCATTGGCCCCTGAGCCCGGCACTGGTGGTGGCTCCCAGGGCAGTGCCCTGGTCAAACGAGCCTTGGCTGACCACTATGGACGTGTCCCCCCCGTCTGTCCCACAGGCTCCAGAGCTGGTGGTGCTGGAGTCTCACCTCCACCATCTTCTCAATGTGCTCCACCATGATCGCCTGATCCAGCTTGGGTTTGGCAGCCGAGGTCCACTCCTCCAGCACCGGGGGCCGGGGAGGCGGTGTGCAGGTGGTGGGGCTGGTTGGCTGTGGAAATGGTCAAGGCTGAGTGAGGGCCAGAGGTGTGGGAGCCCAGGGCCCAGTGGAGGAGACAGGGGGTAAGCTCTGGGCACAAGGAAGCCTGCCCGACAAGCAGGATGGGTGAGGTAGCCTCTAAGCCTGGGAGGGCCGAGGTGAGGAAGAGGATGGGCTAAGTGGGTATGCAGTAGCTCCCGCCCTCACCGAGGACTTAGAACGCGGTTCCCGCTGCAGGGACAGCTGGTAGAGCTCATCCTCTGTCTGATATTGATCCAAAGACACCTGAGGGAAAAAAAAGACTAATTCAAAGACACCTGGGACACAGCAGTCTTATCACACCCACTGGCCTGTGCTGCTCTCAGGAGCCCAACGCCCAGAACCCAGACCTCCAGGTCTACCTGAGGGTCACAGCCCAGCCCTGAGCCTGGCCCAGAAGCTAGACTGAGGACCAAGGCCAGCTTAGAACACACCCCAGCAACCACACGCCAGCCCAGCACACAGCCCAGAACCCAGAGCTTGGCCCCAGACCTTGAAGACAACGCGCTGCTAAGATCTTAGCCAGGAATTCAAGTCACAACCCAGCTGAGAGCTCTGAAATCCCCCCTCCCAACACAGCACCCAACCCAGCAACCAGATTCCAGCTCAGCTTTCAATTCCCCAGTCCAGCTCAGAGTCTAGAAACAGGTTAAGACTTCACACCAAACCGTCAAACCTGAGCTCCGGCCCAATGATTAGAACCCAGTCCAGATGTGGACTAGAACCCAACTCCTACCCCAGAGCTCAAGTCCAAGACCAAGCCTAGAACTTCAGAGCTCAGAGGAGCTTGTTTAAGAGCCACCCCTGGGGAATTCCCTGGTGGTCCAGTGGTTAAGACTCCACTTTCTCTGCTGAAAGTGCGGGTTCAATCCCTGGGCAGGGAACTAAGATCTCGCAAGGTGTGTGGGGCAGCCGAAAAGTAAAAACAAAATAAAAGCCACCCCTCTACCCGGAACCCAGAGTTTAATCCCAAACGTAGAACGTAACCTACTGCTAGGAACTCAACCCAGGGCTCAGGCCCAGCCTCAAGCCCTCATGCCAGCCTCAGGGGTCCACAACCCCATCCAGAGCTTGGAACCCCGCTCCGAGGTCACCCCAACCCAGGGGCCCAGGCTGGGTCTTGGCTCTGCGACCAGAAGTGAGAGCCCAAGGCCAAGCCCGCAGGACCAGGGGCCCGGCCCCTCACCGTCAGCAGGCTCAGCAGGTCAGGGTTGGCTTGCACCGGGGGCCGGAGGCTGGTCACCATGGCCAGCTCCTCCAGGATACTGAAGAGCTGCTTCATCTTGGCCCCATTGAGTCGGGTCCGGGCGGGGTCCAGCCAATCCGGCAGCGCCAGCTGCAGGGCCACCAGGTCCTTGAGGTGAACACCCAGGATGGGGAAGCGGAAACCCACGCAGGCCGCCAGCCGGCGCCGGTAGTTGCCGTAGTTGCCGGTGGCCGTCACCAGCTCGGTCAGACCTTCCCAGAGCTGGGGGGCAAAGGGCAGAGAGTCACACACACACACACACACACACACACACACACCACGTCCACATGGCATATCACAGGCTCAACTCTCCTTTCCCTGCCCAGCCCTGGACACGTGGGAGAGCCTGAGCAGAGTCAGGGATGGGTGGAAGGTCAAAAGCCTCCCTCCTGTCCCCCAAGGCTGACTCCCTTAGCCCCTGGCAATCAGAATTCATAGGTCATGAGTCCAAAGGGGCACCCACTACCAAATAACACACCTCTCCAGCAGTCCTGGGCACAGATTATCAACATTTAATAGAGGAAACTGAGGCTCACGGAGGCAGAGCAGTGCAGGACAAAGATTTCCAAGAATGTACTTAGCGGTGTCATTCCTAACAGCCCAAACTGGAACGACCTCAAATGTTCAACAGTAGAGGAGATACACAAACCGAGTGGACAAAAATATTATACAGCAATGGAGACGAATGAACAATTGCTGCGCAAAGCAGAATGTATGAAAGAAGGAAGAAATAAAATAACATACACAACACGATTTCATTTATAAGAAGCTCAAAAACAGACAACAAAATACCCACGTGGCTTTGAGATGCATACACAGGTGGTAAAGCCATCAAGAAAAGGAAAGTCGGGGATTCCCCGGTGGCCTAGTGGTTTTGCCTTTGCCCTTCCACTGCAGGGAGCACAAGTTGGGGAACTAAGATCCCACAGGCTGTGCTGTGTTGTCAAAATAAATAAGTAAATATTTTTTTAAAGAAAAGGAGGTCATCATCCTTAGGAAGGTCATGACATTGGTTACCTCTGATGAGGAGGGAGTTATGCTCTAAGAGCTGGGAGCTTCAGAGGCTGGCAATGTTCTACTTCTTGACCTATCTTCTTTCTAGTTTTTTTTAAACTGTGAAGGCTTCCCTGATAGCTTAGTTGGTAAAGAAAATGCCTACAATGCAGAAGCCCCTGGTTCGGGAAGATCCCCTGGCGAAGGGATAGGCTACCCACTTCAGTATTCTTGGTCTTCCCTTGTGGCTCAGCTTTGATCCCTGGGTCGGGAAGATCCCCTGGAGAGGGATCTATACACATGTTTTCTAGACTTGTCTATATGTATGGCACCAGATATGTTTTTTGTTGGTTTTTTTTTTTACAATAAAATAGGAACTTCCCAAGTGGTCCAGTGATTAAGACTCTGGGCTTCCACTTCAGGGGGCACAGGATCAATCCTTGGTCAGGGAAGTAAGATCCCACATGCTTCACAGCATGGCCAGTAAAATAAAATAAGCAGGAGAAGAGAAAAGCATGAGCTTTGAAGTTTAGCACATCCGTGAGCCTCCTCTCTCTGCCAGCTTTCATTGTGCAGCCTGGGAAAGGGCTGAACCCCCAGTCTCAGTTTCCTCATTTATCAGATGAAGAGGGAGTGACCAGTCCCCAGCTGGGCTGGGAGTTCTCACGAGGCCAGCCCTGGGAAGGCTGTTCCCCTGACCCCAGGGTCTCAGGCACCTTGATGGTCTCCGGGCTCACGTGGCTGTGGGTCTCCTTGAGGCGGGAGATGGAGCTGTGGCTCAGGCCCCCAACCACTGCCATCAGTGTGTTGAAATTCTGCAGGTGCAGGAGTTCCTGGGGGACAAATGGGGAGAGAGGAGGCAGTGAGTCACTGAGTGGGCCCAGAATTTGGCCCAGCTTTTCTGGGAAAGATCTAGCAGTGGGTTAGGGGAAAGGAGGGACTCGGCCCTACGGGGGTGATTGGGGGAGTTGGGGGCGGGGGAGGGGCGGGCACCTCTGCCACGTGGACGAAGTGTGTGATGACCCCCGCCCGCTGCGGGGCTGTGGGCTTGCTGAGAATCATCAGCTGCACCCACTGTGAGACACTGTTGAAGAGGGAGATGAATCGCTCCAGGACGGGGTTGTCCACCGTGCAGCCGTGAGTCACGAAACTGTGATAGTCCTGGAACTGGGGGCGCAGGGCCTTCAGCACCCAGTGCCCCGCCCCCTGCCGCTCACCAATGGCTGTTCCTCCCCCTCCAGCTGCCCTTTGGTAGTTACCCTGTAGTCCTAGATCCCGCCCTGTGACCCCATCCTTCCTGGCACCCCCTCCCCAGCCCACACCCGACTCTTGGCTGAAAGCCCCCGCACCAGGATCTTGCAGAAGGAGCGATATTCCAAGTAGGTGAGATGTGCCGCCAGCTCCAAGGGCTCCAGGTGGTCAAACAGCAGGGACATCTTGCGCTTCTTCTGTTCCACGGGGTTCCGCTGGGTCACCTGCCGCTTCCACTTGTAGGTGGGGCTGGGGGGCAGGACAGGGGCAGTGAGTCCTTTGCCGGAGATGCCCTAGCCCTCGTTGCCCCATACTAATGCCACTCAAGTTCGCTGCGAGACACTGGGCAGGACACTGATGTCCCCTGTCCTATCAAAAATCTCCTGCCATCTTCCCCTGGCGTCATGCCCTCCACACAGATTTATGGAAGACCTAACTCTGTGCCAGGAACTGTGCCAGGCGCTGGGGTTACAGAGATGAGCAAGACACAGCTCCTGCCCGAGAGGAGCTCACAGTCTACTAGGGGAGACAGACACAGACGAACACAGCACAGCGTGGCGTGAGTGCGGGGGTCTTCGTGCCAGGGGTCTGCCCAAAGTGTCACCAAAGGACAGAGGCGGCAACAACAAATTCGGCCCTAGAAGAGCCCACAGACACTCCACACTTGTCTTGATAACATGGAGAAGGCTGCCAGGGGACATGAACAAAGTGCAATGGTGGGAATGGATGCAGGGGCTGTGGAAGGGTGAGGGAACCCTGGGGGCTGCAGGAGGAGGCGCTTGGTGGGGGCAGGGGGCTGTGGAAGATGCAGCGGGAATGCCAAACTGGCCTGAGACTGTGAAAGGCCTTAATCCCCAGCTGAGGCATTCTGAAGAAGACGGGGGAGCCACAGGAAGTTATCCAGCAAGAGTAACATGACCCTCACACCACTGCATTCAATGAACGTTTATTAAGAGCAAATGGTGCGGGATGCTGAGCGTCCCTCCCAGCCCTGCGAGCACCCCCACCCCACGCACACGTTCTCAATGTCGATGAGGCTGCTGTGCCGGCGATTCCCTTCTTGATCTAGCAGAGCCTTCAGCTCCTTGATCTGCTCAGCAAGCTCAGGATTCAAGTCAAACTCCGCTGGGAATGCTGAGATCCAGTACCTGGTAGAGGTTCAGAGTTACCCGGGGCAGCCCTCCCCCCACCCCAGGATGGTCGTTCCCCCAAAGAGGGGGAGAGGGCCTCAGACTGTGATCCCCCTCACCCAGCTCTTTCCTTCCCCACCCTCATTGGGCAGATCAGAAAACAGGGACCGGGCAGAGCCAGGAAGGGGTAAGCCTGCGGCAGCACACCCACCATGGACAGAGCCCGGTTCAAACCCACATGATCAGCTCCCAGAACATGCTATTTCTACTCCTTCAGGCCAGTCAGAAGCCTAAGGGAAGGGAGCAGAGGAGGGGCCAGAGCCCCAAGAGGAAGACTCACCTGACCAGGTGGCATGTTTTCACCTGCAGTGAGCTGGAGTTGTCCTTCCGGGATTGTTGGTAGGTGAAGGAGAGTTAAGGAAAACAAGGATGGAGGCTTACTCTAGAAAAGGAGGCAGGGGATGGGACCCAAGCTCCACAGGGAGGCGGAGGGCAGGGCCTAGTTCTAGAAGAAATCTGCGGGATGGTGTCTGGTGTGGGGCAGGGCCCAAGATCTGGAAAGGGGCCGAAGGCAGAGGTGAGCTGTGAGCCTTGTGGGGGCACCTGGGTAGAATAGGGGTCAGGCTAGGAGCAGGACCTGGGTTCTGGAAGAGAAGCAAGAGGCGGGACCTGGGCTGGGAGTAGGGACCGGTCCTAGGCTGTGGGGAAGAGACAGCAAGGCGGAGGTTAGGGAGAGGGGGCGGGGCCTTAGTTCTAAGGGGAGGGAAGGGGCGTGGCTTTGGGCCCAGCAGAAGCCTGGGCCCATCCTGAATCCTATGATGTGGGGGCGGCCCAGGTCTAGCAGCGAGGCCCATCCTCTACCCGGGCTGGGCAGCGGGGCTCGCTTACAGACTCGGACTGCAGGGCCCTTGGAGAAGTCGGCGAAGGATATATGTGGAGCAGTTTGGCCGCCAGCTGAGAGGAAGGGATGTACCAGGGGTGCATCATAAGGAACATGCGCACCAGCTGCGGGTCCCGCACCTTCCCGGAGTCATCTAACTCCGAGGGGCCAAAGAGAAGCGGGTTGACACTTCGTCTCGAGGCTGTGGTCCCTACAGGTCCCTACCCTGCAGCCTGCTGGATGTGGCTCCCGGCCGCCTCCTGATTTCCCAGGGCTCCGAAACCAGGAGGCGGATTATAAAGAAAAAGTGGGGTGGAAGGGGGATAAAGGCAGGATCCGAGGAACCGGAGGATAGGAGCAGTCTGAGCCGGGCCTGAGTCCGGAGGGGAACCAGTTGGGGCGGAAGGAGCCTGGGTTCCCCGGGGTCAAGAATCCAGAGGTCATTTCCTGAGCGCTTAGGGAAGGGGCACCCCTTCACCACCCCACCACATCAGCCGGAAACAGCTCCCAGGCCGAGATAGCGAGTTCCTCCGGATCCCCCGGGGAGACAGATAATTCTCCTTAAGTGTTAGAGTCCGGGGACCCCGCCATCCCTCCCTTCAAAGCCGGCATACTAGGGATGGGAAACATTTTCTCTTTCTGCAGCATGTGGACCTCTCCGCCCTGCGATGAAAGGGAGATTTTCGCTAAAGAGGCTGCAGGATGCAGGCTGGGTGGGTCCAGGGCCGACATCTGCCCAGGGAGGCAGGGGTCCCGGCTCAGGCTGGGTGTGTCCTCCCGTGCCACTCACCAAAGGCTTCGATGCAACCACGGAGCAGCTCCTCCACCGTGCAGCCCTTGTCCAGGTCCAGGGTGCCCGCCATGGCCGCCGGCGCGGGTAGGCTCGGCCGAGCTGCGCTCCGGGATCCTCCAACGGGGCTCGGACCGGACCCCTGTCCCGAGAGTGAGAGGCAGAACCGGAGTCGGCGGAGGCGCAGGCCTGCGGAGCGGCCCCGAGGGTAAAAACGGGGAGGGGCGGGCACGCCCCCTGCTGGGCAGGGGCGGAGTCGTTCCCCCCGCGGCCACGCCCCGGGGTTAAACGGTCTGGCCCGGGATGGTGCAACCCACCAGTTGGGAAATGAACTGGCCAAGAAGCTTCCGGCCCACCCTGGGAGCCACGGGAGGGCCGAGGGACTCCCCGGGGATGGTCGGTGTCCCAGTCGCCCTCTCTGTAGGCCCTCTCTTCTCCTCACGTCCTCTCCCCAGAGGCACCTGCAGCACCCCGCAGCTCAGTTCTGCGCCCCCTCCCGCTTCCCTCCCTCCACAGCCTCCCTTCCCCCGCAGGGTTATTTTGGGAACCCAGAGCCTGAGGGGACCTCAGAGGAATTTCTCCCTGGGATGAGAAGGGGGGAGGAACCCAGGCGTCCTGCCCGCGTCGCCCCCTCCCGGGCTCCCGGGAAGAGGAGGCGGGGCTGCGGCAGCCCCCAGGGGCCTGCCCTCGGGGAGGCGGGCTGGGGTGGAGAGGAACATTCCTGGGAGCGGGGAGTGGGGGTGGGGGAAGAGGGGCGGAGGGGGGAGCCCCTGCGGCCCGGAGACGTAAGCGGGAAGCCTGGGCCTGGGAACCGCGCGCTCCCGAGCCACCTCCTCCGTGAAGGCCCCAAGAGTCCCGGCTCAGCCGTTTCGCAGGCCCTCTTCATCCCCAGCCTCTGACGCAGACCGCCCGTACTGCACAGTCGAACTGGGGGCACACACAGGCCGTCCACACTCGGGCAGAGTGGGGTGCCCAGAAGGGGGCGCTAACGCCGTGGAGGGTGGAGTGCCCCTGTTGGACTCCACCAGCAACTCCAGTCACTGGCGGGGATTTACGCACCCAGGCGCAGACACACTCACTCCACACCCCAGGCCAGGACCCACATCGGGGTGCAAGAATGCCTGAGGTTCCCAAAGAGCCGGGCCTCAGGCAATTACCTCCCATCCTCTCTCTCACTCACCCAATGGCACCCCACACCCCCGCACACCTGAACGAAGGAACCCGCGGGCACACATACCCGTAGTCCTCTACCCCAGAAAGCAAACCCGTTGAAGGGGCTGGCTTCCGGCCGTGCAGCTCACTAGACCAGACCAGCCTGGAGTTCCGAGGCCACGGCAGCGCTGACATCCGCACACGTGTGCGCACACTCAAGACAGTGCACCTACACGCATGTACACTCTCCCACACATGCACACGCCCGGTGGGTGCGCACACACGCCCACTCCAACCCCCGCCCCCTTCATCTGCGATCCAGGGCTGGCCCTGCGGCCCCAACCACCTGACAGCCCTCGCCCCAGGACACTGGCAAAGCCTTGCCCCACACAAGGTCCCCCGCCCATACAATACTCCCCCGGGCAGGGGGTGAGGAGCGAGGGGGCTTCTCTATGGAGTTCTCTGGTAGACTTTTCCTAGGAGCCACCCAGAGGCATCCCGCCCAGCTCGGCCGCTTCCTCCCTATGTGACCTTGAGAGTTACTCGGCCTCTCGGAGCCTCGGTTTTCTCATCTGTCAAATGGGGGGTTCGCCGAGGACGGTCCCGCTGAGACGTGGCTAGGAAGACCCGGGTGCGCCGTGGACACCGCCCCCTCCCGCGGTTGTCCAGGGGGCTTTGGATCTCTCGGTAGGTCCCTCCCACCCCCGACCCGGGCTACAGACTCCCCACCGACCAACCCACCCGCCGCCCCCAGCCCTTCTGCGCTGTCCTCGGGGGCCCGTAGGGGCCGGGCGTCCTCTGCCCCGCGCCCCGCCCGCGCTCGCTCACTCACACTTGGGACCCCGCGGCAAGGAGCCCGCACCCGGCCCGGCAGGCGCCACCTCCGTGCGCTCCCGCCCGCCGACCTCGCTGCGGCTGCGGCTCCCGCCCGCTCTCCGCGCCGCTGCCCGGCTCCCCGCCGCCCCGCCCCCGCGCCGCGGCCGCCCCCTCCCCTCTCCTCCCCGCCCCTGCACCGGGCTCCGCACCGCCGGCGGCGCCTCCCCCATCGGGGGCTCCCTCTCGCCCCGCACGCGGCGGCCCCTGCGGCAGCTTAACCCCTCCCCTGCCGCGCCGCCTGGGAGGCCAGGGCCGCGGGCGGGGGTTGGGGGGCTGCGCCATGAGCCGCGCCAAGGGTGGGAGAGCGGAGGTCAGGCCGCGCGGGACGCGGAGGGGGAAACTAAACCAAGGGTCCTCGCTCCCCACCCCAGACACCCCCTGTCCCCCGCCCTGCCTGGTGTCGGGCAGAGGAAGCCGGGAGGGGCAGGAAGCGGACTGCGGTGGGGAAGGGGCGCCCCGCCCAGACCCCGGCCCGGGTTCCTGTTTTCGAGACAAACCGTTCCCACGGGGCTCACCCGGCCCGGGGCCGGGCGTCTTCCTGCGGGCAGCGGGGGACCTGGCAGAGATGGGGGCGTGGGCGTAGCGGGTCGTTGTGATAGCCTGGGGGAGGGGCTAGGACAAGGTGGGAGCATTTGAGAGAGAGGGGTTTGTGGGGAAGAATGAAAACGCGGCGATCGGGAGAAGGGGCCTCGGGGTCTGGGGATGTTGGGGGGAGCTCCCGTTCGCACCGGAGGGACTGGGGCTCCGGAAGCCTGGCTCCCCATGGGGCCGGATGAAAAGGGGCGGCTGCAAGCGACGGTGGGTTCTTGCAGCTAGAAAACTGGAGCCCGGAGGCCTGGCTCCAGAGAAGCACATGGGAGGGGTAGCCGCAAGCGGTTGGGGTCCCCACAAGCCGGGCCGAAGGGAGTTGGTAACCATTTCCGGCCGTTCAGGTTCAAACACACCCGCTGTGAAACCACGGGCCCCTAACAAATCTCTGAGGCTTGCCCCTCCCTGCTACCGGGCTGGGGAGGCGGGACCTCCCCCACAACTCAATCTTGGTAATACGGGACCTAGAAGCAGGCCCTTTCGGGACCCCAAGTGAGGAGGGGCAACGTCGGCGCAGCCTAGATGGCCCCCGCCTGAACACTCCCCTAGCTTTGGACCTAGCGTAGCCACCTGCTTAGAGACCCTTAAACGCCGCAGTGGGGCGGGGCTAAGGGCGGAGTCAAGAAGGCGCCAACCACCCGGGGACTCCTCCCCCTCTTGAGCCCTGCCCCCGACAGCGTGGATCTTCCTTCAGCGGTGCCGGAGGCCTCAGCTTGAGGCCTCAGCTTAAGGCCCTGCTCCAGTCCCGGGTGGGCCCCACCCGGACGGACGCCACGCCCCCGGCCAGCCTTGCGGGCCGCTGACCTAGTATGGACACAGCACTGGGAGGAGAGGCGCGCAGGGTGACGCCTGGAAGCGGGCAGGAGAGTCCCGGGCCCCACCCCCACAAGCCGCCCCCCTTTTGAGGGGATGCACCTGCCGCGGCTGGGGCGAAGGCACTGTGATTGCGCAGCTGCTGTGCCGCCCAGAGCTAAAAATATTTCCCAGCAGAGAGGGGAGTAAGGAGGCTCCCCAGGAGAATCAATTTATTGGGGAGTGGGTGCGGTTGGTCAAATCCATAGACGGGAGGGGCTGGGGAGCCCGAGGACAGTGTGGGAGCAGTGTCCTTCGTCACGCTGAACACTGGGAGCTCGAGGATGATGGGAAATGGGGGTTCCAAGGAGAGGGTTAGAGATCTAACTCCAGTACCCCACCCTCTGGACGAGGAGCTGGAGCTGGCCCAAGGGACTGCAGACAGACTCAGGGGCAGGTTTGGGTCTGGTCTAGAGGCTCAGATCTTCTCATCCGGGGCCGGCATGCGCTGGCGGGTCGGCTCCACGCCCCAGATCTCCCTGGCGTACTGGGCAATGGTGCGGTCACTGGAGAACTTGCCAGATGTAGCTATGTTCCGGATCACCATCCGCGTCCACTCTCTCGGGTTCTAGAGGCCACAAGGAAGCTCTGGGTTTGCTCTGCGAGTGGGATCCCCACCTTCCACCTCATTCTAACCAGGGCCGCCAAAGCCCTGCCAACCCCTGGCCCAGGACCCCTCACCTTGTACAAGGCACTGACTCTTTCCTGGCATTTAACGTACTCTTCATAATCCGCAAAGACTTTAAACCTGGAGGGGAATGGAGAAGTGGGAAAGTCTCCTGGGGTTGAGGGCCAAGCCCATCCTGTCCTATTGGATTCCTGAGGACCTAGACAGTGATGCTGCTTCCAAAGGAATGTGGCCGCAACTGCCCTGAAGCCATGTCCAGCCTCTCCACTGCTCCTGAGCCCTATTCAGCCCTGCAACCCCACGTACGCGGGTCCCTGGCCCGCCAGCTCACCGGTCATGGTGCATGAGCATGTTGACAATGTCCTTGAATAGGTCAGGCTGTTTGGGGGAGAAGAAGCCACTGCTCAGCTGGTCAATGACGTGCCGAAGCTCAGGAATCCGGTCATAATACTCCTGGGCATTGTACCTGTGGGGGAAGAGCCATAGTCAGCACCCTGGAAAGGGGCTCCTGGCTCCTCCTCCAGCAAATATCCAGAAAGGTCCAAGCCCCAGGGTGAAAACTCAGGTCCAGCCTGCTACTGTCCTCTCTACAGCTGCTGCACTTGCTCCGGAAGTCCTTCCACTCTTCTTCCCACACACCATCACTGTCACCCAACAGGTCTGTTTCCTCCATAAATGGCTTTTCTTCCCCACCATCCTAAGTCCATCCTTGGCCTCACTTTCAGGCTCCAGGAGGAGCCAACAGGTACATCCTGAGAAATATCCTTAAACTCAAACTCTCCAGCCATGTTCATCACTGTCCTGGCACCAACTTTCCTCCCCTAGGGGAGGAACTACTTCCTACCCAACGACTTCCTGGGGTAACACAATCACTTCCCGAGCCACCCAGGTTCAAATCTCTCCAGATCAGTTTCGTCTCCTTCCTTCCCCTCTTCCAACCAGAAACCATGGCCTCCTCCTCAACAGTGTCCCTAACCCCCATCCCCAGCACTGGCCTGCTGTAGGGGACTCCCCCTGCCATCTGGTGCCAGCCCCACACCGGTCCTCCAACTGGACATTCCTCCCTCCAGTCAAGCCTCCATCCTGCAGCCAAAGGTGTCTGTTTGGAGTCTAGTTCTGAACATGTTGTACTTCACTCAAAACATTTCACATTTCCCTCCTATCCAAAGGACCAAGTCTGAACTTTCTAGTCAAGCCCCACAGGAGAAATTCCTCTCAATATTTAGTGCCTGCTCTTGTAAGCTGAGTGTAAACTGGTACCAACTTTCTTGGAAATGATTTGACAATGTGTATCAGGGGCTTTAAGAATGCATACTTTTTTGACTCAGAAATATCCCCTTCTAATAATTATCTTGGGCTTCCCCAGTGACTCAGCAGTTAAGAATCTGTGTGCAACGAGGGAGACACAGGAGACAAGGGTTTGATCTTTGAGTCGGGAAGATCCCCTAGAGAAGGGCATGGCAACTCACTCCAGTATTCTTGCCTAGAGCATTCCATAGAGAGGAACCTGGTAGGCTACAGTCTATAAGGTCACAAAGAGTCGGATGTGACTGAAGCGACTTAGCACATAGCAAGCATAATAATTATCTTTAGGAAATAATTAGAGATGTGGACATCAGTGTAAAAGATTGGTCATCAAAGGGACATTTATACTAACAAATGAGGAAAATCAACCTTCACGTCCAACTATATGGAATTAGTTAAATAAGTATGGCATTTCCATAGGATGGAATGCTATACAAACATTTAAAATATTTGAAAGACTATTTAATGACATAGAAAATGCTTCAGCAATGTTAAGATAACAGGATTCAATATTGTATATATATTATTTCCAACTTTTAAAAACTACACAGGGACTTCCCTGGTGACACAGTGGTTGACTCCATGCTCCCAATGCAGGGGACACTGGTTCTACCCCTGGTCAGGGAACTAAGATCGCACATGAAGCACAGTGCAGCCAAAAAATTAATTAAAATTTTAAAAAACTACATATATATACACACACATATAAATACGTGAAGAAAAAGAGAACTGTGGCTTTAAATCTGGGGGATGAGATTATGAAAGACAGTTTTCTTCTCTGTAGCTTTGTATTTTTCCAATTAAAGAGCATGGACTGCTTCTATGCTAAGAAAAGAATCAAATTTTAAAATAAAATGTTAAAAATGTAATGCCAGGAAGATTGTCTCTGAAGATCTGCATTTCTGACCACAAACCCAGGTATAACTTAACTACCATACTCATGTTTCCCTTTTTGCCATGGCTGCCAGGGAGCTGAGAATTTCATTTTACTCCCAATTCCAGAAATGATATTATTTCTTTGAGTTGATATTATTTTCTCTTCCTTTTCCTTCAGCTCTGTGTTACTTCTGTCTCTGCTCATTTCATTCAACTTATTTGTTATGCTACCTCAAAAGTTTTCTAGACTTCTGATGGCCATAAGTAAGACCTTGTGCAGGGACTTCCCTGGTGGTCCAGAGGTTAAGAATCCACCCTGCAATGGCGGGGACATGGGTTTGATCCCTGGTTGGGGAATTAAGATCCCACAAGCCTCTGAGCAACCAAGCCCTTGAAACACAACTAGAGAGTCTAGAGAGTTTGTGCACTACAACAAAAGATCCCACATGACATGATGCAACCAAGATCCCACACGCTGCAACTAAGACCCAAGGCAGCCAAATAAATTTTAAAAAATGACCTTGCGCATCCTGGACCAGCCTTTCCAGTGGTGCCTCTTGCTCCCAGCTTTACCCTCCAGCAGTCCCACCTTGGGGCTTCCTGCCCATGGACTAAGAACTCTGCAGCCCTTACCCTTTCTGGTCAAGCCTTTCCACGTCCTCCACCCGCATGCCAAAGATGAAGAAGTTCTCCTCTCCCGCCTCTTCCGCCATCTCCACGTTGGCCCCGTCCATGGTGCCAATGGTCAGAGCCCCGTTGAGCATGAACTTCATGTTGCCAGTGCCTGAGGCTTCAGTGCCCGCAGTAGAGATCTGCTCGGAGAGGTCAGCAGCCGGGATCACTGCGGGGTGGCAGCAGGGGACACACTCAGCTCCAGGAAGAGCCCGCATGTCAGCTAGAGGCTCTGAAGTTAGTCTGGTCCCAGGCCTGGCCAGATTCAGAGTCCCCTTCCTCCAGCCCTCCAGTCTTCACCAACTGTCTCCTTCTCACTGACCCTTCTCTACCTCTTGTTGATTCTTGAACATCTGGGATCTAACCTGGACTCCTTCCACCCCCCAGCTCCACTGTGTGATTTGAAGGGCACTACTGAGGCCCCTCTCCCCTGTAATTTCATCCCATCTTGCGTGACATTCCACCACTAAGGGAACATCCTCATGATTTGAGTATTGTCCTCTCCAGATTCTTCTTTAAAGTACCAGTACCCCAGGAAGAGGAGATTAATATCTCTTCCAGGGACTGAACTCATCAGAGCTTCCCTAGGGTCCCCACTGGAGGCACCCTACCTTTCTCGGCCAGCGAGACTCGGTAGTTCTCCAGGAAGATCACACGAAGGCGGTCTCCCACCACCGGGTCATGGTTGACCACATCCCCAATGGCTGTGATGAGTTTGATGATCATCTTGGCCATATGGTACCCAGGGGCAGCCTGTGGGGGCACACTTTGGGGTCAGCTCCACAGCCTGGCCTCCTACCCCCATCCTGCAACCCAACCAAGCTGACCTCAACCTGGATATCAAAGGACCACAGCCATGATCCGGGCTCAGCCTCTCACCTTCCCTCCAATCATCACAGTCCGAGGCACAAAAAACTTATTGGGTTCCTTCTTGATACCTATGGAGAAACAGAGGGATCCAGTGAATGGGCCAGGTTTTCCCTCTGGGCTGTAGCACCTGATGGCATCCAGTCAGCCAGGACTGGGCTGGGCAATAACAGGCCTGACTTGGGCTGGCTTGGTGACCTCATATCTGTCATGTCCCCCCTCTCTGAGCCTTGGTTTGCCCATCTGTGAAGTGGGGATAATTCCATGTCCCAAGAGTTTCCCTGAGTACAAAGGAGATGTTGATGGAGAAGTATGCAGTATGCTGGGAGGTACACAGAGGCAGGAACAGGAGCCAGAGGGAAGCCTGCCACTCACGGTTGTACAGCGTGATGACATGGAGGCAGTTGAGGAGCTGGCGTTTATATTCGTGAATCCGCTTCACCTGGATATCGAAGAGTGAGTTGGGGTTGATGTGGACTTTGTATTCCTTCTCCAGGTACGCAGAAAACTTTAACTTGTTTTCCTGAAGGCAGGAGAGGGAGAAGAGCTCACCAATAGGCCTCAGCCTCAGGAAATCCTACATTCTCATTTCCTTTCCCAGGAAGGTGAGGATAGAAGGCCACCTTGCCACCTTCATCCACTCCTGCATCAGGGCAGACATTGCTAAGCAACGTCAGCACTCTTTCAGTGAGGTCAGATGATGCCTTCCCACCATGGACTGATTCCAGGCAACTTCTACCAATGGCCTGAGGTTGCAGCAGAGATGAGCTCCATGGGCCATTCCTGACACGGACGTCCGGCCCTTCCAGCACTCTCCACTCTGGCCCCAGCACAGGTGTCTGTCCCAGTTTGCAGCACTGCTCCTCACCTGCTTCACTTTGGCCACATCCCGGATAAAGGATTCATCATCCACATAGGACAGCAGTTTGCGCAGCTGATCCAGGTCTGCGATGTATTCCTCTCCGATGCGCTGTAGGGAGATGGCGCTCAGTTAGGCCCCTGGCCCTCCCCTGTCCTCCTTCACAAAGGGGTCCTTTTCCAGGTCAAACAAGCAGAGTCCACTGCCAACAGCGCCTTCTCCTGCAGCCTCCCAGCTAGGGGGCAGGGCACGTACGCACTTCTCTCCTCCCTTCCTGACCTTGAGCTCGGATGGCTGACGCCCATCTGACCCCCACAGGCCCTCGTCCTGGCCTTTTCCTCTCACAGGCAGTGACTTCGAGGGCCTACAATCTCTGCTCCTTTCTGGTCTTACTTAAGATGTGACCTGCTGATAACCCTCCATCAGGCTGTGAACTTCCTCGGGTTGACCTTCACAGCCAGGGCCTCCATTAGCTCACATAAAAGGTGGTTCCCCTCCTCCAGACACATGCAAGGCTGGGGAACGCAGTGCAGAATGGATTTCAGCCCTCAGCTGGGGGCCCTCCAGGGAAACACACACACAGCTGCACCTGGCTGCACCTTGCAGTGACTGTGCTGACCGCTACTGGCCATCCACGACTTCTCACCTCAGCAATGATCTCTGCCAGCCCAGGGTTACACATCACCAACCAGCGCCGAGGGGTGATCCCATTGGTCTTATTCTGGAACTTATGAGGCTCCAGCTCGTAGAAGTCCTTGAAGCTACAGGATAGGGTCAGAAGATCATCAATCACCCCTGTGGAATGAGGGTCTTCTCCCTGGGGCCCCTACTCTGATTTCTTGATGAAAGGGTCCTGGAGGTGAAGGGGAGGGGGGTGCTGTGTGTAAGAGGGGACATCCCAGAACGGGACTGGACTGGATAGCAAGCCTGTGACCCTCTAAGAGCCGTGCTACCTGTGGAAGGAGCCAGCAGAGGGCGGCTCTGAGTGACCAGTACCAGGCAGTGGGCGGGGCCCAGCGGGAGGGGCGGAGTCTGGGGAGCGGGTCTCACATGGTCTTCTTGAGGATCTCCGAGTGGATGCGAGCCACGCCATTGACGGCATGAGACCCGGCGATGCACAGGTGTGCCATATTGATGCGCTTCACCGCGCCCTCCTCCACCAGCGACATGCGCCGCAGTCGGTCTACATCCCCTGGGAACGCGGCTGCCACCCGCTGTGCCGGGAGAGACCAGAGCTAGGACGAGGACCCAGAACACAGGTTCCCAGCCCCTACCCCCAGATCTTCGCCCATAGCCTTCCCCAGGCCCTCCAAGTCCCCACCCTCCACCCCAGGCCTTCTCCACTCACGTTAAGGAAGCGCTGGTTGATTTCATAGATGATCTGGAGGTGCCGCGGCAGCAGGGTCTCTATGAGGTGCACAGGCCAGCGCTCCAGGGCCTCGGGCAGCACCGTGTGGTTGGTGTAGGCACAAGTCTTCACAGTCACTTCCCATGCCTGACAGGTGGGGTGGGGAGGCAGGACCCCCGGGGCTTAAGCCGGATGGCTCTCCACACACACTGTGCAGCCAAGAGCCCCCGCCCTGCCACCGCCAGGCCAGGTTCTAGGACACCCGCCTCTGGGTCTCACACCCCTGTCTGTTCAGTGGGGGATCCACCCACATCTATCCCCTCCCCAGAGTGGGAAGCGAACCCTGAGATGGAGAGGGTGAGGCAGGAGTGGGGGAGGGGCCCCGAAGCCCACCTTTTCCCACTCCAGGCGCTCCTGGTCCACCAGAATCCTCATCAGCTCAGGGATGGCCAAGGAGGGGTGGGTGTCATTGAGCTGGATGGCCACCTAGAGAGGAGGGGTGTGGAGGACGGTTGGAGTCAATCTGGGCCCAAGGCTACAGTCACTGTCTTTTGCCCCTTCAGAGCACCCCCTGCCCAGGGCCCCTTGTGGTTCTAGGTGGAGGCCCTCACGGGGGTAGTTGTGGAGCAGGAGGAAGAGGAGAGCGGATTATATTGAGGATCCTCAAGCAGATACCCCTCACACCCACCCCCAGCCTCCACTTCTTCATCTATTAAATGGGCGTTGCAAGCTCAGGCTGGAGGTGCGAGGGAAGGCACCACTCACCAGAGGTATAGAGACCGACCCTCCCTGGGGCCTGGTACCTTATCTGGGAAGGCATCGAAGTTGGTGCGCACGGGGTCGAGGCAGCCAAACTTGGAGGACTTGAAGCGGCGGATGATGTCCTGGAGCGTGGCAGCCACTACGAAGTACTCCTGCTTCAGCCGCAGCTCCTTCCCCTCAAAGAACTGGGGACAGTGCGAGATGGGGCGGAGTCAAGGTGGTGGGCGTGGTCTAACACTGCTGTGGGCGTGGCCAGGAGAGACTCCCACCCATCCCGAGATTCCTGAGACCTGAACTGCTCCACCTCAGGGACCCAAGAGTCTTTCTCCCACCAAGAAGCAGCAATGCAGTTGGGTCAGGAGGGAGGGCTACAAGGACCAGGAGTATTGTGGGTGTCTCCAGGGAAGAGCTCCTCCAAAGAGCCACCCCCCACCCCCAGATCCAAGCATCCTCACACTTAAAGAACTGGGGGGAAGCACAGGACACTCAGGGGCCAGCAAGATGCCCTGGGTGTGAGCAGGGCACCAGCAGGTGTCACTCCCCCTCCTGCCCTCTCCCACGCACACTGGCTTCCTGTCCCCAGCCCAGAGGGTAACATACGTTGTCGTTGGGGTACAGGACCCGTGAGATGTTCTCAGCCAGGTTGCGGTCCAGCACCGCCTGGATGTAGCCACCGACATTGACTAAAGAACAAAAGCGGGAACGGGGTCAGGCTTGGGCCGAGGGGCTCCGCAGCGGGAGGGGCTGCTGACTCCGGCGGAACTCACAGTCCTTGAGGTTGAAGTCGTTGGGGGCTTTGGCAGACCACAGGCGCATGGTGTTGACCACGTTGTTGCGGTAGCCAGGCACGGGTGTGTCGTAGGGCATGGCCAGCACCACCTGCGGGACACCCCACCTGCTGTTCAGAGGCGGGCCTCTGCTGCGTCTCAGAGGCCCTGAGAGCTGGAGCTCCATGCTTTGTCCCTGCACTCCGCCAGCCAACTCCGGACCACAAGCAACCCCACCAACCTCTCTGGGCCTCGGCCATAAAAAGAGGACATCCCGGTGCCTCCCCACACCCCCACCGGCCCCCCTTGCTGGGCTGTTGTGAGGATTCCAGGAGGAGGCAGGGATGAGCTGAGACCAAGGTGGGCCTCTGTTGGTGGCTGCTCTGCCATGGTGGAGATGCGCTGGCCACCTGGCCTAGGCATAATCTAGAGAACATTCTGGACTCCTGGAAGGACTGGGAGATCATGGGGCCTGGCTGAGGGGGTCATAGAGGTCAAGTCCATCCAAAGGTTAACCACAGGGCTAATTAGCAGTGACTAATGCTGGCCCCACCTCCCACAATTAGCAAACATCAATGTGCATGCACGCTGAATGCTAAGTTGCTCATTTATGTCCAACTTTTTGTGACCCTATGGACTGTATCCTGCCAGGCTCCTCTGTCCATGCTCTGTCCAGGCAAGAATATTGGAGTGGGTTGCCATACCGTCCTCCAGGGGATCTTCCCAATGCAGGGATCGAACCCATTCTCCTGCATTGCAAGCAGTCTTTACTGCTAAGCCACCAAAGCCCACAAACATCAATAATTGCTGCAAATAACTGCCAGCTACCACGGAGAAAGGGGTGCACCCACACCTCCTTCCCCAGCATTAAGTAGCCTCTGACTGGAGCAGAGCAAATGCTGCAGCTCAGAGAGGGAAGGGACTGGCCCAAGAGCATACAGCTAGGAGGGCAGCCAGAGCCCTGCCAGACCTTAGCGTGGATGACAGCGGAACAAACTCTGGGTTCTGAAAGCCTCGAGGTTGCTGTGCAGCCATCTGGAGGCCGGTGAGCTGCAGCCACAGCAAAAGGACTGGTGGCGGAGCTGGGGTTTGGACACCTGGTTTAGCGGTAGGCTCCCACCAACCTGCTCTGTGACCTTGAACATGTCAGTTGCCCTTCCCAGGCTTTAGTTTTCTCTCCTATCCCCCTTTTGGGCTGTTGGTTTATTTCCCATCAAGCCCCCAGATCAAATATGCAGGGGAGCCGAGACTCTGTGATTATTTTGGGCAGTGAGGAGCAGTGGTAGAGCAGGGCAGTGTCTCTCCTCCTCCCAGCTCTTCATGTGGTCTGGCTCCCCTGTAACCCTGTCTCCAGCCTCTCTGGGTTCCAGCTGTGTGACCTCAAGTAAGTCACTTAACTCCTCTGAGCTCAGTGGCCTCCGATATAAAATAGCACTCGGCCCAGTAGCTTCCAGGCTCTTCCTTTGCTTCTCTCTGTTTCCTCCAGAACCTCCACTCCTCCTCCCCTCCGCCTCACTAGATCTTCCCCTGCTCCCTGGCTTCCCCCTCACCTGTGTGTCCACCCACTTGGCCCCCTGGCTGGTGTGTTCCACTCGGCCATAGAAGTGCACCGGCAGCGTGAACTCAGGACGGGCCTTCTCCCAGGGGTTGCCGTAGCGAAGCCAGTCATCAGCTTCCTCCATCTGAACCGCAGGCAGGTCAGGGGAGAAAGGAAGGCAGAGTCAGAGCCAGGCTCACACCACCGCAGATGGTGGGCATAGCAGGAGCCCGCAGCCCTGGTATGCCTGTACAGGGAGGGTGTGAATGACCGGCTCCGCAGTAGGTGGGCCCCTAGTCTGGTGGAAGATCCAATGGGGCTCTGTGTGTGTATAAGAGTCTGAGACATTCTACAGCTGTGGACCTCCTGTCCCAGGAGCTGACAGCTGGCTACGGGCTGGGGGAAAGGGCAAAGATGCTCTCCACCCAGGCTGCTGGGGCTGCTTCTGGATCTATGTGCAGATGAATGAACAAATAGCCATCTTCATCATAACCACAAGGTCAGGGCCCAAGGTCACTCACCTGCCAACCCCCAGAGATCTTCTGGTTAAAAATCCCAAACTCATAGCGGATCCCATAGCCATAGGCAGCCAGGCCCAGTGTTGCCATTGAGTCCAGAAAGCAGGCTAGGGGTGTGCAGGGAGGTGGATATCAGAGACCCAACATAAAGGAACACTTCTGCCCAGTCCCCTGGCACCCCGCTCACTTACCCGCCAGCCGGCCCAGGCCCCCGTTGCCCAGCCCTGCATCCTCCTCGATTTCCTCCAGCTCCTCCATGTCTAGGCCCAGCTAGAGGTGGGAGGGTATAAGAGAAGTCAGGGCCAAGGGCCAGCAGGTCAGTCCCCCATCCTGAAGGCGTGCCCACCCCTGCACACCTGATAGGTGGCCTCGTCACAGGCATTCTCCAACGCCAGGTTCACCATGGTGTTCTGCAGCGTCCGGCCGATGTAGAATTCCAGAGACAGGTAGTAGATCCTCTGTCCGGAGAAACAGATGGGGGTGGGGGAGGGGAGGGAGGGTCAAGGCAGCCCCCTGACATTCAGCCAGGCCCAGCTGGGCCTGCACCTCTCACACCTGCTGCCCCACTCCTAGGCTCCAGTGGGTTCCAGCCCTGCCTCCAGTTTTCCTGCCTTCTCAGGCTTTGGGACCCAGAAGGTAAGATACTGGTCTCAGCATTTCTTCTGACTTTGGACAAATCACTTTTCTTCTCTGAGCCTCAGTTTCTTCATCTGAAAAATGGGGCCATAGCCACCTCAGGGGGCTGAGGTGCTTAGGAGAGGTGGGAACCCCTTCCTTCACACACATGCCTGCCAAGAGCCCATCAGGAAGTCAGGACACAGGGAAGCACCACCAAGAGCTCCTGAAAAGGGGAGGCCAGGCCCAGAGAGAGAAGTCATTGGCTCAAGGTCACACAATGACTCAGGGCTAGAGTCGGCCATCTCCCTTCCTCACAGTGCCCAGCTCCCCTTGGCCCTCAAGCCTCAGTCCCAAGAAGGGGGGCGGAGAGACTCCGGTATCCAGGATGCTGATGGTGCTCGGGCTCCTGGTTTCCTGGGTCCCCTCCCCGCCCCTCCCCCACCCCCTGCCCAGCAGTGTCAGGTTGCTGACATTTACCAGTGACCCCAACAGACACTTGATCTCACCACCCCAGCTGCGCCCCACCCGGCACACCAGCACACCACACACGCGTTCGGTAGAATGTCCTTCTACTCAGGATCCAACCCAGGCCGCGGGGTCTTCCTGCCCACTCCCAGTAGCCTCTCCATTCTCTGACTGAGCGCTGAGCCTTTGCAACCAGCCTACCTGACCCGAGGCCCCTGACCTGCCCCCAACTCCAGGTTTCTCCCCTGGGTGGCCCCAGCACCCATTGCACCTGGCACCCCTGGATCGTCCAACCTCAGGAACCCGGAGGCACCCTTTCTTTTGCTGCAGAAAGTCCTGACCCCAGGAAGGGACCGTCATTCGGTCCAGATCTCCCAGCCCCCAGGGCAGGGCCCCCCAGCCCACTGCCCACCCGGGGTGCCCCAAGCAGCACCTTGGGGTCCTTCTCGTAGTAGTGCTGCTGCGTGCGGATCCAGCGGCCCACGAGGTGGTCTCGCACCGTGTAGGCCAGCGCGAAGTAGTAGTCTCGCGGGGTGGCCACATTGCGGTCCTTCACAAGGGTGAAGTGTAGGTGCCGGTTGAAGTTCTTCTTCAGCTCAGTCACATTCTCCACGCCGGCCAGGCCACGCACGCTGATCTGCTTTCTCTTCTCCTGGTCTGTCAGGGGCCGGGACATGGCTGCGGGAGGGTGGGCTGGACTGACTGTGCAGACGGGTGGCCTGAGCGGTGCCTCCAGCCCAGGAGTGGAGATCCCCAGCCGGCTGGTGCTTTAAAGCCTGGCTCCGGGCAGCTTGCCCCACCCCTTCCCTCAATGGGAGGGTCTTGGCCCGGCTCCTCAGGGAGCTATTTTGGGGTGAGCGGAGGAGAGGAGGGGCAGGGCAGGGCCAGGGCCAGCCTGGCTCCTTCGCAGCCCTGCACTGACCCACTTCCTCCAGGCCTCGCGCACTGGCACTAGGGTCTGCTGTCTTCTGCCCCGGCGCCTGCCTTGTGCAGGGTCGCAGTCAGGATGCTGCAGGCAGAGTGCTGCCTTGAGAGGCCGGAAATTTGACTGGAGCAGCTGGGCTGTGACTTTGGCTGAGGCTGCCCTGAATTCGGGTTATGGATGAAGGATGGGGTCTGAATGTGGGCCCTCAATCAGGGCTCCTTGGAGAAGCCAAGGAGGCTGTCGAGGAGGACAGGTGTCAGGAGGCCAAGCCTGCAGCAGAGAAGCTTGGCTTCAGTTGACTTTCACACAACAGGCTACACACCACGGGCGGGATGCTCTCCAGTCAAGCTTCTATGGTGGCCCTGCCCTTTGGTGGGGAGGACATATGTTGTGGCTGAAGGCCACCAGCGCAGAGCATCAGGGTGCCCTGCACAGAAAAGGTGAAGCTAGCGGAGGACACTGGGCATCTGAGAAAAGGGGGACCGGGACTCTCGGTTCCAGGAGAGGTGGTATGGGAGAGGTCGCCTGAGGCAGGGCCACTGCCCCCACCCCATCCCCCACCGAAGTCCAGCCACTCTGAGCTCCCCCTGTTGCTGTCCCTCAAGGAGCTCTGAAGTGACCTTTCAAGAGGGATGGTCAGATTACAGGCCAGCTTTGGCTAGGGGCCACCAGCCTGGAGTAGGGGCCCCTGGGAACTGTAGTCCTGTGGCCCAGAGGGGTAGAACTGAAGCAGTCCATACACACACAGACACACACACACACACACACGGACACACACAGACACAGGCACAAGACACACAGACACAGACAGACACACACACATACACAATGGTATCAAGGCTCCCCGTGCCGCAGGTGAGTGAAGGCCTCCTCCCATTCATTTCTCCCGCCTAGGGCCACGCGGTTCCTAAAGTTCCTTTAGGATGGACTGGTTTGATCTCCTTGCAGTCCAAGGGACTCTCAAGAATCTTCTCCAACACCACAGTTAAAAAGCAACAATTCTTCGGCGCTCAGCTTTCTTTATAGTTCAACTCTCACATCCATACATGACTACTGGAAAAACCATAGCTTTGGCTAGATGAACCTTTGTTGGCAAAGTAATGTCTCTGCTTTTTAATATGCTGTTTAGGTTGGTCACACGGAGAAGGCAATGGCAACCCACTCCAGTACTCTTGCCTGGAAAATCCCATGGACGGAGGAGCCTGGTGGGCTGTTGTCTATGGGGTCGCAGAGTCGGACACGACTGAAGTGACTTAGCAGCAGCAGGTTGGTCATAGATTCTGCTTTGTTCCTGTTTTTTGGCTGCGCCAAGTCTTAGTTGCGGCCTGTGGGATCCAGTTCTCTGGCCAGGGGTGGCACCTGCCCCTGCACTAGGAGTGCAGAGTTGTAGCCACTGGACCACCAGAGAAGTCCCCTGCTTTGTTCTTTGAGCAAAAGGAGCCCAGGGCCTGGTGCTATTTCAAAGGAGGCTGGGCCTCCTAGAGTGGTGGACCTGGGGAAGAGGAGCCTGGGTCTTCTGGTCTGAGGGCCAAGGAAGCACATCAGAGGGCTGGCCAGCTGCAGGATGCTACAGAGTCTGTTTCAAGGACGGCCCAGCTGTTTCTGAGAACTTTCTGAGCCCCAACAGATCCAGCCCTGGAAATACCAGCTTAGTGTGGAGGCCAAACTCCTAGTCTTCCGAAAGCCAAGCCCTGCTCTGCCCCTGCTCCCAGACAGCATCTGGGCGGGTCTTCCCTAGAGTGTGCTTCAAAGAAAAAAAGACCAGGAAGAGGATGCCAAAACACAGCTACCCCAAGTTCCCACGAACAGAGAAAACTTTCTCTTTTGCATTTTAAAAGTATTCTACACCTTGCATTTCAAAAGAATGCCTGGTGGCTCTCGGTGTGTAACAGTTCCCATCCTCAGCCTTTCCTCCTGGGCTGTGCCTCAGGGGAGGTTCACCCCCGCGCCAAGCTCGGCCAGCATCTCGGGCCGCCTGGCCTGCCTTCCTTGTGGAATGCCAAAGAGAGCTCAGAGGCATTTTGGCACCAGTTGCCCGTGTTGTCACCTCATGCCCCAACGGTGGCCGCATCCTTTGCCACGCAAACCTTCTTTGCACTGACCCCTAATTTTCCTGCTGCTAAGAACCTGCTCCCAACAGAGCACATTCCTATCTTATTCTGCTCCCCAAGTCAACTCAATCCACACCCCTCCCCCTGCTCATCAACTGGGTGATCACCCTGCCCCTGCTCTCAAGGAACTGGCTGAACTGGGACACAACCTGTTTCTGGTGCGAAACAAATGTGATACTTTGAGTTGGTTTCTCCAGCTACCTTTCTCCTGGGCTCTTTTGGCCTTTGTTGTGTCTATGGCACCCACTGGAACTTTCCAGTCTTTTCCAGGGTAATGCCACCCCAGGAGACCCTTCTTTATTTCACATCCCCCAGCCCAGCATGATGGAGATTCAAAGACTGAAACTGACCTACTGGCTTCCCCAAGTCCCCCCATTTCACTCCCCATTGGTGTTGTGTGTATAGGTTTATGTATCAGTTCAGTCGCTCAGTCGTGTCTGACTCTGCGATCCCATGGACTGCAGCACGCCAGGCTTCCATCACCAACTCCTGGAGCTTACTCATGTCCATCAAGTCAGTGAGGCCATCCAACCATCTCATCTCTGTCGTCCCCTTCTCCTCCTGCCTTCAATCTTTCCCAGCATCGGGGTCTTTTCCAATGAGTCAAGTTTCTTCGCATCAGGTGGCCAAAGTATTGGAGCTTCCAGCTTTAGCATCAATCCTTCCAATGAATATTCAGGACTGATTTCCTTTAGGATTGACTGGTTTGATCTCCTTGCAGTGAGTCTGAGGGACTTTCAAGTCTTCTCCAACACAGCAGTTCAAAAGCATCAATTCTTTGGTACTCAGCTTTCTTTATGGTCCAACTCTCACATCCATACATATTTATATAATTTTGCTTATTTATTTAGGCTGCGCTTGGTCTTCGTTGCTGTGCAGGCTTTTCTCCAGTTGCAGCAAGCAGGAGCTACCCTCTACCTGCCGTGTGCAGGCTTCTCACTGAGGTGGCTTCTTTTGTTGTGGAGCGCGGGCTCTCGGGGGCTTGGACTTCAGTAGCCTGGGCTCCCAGGCTCGAGTGCTCGCCCAGTAGTTGGGGCACACACGCTTAGTTGCTCCTTAGTTGTGGGATCTTTCCAGATCAGGGATGAAACCTGTCTCCTGCATTGGCAGACAGATTCTTTCACCACTGAGCCCCCAGGGAAGACTTAATACTTAATTTACTTATTTGGCCTGTGCCGGGTCTTAGGTGCTGCACACAAGAGCTTTAGTTGCAGGGGGTGCACACAGGATTTCCAGCTGCAGTATGCCAGATCTTATTTCCCTGACCCCTTCATTGGGCACACAGTCTTAAGCCACTGGACTAGCAAAGTTCCCTTTAGAGATTTAAAGAACCCTGAAACACACTTTCCCAGCCTGAACCCTGAACCAACACTGTTGTTTATGTCCAATGGTTTCTAAACAGATACATTAACTAACTCAGAGGTTGTTTATGGCCTACTAGATTTCCAACCAGAAATCCTGTCTCCTTCCTGGGACCAATCTTGGGTTTCTCCAGAGCACTTGGCAGGGTCTCAGTAACAGAGCCCTAACAGTGACCTTTCCCAACGGACATTCCTTCCACCAACCTGGCTCTAAGCGGGCAGGGAAGACACTGCTGCTGCAGCAGAACAGGAACAGGGTCAAGTAGAGGGCTCTGCCCTCCCCCAGGGGTCCAAGGTGGCTGGGAAAGCCCTCTTCACCCCTCTGGTTCCACCACAAAGGCAGGTGCTTGCTGCCTTGGAGAAAGGGCCGAGACTGATGCCCAAGTCAGCCACTTTGTTACTCACCAAAACCTTAACAAAAGCTGACAGCAGGGAGCAGAGAGGGAGCGAGCAAAGGAATGGAGCTGGCCCCAGGGGAGAGAGACGGAGGAGATAGCTGGGCTATGGTTAAGTCATTTATTGATTTTATTTCTAAAACCCACATAGCGCCACTTTGCCTCTTCCAGAGCTTCAAAGAGCCAATTAACCGCCCAATGAGCCCACCAGAGAAACCGAGCTTGTGGGGGAAGCAGTGAGGTGAAGCCAAGGTCAAAGAGGGTTGCCAGGCCCCAGGCCCTGCCCCCGTTCTGTCAGCTAAGCACAAAGAGGAAAGATCTCTCCTCTTTCAGTCAAGGGACCTTTAGGGCCTGCTTGAGGAGACCCAGTGAATAGGTCTGGCTTCTGAGGCTCCATTAACCCCTGCAGGCCTACAGCAAAGCAGCCCAGGCAAGCTGGACAGGGCTCAGACACCAAGGGCCTGCTCAGGATAAACAGCAGGGCTAGCCCCAGCTCCAAGCTGCAGAAGAGCCCAGGCCAGCATTGTCCCCACTGGCCCAGTGCTGTGGGCTGCAGAGCTTGCTGTCCCTCAGCCTGCCCAAAGGGAAGGTGATGGGAAGCATTGGCCCCATGCAGCTCCCTCCGAGAACTGCAGCAAAGCAGCAGAAGCGGCTGATCAAGGACCTCACTCACGACCCCAGAAGTCCTGAGCTGGGTTTTCCTGGTGCCACATCGGGCCTGTCCATTAGCCCAGACACAAGGGAACAAAACAGCCTGGGACCCTCTGTGAAGTGCTTACAAGGCACAAGGTGGGGCCCCTTCCCCTGCCCCCACCTCTCCCCAAAGCCTGCCATGGTGGCAGGCTGCAAGTCACCAGCAGAGAGAGAAAAGGCCACTTGGCGGTTTTAATTTTAGCAGCTTGGAGCCTGACAGGCAGGATTAGTTGGCTTGACCTTTCGTGCTGAGGCCTCCCCAGGCCCAGGGCCTCAGTCAGGTGGCAGCTTCCAGGCACGAATCACAACTGGAGCTCATCGAATGTGGGGGTCCAAGCCCCAGGGAAAGGCCTTCAAAAGGACAGAGACCAGGAAGGGGGAACCTGGTCTTCAGCCAGTAATCAGTAAACTAGCAGAAGGTGGGGCCGCCCACACACCAGCTTCCCCAGCAGACCTGCACAGGGAGGGAGAACGGGAACCAAGGGGTGGGGGGCGGACTTCCTTAATGAAGGTTCCAGAGGCTCCCCTGGGCAAGGGGCAGTGGGGCCAGGTGCCGAACACAGCTTCCGTAACTGGTGGTGGCACCGACAGTGGCACAAGTGTAAGAGAAAGAAAAACAACAGACCCAGAAAACCACACTGCTCTTTTATTCAATGGAACACCCCCCTTTAACGCAGTGTTGAATCATACACCAAAAAGCCCAGAGAAACGTCTGCTGATAAACCAGTGAAGAGAACGCGCATCATACATTATTGTCAACATAATCACTCCATGAAGAGGGGAGGAGGAAAGGAAGCAGAACGAAGAAAACAAGGGGCTCAAACCCCTCAACACTGCAGAACATTCAGACGTTTGGGATTAAAATAAATTGTAAAAGCTAGCCTTTCCAGGAAGGAGAGGAACAAACGGAATCTGAGGCAGCTCAGGGAGCGCTGAAAGGGCTCTGAAGGTTGCAGACAAGCCCCAGGCAGCTTACATGGCTCCACCTACCACGGGCAGGGGTGCCAGTTTGGTTATGGACCCTCAACCTGGGGACTAACCCACTACCCCACGAGAGTGGCAGAGACAAAACCCTACACTTAAAATTAAGGGGAAAAAGTATCTCAGCTTGAAAAAAAATATGGCAGTTTGAAAATCTTGGAACCAAAGAAAACACCCACCCCACCCCGCCCCGCCATACTGATGGCCCAAATTGTTTGCCTAAAAACCACTTGTTCCTCTCTCCTTAAAGAACCAGGAATGAGAAAAGGGAAAGGAATCTAATTGCAGCAGAAGACCGGGGAGAGCATCTCCTTGGACGGAGTCTGAAGAAAGGAAGAGATAAGGAAGTAACAAAGAAAAAAGAAAAAATTAATAAAAATTTCACAATATGGAGCCAGCGTGTTCCGATTCCGTCCATAAAAATAACTCAGGCTGCTTTGCCGAACCATCCTGTCCACCAGGGGCGCTGCTGAGGCTGTCTGCCTGGAAGGGTCACCAATGGGCGCGGAAAGTCCTCACTCTCATGGCTCGGGCCATCGCCGCCGCGGGGAGGGATCCTGGCGGCCCAGTTTGGGGAGAGGCAAAGGGATTTGGGTGAGGAGAGAAAGAAGACAAAGAAGACACTCGATGCTACGGGGCGCCAGGAGAGCCCAAGCTGGCGCCCCATTACCACCTGCCCATTCCCAAGCGAGTCCTCAGTCGCTTGGCCCAGCCCGGTGCGTGCACACACACACATGCGTGCACACAATCACATGCGTGCGTCCCAATGTCTGGCTCCATATGGTGAGGTTCGGCGTGTGTTTAAACGAGACCAATTCTCTCTATATATAATATATATTTTCTTAAAAAACCAAGTCTAGTTCTGTGGTGGAGGCGGTGGGGGAGCTGGAGGCATCCCAAAGGGTGGCATGCCCGCCACCCCCATGCCCATCATGGTGACAAAGTTAGAAGGGTCCATGGGAGGCGGAGGAGGAGGGGGCGGGGCATACATCATGCCGGCGGAACCAGGCGGCGGAGGCGGCGGAGGGGGAGGGGCCCCGGGCGGCAGAGGCGGCTGGACCCCTGGGGGCAGGGGCACCATAGTGGGGTTGCCTTGCATCTGAGGGGCTCCTGGAGAAGCTGCGGCAGCCGCCTGCTGCTGTTGCCATGGCGGGATGGACCCTGTGCCAGCGCTCGTGGTGGTAGTCGTCGTATCTGGGGTGGTAAAGAAGCCCAAGGTCACACGCGCGGGGGCACACCGCGGCTCTCTGCGGCTGCTGCCTTGGGATGGGGAGGCAAGGGATGCCTGCTCCTTGCTTGGCATGCGGTACGGTGGTGGGGGGCGGGCGGGCGGGGTGGTCCTGGCAATGGGGGTGGAGGGGCGGGCAGGACTACCCTGGGGTCAGCCTCAAGGTCTCTAGGCTTAGCGGAGTAAGCCCTTTTGTCACCAGTGCCCCTGGAAGGGCCGAGGGGAAGGTACCAGACACATGAACCGGCTCTGACATCCCTCCGCCCATCCGCCGCCACCACCGAACGGCACATTCAACCTCAAGGCCACAGCTACTCCCCGGTCCCATCCCTGCAGTCTCTCAGGCCCCAGTCACATCCCTCTCCAGAGCATGCATGCACCCCCCCAACCCCGGGCCTAAGACGCAGGCGTGGGCCAGCCAGCGGCTCCCAGCCTACGATGGTGGGCTCCCCTCCAGCCCCCACAAACCTCTCTCCAGACACAGCCTCGCCAGACATCAGCTCTCCTCCCCCAGACCCCCAGGGGCCACAAGGCCCTTTCTTTTTACCCCACAGCAGAGACCAGAGTCTCATCCCAAGGTGTCTGCCTGCCTGTCTGAGCTGTGAGGGTCTCTCATTCCTCTCAGCCCCAACCCCCAATCCCACCCACCCCCACCAGCCCAAAATATTCCACTCACTTTGCTGCCATGGCAAGGGGGTACTGGAAGCCATACTGCTGCTGGGCGGAGGGGGTGGCGGAGGCTGCTGCTGCTGCTGTTGCCATGGGGGAAGAGGACCAGAGGGAGGGGGCGGAGGCTGCCCACTGGGAGGCGGTGGCGGCGGTGGCATCATGCCCATAGGTGGCGGCGGCATCATACCTGCAGAAAGGCGGAGAGAATGAAGCCTCAGGAGAGGAGGCGGGTTCGCCACAGGGCTCCCACTGCCTCCCCAGCCTAGGCAGGCAGCACCCCTCAGGAAGCACCAACCAGGCTGTTACCTTTTCCTTGATGCAGGCGATAGACCCCAGAGCCCACAGGCGTACTTCCCAGGTACTGATCTTGATGGAAGGAAAGAGCAGGGACTTAGCAGGACATTGGAACTGACCAGGGAAGATACACCCCCACAATAGCTCAGTCAAGTGGCAGTGATGGCCACTTACAAGAGCTGTTCTGAATGCCGTCTCTACGAGGCAGGCCCCACGTGTATACCCCACGTAGAAATCCCTTCCTGAACCATAAGGGAGACTTCCTCCTGACCTGGAGACCAAGCCTCAGCAAGAGACTCAGCACCGACACTCAACCCCTCTGAGACCTGCTCCCAGCCATGTAAAGCCCTGCTTACCCCAAAGCCCCAAGGTTTCTGGTCTGACACTTACTTACCCATTGGAGGAGGGCCGTGGTGCCCAGGTGGGTGGGGGCCCTGGTTCATCGGTGGTGGTGGCGGCTGCATCCAGGGGGGTGGAGGTCCATTAGGGTTGTGCTGCATGGGATGTCCACCATGTCCACCTGTGAGGCTGGGCAGCGGGTGTGGGAAGCTGTGGGGGCCACCTCCGGGCCCACCGGGGCCACCTCCATGCATGCCATGGTAGGGCCGACTCTCTGACGGGCCGGAGTTCATCCAGGGTGGGCGGCTCTGGGTAGTGGACATGAGAGACTACGTGAGAGCATTCCCGTCAGTGTCCCTGCCTGCTCCCTCTGGCGGCAACACTGTTCTTTCGGCTGTGCCACAGGACCAGGACACAAAAGGCCAAGACCTTCCCAAACTGAGAGGTCCCCAAACATTCCTGATGGCCCGAAAGAACAATGTTGCCGGCCATGTCCACCTGTCCTACCCCAAGCACCTGGCCACGTACTCCCATCTCTTGGGAAGAGAAGAGGGGGCCAGGTTGTGAAAACCCCCTCCCGAAACTCACCGGCGGAGGTGGGTTGTTGGCAGGAGCAGCAGGCCGAGGTGCACTGGCCAGTGGTGTGGTGGCAGGCCCAGAGGTGGAGCCCACAGATGCGGGCACAGGTGCCTCCCCCAGTTCAGCCATAAGGGACAAGTATTCTTTATCCATCCGTGCTTTATCCTGAGCTGACTGGGGGTCACCAGGCCTAAAGGTGGGGTAGAGACACAAAGAGAAAAGGGGTGGGGAAGACTCGTTAAGATGGAAACCTTTACTTTGAAGAATTTACACAAAGGAAGTTTAGAGGAATTCAGTCACCCTTTCTAACCCCTTCCTTGAAACAGTCCCATCAGCTCGTCAGCTCTGTGCCCAGCTCTCCATCTGGGAAAAGCACATGGACCTCTGCCACAGCAGAGACCCCTGGGCAAGAACAGAGGTGAAAGGAAGCCAGGAGAAGTTCAGGTTTTCCCAAAACAGTAAGTTTCATCAATTTCCACATTGCAGGTATGAGGGAAGGAAAATCTATGCAAGACCAGAGGAGCTGCCAAAACTTCCTTAACAAGGCTTTTTATATTCATCACTTGAAGTAGAAGAACATTGCTATCAAATGCTGGATTGCAACTGGTCAAAACTACAAGCTGTCTTGCAACACCAACCATAAGCAACAAACAGCAGTTAGCAATGAGCCACATGAAAATACCTATACCCAGAAGGGAAGTTTTCAGGTTCCCTGGGCTCAAGATAATAAAGTAGGGATGTTCACCATCGACTGTTTCTAATCGTTCTGGGCTTTGCATCACACTGTTAATAGACCAAACTCACTGAAAGGAAGCTCTTGGTTCTGCAGATTAACACGAGCTGTCCTATACACCAGAAGCTACCAGGAGGCCCTCACCTTTGGAACTTGCAATCGGAAGCAATGTGGCCAGCCCCGCCACACTTGGTACAGACTGTGGTATTGGTAATGCTGCGGGTCTCAGAGCTCTGCCAGGGTCTTAAGATCCTGTTGAAAGAAAAAGGTCACCTCAATGGCTGTGGCCCATCACCCTTCTTCCGTAGGTTCTGGTTTTTGTGCCTGTCCCTCTAAACCAATCACATACGTACCTGTTATCATCTTCCCGAAGGGTCCCATTCAAGCGAGCCAACTCTCGAAGTTGCATCTTCCGTAGGTCATTCTGGTCCTCAGGGGTCTCAATACCCTGCTTCAGAATGTTTCTTATCTGGTGGAGACGCAACGGGCACAGTTATGTAAGTCTTGGGACTGCCACCTAGATTTCTGGTTGGAGGATTCCTTCCTGACTCCTCACCTGTTCTACTGCTTTCTTCACATTCTCCATGGTATTGGCAGTGACCAGGGCGTGAAGCGGCTCATCTTCTCCTGGCAGCATCTGGCCATCTTTGCGCCCAACTTTCCCTTCTTTCACAGAACCTTTCCCCCGGATCATGATCTTGGCATTACACTCCTTCTCTATGTTCTTCAAGGTGTTCCCTCTATCAGAGGCAGAAAAGATGGCTTTAATACCCAACATGGAAATTCAGAGTGGCTCACTGGGCAGTGATAGGAAACCGTGAGTGTATAGAATGAGATTTTCCCACCAACAGCTCCACGATCTTTAAGTTAAGATCACAGCAATCCTCAAGATTTGACTTCTCTGCGGTGAAACGGAAAATTTTCTCACCAAACGGCACTCACTCAGCCAAAGTGAACATCCTACCAAAAGCAGGAAGATGGTACCCAGAAAGGCACAAGACAGACTCATCTCCCAGGTCTTTGCATGAGTGCTCAGTTACTAAGTTGCGTCTGACTCTTTTGTGACCCCCATGGACTGTAGCCCACCAGGCTCCTCTATCCATGGGATTTTCCAAGCAAGAACACTGGAGTGCATTGCTGTTTCCTCCTTCAGGGGATCTTCCCAACCCGGGGATTGAACCATGTTTGTTACATCAGCAGGCAGATTCTTTAACACCAAGCCACCCAGGGAGCTCCTCCCAGATCCTTGGGAATTCTGTATTCCACAGAACAGCAGGTACTCACCTTGGCCCAATCAGCAGCCCCACAAAATTGATTTCCGGATACTCATCTTGTGGGATCATTACTTTATCGCTCACACGTGTTGCTGGAGGTCTAAGAAAGAAAAGACTCATAGACTCTGCACACTTCTGAGGTGACCTCAACAGCTCTTCTAGAACTAACCTTCTATACCACGTTTTGTTATAGATGACAGGGTAAGGAGTGAGAGGTTAGTATCTACAATGCTCTAGCAGACCACACCTAATCCGCTGGGGTCTTTATCCCGGACCACCCAGTCCCTTGGCTTACTTGTAATCTGCAGGAGGCTTGAAATCAGGGTTGAGGGCAACCATTTCCGTGATGAGATTATGCCGTTCCTCCTCCAGTTTCTTGCGGGTGCGGAACTCGCGAGTGTTAAGCCTCTTCCCCTCACTATTGTAGATGGGCTCAGGGGAAGGGGACCTGTGGGAAACAGACCACCGTCACCCCTCTGCCTTCACTTTACTCTCATTCCCACACGGGCTAAAATAAGTCTTCCCCAGCCCCTCTGCCTCTCAAGACCCTAACACAACACTCTTCGGAGGAACCGACCATAACGTGTGCTATTCAAAATCGTGTGGAATAGGGAGGTAGAAACTGGCTTAGCATCAGGGGGACTGGGGTGTGTGTGAGAAAGGAAAAAAGTGGTTTTGTTCTAAAAGTGATGAGAGGAAAAAAAGTCTGTTCTTCTAAGGGAAAATCTCTAGACTGTAAATGGCAAGGACTGTATCATCCTCTGGAGTCTTCTTGCCAAATATGAATTTTCTTTTGTTGGAAAAAAAAAAACCATATTACAACTTTATGAACCACGGAAACCCCAAGTTTAGGTAAAATGTTAAATGACTCTTGCAGAGCTCATGCCCTAACTGGAAGAGAGGCTGTACCCCTACCACGTAGTAAGTATGAGCTCTTTAACCCAATACAACTGGGACTCAAGGCTACTGCAGCTACTTGGCCCCCACAATGGAGAGAGATGGTTCAAGGCTTCGTCTCTGCTTTTCCTTCAATGGCCTGGCTGGCAGTGTCCAAGGCCCAGGAGTCAACCTGTTTTCTGGCTGTTCGAGGTTAGGGAGTCTGGGTAGAGAAAACCGTTAAATTGCTAAAGCAGCTTCTCTGAGAGGCTGCAAATGCAGATTTGGTCATGTATTTGTCTAGGGTCTGAACCTGCAAACAGCAAGGGGAAAACCTATGATTCTCCACCAGAGTTTACAAGTCCAGAAAGCAGATTTTCTCTCTCTTTTTTTTTAAAGGAGTAAAATGCTGTTGCTACAAGTAAAAAATAGCAATGATAAAATGATCAGTTTACCACAGCTGGATTTTGCGGTAATAAAAAAAAGAGAAGTTACACTCCTAGAATTCTGAGTTAAGATTACAAAAAGGACCATAGCTTGATATTCTGAATGAAAATTTAGTAGCAGCTGCAAGAAGGGAAGAGACCATGTGGATCAGGTTATTTTAAAAACATCCTGAAAGTAGTCAAGATTCCTATACCCTTTGTTTAGTTGAGAGAACCTTGCCTAGTTGGAGAGCAAGGACTGAACTCGGCTGCTCCCACTGTCTTCAGCCTAAAGGGAACCATGTCATACCACGTTACACACACGATGGAATAAAAGGTCAGGTTTGTTCATGACTAATGACGGCTAAATGACACCTCCGTTTCTAGCATCTGTATAAACTGTTAGCACAATCCAGTAATAGTGAACAAAGACAAACATACCCCAGCTCATTAGACTACCATCTTATACATTTAAATCTACACAAGATTTTAAAACATTTTTAACTGTGCAACTTAAGCAACATCAAAATGGCATAAAGTGGCTTCATACTGAGAATACACCTTCTTAAGAAATAACCTTAAGTGAGAAACTCATGCATTTCCCTCCAACCTGGGCTCTTTCAAAGCAAAACCATCAGGCATTAATTAGGGCCTCTTTCAAACTGAATTCAAGGGAGGAAAAAAAAACTCTCCTCTGATTTTATTTCTAACATGCTTGACATTTCTAATTCCCACCTCATTCATAGCTGTCTAGAATTAAGCACTTCTGGCTAATCACCAAAAGAAGCTTTACCAGTACCAAATTGGTCATTTAAAGGCCCCACAACAGCGTAACCTCTTTCCAAATTGTGGAAGTGAAAGGCAAAAACCAATATTCTAGAGGTCAGACTGGCCCAACTTCTTCACTTTGAGTAAGAATAGTATTAGAGATCATCTAATTTCTAATCCAAATTCTCCAGGAAACGAAGGTTTGTTAAAAATTCAACTTTTTAAGGAACTGCCTGGTAACCTGTGGACATGTTATTACAGGAAAAAAGGCCAAAAAGGCACTAAACAGTTGTGGTCTATAATCTATAAAGCAAATCTAAAAAAAAAAATCAAAATATAAAACTTAACAACCCTCCAACCAAAATTTACAGGTGAAAAAATAAAAATTTAATTAACTCAAATGAAAAGCATCAATATATGTTACTTTGCTTCTTAACACAGGACACCAGAAAGGTGCTTATTTAAATGAGTGGCTTCTAAAACCATTACATCATCTTCCTGATTTAACAAGTTATTAAAATGGGTAGCAAGCCAAAAACACTACTTTTTAAAGCAAAGTGTTTTCAACTATGCTGCATGCACTAAGAGACACTTCACGGAGGAGGCACATTGCCTTTCTATTAAATGGACCAGATTTTAGCTGTTCAAATATTGGCCTGCCAATAAAATTCCTGTTAAAAAAAAGTTCATTTCCCTCAAACTTTGTAGACTTTTTATTTTTTAGAGGTGAGAAATTACAAACTGAAATGACATGACCACAGCTGTTTGAGGACCACACTCCCTTTAAAAAAAAAAAAAAAGTAATTGGTTGGTTGCTTGCCTTCCCAAAACAGGTGAAAATATTCTGGCCCCTCCCAACACCCCAGGCAATGGCCAAGGCTGAAAATTAACTGGCAGTGATGAAGGAAGTTGGTTAGAATCTTGTCTATTTCAAAACCATGAGCAGGAGACTGCAGCATAAGCTGACCAGACAGAGTTTCTGGCCTGCTCAAATTCAGTGATGCTCAAAAATATTCTTATTCCCTACAATGTGTAGTACCTGTGAGGACACGCTACACCTGGGCTTTCAGCCAAAGGAGGTACTGAAATTGCTGGTTAATGGGCCACCTCACTGTCCCTACTAGTGGGTAAATCAGGTTAAAATCTACATACTTTTCAATTGAAAACCAGTTGTCCGTTTTCCTGTAACTTTTGATTCTGCTAGTAATTAAATTTCATTCCATTCTGCTAACTGATGACTGACCATTTAACTGCTAATTTACACTCTAGTTCCCAGAATGGTCACAGTACCAGTCTTCTTACTAGGATTTTATTGAACTGACACAACATGTTGCCACCAGTAAAACGTATTGAGAAAAAGGTAAAAGCGTTACTGTCAGCTGGTTAAAACTGTTTCCCAACCTGTCCTCAGGGTTAGGGGGGATGCCCAGGTCTCCTGTGCGCAGTTTACGAGTCAGGTCTTCTATCTGCAGTTGCACTGGAAGAAACCAGGTTAGGAAAGAAAAAAAAGGATGGAAAAAAGACAATGTTACCAAAAAACATCTCAAATCTCAACAACAAGCATGAAGAACTCGGAGACTTTGAAAGGGACGTGATCAGTGAACACATTGAGGCAAAAACCCCCAACCATCTACTGGCAGGAGTCCACTTACATCTCTAAGTATCTTTCACTTCAAAATGGTTATCACTTAAGGAAGCAAACAGTTTGTTGGAAGAGGGGTTAGCAGTATAGACTGTTCACTAAGGCTAACATCAAAACAATTATTAGGAGGCGTTTTACCTCTTCCTCTCCACCAAGGCTTGCTATACAATTGGCACCCAGAACTAAACCATGTATGTTATCACCAATACCCTGTTCCCACCAAATTACACTCTTGAGTGCTAGACTCTTAGATTTTATTTTTCCTTCATCAAAACTTAAACATAACCCAAAATGAGATTCAATTAACATGGGACAAGGAAAAACACCAGTTAAGCAAAGATCATTTTCATTGATACCAGGATTAAAATTCCTTAAACAAAACATTTAATAACCAATTCAACAGTCTCATATTTAAGTTTGTGCATATTCTTTCTGTAAAACCAGATCCGTACTAGTAAGGATCTCCCAATACCTGTTGTTTTCATTCAAATTTTATGACAATCAGTATACCTTAATACACCAGTAACAAGGCAAGAAGTTTAGACTCACTCCTTACATGGGGAATAAAAGTAGGGGTGCAGAGAATGAAAAGTGTGGGTCAAGGAGAGTTATGTGGGGCCCTCAGACCTTGACAAATGACCAAATGAGGCTGTATATGAAAAAGATGATGGTTTCACAAAAGTTTAGTGACTCCAGGGAAGTATTACCCAGTTGATTTTCTCAAGATAATGGGAAGTGTGAAGCCAGATCACTTTCTTCGCATGCTGAATGATCACCTGTTTCTTACCTTTGTAGCATCTAAGTGTCCTAAGCAGGTATCTCTAACAAGGGCAAGTCTTAATGGGTTGGGTTCAAGTTGAGGCAACTCCAAGAATTAACACATGTCTAACCCCAGACACCCTTCTAATTTTAAACACACCCCACAGGGCTATACCCCAACACCACATCCACTCCAACTCGGAAGAAATGAAAATCTACATTAATATCAAAAGAGGATATTGGGGACATCCTGTGTAAGAGAGATAAAAGAACACGAAGACACATGTGGGCCCCCAAGTTGTTTTATGCTACAAAAGTTCTGACTTGGCAGCCAAGCGTTAAGCTCAACTGCTCAAGGTGAAAGTCACCTTCGTGGAGGCAGGCAGTTCTTGTAACTGGACAGCAGGGATGTGGGCTGATTGAGACCACCGGCACCTAAATCTAAAGGTTGCCATCTTCCTTGGAGAAGAGACCTACACTAGCCCAGGCTTTGATTACACCTTTAAACGCGCTTAGGACCCAAGCAGTAACTTCCTCCAAAGGAAGAGAGTTGGAAATGTAAAGAATGAATCTGTTTTTCCCATTTTCTGCATCTGCTTGTGTTCTTGGGCTATCACTCCACTAGGGACATTTTCATAAGGTTATCAAGACCCAGACTAGTCAAATATAAGACATAAAAGGATGGGTGGGAGTAGACTCAACAGTAGGGAAAGAAGAATTATTAGTATTGTAAAAATGAGATAAGACAATTTCAACACCTCAAAATTCTCAGCAGTCTAGAAAAGAGATGAAGACCCTCAAGAACAATGGCCTAGAGGTTTTTTACTCGTGAAGGACACAACCTCATGGGTCTAGGAGGCTTCTGCCCTAATTTACTCCAATGTTTATTTGGTTAGTAGGAAATGTGTATCAAGTAAACTTTTTTGAGACAGCTGTACAGGTACATAAATAAATGTAAAACTTGCATTAAAAACCTTTTATTTTTTTTAAAAAAGGTAATTTTGAAGTTAGTTTCATTTCTACTGTGGACATTCGTAATTCTCAAAATTTCCCAACAGTTATGATCTTTTATCCTAACCACCTCATTATTCCAGATCCAAGCAGTACCCCTTTCCCTGCAGAGTTCCTTAGGAGTAAACACAAGAGCCCTCATTTTAAGACAGCTCTCCAAAGACCAAACCAGAAAAGATGCTGAAGCAAAGGTTAAATTCAACAAAATGGTAAAAGGGGGGTAAACACACTTTCAGAACCATTTTTTGATTAAACTGAGAGTTTTTTCCCCTTTCAGAAAGTACCTATAAAAAAATAAAAGACCACATTTTAGGGAAAGGAGGAATATGAAATTATGGTGAAAGGCCAGGCTGTGAAAAAGGTACTTGGTTTACAATACCTGCAGTGTTCTCCACTGGGGCCAAGTCCAGAGAGGCATGTAACACTCACCTCATCAACTGGTAATGAACAGCAGCTGAAAAGGGTGGGGTGGGGTGCTGGGCTGGGAACTATTCTCATTCCTAAGCGGGCCCCTCTACCCTTCTGGCACTCATGGAGAACACTGCTGTTACCAACAGACCAAAACAAGGAGCTACAAATGCAGGACTCACAGAGCAAAAACTGATGGATTATATCAAAGTCATCTGACCATAGCTCCTCTCAAAGAGAAAACTGTAAAGTCCCAAACTTTCAACAAATAAAATGTTCAGTAACAATCTGAAAATGCATTTGAGTGCAGAACGTGTATTTACCTATATAAGCTCTTTCTTGTTCCCGAGTAAGTCCAGGGGGGATGACTGTAGGCATTCCTGGAATCACCGTCTTCTGTTCCATTGTGTCTTGGTTCCAGCGGCTCCTCTTCCGCTTCTTACTGGGGAAGTCTAAAAGAGATAAGATTCATCAGATGCAAACATAAACCAGCAGAACTACCAACAGGCAGTTTTGGATACTTATGATACTACACACCACCTCAGTAGACTGTGAAACTGAGAACTTGACCTAAAAAGAAACAGCAAAGAATGGAAGACAAACCTCGGAAGTCAAAAAACATGGCCACTAGGAGGGGACCTGGGTCTGAAAAATTAACATTGCACATTTATAATTTTTGTCCACAGAAATGCTGTGAAATATGTAAACAAGAAATCTCAGTGCATAAAGTTTCAAGTAGTGAAATCAAAGTATTGAGATAATAATATACCTCATGGTTGTCCATAAACCTCTTAACAGCCCCAGGACGTAAGAGCAGACTGAATATTCAAGGCTATAAAGCAATATTGGTAACTTCTGGCTCCTCCCACCTCCCCAACAGTCACCTGAGACAAACCGCAACTAAACCTATGGTTATCAACTGAAAAACCCAGATTTTTCAGCAACATCACTTTTCTCCTCAGAGGTTTGGCTAAGGTCATCATTTTCCTGGCCAGTTGGACACTTAGGGTCTAAAAAATGTATCGTTAAGTTCAACAAAGAACAAGCTATACAACAGGAGCCAAATCTTTCTTCCCCAGTACACAAGCAGAAATTTCTGCCGTTTGATACAAAAAGGTGCCTTCTGAGGGGCCAGACCCAGAGGAAAAGCCTCAAGAGGAGGCGTGTCATACTTCTTAGGTAGATACAATGAAATGAGGAAACGAACAGAAACTCCTTCCCCCAAAAGGGCCACAAAAAATCGGACCCAAACACCCTCTGAAGACTTTCATCCATTTTGGTTGTTAAGTGAAAGCCTTGTCTTATTAAAGAAGTTTTAAGGAGCTTCTCTTGGTACTTTCTTCCTTTAGGACTCTACTACAACCAGGAAGAGGACGCTCCACGTCATCAGTTGACCCTTTCCCGCCCTCCAGACTTGCACATGAAGCATCCCAACCACCCACTCGATCCCCTCTCCACACTCCTCCTGAACACCAGGGGCGGAGAGCAACAAGGGGTCTCCCCAATGCCGGCTTTTAGGTTGGGCACAAAGCCCGGCCGCCAAACTGCGCCTGCGCGCAACAAACTTCCTCCCGCCGGGCCCCCACCCCTGAGGCGCGTGCGCACTCGAGGCCCGAGAACCAGGCCGCGCGCCCCGTGGCTTCGCCGCCCGGGCCTCCCCGTGCGCGCGCGCGCGCACCCGCCGCGTGCAGCCGCCGTCGCCGCCGCCGCGCGGCCCTCAGCCGGCCGGGCCCATCCGCGCAGCGCCTCGCGCGCTCTCTCGGCCCGACTCACCTCCTCCGCCGCCGGCCGGGCCCGGCTGCTGGTCCTGACGCGGCGGCTGGGGTGGCGGTGGCTGTGGTGGCGACACGCGCTGGTAGAGCGGCGGCGGAGGGGGCGGCTGTGGCGGCGAGTACGAGGAGCCCGAGGAGGGGGGCGGTGGCGGCGGCGGCGGCTGCTGGGGAGGCGGGGGGGGCGGCGGCGGCGGCGGCGGCGGTAGCGCCGCAAAGGGGAAGGCCGCGGTCAGGGCCCCCACCGAGCCCACGGGCGGGGGCGGCAGCGGCCCGGACACCAGCAGCCCCGCCCCAGGCCCGGGGGCAGTCGGTGGTCCCGGCTCGAAGCCCCCTTTGGGGCCAGGGAGGGGAGGGAGGCCTGGGGGGCCCAGCTTACCCAGCGGCGTAGCGTTCGCTCCGGTCGCCATGGCGCCCCCAGGGACCGGCACCGGCGGCTCCTTTTCGGCGGCGGCTTCTTCTTCGCGAATCTTCTGGGGGGAGGGGACCCGACTGCGCTGCCGCGGAGCGCGCGGAACCCGTCCTCTCACGCGGCGGGCGGCGGCGGCGCGAGACGCACAAAGAGGGAGGAGAGAGCGCGCCGCGGGGGCGGACCGGGGGCGACGGGGCCGGGGCCTGGATTGGGCCGAGCGGAGGCAAAGGGTCGGAATCGGCGGCCTCCGATTGGTGGAGCCTTAGCCTTTCTCGATGCGCGCTGGGATTGGCCGGACCGTTAGGCCTGGCGAGGAAATGGCGGCCGAGCCTGAAGAGCTGGGAGGTGTCGCAGCGCGCACTTCATTTGTTACTGCGCGAACGGAGCTCGGAGTCCAGAAAGGAGGGATAGGGTGGGGCAAACTCTGTGACGTATGGGGCCAAGAGCTCTCCCATTGGCTGAGCTGGTGGAGTCAATCAATCTCCGTTGCGTCGTAATGTCCTGGGATTGGCTGTCTCTGTTTCCCCCCCCCCCCCGCCCTTGCTCCCTTTCCCCGGGGAGTAATTTCGCTGGGTTTAAGCTAGAGGTCGCGGCGGAAAAGCATTGGCGGAACAAGAATTGGGGTCGGGGAGGAGCGGAACAGGAGCGCGCAGGCATAGATGGGGCAAAGCCATGTCTCTGTCCCTGGCTTCAGCGTCGACCCTCGGGTCCGACGCGGAAGCCCTTGGTGACGTCAATCCTCGAGTCCCATGGTAACCCGGAACCGAGGGGTGGGGGAGGGGCTGGCGCGGACCGGTAAACCGGATCCGTCGACAACACAGGTAAAAGGGGACTTCCTGTTTTTGAAAAAAACAAAAAGTGGGAGGAAGAAGATCTATAAAATAGTATTATTGAAGGATTAAAAACGGTGTCCGAGCCAGTGGAGGTACACATATCTTAGGTGGAAAGCAATATGAAGTTATCAAAAATTAGTTTGCATATACCGTGCGTTTTCATTAGAATCCCAGCGAAGTTGGGATTTATTATATCATTTTTTAAATCATAAAATAACTGAAAATAGTGGAGAAATTTGTAAACTAGGTTGAGGAGCTTGCCTTTCCAAATAATACAATACAAAAGACACACTAATGAAACAATATGGTATTGCTGTAGGAAAGACGGATTAGTACAAGATAGAGTCTAACCAAAAAAGTATTTCAATTCAGTAAGGAAAAGATTTAGCTAGTAAATGGTATATAGAGTCCTAAATTTAAACGATAAAACAGATACAATTTAGGAGATTGTCGGAGTCATCTAGGGGTAGAGACTTTATGAAGACAGGAAACAGTTAATTACCAAAGGAACCTATGATAAAAGTCAACAGACAATAATACATTAGGAAAGTATACTTGCCATACATATGATAAAGGGCTAATATCTGTAATATGCAAAGAAGTCTTAAAAAGTAATTTAAAAGAAAACAGAAAAGCAAAGACTGAATAGACAAGTCTGAGAAGAGCAAATCCAAATAGCCAAAAAAACATGAAAAGTACCAACCTCCTAAGCATGAATGCAAATTAAAGGTGATATGAGACATCTTCAACAATCAGGGGAAAAAAAAAAAAGCTAAGTTACTACTTTGAATTGTTTTTTGAAAAGCATTCTATTATCTATTAAAATTGTACCTCTCAAGACTTCTTTAGTGGTCCGGTGGGTAAGACTGCACTCCCAATGCATGGGGGCACTGGTTGGGGAACTAAAATCCTGCATGGTGTGGCTTAAAAAACTTTTTGTACCCCTTTCAGGGAAAAATAAAAAACATGTTCAATGTGGTAATCCCACTCCTGGGAATCTGCCCCTAAACAAGGCATGTGATTACATAATGCAATGTGTTCAAAGTCTTCTATTGCGTTTACTGCGGTCTTGTTTGTAACTGCAGAAACCTAGAAACAGAAAACTACCATCAATATGTGATTGGTTAAATGAAGTAGATTATCCATAACTTGGATTAGTAGGCAGCCTTGAAAAGGAGATAATCCATACCTACTGACCTGGAGGGACTTCTGTGCTATATTGTTGAATAAGAAAAGAAGCAGAGAAATAGCTATTACATGATCTTGTTTTTGTAAAACAAAGTCCATACGTGTGTATGCGTATGATTATATGAGTATGGAGAAAGCCACGGAGGATACACAAGTCATCAGTGAAGACGCTGAAGAGGGAAATAGGTACTTGGAAGTTATCCAATACATTTTAAGAACCCAGCATGTTTTTAAAATATTTTTCATATTTTAAAAAAATGTATGATGTGATCCCATTTCAGTTCAGTTCAGTCACTTAGTCGTGTCTGACTGTGACCCCAAGCAACACGCCAGTCTTGCCTGGCCATCCCCAACTCCCAGAGCTTGCTGAAGCTCATGTCCAAGCTGGTGATGCCATCCAACTATCTCATTCTCTTGTTGTCCCCTTCTCCTCCTGCCTTCAATCTTTCCCTGCATCAGGGTCTTTTACTCAGTTTTTCACATCAGGTGACCAAAGTATCGGAGCTTCAGCTTCAGCATCAGTCCTTCCAATGAATATTCAGGACTGATTTCCTTTAGGATTGACGAGTTTGATCTTGCAGTCCAAGGACATTTACATAACATTATACAACTGTATAAAGAAATGCATTGAGGAAGTTCCCTGTGGCCCAGTGGTTAGGACTTGCTGCTTTCACTGCCAGGGGCCCGAGTTTGATCACTGGTCAGAGAACTAAAATCTCATAAGCCATGCTGGGAGACAAAAAAAAATGCATTGACAGAACAATCACCAAATTTCCACTGTAGTGGGTAATTTTTGGAGAGGGCAATGGCACCTGACTCCAGTCCTCTCGCCTGGAAAAAATCCCATGGCTGGAGCAGTCCATGGGGTCGCTAAGAGTCAGACACGACTGAGCGACTTCACTTTGACTTTTCACTTTCATGCATTGGAGAAGGAAATGCAACCCACTCCAGTATTCTTGCCTGGAGAATCCCAGGAACGGGGGAGCCTGGTGGGCTGCCGTCTATGGGGTCGCAGAGAGTTGGACACGACTGAAGCAACTTGGCAGCAGCAGCAGGTAATTTTTACTTTTTCTCCTATTTCTATGTATTATCTTTAACTTTTTATACTAAGCAAGTGTAACTAATAAAAATGAAGTTAATATTGTGGACATAAAAGGAAAAATAAAAACATTTAAATCATCTGAAAAATAAGGAAACATTATCAGTAAGTACAACAGATTCTAGGGAGGAGGGGAGAAAAGAATCATTCGCTGTTTGAGCAACTACTAGATGTAAAACAGATTGACAGATATGACCCTGAATGAAATTCAGCCCCTGCTTCCAGAAAATCATGGTCTAGCAAAGGAGAGAGGCTAACGCACAAATAAAAATGTACTATTACTGTTAATGATGATATTACCGTACTAGTAATGGTAAAGGCTACAGCTGTGACTCTCATGGGGTAGTGACTGTCACTGCTTTCTAGTCATTTCCTTTAGGATTTTTGTGAGTGTTTTTTAAAAAAATTACCAAGTTAAAATATTTTGGTTGTCCTTTTACTAATTTATATTTATTTAGATTCTTCAGAATATGGTCTTAAAATCTCTAATCTTTAATTAAAAAATACAATTTCCTTTTGGTCAAGTGTATGATCAATTTTTTTAAGTGTTCTAAGGACAGATGAATAGTTAAAAGAGTTTGGACGTTGGCTACTCCCTGATCTGTTCTGACTTCTTTTAGCCCTTGCAGTAGCTAATTTCATCTTCACAACCACCTTCAGAGATGGGTATTATCTGTTACTTATAGATGAGAAATCCAGGCACAGTGAGGTTAAGTCACTACCCCAATGTCACACAACTTACCAGTGTAGTCTGTTGGTCCAAGACTCCTATTTGGCAGAACAGGATTAGAATGTTGGCCATGCTGCTTTCTGGCTGAGGACCATGGAACAGACTTCCCAGTTTTGAGGCAACTTGGAGTCCTACAGAGCCAGGCCAGCCACCCGCCAGCTGGCAACTAGGGAAGTCATTTAATGTCTATGCATCTCAGCTTCTTTGTCTGTAGCATATGGACATTAATGCTACTGTACAGGGCACTGCACTGATTGAATGAGATCAGGGGACGTGGTTGGTTTTAATGGACTATCTCCTGAGCTGTGGGGTCAAGGATTATACACAGATGCCTCCTGATTTTAAGCCAGGGTGAAGTATAATGAAAACAGCAACACATCTATCTGGTCTTTGTCCCCAGATTCTGGTAAAGAGCTTCAGAAACCCTTGGGATTTCCTGAGTGCTGGGAGTGTCTTTCATTATTCATAATGAGGCCCTTTGGACTGGTCACCGGATTTATGCTAACAGGGAGACTCACTGGCAGCTCTGAGGTCCCTGAGTGAGCTTTAGGATGGTGGCTGGTCACCAGAAAAACCAACCAAGTTTCAGCCTTACCCTCCACCTCTGGGTGGGGGAGAGAGGCTGGAGATTGCACTCAATCACATGACCAGTGTTCATTCAATCACACCTATGTAATAAAGCCTCAATAAAAACTAAACAACGAAGTTTGGAGAACTTCCAGGTTGGTGAACATACCAATGTAACAGGAGGGTGATGCACCGATTGCATGCACCAGGGTGAGGCTCCTGACCTCAGGACTCGTCCAGACCTTGCTGCCCAATGCATCTCGCTCTTCATTTAAATGTGGCCTTTAAAATAACGCAGCAGCCATATAGTGCACTTTCCGGAGTTCTTTATGTCATTCTAGCAACTTATTGAACCTGAAGTGGGCTGTGGGAACTACCAAATTTGTAGCAAAGCTGGTCAGAGGTGTGGGTAGCCTGGAGGCCCAGGTCTTGTAGTTGAACCCCTTAACCTGTGGGATCTTCACCAACTCAGGGTAGTTCATGTCTGAACTGAACTATGGAACATCGAGTTGTCAGAGAATTGGTGTCAGGACGTAAAGAATAAGTTTTAGGACTTCTCTGGGGGCCCAGTGGTTAAGGCTCTGCATTTCCACTGCAGGAGGCACGGGTTTGACTCCTAGTCAGGGGTCTAAGATCCTGCAAATGACGCAGTGTGGCCAAAAAGAAGTTTTGACACCCTATGAATCCCTGGCGTTTTCCATCGTTTCATTCTAATTTGATAGTTCAGAAACTCCAAGCCCCTGGCAAGGTTGAGAGGTAGTATCGTGGAGCTAGTTGAGCCTGGAGGGAGCAAATCCACGGATGTTTCTGACCCACCCTTCCCCACCATGTCCAGCCTTTGGAGAGCCTCACACGTGATTTCATTGCCCGGATTAGGACTGTCTACCAGTGAGTGAGCACATGTGATGCACCAAATACTTTTCATAATTTTTTCCTGGAAAACCATGTACATTTACACCTTCCTATTAAAGGTATTAATTTGAACAAGGGGTTGATAGGTATTGGAATTTGTGAGTTGGGTACAAATTAGAAATAATAGCAAGATAGCTATGTACATGGAGAAGGCAATGGCACCCCACTCCAGTACTCTTGCCTGGAAAATCCCATGGATGGAGGAGCCTAGTGGGCTGCAGTCCATGGGGTTGCTAAGAGTTGGACACGACTGAGCGACTTGACTTTGACTTTTCACTTCCATGCACTGGAGAAGGAAATGGCAACCCACTCCAGTATTCTTGCCTGGAGAATCCCAGGGACGGCGGAGCCTGGTGGGCTGCCGTCTCTGGGGTCACATAGAGTTGGACACGACTGAAGCAACTTAGCAGCAGCAGCAGCAGCTATGTACAAATCGCATATCTGGTAAAGGACTTTTTAATCCGTACTCTCAAAACTCAGCAATAAGAAAACAGACAACTCGTGTGGTGTTAACTAAACTTATTGTAATCATTTCACAATATATGTGTATCAAATCATCACACGGTACACTTTAACCTTTCAATATGTTTTATGTCATTTGTATCTCAAAGCTGGAATTTTAATTCTATTTAAAAAAATATTTGTGGCTATGCTGGGTCTTCGTTGCCGTGAGCCGGCTTTTGCTAGTTGCGGCCAGTGGGGACTACTCTTCGTTGCAGTGCTTGGACTTCTTATTGCAGTGGCTTCTCTTGTGGGCATGAGCTTGAGGGTCATGGCACACAGGCTCATTAGTTGTGGTATAAGGGCTTAGTTGCTCTGCACCATGTGGAATCTTCCTGGACCAGGGATGGAACCCACGTTCCCTTCATTGGCAGGTGGATTCTTGTCCACTGAGCCACCAGGGGAAGTCCGACAATCCTATTTTTAAAAGCAAAAGATTTCAATAGACACTTTACCAAAGAACATGTATACCAGCAGGCTTCCTAGGTGGCATGAGCAGTAAAGAATCCTGGCAATGTAGGAGACATAGGAGACGCGTGTTCCATCCCTGGGTCGGGACGATCCCCTGGAAGAGATAACAGCCTGCTCTAGGCTTCTTGCCTGGAGAACCCCATGGACAGAGGAGCCTGGCGGGCTACAGTCCAGGGAGCTGCAGAGTGGGACACCGCTGAGTGACTGAACACACACATGTATGCTGGCAGACCTCGCTTCATTGCATGTCATTTTATTGTACTTTGCAGACTGTGTTTACAAACAAGGTTTGTAGCAACCCTGTGTCAGGCAAGTCCGTCGGTGCCATTTTTCTAAAAGCGTTTGCCTCCTTTTTCTCTCTCTGTCACACGTTGAGGGCTTCTCTGGTGGCTCAGCTGGTAAAGAATCCGCCTGCCATGCGGGAGACCTGGATTCAAGCCCGGGGTGGGGAAGATCCCCTGAAGAAGGGAACATCACATGTTGGTAGTTCTCACGATATTTCAAACCTTCAGCCAGCAAAAAGATATCATTTGCGGAAGGTTCAGATGATGGTTAGCATTTTTAGCAATAAAATATTTTTAAATTAAGGTATGTACATTTATTAAAGACATAATGCTGTCACACACTTAATAGACTTGGTATAAATATAATTGTCATATGTTCTTTAAAACCAAAAAATTCACAGGACTCCCTTTATTGCAGTGACATGGACTAAACCCATACTATCTCTGAGGTGTGTCTGTATATGGTAAATAAACATAAGAAAAGATGCTCAACATCATTAGTCATGAGGGAAATACATGTTAAAACCACTATGAGATAGCACAGCTGGTTGGAATGCAGACGGTCCAACAACTTTGCAAAACAGCCTGGCATTTTCTTAAAAACTGAAGATTTTTTTTAAAAATCAGAATTGAACAAAAAAAATTTTTTTAAGTGAAACAATACATACATGACCCAGCCCTTCCACTCAAAAGCATTTACCCAAGAGGAATGGAAGTTTATATCCACACAAAGACATGTATGTGAATGTTCATAGCAACTTTATTTGCCATAAATAGTCCAAAGCTGGAAACAGCCCAAATGTGTATCAACAGGCAATTAGCTAAACTGTGAAACATCCATCCAATGGAATACTACTTGGCAATAAAAGGAATGACCATTAATATATGAAAGAACATGGATAAAGCTCAAAAGAATGATGCTTAGTCAAGTCAAATAAAAAGAGTACATACCGTATGTTTCTATTTACATAAATTCTGAACTATGCAAATTCATGCCTAGTGACAAAACAGTGGTTACTTGAGGCTGGGGAGGCAGGGAGGAACAGGAGGGCCTGATCACAAAGAGGAAGAATTTGGGGCAATGGAAACATTTATCTTTGATTGCAATAATGGCTTCACAGGTATATGTGTGTGAGTCATCAAACAGTACATTTTTAATATATGCAGTTCACTGCCAATTCTACCTCAATAAAGCTGTTTGAAGAGAAGCAACAGAAGGCAGCTAGAGAGAGAGGGACCCGCCCAGAGCTTGTCACAGAACATTGGTTTCATTATCTCCACTTGATTTCATTGTCTAGGAGAGGACTATCTTGGCTTTTTGGTTTTCTTTTCTAAGCCATTACTGAGTTTTTTGAGTGCTTGCCTTAAAATATTTAAACTCATGTTTTCTAACATGGTTTTTTTTTCTTCTGGATTTGACATGGCATGTGCTTGACTCTTTGCGACCCCACACACTGTAGCCCACCAGGCTCCTCTGTCCATGGGGATTTTCCAGGCAAGAATACTGGAGTGAGTTGTCATGCCCTCCTCCAGGAGATCTTCCCAATCCAGGGATTGATCCCAGGTCCCCTGCATCGCAGGCAGATTCTTTACCATCTGAGCCACCAGGGAAGCCAAGAATAGTGGAGTGGGTAGCCTATCCCTTCTCCAGGGGATCTTCCTGACCTAGGAATCGAACTGGAGTGTCCTGCATCGCAAGCGGATTCTTGACCAGCTGAGCTGCCAGGGAAGTCTGTGACATGACATGGGGGATCTTAATTCCCTGACCAGGGATGGAACTCATGCCCCCTGCAGTGGAAACATGGACCCACTGGACCACAGGGAAGTCCCTTACATAGTATTTGATACATACAAAAAGTTATGTGGACCCTCACGTGCATTAGGAACTGAGCTATAAATTGAACATCCATGAACCCCCTCAACTAGCCTGAGAACCAAGATATTACCTTCGCAAATTCCTGAGGTCCTTCCTTACCCCGGCCCCACTCCCCCAACAGGGACTGTCGTTTGCATTTTGTGCTTTTCTTCCCCTGATCTCCTAAGCGTTTGATCGTGAGTGTGTGTGCTCGGTTGCTCCAGTCGTGTCCAACTCTTCTGTGACCCTATGGACTGTAGCCCACCAGGATCCTCTGTCCATGGGGTTCTCCAGGAAATAATACTGGAGTGGGTTGCCATGCCCTCTTCCAGGGAATCTTCCCAACCAAGGGATCAAACTCACATCTGCATTTCAGGTGGATTCTTTAACAGATGGTTTAGTTTTGCTAATTTTTGCTATCATGCTGTGTGGCATTTAATGCAATTTGCTGTTTTCACTTGACATTACATATCTATGATTCATCTGTCTTGTTGGATTATGTGTATTACAATACTTTCAATTCTCCCTACACCCTGCAGGTTGATATAGGATATGGTCTACCTGGGGAAAATACAGCCCAGCAAGCTCACCCAGTCCAGGGACCCAACTCCAGGGCCTCCTTGTCAGAATATCACATTCATTCCTTCACTCAAAAAGCTTTCTGTGTACCAAGCAATGACCAGGCAATGGACATGCCACCATGAACACAGAGGATACCCCGCTGTCCTGAAGCACCCATCTGGTTGTTACCGCTCATCCTGACCCTCACTTGACTCGGGGTATGGGCCAGCTACCCAAACATGCTGGGGTGACTTGCCTCTTCCACTGACGCACAGGATGGCTTAGAGAGGCTGATCTGACCCATCCCAGAGGCTTCTGCCCAGGGAGGGCAATGTGACAGTAGCTGTCACAAGGACAAAGCCAGCTCTGACCCAGCAAGGCCACTTCCAGGAATTTATCCTCTGGGGCACTTGAGTATGTACAGAGTGGCACTGGCTTAGCAGTATTTCTTGCTGCGTCATTTGTAATACCACAGTAGTAGAAACAACTGAAATTTCCATCAATAGCATCTAAGGTTAATTCACAGCAGTTATGAGAAGCCCATACAGTGGAGCATCACTAGCTATGAAAGAGCAAAGGTGGAGGCACTGATCATGCAAAGTTCTCCAGGACGGAATTTTTTTTTTTTTTTGGTCATACTGCACAGTTTGTGGAATCTTAGTTCCCCAACCAGGGATCAAACCTGGGCCCTGAGCAGTGAAAGCACAGAGTTTTAACCACTGGACTGCCAGAGAATTCTCTCCAGCTCTCCAGGATAGATTTTAAAGGGCAAGATTAGGACACTGTGTGGAATATATCACCGTGTAAGAAAGGGGAAAGACGAATGCATGCTGAACTGCTTAAACATGCATGAGTACTTCCAGAGAGTTCATAAGTAACTGGGACCTGGATAGGAGACTTGTTATCTAGTTTGTATTTTTTTTTTTTTTTAAATTGTGGGACTTCCCTGGTGGTCTAGTGGTTAAGACTCAGCGGTCCCTGGTCTGGGGCGGGGGTGAGTTCCACAGGCCACGTGGTATGCTCCCCACCAAAAAAAAATCTATGTACCATGGCCAAGGATTATCTATTAAAAAACACACATAAAATAACAATTTTGGTCTTTCAGTGCGTATTCCCTGGCTTCTTGACCTTCCTTTGGCTGATAGCCAGCCTTTGCTGGCAGCAAATATTTAATCAAAGGTCCCTGCTTTTCCCCCGCCCTCTGCTTTTGCCACTTTAGTCTGACCACCCCCACTGCTGTAGTGTGCTGGGGGACTGGCCTGCCACAAGGTGGCACTGTCTGCTGCCTGCTGCTCTGTGGGCTGAAAGTCCCCCAGGGCACCTGGGCATCAAGGGTCGGGGTCTATGTCCACTGAGCAGAAGCTCACCTCCCAGCCCTGGCGCTCCTCAATCCTGCACCTCTGCCAAGAAATCTGGAAAAATGGAAGTTAGGAATCATATCCCTGTCACCCCCTCCACCTGGCCCATTAAATGCCCCCCAAGTGGGTGCAGACAAACTTCAGAACCTGGAAGGTGCCTCTTACCTTCCTTTGGATCTCAGGGAGAACACAGGAGCTGTGTCTCTGCTCCTGATCTGAGCCCCCGCTTCAGTTGAGAAACCCTCTCTTGTCCCTAAGAGAGCAGTCAAAGCTCTGCAGCAGGGTGGACAAGGGGACAGTGTGACAAACACGAGATGGCTCAGGGTCCCCTGCCAGGAGCACTAGGGACTGGGATGCCATCTACCCACCCACTCAGCATTTCATTCATTCATCAAATATTCGCCAATGGCCCACAGGTGCAGAGTTCTCATCCAGAACTTGAACATCAGAAGGGAGGGACCGGGCCAAACTGACCTTGGACCTTTGCTCAGGCTCCTCCCCCCAGCCCCAGGCCTTCCCGCCCACTGCAGCCTTGGTCCTGCCTCACCTACCCAAAGACTCTGCTCACGGGCAGCCTGGTCAATGCTTGGGACTACTTGGGGCTCCCTGGCCTGGGAGTGTGGCACTGTCTAAGAGGGACATGTGGAAGAATGACCATGGAAAGCCCAAAGCCAGCAACAGGTGAATGGATGTACCCTCGAGATGCAGGCTCCAGCAAGGAGGACAGCTGCCCTCACTGGGGGCTGGCCCACATGTGGGTAGGGAATCCCTCTGGGAGCCCAGGAACTCTTGTTAAATGGACACAGGCTAATCTTCCCAGAGTCTAGCTTGATGAGCACGCCCGTGTTTAGTAATCCCAGCCTGACAGAGCAGACAGCAGGTGGGAGGCAGCCCCAGGCCTGGGTGCGGGATGCAGGTCATGACAGGCTGTCTCCACAGGCTGCAGCCTCCCTGGGGCTGGGTAGAGCAGCCCTGGGCTGGCCTCTTCTGGCTCCTTCGACAGGCTACCTGGTGGGCTCCCACATGGGACAGGGGTCCTCTGGATGAATCCACTGTTCGGCGCCTCCCCCACCCCATCAGTATAACTCCTTGGCCACAAAGGAGACCTCACACTGCAAGGCAGGGGGCTCATCCTGAGCAGGGGAGCCCAGGACAACACAGCAACCCTGAGATCTCACAGGGGCCGAGGCCTCCCCTTTACCTCTGCCTGGCTCCCCGTGAGAGAGTCACCAGAACACTGGTGGCCCCCCTTCCATGTTTCATCCACAGCCCCTGGTGCCAAGAAAGATGCGCTGGAGGGAGATGTGGCGGGAGATGAGGCAGTGGGCTCAGCATCCCCTGACCCAGAGGGACCAGTGGAATAAAATCAAACCAGCTTTAATGCCAATATAGTCTCTCTTTTAAATACCATGTTCCCCAGGATGGAGCGCAGGGGCAGGCTCTTGGCAGGATGAGTGGAAAGGAAAAGTGGAACAAAATGGAATGGATAGTCCCGGGCTGCCCCTAAACTGCCCAGGGCCCTGCCATAGCGCTCCAGGGACCAGCTGCCTGCTTGGGAGGGGGATATGACAGCAGCTTCTTCTGGTCCAGTTAATTGTGGAGGTGTGGGCTACGGGCCCCTCCCTTCCCAGAGCCCCCAGACTCTTCTCAGGATTTCTGCCCTTTCAGACCAGCAGAACCAGGGCCTGAGCTCCTCTGATCTTGGAGGGGCCCCCTGCCTGAAACAACTGCCGCGTGGGGCAGGCAGGGGTGCCCCTGGCCAAGCCAGCTAGGTGACTTGCTCAGTAACTGCTCTGGTGGCCTGTGAGAATGTAGAGGTTGCTGTGAGCCCCGGGCTTGTCGGTGGGAATGCTCTCAAGGATGATGTCTCTGGAGAGGAGGGAGAATGGAAGTGAGCGAGGTGGGAAGGCGCATGGCACCGCCATCCGTGGGGCGGGGACTGATGGGCACCGTGTCCTACCTGTGGGCGCCGAGCACTCGGAAGATCCTCGTCTCATCTGTGATCTCCTGGGTCACCTGGGAAGAAAGGGGGCACTGAGGCCACCCCAGCACACCCTCTCCTAGAAGGTGGGGACCACCGGGTGGGGAGGCCTAGACTCCCGGGTCCCCCTCACCTCATTGGTGTCCAGGCTGCGGCCCTGCATCCCATGGCTCCAGAAGGCCAGCACGCTGTCCTGCAGGCACACTGGGAAGGGCCGGGCCACCATCAGCCTCGTGCCTGCCCGAGGGCCACTGGTTCCCCCAGCGATGCCCCAGGCCCAGGTGTGGGTGGCAGACCAGACTGCAGGTGGCCAGGATGGCTCTCAAGAGGGGCTGGGGGACCTGCCTCCTTGTTCTGCTGCCAGCTCCGAGCCCCAGGGCCATATCATGCGCTCCAGGCTGGCATCTTCTGCATCCACCCCCCTCAGCCCCACCGTCCAGTTCACTCACCCACAGTCTCAATGGGGAAGTCAAAGGTCAGCACAGGCGCCAGCGTGGCCGTGGGCTCGCCCAGCAGGTTGACAATCCTCACGCAGCCTGCATAGGGCCGGGGTCGGGGGGTGCTGATGGGTGGGGGGGCTCCCTTACCACCCCCTCCAACACCCCAGCCCTGACCCCAGGAACACTCACGGTCAAAGCAGACCAGGACTGTGTCCCTGTCCACCTGGATCACCTGCTGGGCCGAGCCCGGGAACCCCTCTGCAGTTAGAAAAGGGAGACATGGCCTGGCTGAGCCACCAGCCCTGCTCTGGCTCCGAGAGGAAGACACGGGGCAGCGGGTGGGTTGTTAGGCAGCCTTCACCACAGGAGCATCCTGGGGGGTGTTATGACGCTGGATCTCACTGCACAGCTGGGGCACTGAGGCTTGGCGCCAAAGTGACCCATCCGCAGGCTCACAGGGAGCCGGGCTGAACCTCAGGGAGCCGCAGGAGAGCAGGGACCCGGGAGTCAGGGGAGCCGGGCTTCAAGACTCAGTCACTATGTGACCTCGGATCTCTGAGCTTCAGGTTCCTTAACTGTAACCCAGGCATGACGATACCTACCTCACAGGGCCGTTGTGAGAATCAAGAGTAAAATCTCATGAGACCCCTGGCTGGGAGTTTGGGCACCATATGGTCCAGGGCACCTTCCCCTTCCTTCACCCACCGCCACTCCCTTCACTCCCTGAGCTGCCCTAGCACCCAGGATCCTGCTTCCTTGCTCAGAATGAAGGCCTCTGGCTCCTGCCTTCCCCAGCTTGGCTGTCCTTGCAGCCCCCGCAGGGTTGATCAGGTTGTCTTAGCTGCTGAGCCCTTTGGTCTAGTGACATCTTCTATGGGGAGACCCAGCTGAAGGGAGGCTGGGAGCCTCGGGATCCCCAAGATCTCCGTGGAGCTGTAAACTGTGGGGCGCACTCTGTGCATACATATCACGTGCACACACACACTCATTCACGCAGAGCCTGGCCCTCCAGCTCACCGGGTGGGATGAGGATGTCCGGCGTCAGGCCAGCCTCCAGTGGTAGGACGTGGAACAGGACGCGGCAGCCGGGCCCCTCAGGGCCCTCGGCCCCCACACACACCTGCGGGAGCTCCTTCCCGTCCAGTACCAGCGGCTCCAGCATCCCTGCTGGGCTGGGCAAGGGGCTGGAGAAGTTCTGGGGGCAGCAGCGGCACTCAGGTCTTTATTTCCTCCCCCACACCCCTCTGCTGCCCGCCCAGAGGGTCCCCCCACTGGCCCCGCACCTTCAGCAGCAGGAACTTCTGCAACGGCTCGTACCACTGCAGCAGGAGCAGGCTGGAGGGGAGCGCGGCCAGCAGGAAGGTGCTGCCCGTGTGGGGGTTCCGCACTGCGGGAGAGGAGGCGGTGGGCCCCGGGGCTGTGCCCGCCTGTGCCCAGCTAGCCCCGCCCCGCCCCTACCTCGTCCCACCCGCCCCCCAGCTCTTACCCACACGACACTGCAGGCAGCCTTTGGTGTCAGGAATCTTGTTGGACAGGGCAAAGCGCCTGGGGGGACAGCAACCAGGGCAGGTGTCCCCGACGCCATCCTGGGCAAGCCCTGACCCCCCGCAGAGCCCTAAGGATGAGTTCTAACACCTTCCCTGCCTCACAGGTGGCAGACGGAGGCTCTGGAAGGCCAAGTCACTTGCTCGAGTAACTGAGAAGCGGATGTGATGTTGGGCCCGTGGCTCCAGCACCCAAATTGACAGACTGGAGCCTGTACATCCAGACCAGGGGTTTGGCTCACAGAATTCTCTCTAACCCTGACTGGGGGGCAAGGCACTTGACCTCTCGGTGCCTCAGCTGACTCCTCTGCAGATGGGGGTGGGGGGCGTGCAACCGTGGTGCCCACCTTGCAGGGTCACAGTGAGGTCTGTGTGAGTTAACTCAGCAGAGGGCTTGCAGCAGAGCCCGCATAACAGGTGCCCTCACAGAAGGCTAGCTTTTCTCATCCCCTGTTAATACTTTCCCACCTATTTTCAGTCATTGAAAATCCTTTTTAAGGAAAGGAAGGATCCAAATGCTGTTGTTGTTTAGTTGCTAAGTCATGTCCACCTCTTTTGCGACCCCATGGACTGTAGCTGGTCAGGCTTCTCTGTCTGTGGAATTTCCCAGGCAAGAATAATGAAGTGGGTTGCCACTTCCTCCTCCATGGGATCTTGCCAACCCAGGGATCGAACCCACATCTCCTGCATTGGCAGGTGGGTTCTTTATCATGAAGCCACCGAGGAAGCCCAAAATGAAGAAATTAGGGTGTGGGAGGGCTGGGAGCTGATTCAGGCTCCAGCTCCTCCTTCAGCCAGAGCACTCAGGGCCAGTTCCCACCCCACACGCCGTATGTCACAGGTGGGCAAGCCGGCCAGAGGAAACAGACTCGCAAGAAAACGGCAATCACCGGGCCCTCTTCTGTTTCCGCTGGCTATTACACGGGGTGGCCAGTGGGTGGCTTCCTTTGGTGCTGAGGGAGAAGTAGGTCCTTGCTCTGGTTCCCTGCTGTCCCCCAAGCCCTCAGGGGAAGTTCCGAACCCGTTTCTTGCTCTGAGAAGCAGGGCAGCATGCCAGCAGCCCGGCCACCTCTCCCTGTGACCCAGGGCCCATCTGCACCCTCTGCTGGGACGTGGGGCCCGCCGAGGAAGTCAGCACCTCTCCCCCTGCGTTTGCTCCTCTCTCCCCTGTTCCTTCCACTCTCTTCCCAGTTGGCCTTCAGATGGGACAGAGGCAGATTTTTTTATTTGTTTCTTTCTCCAACAATTTGAGATCTCCGCTGTGACTTCCCGAACACACACCCAAAGCTGCCTGTGACTTGGGGCTGTATTGGGCCTATTTCCTGCAGGTCCCGGGCCAAAGCAGAGGTTGGCCTGGGACTGAGGTCAGGAAGCTCCAAGGCCACTGGGTTCCCAGCGTGGTCCTCGAGCGAGACTACTGCACGAAGGGCCTGGGCCCCTCATCTCCTCGGTGGGTGTAGCCACGGCCCAGCCTCCCCCACCGTCCCCACCGGCTTCCACCACCCACCTGGTCATGGCGAATTCTAAGCCCACAGCCCACCTACCCGCTCAAATCTCAGGGCCACCCCCCACTCCCTGACAAGAGCTGAGGCCTGACTTGTACATTTCAAACTCGATGTGACACCATTGAATTCTGCCCCACCCGCAGCTGATGACAGCTCCATCCTTCCGTTGCCAAGGCCAAAACCCTGGAGTCATCCTTGACTCCTCTCTTTCTCTTCCATCCACCAACTGTCAGGAAATCCTGTTGGTCTGGCTTTCAAAATAAAACTGGAATCTGACTGCCTCTGTCCTCCTTCACCGCTACCCTGGCCCAAGGCGCCATCACGTCGCACCAGCCTCCTGACAGGCCTCTGCTTCCACCTGTATCTCCTCCAGCCTCCTCCCAGCACAGCAGCCAGACTGACCTGTGAGAACCTCAGTCAGGGCACACTCAGCCAGGGGTAAAGGCTGCTCTGTGGCGACAGGGCCCTCGGAGGCCAGCCCCTTCTCACTGCCCCCGTGTGGACCCCCTGACTCCCTGCTGTTCCTCACACGAGCAGGCCTGGCCTCTGGGCTCAAGCCCTGACCCCCCAGCCCCCAGATATTCTCAGGACTCACTCCATCACCCCCTCCAGGTCTTTGCTCACACAGCACCCTCTCAAGGACGTCCTTCCTGCCCACCCTTTGAACACCGCCTCCTGACCCTCCACGTCACCACTGCGCTGCCTCCTTCCTCGTGTCCATTGTTGTCTGTCCCTCTTGAGAGAGAGTCTGAGGAGTACAAGGGTCTCTAGTTCCCAGGAGGATCTCACACCCAGGAGGCTGCCTGGCACATACCAGGAGCTGTACGGCTAAATGAGGGCCCCTGCCACCCGTGGGCAGAGGAGCCTGGCAGGATACAGCCCATAGGGTGGCACAGAGTCGGACACGACTGAAGAGACTTGGCACGCACACACCACCTCATAAACACACCTCAAGCCTGCTCACTGGGGGTCTCCCAGTCCCTCCCTTCCCCTCACGCACACTCTCATTAGTCCCCACATCCCGTCAACCCTACTTCCTAAATATTGCTCGGGTCCGTCCAGTTCCCACTGCTGTCCCTCGTCTCGGGTCACTACACTGGCCTCCCTTCCAGGCCCTCTCATCAGTCTCCTGCTCCATTCATCCTTCCCGCTATCACCACAGCCGTCGGCAGTCGCTCCTGTGTCCATCTGCCCAGACAAGCCCCTCTCTCCTTCCCCAACTCCAGGAGAGGGCGCGTGACCCAGGCCTGGCCCCTGGCTCCTCATCCCGTGGCCGCAGTGACCAGCCCAGAAGTGGGCACGGCCCTCAGCTAGGCCCGTGAGAACTGGCCCCAGCCCGTGGTGGGAATTACTTGGAAACAGAGGTTCCAGTTCCACGGGTTTATTAGCTAGTGGATCACTAGGTGGACCTGCAGGTAGCTGTCACTGGGCAGGAAAGCCTACTTGAGGATGTAGGTGACGAGAGGGAAACAGAGCCAGGAGACGCAGGAAGACGCCCAGGGTGCTGCTGGCGCCGGGGCCCAGCTGGGCCTGCAGCTGACCCTACTCCCGTTACTGCTACATGTTACTGTTGGTCGCTCAGTCCTGTCTGACTCTTTGTGGCCCCATGGACTGTAGCCCACCAGGCTCCTATGTCCATGGGATTCTCCAGGCAAGAATCCTGGAGTGGGTTGCATTTCCTTCTCCAGGGGATCTTCCCAACTCAGGGATCGAAAGTGGGTCTCCTGAATTGCAGATGCTTTCTTTACTATGTGAACCAGCAGGGAAGCACCAAACCCCACTCCTACCCGAGGCATTAAATTCCCTTTTGTGCTAAAGCCAGTGAGTGAAATCATCCGCAACAGGAAGAGTCCTGACTGACATACAGAGGGATCCTACTAAGATGCTCCCCGTGCCGCTGCCAGTCAGACAAAGCCCAGATCCCGGCCTGGCATCAAAGGCAGGGCTCTGTCACCTGTACAGCTTCCCCTTGGGCTTCTCCCCCTCCCCTACTCAGCCCAAACACCTTCTACCTCCACAGATCGCCTAGGAAAATTCACACATAATTCACACATATTCCTTCCTTGCTGGAAGGCTGATCTCTAATGCATCTGCCTGGAAGACCCCAACTCCCACAAGCTCGCCTAGCCTCTCTGAGGCCTCCCCACCCCTCCCAGCTCTGGCTCACCCCAGAGCTGAGTGTTAAGGACTCATGGGACTTGTCCCCAAGCCCAACCTAAGAACTGGCATTTCCCAGTGCTCAGGAGACATTTGCCCCACAGCCTACCCACCACGGTGCCAAGGGCTCGTCTGACATAGTCACATCCACTGTCTCCTTCCCTCCCGACAGGCCTGGGGGCAGCGGGAGGGAAGGCTACCAGCGGGGCTGACCAACGAGGAAACCAGGCCTCAGAGAGAGGCCAAGTGATATGACTAAGATGCCAACCATGTCAGGACCAGGAAAGGCCGTGTTCCAGCCCTGGCTCTGTCCCTCCGTCTCCCCTGGGTGCTCCCATCCCTGTAGGGCCAGGGTTGCTGACCTGGGGATGATGCGCTGGGTGAGGCGGTTGGTGGGGATGGAGAGGGGGACCTGCTGCTGTAGCCGCCGCTGTTCAAACAGGCCTGGGAGGTCATGGGCCCAGATGTGCGTGGATTTCCCTGTGGAGGGACGTGGCGGAGGTGGGGATCAGAGCTGGTGGGCAGGCCGCCAGCCCCGCCCCCTGCCCGTCCCACCTGGTACCTGAGAGGGACAGGAGCACGTTGTTCACGCAGTAGAGCCAGGCGCAGCGGTGCGAAATCAGCTGAGGCCACAGAGCGACAGGCAGATAGCGTCAGCCCCCGGCCCCGGTTCCCCAGCCCTCCCCTGCTAGCCGGGCCTCACCTTCTCCAGTGTATCCTCATGCAGTTCGTGCAGGTTGAGGGTATAGATGCCCTCCTCGGCTCCCACCACCAGGAACTGGTCTGCAGGTTGGGGCATGGGGTCAGAGGTCAGCTACATCCCCGGGCCCAAGCCAGGGATTCCCAGTCTCCTCCCTCCTCCCTGGCCCTGCCTACCCCGGGTGACAGGGTGAATCCAGGTGATAGCGGCATGGATCCGCAGGGGGCAGCCATTGAAGACCTTGGAGAAGCAGGCACCCATCTGGAGAGGAAGCAGGAGGCTGATGAGGAAGTTAAGGGGCAGCGGGGGGCGGTAGTGGGGGCAGGCAGCAGGTGGTGGGGCAGCAGGCAGCCGGGAGGCGGAGCTATGAGACAAACACTTACGTGCACCTTGGGGGTCGGGGGGAGCCCGTGGCAGGATGACCTCTGGGAGGGAGGAGAGGAGTCAGGGTCTTACCCACAGACTCCTGCCTCCCCCACCCTCCTTCAGCACCCCCTCACCTCAGGATCTTCCCGGTGCTTCATGGTGGCCCAGGCGGTGGGGAGCAGGGGAGGGCTGGCGGGGCCTGGGTGCGGCAGGGGTAGGGTTCCTGCAGGCACAGAGCGGCGGCCGTGAATTCCAGTCCCAGACCACCCCGGGGCCGGCCTCCTGCTCCCTACAGCTGGCTCACCTGGGAGGCTGGGGTGAAGGTCCTCGGCTGGAGGCTCAGTGGGAGATGACCCCAAGAACGGGGCCCTCTTGATGGTTCCTATGGTGTCATCTGGAGAGTCCAGCTCCTGGCGGGAGGGTCAGGGGACCCAGCCCAGCTGTTAGCAAGTGACCCTGTAACCTACTCCCAGCCAGCAGCACCCCCACCCTCAGCTCCCCTCCACTCTGAACCTGGAGTTCCGAGGCCGGCCGGATGGTCAGGCTCCTGTTGGGGACAGATTGGAGGGAGATGAGGTGTGAGATACGATGGGGTCATGAGCCCGGTCCCCACCCTCTCCGGGCTCCGGGCCCTCACCTTTCCTCCAGGGCCTCCTGGACTGACTGCAGCAGGCTCCTGGGCAGGGATGGGGAGGGGTCAGAGGTCAGCCTGCCCTCCTGCTCCTGCCCCCCTGCAGCTTCCTTCCCCCTCACTCACCCACTCAGCTCCTCCTTCCCCAGCAGCGTCCACTCCTCTTCCCACTATGGGGAAACCAAGTCAGAAAGGCCGGGAAGGAGGCAGAGAGACAGACAGGCAACGTGAGAGGGCGCTGGAGAGATGGGGGAAGAGAGAGAGAAGGCAGGCAGACAGACAGACAGATGGAAAGTGAGATGGTAACAGGCAAGAGAATTGAGAGAGACAACAAGAGACAAAGAAACTGTGAAAGAGGGACAAAGGCAAAGAATGAGAGGGAACAAGACAGTGAGAGAGACAGGCACAGAGAGACTGAGACTGTGGAGGCGAAGAGAGACGCTGATAACAGAGACGGCGAGAGAGCAGAGACGGTGAGTCAGACAACCCAGCAGCCACAGCGACTGAGGCAGAGAGGAACGTGCCGAAGGAGGTGGCGGTGGGGGGGGGTCCTCCAACTCGTGACAGGCCCACATGTGTTTTTTGGCCATGCTGCATGGAGCACATGGGATCTTAGTTCCCCAACCAGGGATGGAACCCGCACCCTCTGCAGCAGAAGCGTGGAGGCCTAATCACTGGACCGCCAGGGACGTCCCAGGCCCTCCACCAACTGTCCAAAACGACCTGCCCCAGGAAGGAGCCCCAGCCCTCCCGGTCCCTGCGCGGACGGGTCTGTTAGAATGGCTCTCCCGGGCCTAAGGGCCAGGCTGCTGCGGCTGTCAATGCTCCTGGGTTTGAGATGCTTGGCCACCTGCAGAGCTCCCTAGCCCTGCCCCGAGGACCACCCAGCCACACAGCCAGCCCCTCACCGGCTCATTCAGTGGGTCTGTTTCCTTCCTGCGTGGGGCGCCGAATTTCACCTGGTGAACTGGGGGCCCAGATCCAGGGGTTAGGAGGCCAGAGACTCAGGACTGATCCCTAAAATCATACCAACTCCACACACAGCCCCCCATCAACTCCACACACAGCCCCCCACCAACTCCACACAGATAGCCCTCTGCCAACTCTCCCAATTCTATACATTCAGCCCCCTCCAGGCAAACACAAAGCGCCCCCCAAGTCCACACTCAGCCCTCCATCACCAAATTCACATACATAGCCCCCCAATCCACACAGCCCCCACCAAATCCATACACACAGCCCCCAATCCACCCACAGCTCCCCCTCCCAAAAACAGACTCACACTGGATCTCCGAAGGGGTCCTCTCGGCTGGGCCATGCTGCCCCCGGGAGTGAATGGTGTCCGGAAATATGTCATAAGTCTACAGGAGAACACACACGGTGGACACACGCCCACACTCACCTCATACTAGGTATTCCTTGAGGTGCTTTATACACACTGACGTGTTTGTATTCACAATAATGCTCTGAGATTACCGTGAGATTAAACGCACCTTCCTTTCACAGATGAGAAAACCAGCACAGAGAGCCAAGGAACTTGCCAAAGATCACAGAGAAAACAGGTGACTTAAGTTAAGGACCTTCAGTTAAGGTGGCCCTTAACTTCACAGGGCCAAGGGCAAGAACCTATTGGAGTGGGCGACAGGGATGCAAACTAGCTCAGGGAAGATTCCTAACGCGTGGGCTCAACCAGACCGAAGCTCCCTGTGCTGCAAACTCACGAGCTGAAGGGACGTGACTGAATCACCTCTGTACTCCTCAGCCCCAGACCAGGCCAAGACCCAGTCCCCAAGGGCTCTCACTTACCTCCAGGTCACAGTCTTCTGGAGAGGGGGTTCCCAGGTGGGGATCATTGGCCTTGTCCAACAGCTGTGTGAGGAGAGCCCGAGGCAGGTGCTGGGTCGTGAAGGGGTGCTGGAGGATGGAGGGGGGCGCAGCTTGGTTCCTGGCCTCCAGTCCCTGCTTCTGAGCATCAGGCCCCCTGCTCCCCCCTCCTGCCTCCCACCTGCAGAAGCCTCTCCGCTGTCGGTCTCTTCTTGGGATTCTTGGTCAAGGCAAGCTTGAGGAAGTGATGGAAATTCTGGGTCCTAGTGGGTACAAGAGCCCCCCCGCCCCAATCCCGGCCCAGGTTAGCCCTCAGGCAGAGTGTCCTGCCCCTACTCCAGAAGATTCTGCGGAGCCTGCCCAGGGAGGGGCCAGCTTGAGGCCACGGGCAGCTGGCCTGAGCAACACTGCTGTTGCGACACGGCAGCGCCTCCATTATCAGCCATCTGCCTTTCTTCCTTGTCCACACGGGTCCCCGGCGTGGAGGCAGGGCCCAGGCCCCACTCCTGCAGACAGTCTGTGGAGGCCCAGGAAGGGCAGACCCTCAAGGCTGCACCTGGGGAACCGGCAGATGGCTCCTCCACCCTCATCGGGCTGGACTGAAAGGGGGGCCCCAGCAGGCGATGTGGCCCTTACCAGCGAGTCTTGTCTCTCAGCTTTGGCGGCTGGAAGCTGCTCTTCGACATAAGCATCAAGGCCCTGTGGAGACCACAGGTCAGAGGTCAAGGGTTACAGGGTTCTTGGCCCAGGCCAGGGGCAAGTGTTCTGCTGACCTCATGGGATGCAGGTGGAAGAGAGGCGGCTGCAGCTCGCCCAGCTCGATGGCAGTGATGCCCAGGGCCCAGACGTCACACAGCTCATTGTAGCCACCTTTGCGCTCCACGGCGGCCACCTCTGGGGCCATCCTGCAGGCAAGGTCACACATGAGATGGCCAGGGGCCTCCACGCACGGCCCCTACCCCCTCAGCCAGAGGCGCAGCCTCACCAGTATGGAGTCCCAATGAAAGACCTCCTCTTGGCCACAGACGCTGTCAGCTCGCCTGACACCCCGAAGTCAGCTGCAGGGAGAAAAGCCGCTCTCACCCCACCTCAGGCTGACACTCCCCACCCACGGCCAGGGCACAGGCTCAGGATGCACCTGGCGGGGCTCAGACAGCAGGGGGCCCAGGCTCAAGGCCAGGCCAGGTTCCCTCCTGGGAGGGGTCGACCACCTTGTAGCCCTGACCCAGTGCCCGGTCCCAGGTTAGACTCCATACAGACCCAACCACATCCAACTTTCCAGCAAGAAGGGAGAATGGTGCCACGTTCTAAACGGGGAAACCGAGGCTCAAGTGGTAAAACGACTTGCCCGAGGACAAGCAGGCTCCCAGACTCCAGGAGCTCCCACAGAACCCTCGCCCTGACGGTGTCCCCAGGGTACTGACCCAGCTTGACATCTCCCTGGAGGGTGAGGAGAAGGTTGGCTCCCTGTGGGAATGGAGGAGAGAGAATCCCATCTGGTGCCCCCAAGAGTTCCCTCCTCCCTCCCACGATGCCCTTGGCCAGATCCCTACCTTGATGTCTCTGTGGATCTTCCCCTGAGAATGCAAGTGGTGGAGCCCCTGCGGACAAAGAGGAGCCCCTGAGAGCAGCTACCCCGTATATCTCCCCTCTCCTGAACCCCCTCAGGCCTGGGGCCCCCCACCCAAGCAGCTTCCTCCACCCCTCTCCCCAAACAGGAAGTGACTGAGCCAAAAGGGAAATGGGCTGCTTCCGGCAATAGGGCTGGGGCCCCTTCCCCCCCAGGACCCACAGCCCCTCAGGCAGCTCAGCCTGAGGGACTCCACCCACCCCACCCCACCCCACACAGGGGCCTGCTGGGCTGCCTGCCCTGCTCCTGGGGACGAGGGGTGTGAACAGTCCTACGGGCCCAGCTACCTTCAGTGCCTCTCGACAGACATAGGCAATCTGCCGCTCCTCCAGGGGCCCGGTGGCTGCAATGGAAGGGGTAAGGGCTGGCTTGGGGGTCTAGCGGGGATATGCTGACCCACCCAGCTCCACCCTGTGTAGGGGAAGCAGCAGGCACTGCTGGCGAAAGGAGAGTTGGCCACATCCCCTCCCGACATAGGGTAGGATATACAGCCCAGAGAAGGACAGCATTTTTCTCAAGGTCACACAGCCAGTGAAGAAGTGGAGAGGGGCCCAAGTGCAGGGCCTCAGCGCTCTCCTCCTGCCCTATGTTGGGGTAGGGGGATGGGAAGAAGGCCGTGGCCCTCTGGGGCCTGGAGTCCTAGCCCTCACCGTGGTAAATCTCCTGCAGGGACCCCCCTCCGCAGAACTCCATGCAGATCCACAAGCGGTCATTCCTGGGGTGACACAGAGCTGGGGTGGGCACATGGCAGGGCCACATGGGGGCTGCCTGGGGGCGGGCAAGGGGATACAGCAGCCTCACCTGAGGTAGCTGCCAATGTAGGCCACCACATTGGGGTGGCGGCACTCACGCAGGATGGTGATTTCCTGCTGAAGGGAGCTGATGTCGTCCCCTGGGAAACACAGGGCATCATGAAGGGCGCCGCCTTAACTCAGTGCCCCATCTGCAAAATGGGCACAGAGTGCCTCCTCTCTTCAGGCCAGACAGGTGCCAGCCGACAGTACCTCCTGGGGCCTGCCTCTCAGCGGGGGCCTCGGAAACGGCAACTCTCCGCTCCTTACACCGCGCCCGCCCGCGCCGCGCTCTGCCCTCCCTCCAGCGCTGAGGCCCTGGCTCCCGGCCCTCACCTGGGTCTAGCTTGACTATTTTGACCGCGGCCAGTTCGGACGTGACCGTATCGCGGGCCTGCAGGGGCGGAGGGGTTGAGAGGGATGAGGAGGGGGTGAGGAGGGATGAGGAGGAGGCGGGGCCGGGGGCCAGCTCCCGCAGCAAGACGCAGAGCGCGTATCCAGCTCTCAGCTCTCCCGCCCGGCCCGCCGCCCGGCGCACCTTGTAGACGTCGCCATAGGTCCCGGCCCCCACGCGCTGCAGCAGCTCGAAGCGGTCCCGTGGATCCTGCAGCGACACGTTCTGCAGCAGCGCCATGGCCCGGCGCCGGGCAGGCGCGAGCTGCGGAGCCGGCGCGGGGCGGCGCGGGGCGGGGCGGGGCGGGACGGGCGGGGCGGGGTAGTACCGCCGGGGCGGGCGCCGGTGGCTCCGAGGCCGCGGGGGCGGGACCGGGCCCCAGGGCGGGGCCAGGCCGGGGATGCCCCGCCGCCCGGCCGGGAGGAGGCGCCCGCGGGACCGACCCTTGGCGGCAAGGGGAAGCCCCAATCCCGGGAGGAGCGGGCGGGCGCCGAGGCTCTTCCTTCAGCCACTGGTTCCTCGAGCTCTACAAGTGGGGAGACTGAAGCCCGCAGGGCCAGAAAGCAGAAGAAAGAGGGGACGCTCCACCCCAAAATTCCCAGATGAAACACCGACAAGTTTTTTTTTTTTTTACAAAATGTATTCATCTTCCTTGGAACTGAAAAATAAATCTATGTACAAAACAGGAAGAGATCAGGCTCCCCTCACCCACACGCAAACAAACCCCTGTAGATTTCCTCTAGGGTCCCCCGAGACAGGCTGGACCTCGGGGAGGTTCCCAGAGGGTGGGAAGAAAGGTCTGCTCTGATCTAGGGCCAGTTTGGGCAGGGAGGGGGCAGGGCTCAGGATTCACACAGGCCGGGGGCAGAGTTTTGCGTCCCCGACCCATGAGACAGAGAAGGAAGCTAGCATTTCCAAATTCTGGAAGCGTTTCTTAGGTTCTTTGTGCTAGGGGGCTTGCAAGGAATGGACTTCTGAAGTGTGGAAACGTTCTCCTAGGAGCTGGGCGGGGTCCTTGGTTCCCGGGCTGTAGGTGGGACCTCTGCTTCTAGGGTTTAGAGCGAAAGAGCCCCATGGGCTGGAAGCAACCCTGAGCCAACACCGCTCAGGACGAAGGTTAGAGCCTGGGTTCTGAGGTGAAGGCTGTTTCCCGTGGTTGGACCTTTAAAGACTGGTGATGGGGTCAGAGGGAAGGTTTCAGATGGCCGGCTGGGACCCTTGGGGATGGGCTCTATATTCCAATGACTGGGCAGAGCCCTCGATTCGGGGCGCTGGGCAGAGTTTGTACTCTGGGAACCTGCAGCCTGGGTTCCGGGTAGGGATGGGGCCTGCGGGTGGAGCCTGGGCTCAAGAGGCTGGGGTGGAGCCTCGACGGGTTGAGGGCGGGCTCTTGGTAGGCGGATATGGAGTCCCGGTACTTCAGAGACCCTTGCGCTGCCGCTTGAGGAAGGAAAGCGTGTAGTCACTCGGTGTAGACACTTTCTGCTTCTTCATCTGCACTTGTGACTGCGCCGTGAGCTGCAGCTTGATGGCGCTCGAATTGATCTTGGTGGCCACAAGCAGCTCCTTCATGCCTTTCATCTTCTCGCTCTGGAATGTCAGCACGGGACCCTCGGGTGGCGGTGATGCAGCGGGTGCCGGCACTGGAGCGGCGCTGCCGCCTTCAGCGCCGCGGGCAGTCCCGGGGACTGTGCCTGGGGGCTTCCGAGGGGGTCCTGGCACCGCACCCTGGCCCGCGCCTGGGCCCTTGTCCAGCGCCGGCTTCTTAGGCGGCGGCGGCTCCTCGGGCTTGGATTCCCGCCGTGGGCCCCGCCGCCGGCCTTCTCGGGCTTCCTCGCCCCACGGCTCTTCAGCCTCGGCCGCCTCCGCCTCTCGGCTCACTATGCGTACCTTCTGCCGTACCTGGGCCGGATGGGGAGGACAAGCGAAGGCCAAGGTTGCAGGCCAGTGGCTGGCACCCCGCACCCCAGCCATCTTGGGGCCTTGGTCTCACTCGCACCCAAAGGGTATAGGCAGATCCCCTGCAGTGCTACAAAGGTCTGACTCCTCCTGGCTGCTGTCACCACCCGCCCTCCCAGCCACCCTGCACAGCTGCCTCTCACCTGTCCCTCAAAACGGCCTAGGGACTGCACAAGGAAGGTGGCCCAGCCCACATGCAGCACGGGGGTGGGGCTGCCCTCTTCCCATTTGCAGATGCCATCATAGAATCGCAGCAGATGGGCGAAGCACTCTGGGTCCTGGAGGGCAGAACCCTGACTCTGCGTGCCCTGAGAAAGGGGGGAAAGGGCACAGTTAGTTCAGACCCCATTACTCACCCCTCACCAGGCGGCACAGGCCAGACCTCTCGTCTGGACAGAGAGCCCTGGCCCTGGGGGAGGTGAGTAGGGGTGGAAAGAATTCTTAGAAACTCCTTCCTTTTATAAATCTAGTCCTTAGCCTGGACTTGGGGCTAGTGGGGAACCACCCTTTATCTCCATTTCACTCCCTCAACTGAATGAGTGACCCTGACAGAGAAAGAGAAGGGCTTCCATCCCATTTACCTCACCTCCTCAAACCCAGACCCAGACCCTCGGCTACTGCATAAGAGAACACAGCTCTCTGCCTGTCCTGCACCAAACTTTCCTGTGCCGCCCCCAGTCCCAGGCAGCAGTTCCACGTCCTGGGACTGGGAGCCCTGCTCAGGTGGGAAGGTGTGCACAGGCTGGAGCCCAGCCTTTCACCTGGGTCTGCTCCCCGGGTCGCTCCTCGCCAGCCTCCAGCAGGCTGGCGGCCTCCTTCAGCAGGTTGGGGATGACGTCATTGGCTACTTCAAAGAACTCCTTGTAGATCTCCTCGTCTTCACGGCAGTAGTTGTAGCTGTGAGGGCAGCAGGGCACTGTGGGGTCTCAGCCATGGTGGGTACCCCCAGGGACCTGGCAGGGGAGGGAGCCCTGGTTTCTTTCCCGGGATCATCCAGGGACCGAGTGAATGATTGGGGTCCTCACTCCGAGATGATGGTGCTGTGTCAGCCCAGAGCAAGAGTGAAGAGGGGGGCCGGGAATACAGAGCTGGATGGCAGTGGTCAGACATCAGGAGAGGAGAGGGAAGGAAAGGCCTGAGGCCCTCATGAGGGGTCCCTACCTCTCAGGCAATGATGGTCTTGGCTGCCTAGTGACTGGAAGGAGAGGGATAGAACTTGGGACCCAGGCCTCCCTCCTGGATGAGAGGGGTTGTAAATTGGGTGGAAGGGGAAGAAAAGCTGGGCTGGGGTCATGTGGGGGGATCCTCACTCCTGGATGACAGTGGCTGTGTCGGCCCAGGCCTGCAGAGCTTCGCGCACATTGCGGTTGCGACAGTGGTAACCAGCCAGGTACATGTAGGGGTAGATGTGCTCATCCCGGTAGTAGGTCTTGGCTGAGGCAATGCCCTGAGAATGAGCAGAGGGGTCTCAAGGAGGCAGCCCCAGATGGCACAAATGTTCCACTGGATCACAATTGGAAGGGGCATCAGGAAGATTCCAGAGAGTCTCCTCCCATGAGACCTTACTACCCTGGCCATCATCCTCTCTGCCAGCTGCCCCTCCCCTGGTCTGCAGGTCTGCTTGCTCAGGCCTGGGCCAGACTGCTGCAGGCACCCTGCAGACAAAGGCCTAGGAAGGGGAGGGGCTTATCCTCCAAGCTCAGGGTCTGTCCCTTTCCTGAACTTTCCCCCACAAACACCAAGGCCTTCCAAATCCAGTCTAATGTCCCTCCCAGCCCAGGAGCCCCCAGCCCCACCAAGTTAATACTCCCACCTCAGTGCTCTCACCACGTTTGACTTCTGTTATACTCCCAGAGGACAATGACAAGTAGTAGAAAAAGTAGGGCTGAGGGGACAACTCTAGGACCTACCCCTCCCAGGCAGAGAACCAGAACACCTCTCAGACATCCCTGACTGCACTGAATATGCACGCAGTAAATACAAAAAGGGGACTGGATAGGTGATACCCCACAATACACACAAAGTTCTCTCCTTACCTGCCCCCCCAGTTCCAAGTAGAAGGGGACCCCAGCCACCGCTGGGCCGCCCTTCTCTACCCTTCTATACCTAAGATGTCCCCACCTTGTGGTAGAGGGTGAGTGGGTCCGGCCGGCCCGGGGTGGGCTCCAGCTCCTCCAGATCCGCCAGGTTCCCCAGCGCCATTGGGTACCTGGGAAAGGCTAGTAAGTCCAGGCTGCCCCCTAGCCCGCCCTGGGGCCCAGCCTGGCCACTCCCCCTACTGACCTTTCCAGATGTCCCAGGTCATAGAGCAGCCACAGCAGCTTCTAGGGGCCAAAGAAGAAAAGTGCAAGCTGGTGAGAGGGAGGTGCGCCCTCAGTCTACCAGGCAGAGGGAGCAGTCCGGCACCAGTAGGGGACTCCCCCCCGAGGTGGGAAAAGCCAGAATTTAGGAACTAGCCCCTGACTGGTGTCAAAGCACTTTCATGTCTCAATTTCCCCCTTCCCAAGAGCCCCAGGAAAGTCCAGGCCAGGAATGATTCACCCATGTTACAGAAGGGGAAGCTGAAGCTCAGCAAGGGGAAGCACCCTGGCCCAGGGTCCCACAGGTACCCTCACCTGCTGCAGCTGCAGTAGCTCCAGGGAGTCAGTGTGCAGGTCAATGGAAGGGTTGATGGCGCATACCATAAATGCCACCTCCATCTTGCGGTCACAGCGCATGTATGATCCTTTCAGGTACAGCCAGCTCTTGGGAGAGGACAAGACCAGATGTCTTATGATGGCCCACCAGTGCCTGCTGTAGGGATTGACATCAGGAACAGGGCCCTCCCCTTGAACAGGGCCCCAGACATATGGAGGTGGTGACAGGAAGAGGGGAGAATGGCCCAAGAAAGCAGAGCTCCTTGGGTGGCCTGGGCTAGGAGAATATGGAGGGGGTGGGGGAGTGCAGTACCCGCTCAGCCACACCCGCGTTGACTGTCTGGCCTCTGCGATCCTCATTGCCCTTGCCATGCCAAGTGACTTCAGCTGTTTGTTCTCCATTGGGCCCAAACACTACCCAGGCGTGGTCCTCGGACAAGGCCAAGTGGACATCCCGGAGACCGAGAGCCTGGCAGGCCCCCACCACGGCGAAGGCCACGCCAGAGCTGTCCAGTTTGGTGCCTGTGGAAGGGAAAGTAATCAAAGAGGGTCCTCTGAGCTCTGGCCTGGGGGAAGGGACCTGCCAGCGGTAAGCCATGCTCCCTCCCACCCTCACCCCCATACCTTTGCCCTCTGACACTCCTGCCCTGCTTCCCTCTATCCCTTTCCTCCTAACTGTTCAGGGCCTCTCCCTCCCCCCTTACATTCCCTGTCCTCAACAGGAGACCCTGAATCTTTCATAGTTCCCCAGCTTTTGACCCTGCCTTTTCTATTTCTCTGCAACTGTATTATATATTTCTGCTAATTTAAGCATTTCCTCATTTTACTGTACTAGGTTATAACCAGGACACTGGCCAACACTTTTTTACACACCCACTGATGGACACTCCTAATTTATCTCTGTCCTCTTTTCTTGCTAAGCTCAGAAGTAGCCTCAGATTCCTTCTCAATATGGCACTCCAGGACCTGAATGCCAGTTAACTGGCCTTAGAACAAAAAGGAAAGCTCTTTGCAAGTCCTGAGCTTTCAGCTTCTCAAGGTGAAGCCCTAGTCTCTTCACCTTCAAATTATGTTCATAGATACTCCGTGGATTGTCTCAATTCCATGAAACATAGACAGATTTTGGCTCCTCACCCCCTAAATCTTCTGCTGCCCTCTGTGCCCCAGGCTGAGCTGCAGTAGCTGAGGTGCTGAGGGGGCAGAGGGTGGGCTAATGGATTTGGAGTCAAGTGACTGAGGTCCAGTCCCAGCCCCGTCACTGTGTGTCACTTTGGCAGATCACTTTCTCTCCCGGGGCTTCAGTTTCTCTAGCTGCAATGGGGGACGTAACACTTGGCCCACCTCACAAGCTTACAGGTCTCAAACGGGCTCTGTAAACCACAGTGTTGGGAAGAGGTGGGCCAAGATTCTCACGTGAGACAGCCACCTGTCTCTTGCCACCTGTCGGGCTCCAACCTGTGATGAAGCTGAAGAGGGACTGGATGTGGGCACGATCCTTGAAGTAGGAGCGGCTGAGGCTATTCCAGATGACATCGGAGACCTTCTTGACCAGCTCACGGCTGGAGACGCCCCCCTCTCGCGGGTAGAGAGACAGGTCAACGGCGCCACGGATCTGGGCAGTGAAGCGGGCATAGAGGGCAGCGATGATGGACAGGTCGGCCACCGGGAAGTAGGTGAGGCCGCCAGGAGGGTCGGGCGCAGGGCTGGGCTGAAAAGTGAGCTCAGGCACGTTGGTGGGGATGACGCGGTTGACAGCTAGGAAATGCTCCACGAAGCCCAGTACCAAGGATAGGAGCACCAGGTCCGGCTCCTCCCGGCCCAGCTCGGCAGCGAACAGGCGCACCACATCGTCGATGGAACGCAGCGGGAATAGCGTTTTCTGGGCAGCCTTCAGCCCCATGGCGGCGGCCCTCGGCCTGCAGGCGACCGGAGGAGAAGGATGGTCTTGTGGGCACGGCCCACGAGTCCCCTCCCAGGTTCGGCTAGCGTTCCACACCCCTCTACACACCCACAGACACCAACCCTTGCTTCCCCGCCGCTTCACGCTCCGCTCATCTGTTCCCCCTCTTTCATCGAAGAGACCCCTCAGCCGAGGCTGCAGGGCCTTCCTGTCCCCCACACCACCAGGAGCCCCGGCCCCGAAGGAGGTGAGCCCCTAGGACCCCGCTGAGCACTCCCAATGGCCGCCCCGCCCCCTCTCTGCGCTCATACCCCCGGGGCCCTAGAGTCCGCCGGAAGGCGCCCCTAGGCCAGTCCCCCCAAATCCCAAGGAGAGACCTGGCCTAGGTCCCCCGCGCCCACCTCCGCGCTTACATCCCACACAAGGCACCGCGGCGCCCGCCGCCTGAAGTCTGCTGGGAAATGGAGTTCCGCCCCCCTCGGGCCGCACTGCCTGCCGGGAAGAGGAGTCCAAGGCCCGCTGTTGTCCCTGCCAAGTCTTGAAATGGTGGCCGGGCCGGCCAGTCCGCGATGGCTTATGGGAGTGGTAGTCCCGCTGCTCTGGGCTCCCCAGAGGGCGGAGAAGAGCGGAGGCAGCCCCGCCTTTCTGAGGTCCTCAGGGATTGGTCATTCCAATTCACGCTCACCCGGGTAGCCGAGGAACCGCAGTGCCTTTTGGGAGATGTAGTCCGGGTAGTGAGCGGGCAGTGTCCGCTTCTGTAGGTTGTTGCTTGTTGGCAAGATGTGATGACAACGGGAACTTTTTAGCACTGCTGGAGTACTGTAAATGTGTTCAGCCATTTTAGTTGGTTATTTATCGGTATCGATTAACACATAAAAGTGCCTACTGTAAGTCTAGCTTTCGGTCTACAGGGAAAATCTGACACGTGTGCAAAGAAGACCATCTAAAGAACCATTGTAATTATTTGTAATACAGCAAAAGAAGAGTAAAGTAACTCTCTGCATCCTAAGATGGATCTTCAGGGCACATTGTTCAAGGGGAGAGGCTGCAGAACAATATGTATGATGGGGTAGGATTTATATTACCATTTAAAAACTTCAAAATAATACTAAATAATTTCTACAGAATCAGTCACTCTCTTATTCATTTAGGAAACAGATTTTTGCTGCCTATAATGGGCCAAGCTCTCAGGCACTGGCTATGTAGCAGTGAGTAAAACAGATCAAATTCCTACCCTACTTCACTTCTGTACATTATCCCCCACAAAACTGTAAATCTAGCCTAATCATGAGAGAAGTTTGGGCAAACACAAACTGAGGGACTTTCAGACTGGCCATACCTGACAGCTCTCCTCAAAAGTGTTCAGGTCATGAAAGACAAGGAAGGAGTGAGAAACCGTTGCACATTAGAAGATACTAAGGAGACAGGGTCAGACTTTATTTTGGGGGGGGCTCCAAAATCACTGCAGATGGTGACTGCAGCCATGAAATTAAAAGACACTTGCTCCTTGGAAGGAAAGTTATGACCAATCTAGATAGCATATTCAAAAGCAGAGACATTACTTTGCCAACAAAGGTCCGTCTAGTCAAGGCTATGGTTTTTCCAGTGGTTATGTATGGATGCGAGAGTTGGACTGTGAAGAAAGCTGAGCGCCGGAGAATTGATGCTTTTGAACTGTGGTGTTGGAGAAGACTCTTGAGAGTCCCTTGGACTGCAAGGAGATCCAACCAGTCCATTCTGAAGGAGATCAGCCCTGGGTGTTCTTTGGAAGGACTGATGCTAAAGCTGAAACTCCAGTACTTTGGCCACCTCATGCGAAGAGTTGACTCATTGGAAAAGTCTCTGATTCTAGGAGGGATTGGGGGCAGGAGGAGAAGGGGACGACAGAGGATGAGATGGCTGGATGGCATTACGGACTCGATGGACGTGAGTCTGGGTGAACTCCGGGAGTTGGTGATGGACAGGGAGGCCTGGCGTGCCGCGATTTATGGGGTCGCCAAGAGTCGGACACGACTGAGCGACTGAACTGAACTGAAGGAGACAGGACCAACGTGGTGTCCTAGATTGAATCCTAGACCAGAAGAAAAAGGATTTAGTAGAAAAACTGGTGAAGAGGGTGGCTGATTGGCCCAGCTCGCCCAAGTCTGAGGGGACTTCAGGGGAGTGGGACTTTCAGTTTTAAAACTAAACCAGTCAAGTCTTGGGCACCTGTGAGCACTACTTATGAAATTCAAAACTATCTGTAGCTTTGTTCATTTTTCAAAGGAGATCAGCCTTGGGATTTCTTTGGAAGGAATGATGCTAAAGCTGAAACTCCAGTTCTTTGGCCACCTCATGTGAAGAGTTGACTCATTGGAAAAGACTCTGATGCTGGGAGGGATGGGGGCAGGAGGAGAAGGGGACGACAGAGGATGAGATGGCTGGATGGCATCACTGACTCGATGGATGTAAGTCTGAGTGAACTCCAGGAGTTGGTGATGGACAGGGAAGCCTGGCATACTGCGATTCATGGGGTCACAAAGAGTCGGACACGACTGAGCGACTGAACTGAACTGAACTGAAGTTTTGATAAATGTACCATGTTGTGTAAGATGTTAACATTTAGGGAAGTTTAGTGAGGCATATATGGGAATTATATATAATTAATTGTTAAGTCTTGGGCACCTGTGAGCACTACTTATGAAATTCAAAACTATCTGTAGCTTTGTTTATTTTTCATTCCTAAGTTTTGATAAATGTACAGTGTTGTGTAAGATGTTAACATTTAGGGAAGTTGAGTGAGGCATATATGGGAATAGATCATCAAGGACTGCGTTCTGGGGTACCCCGTCATGTAGAGGTTGGGAAACCAGGAGGAACCAGCAAAGATTCTGAGAGGAATCAGCCAGAGAGATGGGAGAAAAGCCACATGGGCATTTGGTTTAGAGGACCAAGCCAGAGGAATGAGCCACAGGGTGCCCACAGGTCAGCAAGCTGAGCACCAAGGACTGATTGCATTTAGCTCTGTGAGAACCCCTGGCGACCACCTTAGGAGTAGTTTGGGAACAAAAGCCCAGAGTTCTTGGGCTCAAGAAAAATGAAAGGGAAGAAATTGGAGACAGTGATAATACACAACTCTTTTAGGGAGCTTTCCAGAAGAGAAGAAAAAACCAAGCTGGCAACTGGAGGTAGAAGAAGGTCAAAGGAGGTCCTGGTGTTGTGGCTGTTTTTTGGGTTTTTTTGATAGGTAAGAAGTGGATTTATTCAGATACAGACAGAAGCACACTCCACAGACAGAGTTTGGGCCATCACAGAGGGTGAGTGCAGCCCCGGAATTTGATGTGGTTGGTTTTTATAGGCTGGGTCTTGATGTCTCATTGCAGAAAGAATTCAGACAAAGTGATAGATGAAGAGTGGATTTATTCAGATACAGAGAATCACACTCCACAGACAGAGTGTGGGCCATTGCAGAGGGCGAGTGCAACGTGGCTGTTGTTTAATAGGAAAGAAGGCAGGACTGATGACCTTGAACAAGTAGAGAGGATGGGCGTTCCCAATTTGCAGGCCTGTAGAAAAAAATATTTTTTTAACTAAAAAAACCCCCCACAATTTGCAAGCTTGTCCTTTGCTAGTAGCATGAACAGTTCTAGTCACAATAATTGGAGATACGGTAGAGTACATGGGTACTTTCATTTTCCCAATGAAATAGGAAGCCCAGCTGGTCTTCCTCCCAAACGCCACCTTCTCAATGAGGCTGACCCAGACCTAACCAGCCTACTTAAAATCATAGTCTCCAACCGAAATGCTTCTTCTAACCCCTCCCCTCCACTGTGCTTTCTAAAATGTTTTCTTCTAAAGCACTAACAGCTTCTAGAACAGGGTTTCTCAACCAGGGCAGATTGACATTCGTATCGTATACGTGCTCAGTCACTCAGTCGTGTCTGACTCTTTTGAGATCCCATGGACTGAAGCCCACCAGGCTCTTCTGTCCATGGGATTTTTCAGGCAAGTATATTGGAGCTGGTTGTCATTTCCTACTCCAGGGGAGCTTCCCAACCCAGGGATCGAACCCATGTCTCCTTTGTCTCCTTAACTGACAGGCGGATTCTTCACCACTAGCGTCACTGTAGTTGGGGACCGATTTGTGCCCTGTAGGATGCTTAGCAGCCTCCCTGGCTTCTCCCCCTTTTAGATGTCCCTCCCCCTGTTGTAACAGTAGAAATGTCTCCACACATTACCAAATATCTCTGGGGGGCAAACTGCTCCCTGTTGAGAACCACTTCTCAAGCACCTCATAAGTGCTCAGTTGCTTCAGTCATGTCTGACTCTCTGCAGCCCCATGGACTGTCGCCCACCAGGGTCCTCCATAATTGTTGTTATTGCTCAGTCACTCAGTCGTGTCTGACTCTTTGCAACCCATGGACTGCAGCACACCAGGCTTCCCTGTCCTTCACAATCTCCCAGAGTTTGTGCAAACTCATGTCCATTGGCTCAGTGATGCCATCCAAGCATCTCATCCTGTGTTGCCCCCTTCTCCTCCTGTCCTCAGTCCTTCCCAGCATCAGGGTCTTTTCAATGAGTCAGCTCTTCTCATCAGGTGGCTGAAGTATTGGAGCTTCAACTTTTCAGCATCAGTCCTTCCAATGAATTGATCCAGGATTGAGTTCCTATAGGATTGACTGGTTTGATCTCCTTGCAGTCCAAGCGACTCTCAAGAGTCTTCTCCAGCACCACAGTTTGAAGGCATCAACTCTTTGGCACTAAGCCTTCTTTATGGTCCAACTCTCACATCTGTACATGACTACTGGAAAAACCATAGCTTGACTTATTTATTATTTGTCTCAAACCACCAAAATGTAAGCTCCACAATGACAGGTAACATGTCTGTTTTGTTCATGGATGTGTTCCATGTCCCTAGAATAGTGTCCTGTACATAACTGATGTTCAACAATTATTTGCTGGATAAATGAACAAATAACATTCATTCATAAGAGTGATTATAAACATTGGCCCAGAATTTAAGCTGTTTGCGGCGGGGGACAGAAGTACGGACACAAGAGGAATGAGGGACAGCAAAAGGGTGGCAAAATCAATGAATTATTGAACTTCCCTGGTGGTCCAGTGTTAAGAATCCACTTACCAGGGCTTTCCTGGTGGCTCAGTGGTAAAGAATCTGCCTGCCAATGCAGGAGACACAGGTTTGATCCCTGGGTTGGGAAGATGCCCTAGAGGAGGAAATGGCAACCCACTCCCACATTCTTGCCTGAGAAATTCCATAGACAGAGGAGCCTTGGTGGGCTAGAGCCCATGGGGTCATAAAGAGTCAGATGTGACTGAGCACACCCACGAGCAAAGCAGGAGGATGGGTTTGATCCCTGGTCTGGAAAGATCCCACATGCTGTAGAGCAACTAAGCCCATCCACAGCCACTGAGCCGGTGCTCTAGAGGCGGGAACCGCGACTACTGAGCTCACGCACCACAGCTACTGAAACCCATGCTCATCAACAAAAGAAGCCACTGCGACGAGAAGCCTGCTCGCCACAGTGAGAGAGCAGCCCCCACCCGTCCCAACTGGATAAAGTCCATGAGGCAGTGAAGACCCAGCACAGACAAAAATAAATAAATGAACGGATTGTAGGTTCCAGTGGGGTTAAAACTTTGTTGTTGTTGGGGTACTAGGGACAGCTGAAAAGATAAGGGTGTTAGTTAGAGAGTGGGAGGCTTGGCATTGAAATTATGGGGAGAAGGTTGCTGTCATTATTAGCAGTGAAAATATTTAGGGAAATTCCCTGGTGGTCCAGTGGTTAGGACTCCACCCTCTCACTGCTGAGGACCCAGGTTCAATCCCTGGTTGGGGAACTAAATCCCACAAGTCATGCAAGGAGGGGGAAAAAAAATTAACAGTAGTGCTTTCTGTACAAACCGAACAGGAGCTGTATATATAAATTTTAAATTTCTAGTAGCTACATTAAAAAAGTAAAAGATACAAGTGAGATTAATTTTAATCACATATAGCAAAATGTATTTCAACTCATAGTCAATATAAAGTTATTAAGGACAATTTATGTTTTTCTACACTAAGTCCTGTTCGCACAACACAAGACTTAGTTCTGTACACACCAAAGGTCCATATGGTCAGAGCTACGGCTTTTCCAATAGTCATCTATGGATATGAGAGTTGGACCATAAAGAAGGCTGAGCCCCAAAGAACTGATGCTTTCAAATTGTGGTGCTTGAGAAGACTCTTGAGAGTCCCTTGGACAGCAAGGAGATCAAACCAGTCGATTCTAAAGGAAATCCAACCCTGAGTATTCATTGGAAAGACTGATGCTGGAGCTGAAGCTACAATACTTTGGCCACCTGATGCGAAGTGTCAACTCATTGGAAAAGACCCTGATGCTGGGGCAGACTGAGGGCAGAAGGAGAGGGGGGCAACAGAGGATGAGATGGCTCGAGGGCATCACCGACTCAATGGACATGTGTTTGAGCAAACTCTGGGAGATAAGTGAAGGACAGGAAAGCCTGGCATGCTGGAGTCCTTGGGGTTGCAAAGAGTCAGACATGGCATAGCGACTGCACAACAACAATTGAAGGACAATTGCTTTACAATATTGTATTGGTTTCTGCCATTCATCAATATGACTTAGCAACTGAACAACAAAGCCTTTGAAATCTGGTATGTTTTATACACACAGCATATCTGACCAGTCACATTTCAAATGTTCAGAGGCTACGTGTGCCAGTGGCTCCCATATGACAGTGTGGCTCTCCAGTATGGCTGTGAGAGTGAGAGACTGGAAGGTAAGATCATGGGACAAGATGGCGCTCAAGGAACAGAGAAGCCTGGCAGCTGGATCATCCATGTGTATATCAAAGTCTCTAAGATTCAAAATAATAGTAAGTGAAGTGAATTCAAAGTGCTCAGTTCAGTCCAGTTCAGTCACTCAGTCGTGTCCGACTCTTTGCAACCCCATGAATCGCAGCACGCCAGGCCTCCCTGTCCATCACCAACTCCCGGAGTTCACTCAGACTCACGTCCATCGAGTCCGTGATGCCATCCAGCCATCTCATCCTCTGTCGTCCCCTTCTCCTCCTGCCCCCAATCCCTCCTAGAATCAGAGACTTTTCCAATGAGTCAACTCTTCGCATGAGGTGGCCAAAGTACTGGAGTTTCAGCTTTAGCATCAGTCCTTCCAAAGAAATCCCAGGGCTGATCTCCTTCAGAATGGACTGGTTGGATCTCCTTGCAGTCCAAGGGACTCTCAAGAGTCTTCTCCAACACCACAGTTCAAAAGCATCAATTCTTCGGCGTTCAGCTTTCTTCACAGTCCAACTCTCACATCTATACATGACCACTGGAAAAACCATAGCTTTGACTAGACGGATCTTTGTTGGCAAAGTAATGTCTCTGCTTTTCAATATGCTATCTAGGTTGGTCATAACTTTCCTTCCAAGGAGTAAGCGTCTTTTAATTTCATGGCTGCAGTCACCATCAAAGTGCTCAGTCATGTCCAACTCTTTGCGACCCCATAGACTATACAGTCCATGGGATTCTCAGCCAGAATACTAGAGTGGGTAGCTGTTCCCTTCTCCAGGGGATCTTCCCAACCCAGGTCTCTCACATTGCAGGTGGATTCTTTACCAGCTGAGCCACCAGGGAAGTAGGATAGAGGGAATTCCCTGGCGGTCTAGTGGTTAGGACCAATGCTTTCACTACCAAAGGCCTGGGTTTGATCCCTGGTCAGGGAACTGAGGTCCTACAAGCTGTGCAGCATGGCCAGCCAAAATAAATAAATGTAATAAAACAAGAATTGGATAGAGAGAGTGGCAACAAGCCAGGAGCTAGAATTATTAAGAAATGAGCCATGCATGGGTTGGGAGACATTGAGACAAAGTAAGTGGTAAAAGCTGATAACTTGAGTTCAGACCTAAGTGTTTGAAAGGAAGAGGGAGCAGGATATCTACCAGTGGCCTCAGGAAGGACACCTACCCCATCTCCAGGCCACAAGGCAGGAGGGCTGTGGAAAGTCTGCGGGACACGAGGCAGTGAGCATAACCCCAAAGGGCAAAGTTTCCACCAGAGCAGGAGGGCTAAGGACCATTTGCAAAAGGGGGCGAGGGCGCAAGGGATTTTGCTGCAGTTGGACCATCAGCTCTAGAGCACATGGTGAACAGCTTTCGGGAGCTGAGGGTGGAGACGGGGTCAGAACAAGGGATGGCCAGAGCCATGGAGAACCTAGAGGCCTCAGCCCCTGCAGTGGACCGAGCAACAGGGACAGGAGTAGGCCCAGGTCTGATGGTCTTGAGGCAGGGGTCCGGTGGTGGGCCAGCTGCAAGCACGGAGGTCAGGGCTTCCTGCCGAGGACAGGGAGGGTCCTGAAGATCCAACTGGATTCCTGCTGATGGAGAGAAGGGGGCTAGGGGACGGTGGTCCCTCTTGATGCCCACCAATGACATGGTACACAAGGACATAAATTAATGTCATGATGGGAGGGCAGGGAGCCAAATGGGAGTTCAGCCTCCAATTTACCAGAAAAACAAATGTGTATTGTTGTAATCAAAATTAATTTAAAATAGCATCTGCTATGTCTTGACAAAAGTGTTAAATCTGAATTTAATAAGGAAACAATCAGACAAATGCAAATTGCAAGTTATTCTACCAAAAAAAACTGGCCTGGACTGTTAAAAAAGATGTTAACCTCATAAAAAAATGACCTATAAAGGAAGGAGGAGAAAGTTGTCTTGGGTCAAATGAGATTCGAGACACAAGAACTGAATGCAACATGCGATCTAGAATCGGATACTCAACTTTTTTTTAATGCTATAAAGAATGTTTTTGACATGATTATACCACCAGCTGGTTGACTTAAACAGAAATGTATCACTTCACAGATGTGGAGGCTAGAAGTCCAAGACAAAAATGACTGCAGGAGACACAGAGAACAGAATTATGAGCACGGGAGTGGGGTGGGGGGAGGAGAGGGTGGGGCGGCTGGAGAGTAGCGTGGAAACATACACACTGGCATATGTAAAATAGAGAGCCAGCGGGCATTTTGCTGTGTGACTCTGGGAACTCAAACCAGGGCTCTGTGACAACCTAGAGGCGTGGGACGGGGTGGGAGCGGGGAGGCTTAAGAGGGAGGGGACATAAGTATACCTATGGCTGATTCACGTTGATGTATGGCAGAAACCAGCATAATATTGTAAAGCAATTATCCTTCAACTAAAAATAAATAAATTAAAAAAAAAAATGTCTGCAGGATTTGTTACTCCTGAGAGCTGTGAGAAAATCTATTCCAGGCCTCTCTCCTAGCTACGAGTGGCTTATTGGCAAATCCATGGCATTCCTTGGATTATAGAAGCATCACCCTGATCTCTGCCTTCATTTGCACTTGGTGCGCTCCCTGTGTATGCATCCACATTTCCCCCTTTTTTAAAGGACACCAGTCATGTTGGGTTAGAGCCAACCCTAATGACCTTGTTAAACTACTTACGTCTGCAATGCCTCTAGTTCCGAATAAGGTCACACTCTGATTTGGGAATAGGACTTCATTTTTAGGGGTCATAATTCAACCCATAACAGATTAATACAGAGTATCAATATTAAATCTTGTGAGAGTGACTTATGGTGGTTCCTTATTCTTTTTTTTTTTTTCTTTTTTGGCCTCACCACGCAGCTTGCAGGATCTTAGTTCCCTGACCAGGGATTGAACCAGGGCCCTCAGCAGTGATAGCATGGAGTCCTAACCACTGGACTGCCAAAGCACAGCCAGAAAGAAAAAAGATATGCCCTGGGAACTTCCTGGAGATCTAATGGTTAGGACTCTACACTTCCACTGCCAAGGACACGGGTTCAAGACATGGATCGGCGGGGAATTCCCTTGGTGGTGGTTCCTTTTTCTTAACGGATGTCTGCAAAGTATTGAGCAAAGTTCAGGCTGTGTGTAACTTACCTTCAGGTGGTAGCGAAATACATCGTCAGTACATGAGAAGCACAAAAGCAGCAAACTGAGCAATGGTGAATCCAGAAGAGGGTGGGGAGCTTGTAATCTTTCAACCTTTTTTGAAATTTGTCAACATAAAACTTTGGGAGAAAAAACATTTTTTTAACGTGAAACTGTGAAAACCTGTTGGCTAAATTATTGAAGGGTGCTAGGGAAATGGCCATTTCTCCAATTTGGTGAGGCTGTAGCTTGCAAGAGGCCTTGGCGTCCCTGCCCTAGGCTGTGTCTTCAGGTTTTGGCATCTCCATAGGCAGAGCAAACATTTCCTGAGTGTATATAATTTAATTTATATATAACATTAGTATATAACCATTTTATACTGATTATCTCACCAAAGTCTTACTAGAACCTCTCATGATGGGTTTTATGATCCCAACTTACAGAACGAGAAACTGATGCTTAGAGAGGTCAGGTAACTTGCTCATGACTGCAGCTGTTGTGGTTCAGTTGCTCAGTTGCTGTTCGTGACCCCATGGACTGCAGCGTGCCAGGCTTCCCTGTCCTTCACTATCTCCCTGAGTTTGCTCAAACTCATGTCCATTGAGTTGATGATGCTATTCAACCATCTCATCCTCTGTACTAGACTGGAATCAAGGCTACACTCCTAACCAGGCCTTGCAATTTCATGGGCCCCCAAGCTCTAGCAAGACCTAGGCCCTTTTTTGGTTACTTTTGCTAGCTTTAGGGCCATCTACAAGCCTTAGGGCACAGCCATCAGCTCCAGACCTGCCCTGATCCTGGTGCACAGGCCTTACCTTCCTGCCTCACCCAGCCCCGCCTCCAGGCCAGGGTCCTGCCCAGTCATGGACACCCCAGCTCAGAACAAGGAGACCCCTCCCAGACATCCCCGCCTCCCCACCAGCCTCACCTGGGTGGAACAGCAGGCTGTGCCCTCCAGATCCACTTCCTACCCCTGGCCCCCTACCTCCCGGTTCTGTACCCTAAAGGCTGCCCTCTAGATCTGCAGAAACTGAGGTCTAGGAGCCTCTGGTTGCTGCTTGGGTTTGGACAAGAGGAAGCAGGAGATGGAAGGGAGGGAGTAGAGTGAGGAAAGGAATTAATTTCCTGGGCTGCCTTCCTGCTTGGCCACGGCCAAGTGCTTCCCTGAGAGCCATAACTCCCGCTGGTAACACCTGCCTTGCCCAGCTGACCTGGAGGTGATAACAGCTCCTCACTGCTGCCAGGGCTCAGGGCACCACCACTCCTTGGTCGGTTCCCCTGATGCTGCCCACACTTTTGTAAACTGCCCCTTCACTTATGACTTAAAAATATATATATATATCTATTTGGCTGCCCTGGGTCTTAGTTAAGGGATGCAGGATCTTTAACTACAGCATGTGGGATCTAGTTCCCTGACCCCGGATGGAACCCAGGCCCCCTGAATTGGGAGTTCACAGTCTTAGCCACAAGGCCACCAGGGAAGTTCCTGTCCCTTCACTCTTAAACTCTCATTTCCACCCCCCATGTGAACATCATCTGATTTGTGAAGACACAAAAAGACAACCTGGTCTTTAACTGTCCCTGATCCCCTCCCTCCTCCCCGATCCCTCTGTTTTCTGAACCCCAGGAAGACAGATCCAGGCGGGGAGGCCAGCAGCTTACAAAGCTGTTTTTATTGGTTCTTACTGCCTCACAGAGCGTCAGGGTTGATCCCTCCCGGGCATATGGCATTTGAGAAGATAAATACTTATTTTGCCCCCTACTCAACCATAGGGGGATGTTTAATAAAATAGTAATATAATAAAATAATAATGACTGTGATCAATAATAAAATGCTCCTATGATCCCCTAATACACAGGTGGTTGAAGCTTTGAGAAAAAGGACCCGTCCCCTTTCTGGGAAGGGCCAGAGTGTGCCTGGAGACCCAAAGGGTGCCCACCTCTCACCAAGTAGCCCTTATAAATACCCCCCATCCCACCCCTGGCTGGGAGTTTGCTTCCTCCTGGACGGATTAGATGACTAATGGATGCTAGCTGGCTCTTGGGGCCCCTCCCTCTTCCAGCCCCACTGCCTCCCTGCAGAGAGAAGGGGCCTGGGCCTGTGCTCTCCCAGCTCCCACTCCCTCCAGCCCTCTCCTTTGGCCTCTCTCTTCTCCATTGCTCGTCCTTTACCCTTCTCTCCTTCTCCTTCTCCTCTGGCTGGCTCTCACCTCCTTCCAATCACTATCCTCTCCTCCTGTACTTCCTTTCCTCCCTTGTGCCTCTCTCACCACCTTCACCGACATCCTCTCTCCTTCTCTACCTTGGCCTCTTGATCAGAGTCTGTCTTTCCTATCCTGCCCCTGAGTGGAGTCTGGGATACGCCCCTACTTGGCCTTGCTGGGCTTTAGTCCACAGCCAAGACCCCAGCTTGCTCCCAGGGGTCCAGCCTTTCTCTGTCCCGCATCCGGACTCTCATAGGCCTCCTGGGGCTTGGCCCTGGAGATGAGAACTTTGGCACAATCACCCCTGGACGATGGGGCAGAGGGGCCCCCAGAACAGGAGGGGGCCATCCTATTCCTCGTGGCTAGCACAGGTTGGGGTTGCGAGCAGAGGGAAGGGCAGGATGAGGGCTGGGAGTCAGACCCCCACCCCTATCCCGCCCGCAGGGGCCTGGAAACCCAGGCCACGGCTGCCCAGCCCAGACCCTCCCTGAGTCCAATTTCCACATGTCCCGGACCAGCCGGAGTTTGGCATTCCTCAAGCTCTCTGCTCCCTCATGTCTCTCTGGGTCCTGGGACTGGGAGTTGGGTCCTGCCAGAGGACATCAAGGGGAGCTCTCAGATTCAGGGGCTGGGGGGAGGCTCCGGGGTCGTTCTGAGACCTGGAGGGGGAAAGAAACAGAGTCAAGGTTGAAAGAGGAAGGCAGGACTCCTCTCTCACCAGGCCAGCACCTCTCAGAGGCTTTCCCAGGACCCATCCATTCATTCGCTCATTCTACATTCAATCAACAAATAGCCTTTACTCCAGGCAGAAGACAAACTTGGCCCTCGCAATCAAGGACCTCATAGGAAAACTAGAGCACAGCAGGATCGACAAGGACAGGGTGGAGGGAGGAGGGTGCCAGAGGTGGCGCTGGCCCCAGGGAGGCAGTGACCACCTGACCAGGCAGCCAGGTGGCCTTTGGAGAAGGTGATGTCGGTGAAGAGGCTTGAGCTGGCCTGAGTCTTAATCAGGTGGAGGACGGGAAAGGGCATTCCAAGAGGAGCAGGGGGGATGGCAGGGGTAAGGGCCTGGAGGTGTGAGAGAACACGGCGGGTCCCAGGGCTTTGAGTGGCCTGCTGTGGCTGCAGTGGGGGTGGCAGATGGAGACAGAACTGGAGGGTGAGGGGATGACTTCCCAAATCTTAGATCTTCCGGGTCCCCAGCCAGAGTGGACTGCTCCCTCCCCTGACCTCCTGCCAGGCCTGTGCTTAGAATTCCAAGAACTCCCCTTCTGTGGTGCTCTCCTTTTGTTCCAGGCACCGTGCTCAGGTATCTTCACCTCACAAAGGTCTCATAACGATAACCTCATTTTACAGGTGAGACAAGCTCAGGGAGGCTGGGCATGTCACCTGGGGCCACCATGCTGAGACCGTCAGAGCCAAGACAGTCAGGCCTAGGCTGACCTGCTTCCAGGCAGGTGGAACCCACTAAGGGGTTAGACAGAGGGAGTCAGCATCTCTTAGCATCCAAGGCAGGTGTAGGCTCAGCTTGTTCTCTGGCCTCAGGTCCCAGCACGAGACAGAAGGGCCTGACTCTGAGCTGGGGGAGACTCACCTGTATCAGGGAGACTGCAGGGCTCAGAGATCCCTGGGGGCAGGACACAGACTCGCTGGACAGAGATGTCCAAGGCTTCCTCTTCACTGCTCCAGGAGCAGGATGAGCGAGGGGACGAAAATCCAGGGTCAGATTTGAAGCGTCCAAAGGGGGTGGAAACATGGGGGAGGGACGCAGAGGTAGTGGAGGCGGTGAGGCTGTCCTTACTGGGGTCTGCGTCTTTAGCGAGGCCGTCACTGCCCATGGAGACTGGGCGCCGCGAGGCCTCGGAGAAGCTGTGGGGCCGCTGCGGGCCAGAGCCGCGGGCACCTCGTCCCTTCACTTCCGCAGCCTGTTAGGGGACAGCGCGAAGGGCTGGGAACGGGTCACAAGGACTGCACGTGGCCTGGACGTGCGGAGGTCCAGGGACCCAGGTAAGGAGAGGCTGCTGATGGGCTCCGGAGGACTCATAACTCACCACCGGGGGCAGGTCCCTGGCGCTGGGTCTCCCGTCAGCAGGGCCCACGTGCACCAGGTGGTTGAAGTTGGTGGGTGTTGAGATAAGCTTGGAGCGCACGAAAGGGTCCCTCAGCATCTCCCTACGGGGGTAGGGGAAGGGACGTGCAGGGTAAAGGTGACACCTCTCCAGGAAGGCGAGGCTTGGACTCGCCCCGCCCCCAAAGCGGGAGGCCCCGCCCACCCACCGCCCAGGGCACAGGCGCACAGGCGCACCTGCGCTGCTGCTGCAGCTGCTCCTCCGACACGCGGAAGAAGAAGCGGCGCTTGCTCTTGGTGCGGAAGAGCTGGCGCCGGCTGTTGTCCGTGAGGTTGGGGATGTCGAACTCGTCCTTCTCTGCCAGAGAAGCAGAGAGCTTGGCGGTGCTCCCAAGGCCCCACGGCCCCAGTCAGCTGGTGCTCAGGGTCACAACCCCTTCCTCCCACCTCCACACTCCCTCACCTGCCAGCGGGTTCCTGAGGTAGGTCAGACGGACCTTCTCGGTACCAAAGAGGAACAGGGAGCCCTCTGGGTTCAGGGGTCGCACCTGAGGCAGCAGGCGCAGAGGTCACACCATGTTATCCAACTGCACCCCAGTCCAGCCCCAGGGGCCTGGGCAGGCCTCACTTTTTAAATTTTAATTAATTTCACTGCATTGGATCTTAGTTGCAGCATGTGGGATCTAGTTCCCTGACTAGGGATTGAACCCAAGCCTCTTGCACTGGGAGCGCAGAGTCTTAGCTACTGGGTGATCAGGGAAGTCCCCGCACTCACCTTCTTGAGTGGCACGGTCTGGACCCATTCTGCCCTCCTCACATCAAACACATCGATGGCATTTTCGCTGAACACTGTCAGGTAGGGGGCCGCATAACCTGCATAGCCAGGGTGGGACACTGTGCGGTGCAGCCCCAGGCAGGTCAGGCACCTCTCTGGGCTGTATCGTAGGGCACACCCTGTCACAGCACTGTAACTTCCACACCCCACCAAAGGTCCTCCTGGAGACTCTCTGGGTTGCCCCACCCAAGCTCCACGGCGAGTCAGAGATAAGGAACGGGGAGCACTCACTCTAAGCCATGTCAGGCCTGCTTGTATTTTTCCTCCTTTAATTCTCAAACAACTCTAGGCAGGTAATGTTATCGTCCCTAACTTACAGATGACGGAAACCCCAGAGCTAAGTCTCACTTTGTGGTGAGTGGGAGCTGGGAACTGGCCCCGGGCAGTCTGGATCCAACGCCTACACACCGAGTGTCTGTGCTGCACCCAACCCGCAGGCCCCACCCCAAAAGAGCGGCTGTGAAAGGAGCATTGTCCCTCTCTTCCAGCCTGTAGCCCAACACCTCAGCTACCTGTGGACGTTTGAGGCTCCCCTGATGCCGTTCACTCATTCATTCCTCCAAACATTATAGCCCCTGGGGGGTGCTTGCCTGGGCTGCGTGCTGGATGCGATGAAGCACTGCAGACCCCCCATGTACCAAACCAGTCATTGTAATAAGAACGTGCTGAGAGTCAGGGCAGAGATCTGAATGCAGGTGGGGGAGCACAAAGGAGCAAAGGACCGATGGTGCGGGGAGGAGTGTAAAAGCGGTAACGATATTGACAACAATCATGGGGTTCATTATGGAGGGCCCACTAGCTCTAGACCCTGGGGCTGGACTTGCAAACTGAAGAGGCGGCCAGTTACAAAGAGTACAGTAGTTCAGGCAGGGAAAGAGCTTGAATGAAAACAAGGTCCCGTGCAAGAGGAAGATGAAGGAAGATCCCATACAAGCCACCAAGGGTGTGTCAGGCAGGAGGGCACATACTGGCCTTCCAATCCAAACTCAGGAATTTGGTAGGACCCTGTCTTCCTCTGATACCAGGCCCTACCCAGCCTGGCCCTCCACAGGCCTCACCCCAGCCCGTGGGCACTGCTGGCCACAGCAGCTCTTGCATGCGAGACTTGCGGCCGGCGCTGTCCACGTAGACCCCGGCGGTGGTGAAGAGCAGCAGGAACTCACTGAGGCTGAGCTCCACGGCGCCCAGGGCCTCACCCAGGCCCCCGCGGGACGGGGGCAGCTCCTCAGGCACAAGACCGGCCCCTAGCGCTAAAGGCGCTGCCTCGTTAAGCAGTGGGTAGAGGGCGAAGGTGCCAGCCGCACCCACGCACAGCCGATCGCCCAGGAGCCCCAGGCTCTGCACGGGCGCTGGTGCCTGCAGCTCACGGATGCGGCGCTGCCAGGGCCCTGGACCTGGGCCCAGCTGGTAGCAGAGCACCTGGCGCTTGACCGCCACACAGAGCACGGGGGTGCGGGCCTGCAGGATGCGCCCGGCCGCCAGGGCCTGGCAGCCTCGAGACTCGGGGATCTTGGTGCTGGCTGCCTCCACGTTCTCCAGCTCTGCCAGGGCAAAGAGGCGCACGCTGGGGCCTCGGCCACACAGCGCGACCAGAAGGCCCGCAGCAGGGCTCACGGCCAGCCGCTGCACCCGCCGGCACTCGCCCACCTGGAAGATGTCTGCGGGGTTGGCGAGGGAGAGTGTCACCAGCAGGTGGGTGAGGGGCGCCCGGGGCCCAGCCTCCTCTGTCCCTGGGGGCTGACTCCACCCAAGCCCACCCTGGCCCGGCCGGCGGGTACCGTTACTGTGCAGATGGATCACAAACAGCCCTTCCTCGGTGCCCAGAGCAAGCCGTTCCTGGTCTGGAGGAGGGAGGGAGGGAGGGGATCAGGGGTCAGGGGTCAGAAGGCCCATCTAGAGGCGGGAGATTGGGTGGTCTGCCTGCCCCTGCCAAGGACTCAGAGAGGACAATCCCACTGTTCCTGGACCGTTCTGTCCCTGAGTCCAGACTGGCTCTAATGGGGAAGGGCCACAGGGGCCAGGAGTCAGGATGAGAGGCCTCTCCCACCCTGAGCTGTGGGATCTGGGGATAAGTCACGTCATCTCTCGCAGCCTTGGTAAAATGGGGCTGATAATAGTACCTTTCTCACAGAGCTGCTGTGAGGCTGCAAAGAGATGAAGCATCGCAGGGTAAGCGTTAAGCTCACAGCCACCTCTGCTCAATAAACGCCCTTGTCCCCTGGCTCCAAGCTGACACAGGGGACTTGGAGGACGCAAGCCCTGTCTCCCGTGGCTCTGTCCTGAGTGACGGCAGGGAGAAGCCCCAGCCCCAGCTGCCGGGGGAGGCCAGGGAGCCTCCTCTCCTGTTCCCCAGCGGTCTGGTTCGGAGGCCCTGCTGTGCACCAGGCTCCTGGGTGAATGTAACAGCCCCACAGTGTATGATAGTGTGAGGCTCCCCCATCACCAGGCGGCTGCTAACAGCCTGGAGGGGAACCTCCTTTATCTCTTACTAAAGCCTTGGGTCTTTACACTCACTCGTGATTCTTATGCAGAAAGGGAGGTGCAGAGAAATGGAGGGATAGAAGCTAGGCACCCCACCCCAGCCCAGGTCCCTCACAACCATGCCCAGAGGAGTGGCGAGGAGGACATGTGTGCAAGAGGGTCCACAGCCCTGGGCTGCAGGGACCGGGCAGTGACAGCGGCCTGAGTGACCGCAGCAGGCCGGCGCCCCCTCCGCATGAGGCTCACCAACGATGGCGGCGCAGAGCGTGTGCGGCAGCAGCGGCAGCCCGTTGTCGTAGGCCTCCTTGAGGGTGTACACGGGCCGGGGCCGGGGCCGCGCGTCCAGCAGCAGCCGTTGCAGCTCGCTCAGCACCTGCAGCCAGCGCTCCCGCTCGCCCTCACTCTCCGCCAGCAGCAGCACGGTGCATGTGGCAGGCGGCACAGTCAGCTGAGAGGCCGTCACCTACGGGCAGAGAGGGGGCACCCAGGCTGGAGGGCAGAGTGCCGGCAGCCAGCTCTCCTTCCTCCCGTCCCTCTGTCCATCGCTGAGGCCCTGGAGCACCAGGTGGGCCTGCCCAGTGCAATGTCAGGCGCTGGCTGGCAGCAGGTGATAAGCCAAGGCGGGGGGTGGTCAGACAAGCACGGGGACAACTCCAGAGCCTTGGGACCAGTGCCACCGAGAGGGCAGGACAGGGCCTCTCGGGAACACAGGGCGGGGCCCGCTCACCCAGGCTAAGCGTGAGAGACGAACTCCCAGGGGAAGAGACGTTTCTGCTGGAGCCTGGGGGACGAGTGGAGTAACCAGGAGTGTTCAAGGTCAGGGACGGGCAGGGAGCCGGCAGGGCCCTAAACAAGGCTGGGCACAGCCAGCTTCACGTATGGAAAACTCTGCACTGTGGGGTGACGTGTAGCCACACAGACAGGAATGGAGGCTACTGTAGCCATCCACGTGCAGGCGGGTGGGCAGGATGAAGGAGGCAGCCACAGTGATGGAGAAGAGCAGCTGGAGGGGGTCCACCACAGAGGCAGACAGAGGTCTGGCCCATCCCATCCCTGAACTCACCCTAAAGATGCGAGGCAGGTCCTTGGATTGGGCATGGATAACATCAGGGGCCAGGACAGGGGCGGCTGAGAACTGGGGGTCCCTGGGAGGTTCACGGAGCAGGTCAGAGGTCTGCTGGCCCCAGCCGCCCCCTCGACCCACTTGCCCCCCACTCCTGCCCCAAACCATGGCCTGGCACCCACCTCAGATCCAGAGCCTGCAGGAGGGCCCCGCTGGCCGGGCTGAGCTTCGGGTCTGGGGCATCAAAGAGCAGCAGGCGCGAGTCGCTGAGGGCGGCGAACACTCGCTGCCAGCCCCGACGGACACCCGAGGGCCGTGGCACCTGGGGGAAGGCAGGCAGGCACAGAGTTCCCACTGGGCCCCGGCCGCCTGCCCGCCCACCCGCCCGCTCTCCCCTCCCCCAGCGCCGGCTCACCGACAGGAAGCCCTCGTAGGCGGTGCCCGTGCCCGTTTCGGGGTGCACTCCCAGGGCCGTGTGGAGGAGGGTAGGGGGCAAAGGGCAGGGGGGGGCCTGTGGGGCACAAGTCGGGTGACAGAAGTAGCCGCAAACTGTGGGGAAAGGAGGAGCCATGAGGCAGGCGGGGACCGCTGAGGAGCAGAGACCCCGGGCAGCCCCAGCCCAGCGCCCCACAGGCTGTCACGGCCCGGAGCCATCGCCAGTTCCCAGTAAAGAGAGAGAAGAAAAAACTGAGCAGTGGGAAATGTTGATGGGGGTGGGGGGGTGCCTGATGTGGCAGGATGGGGGCTGCTTCCCCTCCCCCCACCCGGGGGCTGTGGCTGGCGCAGGGGAGGATGGTGAGCTGGGGGGCTGAGGGTCTCACCGTCACAGCCCAGGCCCTGGCGGCCCAGGCCCAGCATCAGCGAGGTGCAGCGGAGACACTTAGTGGGAGATGGGAAGCTCCAGGGACGCAGCGTGTGTGAGCCGGGCTGGCGAGGGGGACAGGCCCATTACCCATGTCTGACCCTCACCCAAGGCCCCCGAGCCCCCCGCCTCCCCCAGGCCACCCCGAGATTCAGGCAAGACCACCGAATGAGCCAGGTGGCAGTGTGAACTCAGCGCTCCGAGGGGATCTGGCCGTACTCAAAACTCAGTGCCACCGTCACCATTCCCATCACGGTCTGCCGGCACGGGGTGGGGGGTGGGGGGAACCCCAAGCGGGACCTTGAAAACCCAGCAGAATGGCTCGGTGCCCCTGCCCCGCCCCACCGGGCACTGACCTTTGCAGGGGGACTTTCTGCAGGGGGTGTGGTGGCAGCAGGCGTCCTGGGGAACACAGCCTGCAGGGGAGCCGAGCACAGGGAGAGGGTGGGGTCCGGCCCCCCCACCCCCGAGGCCCAGGCCCCCCACCACCCCGCCATGGGTCTCCTGCCTGTGCTCACCCCCAGCCGCAGGCTGCGGCGGCCCTCCGGCCTCAGCTCCAGCGCCTCTCCGGAGGTGCCTGCATCTTTGGTGGCATCCTTCTGGGGAACGGCACGGGGGCGGAATCAAGGCCACTGCCTGTGTCCTTCCCGGGGGTCCTCCCTGGCCAGCCCTGCACCCGTTCTTACCTCTGAGCCCCGGAAGGACAGGAAGGGAATCAGGGAGTTTGAAGGCTTGGTGTCTGCAAACAGAGGGCATGTGTCATGGGGGCCATGGGGTCCCTGTGCCATTAACACCTGTTCCTTACAAACCAGGGGCCAGGGCGGGGCCTCAGTTTCCACCCCAGTAAATGGGGGAGAGACTGCAGGCGGGGAAGGAGCGGGTGGTGGCATACAGCGGGGGCTCAGTAAGCACTAGCTAACAGCGGGTTAGGCAGCAGAGCCAGGCTGATCCCCCTGGTGACCTGGAGAGGAGGTCTTGCTCCGGGACAGACAGGTGTGCGCTTGGCTACTCACCCGGCGGCCCACGCGCCCGCAGCTCCTCCCGCAAGGTCGCCAGCTCCTGCTGCAAGGCCTGGTGCCGCTTCTCGGCCTCCTGCAGACGGCTGGGGAGAACCGCGTGGGTGCTTGCCACAGGCCTCCGCCTGCGTCCTGGGCCCCTCGCCGCGCCGGCCCCTGCCCTCACCTCTCAGCCCGCAGCTGGGCCTCCTGCGCCTGCGTCAGCCGCTCCTGCAGGCCCTGCTTGGCCCGGATCTCGGCCTCCAGCGCTGACTGCAGCTCCAGCCTGGCTGACGCCTCCATCTTCTGCAGCCTCCGTGCCTTCCACTGGTGGTCCTGGTGGCCAGGGGGCATCAACGTGCAACGCCCCCAGGGTCGGGTTGCCGCTGAGGGCCCCCCACCCCCACACCACCTGGCCAGGCTCAAAGCCCCGCCTCTGCTGAGGGCCGGCGGGAGCTTAGGCAAGTCCCTGATCTTCCGTGAGCTCAGTGTCCCTACCTGCAGAGTGCGGCTCCCAGCACCCCTCCCCTCCGGGTGTTCCCGGGGCTCACCAGCGGCCGGGAAGGGAGAGTCTGGGTGCCCACGTTCCGCAAGGACTCCAGCTCCTCGGCCATCTTGGTGGCCAGGGCCTGCAGGTAGCCTCTTGACACCTTCTCATCATTCACCCTGATCAGGAAGGGGGCTCAGGGTCAGAGGCTACGACCTCAGCGCTGCCCGGGCCCAGCCCCCACCCCCAGTCCCCAGGCACCCACCAGCTGAGGATGTCAGCGATCTGGGCCTCCCAGTTGCTCTCCGTCTCCCGCTGCTCACCTTCCAGCCTTTGCTTGCTCTGCTGTTCCCGCTCCAGCTCTTCCATGAGCTGGGAGGGAAGGAGATTCAAGAGACACAGATGAGCCACGTGGGAAGCGGGGATCAGCCCCCAGCCCTTTGCCTGCCCATGTCCAGCCTGGCTCACCCACCCCATCTGGCCCACATCCCTGGCAGCTGTGCCCACCCACTCAGCTGGCTCCCTGCCTGTTCCCCCATCTCTGGGTCTCGCTGACCCTCCGTCTGCACCGCTCACCCGCTCCTGCTCCTGGCTCAGCCGCCGGTTCTCCTCCTGCAGCCGGCACAGAACCTCCTCCTTGCTGCTCGGCCTGCAGGGGAGAAGGAAGACTCGGTGACCCCCTGGCTCGGCCCCCGCCCTGTCCCCTGCCCCGGCTGCCCAGCTCACCCCTGGCCGTGGGCCTGCTCCAGCTGTGGACGCAGTGCGGCCACCTCCTGCTTCAGCTGTGTCTCCTGGGGCCTGCCACCCTCAGGTGACCCTGTGCCGTTGGTCTCAGAGGCGGTGTGGAAGGTCTAGAGGGTGTGGAGAGGGGTCAGGGCAGGGGTCCAAGATGCCATGACCTAGTCTACCCCTGGGGCCTGGCCCTGACAGACCCTGAATGGGGTCAGGATAAGAGAAATGGCACTGGGGAGAGGGTAAGGCCTCACCACCTTGACCTGGGGAGACGCCTTCTCTGGGCTTCGTTCCCGCTGTCTCTGGAGCTGAGTCACCTCTCGCTTCAGGGCGGCCACCTGAGCTTGCAGCTGGGATGGGGTGCAGAGTCAGCCAATGCTGACCCTGTCCACCCCAACTCTGTTTTTTTTTTTTTTGTGGCCGCTCCCCACAGCATGTGGGATCTTAGTTCCCTGACCAGGGATTGAACCTGTGCCCCCTGCATTGGAAGCGTGGTCATAGGCACTGGACCTCCAGGGAAGTCCCTGTCCACCCCAACTCTTGACTTTGCTCCAGATTCTCGGGCTTTGCTGGCCGCAGCAGGAGTAGAAGGGGTAGACCCCTGCCCACCCTACCTGCTCCCTTGCTCAGGCCTCGGCCAGCCACAGTGGGCATGCAAGGCATTTGGTGTTCCCAGCACCTCAAACCAAGCTCCCCAGGCTTCCTCCCGCCACATCAGGCGTCATGAGGGCAGGGCGCTGTTGCTGTCCCCACCCCCGCCATCATTCACCCTGCTCTGGGCATCGTGGGCTTCCTCCAGCTGGGAGTTCAGGGCTTGGGTCTGGTTGGCCATGGCCGCCTCTCTCTCCTGGGCCTCCTGCAGCTTCCGGAGCAGCTCCTCCTGCCACCCCTTGGCCTCACGAAGTTCCCGCGCCTGTGCCTGCTGCCCCGCCCGAGCCTCAGCCAGCTCCTGGGGTCCAGGTGGGCGAAGGGAAGGCCAGCCAGAAGTTAGGGCATGGTCCTCCTTAGCACCCAGCCCTGGGCCACTCACCCATCTCACCACACCCCACCTGGAGGAGCTGGTCTCTCTCCTGCCGCAGGTCACTGTCCTGGCCTGGGCTGCCAGCCGGACACCCGTCTGCCTTGCTGTCCCCCAGCGTCTCTGCCAGGAATTGTCACTGAGACCTGCACGTACAGCCTCAGCCAGGAGCTCTACCTGCAGTGTCTCACGGAACCCTCACCCCAGCTTGGTTTGGGGCAGGGGGGCAGGGGGTGGATCTTCTCAGCCCATTTTCTACACACAGACTCAGAGATTTTAAGATATTTCCTTAAGATCACACAGCACGTACAGACCCAGGGACAGGACTGGAACGGAGGTTGGACTCAGGTGTGCTGGGAAACCAGCTCGGCCCCCAAGGTGAGGGGAGAGGGGAAGAGACGAGGTGCTGGGGGCAGGGTACCTGACAGCCTGTCCTGTAGAGTCTGCATTTCCTTCCGCAGCTGCTCCAGCTCCCGATGGTCCGAGGGGGTCTGCAGAGCCTCTGCAGTGTGGGGACACCCGTAACATTGAGGAGCTTGTCCTGCGGCAGGGCAAACCCACCCTGCCCAGGCCCTGATGGCACCTGTACCTTGGAGCTTCCGGCTCAGCTCCAGCTTCTCCTGCTCCAGACAGCGGAGCTTCCGCTCCAGGGGAGCCAACTGCTCAGAGCTGCTCTCAGGGCCAGGACTGGGGAAAGCAGAGCAACACAAGTTGGCAGAGAACCATCCCCCAGCCTCCTCCATCTTTCTGCATCCAACATTGATTCATCTAAGAAATGCCCACTGCGCACCAGCTCTGTACCCAAGTCTGGGCTCTGGGCTGGGAAGAGAGACAGAGGAGACCACACCTTGCCCTTAGGAGGCCCCAGGCAGGTACCATGGGTGGCAGCCAGGACAATGGTTCCAGAGTCCCCTGGGCCCTGGTTCCATAGCCCTGGCCCTTATTGTGTGTGTGACCTTGAACAATAACCTAATGAATCAAGGTCTCAGTTTCCCCACAGGAAAAGGGAGGTGACGCTAGGGGCTCTTGCAAGATCTGTCAAGAGAACTCAGTGGTATGGGCCCAGGACATAGGGAGCACTCTATGAATAAAGGTCAGAGGCATCTGCTTATACTTCACAGTTCCCACTCCCCCAGGGCCTCGCTGCAGTCTCAGGCCAGCCTTACAAGTAGAACTGGGCTGAGAGCATCTACCCATTTTACAGAGGTACAAAGTGAGGCTCAGGGAGCAGCACTAGATCTCTGGATCTGAGTCCACTACACACCCAACCTGCCATGGAGGGTCCCATGAGGAACAAATACTGGGGCAGAACCCATAGGGGTCATGGCCTCACCAGGACCCTGAGGACATGAAGGGTTATCCTACTGGGGGCTCAGAGCACACTTCCCGAGCATCTGTCTCATGTGGATACAGGTGGGGCATTCAGTCACTTTCCCGGGGTCCTGATGGGCTGCGCTCCCAGTGTTCTCCAGGCCAGGCAGCCCTCCAGGTGTATGAGGACTACTCACCTGCCTGAGGTGTAGGTGAAGCCCACGAATGGCAGGTGGTGGCCTAAGAAGGTCCCATGGGAGGGTGGTGGCAGGGTTCCCTGCAGAAAGTGGGGAAGGAGAGTCAGAGTAAGAAGTACAGCTCCAGGTGGAGGTTCGAGACCCAGGAGCCCTCAAAAGACTACAACTCCCACAAGTCTTTGAGATTCTGGCTGCACAGGTGCTGCTGGGAGTCTTCTTATAGGATGTCTGGATGACAGGATGACACTTGTGGTCAAAGATCTTTCACTTGGCACAATCCACTTCAGTGCAGGTGAACCAGCCCAGGTGAACCGTAACTCCCATGGGCCTTCCATCCCCAGCCCAGCAACTGCTTTGGGGAACTTTGCGGGGCAGGGGAGGGTCCCGCAGCCACTGCTGCTGTGGGTCCCTCCACTCACTGGATGGTTGAGGGTGTCGTCGTCCACATCGAAGTTGGAGGTGTCCATGGGCCCGCGCAGCTCGGGGATGTAGGGGGCAGTGCTGGTCGCCAGCCTCTCCCAGTCCACGCCTTCAAAGAAGGGGTGGTTCCGGAAGTCGTCCAGCCCTCTGCGGCCCAGACGCTCCTCCTGGCGGCACAGCAGCTGGCGGATCAGGTCTTGGGCACTGGCTGGCACGTCGGGCACGTCGGGGAACTGCAGGTGGTCCTGAGGTCCCGGGGGACGGGTGCAGGTGAGTGTCTGGAATCCTACCCCCACCCAGGGCATCTCCAACCTCACAGCCTCAGGAGTCCCACGGCCCGCCCAGAATCCCAGGGCCTGGAGGCCAGACCTCGTGGTTCATGATCTTGCCGTAGGTTTCCACCAGAGATTCAGCATAGAAGGGCGTCTCCCCGAAGAGCAGCTCATAGGCACAGACCCCCAGGGACCACCAGTCGCACTGTGGGCCGTAGTGGCCCTTGCCCTCCTCCATGGCCTGCAGGATCTCAGGGGAGATGTAGTCGGGTGTCCCCACCGCCACCGATGAGTCCACCTGTGGGTGGCGCCACAGAGACGGCCTCGCATTTGGGCCCAGCTCCCCCATTCCCCAGGGCTGGACGGGCCCAGTGCCCCGACCTGGGTCCTAGGCTTAGCCCTTCCTTCCCCTGGGAGTCTAATGCCGCTCGCACCAGGCCTGGTGCCTCCTGCTCCCCTGGGAGCTCTCCCAGCCGGGTGTCCTCTGTCCCACGTTGGGTGGGGTTCTTACCATGCCACTGTTGTTGAGACGTAGGCAGGAGCCAAAGTCGGCCAAGCGGATGTGCCCGTTCATGTCCAGCAGGATATTGTCTGGCTTGACATCCCTGGGGGAGGGCAGGGAGAGTGATCTGTGAGTGTGGATATGCATTTAGGTACATACCTGGGTGTGTGAGTGCATGCGTGTGCACACACCAATGTGTGTATGCTCACACTTTGTTCCTGCATGTGCTGGCGTGTGAAGAGGGGAAGGATGGTGGTCAGGCCTCCTGGCTCCCAAGAAGGAAGAAGGTGGTTAAGTTGGGAGAGGGACCCTTAGAGGCAGCTGAGTGTGCCGTGGGGGACACAGGAGCCAGACTCCCCCAGTGTCACCCACTGGCCGAGTCACCGCGAGCCAGGTGCTTACCCATGCTAAGCCCTGACTTGCTCATCTATAAAATGGGACGATGGTAGCTCCCATGACACAACTTTTGGGGTGGGAAGAGTCACAGGTTCTCTGCATACGAAGCACCCAGCACAGGATTTGGCACATATATGCTCAGCTGTCCTCAGAGCTGTCAAGAGAGGCTGGCAAAGACAGCAGGGGCTTTGGGGGCCCCACCTGTGGACATAGCCCAACTGATGCAGCGAGTGGATGGCCAGCACCATCTCAGCCAGGTAGAACTGGGCCAGCTCGGGCGGGAGGCGGTCTTCAAAGCGGCTCAGCAGAGTGAGGAGGTCCCCTCCAGCGTAGTAATCCATCACCAGGTACTAGATGGTGGTGGGTTGGGGGCAAGAATCAGATAGGGGGGCACCTGTCTCCCGCACACCTCACAGGGGTCCCGCAGGGCTCTGGAAAGGCAGGGCCATGTCTCCCAGCAGCTCTGGGGCAGCCAGCTCTCAGCCAAGGCTCAGGCAAGAGGCTCCAGGCCTGAGCTGGTGGGGAGTGGAAGTTTCTTGGACCCAGGAGGAGGGGTCTATCTCTCCTTGGACCAGAGCTTCTGGCCCCCAAAGGTCTTCTCCTTTGTCCCCAGGGATGGCATCACTGACTCAATGGACATGAGTCTGAGCAGACCCCAGGAGCTAGTGAAGGACAGGGAAGCCTGGCGTGCTGCAGTCCATGGGGTTGCAAAGATTCGAACACAACTGAGTCAGTGAACCACCACCACCACCCCTCCTCCAGCTTTCTGGGCATCCTCACCAGATACTCCTCATCTTGGAAAGCATAATGCAGAGCGGTCACCCAGCGGCTGTCCCCCTTCACCAGAACATCCCGCTCCTCCCGGAAACAGGCCGTCTGTAACAGTTTGGGGAAACAGGGGGTGGGAGGGTTGGGATCAGAGCCCAGGAACCCCACCTTGCCAGTTCAGGGGATGGAGGAAGACTCAGTAAGGCTAGGAATGGGGATCAAGGTCGCCTGTGTTAGCCTGAGCCTCAGTGTTATCATAAGAAAAATAGAACAACCCTCCTTTTACTAAGAAAGGCTTCTTGTGCGGAAGGGATGGGAGGAACCCATGCTGCTGGGGGTGGATCCTCTGCCTGTTTGGCAGCCATGCCCGGCCACTCCCCCTGCAGGTCTCAGAGGCCTGTAGACTCCCCCTGCAGGGACCCCAAGTCCCCCCGGACCCAACACTGACCTCGGCCCGCTTCAGCATCTCCCACTTGTGCAGCATTTTCATGGCAAAAATCTGCCCACTGTCCCTCTGCCTCACCACAGCAACCTGAGGCCACAGAGAGCACCAGGGTTACGCCGGTCTGGGGGCAAACACCTTTTCCTCCCCCCTACCAACTCAAGGGCCATCTGCTCACCTCCCCGAAGGCCCCTCGGCCGATCACTTTCAAGATCTCAAAGTCGTCTCTCTGCAGCCGCAGCTCTTTCACCTTTGCTACGAAGGGACTGACTGAGGGACAGAGAGTGGGGCTCAGAGAGCCTGTGTGGAGGGCCCCGGCTCCATCTCACCTGCCCTCCCACGAGGCCAGGGCAGGGATGACCTCCCCAGCGATGGCCTCTGGCCAGGGGGTTGACAGGAGCTGCAGCCCATTCAGCCATGATCAGGAAGCACAGAAGGTGCGGTGCTGGCTCTGCTGACCACCTGGCCCCTGGATCTCCCTGAATCCACGGTTCCCAGGTGGCATCTGTCCCAGGGGCTGATGGGATTTGTAGTCCTCCCCTGCCTGGGGGCTGATCCTGACAGGCCAGGTCACCCTGGAATGATGGGGATACCATTCCCACCCCCAGCCTGCAGTCCTTGGCCCCTGAGCAGGACCAGGCCAGAGCCTGTCTTGGGAAACTGGACTGGCAACATTCCTTGTCCCTGGAGAGGCTTCTATGCCACCAAGGAGCTGTGGGTCCCTTGTAGGCACAGAAGTACCTGGGTGGAGTGAGGCCTGGGGCTGCCCTGGAGGGCAGGTAGGGCACGATTCTGCGGGGCTCTGGGAAGGCAGGCTCTGTGCTCCCCGAGAGGGGCCTCCTTGGTCCGGAGGTACAGAGAGGTCTGCCTGGGTTCACACAAGACTCAACAACAGGGCCAAGACACCTTTTCTGGCACCTGATGCTGGCACCTGAGGGCGTGAGCACTCGGGATTTCCTCCAGGCCTGAGAAGCCCTATGACTCTGAACCCTGCCTCCCTCTCTGGACAAGGCCTGTACCTGGCCAAGCACCTCCTCCTTACTGCCCCAGACACTCCCCGAAAGGACATCTCCAGCCACTCCCTGGCCCTTCCCAGGCCTGGAGGAGCCCCATGCCTGGGGGAGGAAATTGGGGCCTGGAGACTTAGGGAGGTGAGGGGGAGCAGCTGGGGTCAAGGGCGCTACGGTCTAGGCTCCCTGCCTCAGTTTCCCCCTGCCAGCAGGTACACTCCCTGCCAGCTGGGCAGGTCTGTGGGCGGGACAGAGAGCTGCTCCACAGGTTTATCAGGCAGAACCCCCGCAGCAGGGGTGGTGTGGAAACCTCATTACAGAAATAAATTGTCTCTTTCCTGGGTCTGTGTGTGTAGCTGAGGAGGAGCAGCTGCAGGCCTCCAAGGGGGAACCTGAGGTGGGGGCAGCTACCCATCGACCAGATGGGAGCCGAAGCCTGGGGCCCAGAGCCAGGAGGACCCAGGCCCCCAAGACAGGCTGCCCAGTCCCCTCGCCACGCTGCAGGGATGGGGGCTTTGGGCGGGAGCAGGGACAAGTTGAGGCAGGAGCAGAGTGAGTCACCGCCCTTCGAGTCACCTCAGGAGATGTCAACAGACAAGCCCCCATGCCGGGGTCCACGGCGAAGGTGCCAGAGGCGGGCAGGGAGGAGCACGTGGGCATCACGGGGGTGATGACAACACGGTCAGACAAACACACACACACACACGGTGCAGGAGTCCCGGGGGGAGAGGCGGGCAGCACAGCCAAGGGCCCTCTGACCGCCCTCCGCCTAGAGGAAGGCCTGGGGCACGTCTCACAGGCCCCCAACCGTGCCAGGCCTGCCCAGAGCTCAGGCATACCAGGAATGCTAGTCGCCTACTGGGCAAACACTCACCTCACCCCACCCTTCGAGCCAGGCCCCGGTGGCCTTCCCCCATGGCCCCACCAGGTGTAACTAGACAGCCCTGGGGGCTGGCACTGGCTTCAGGGTCATCTGAGGCCAGCCACTCCTGGTGACTCAGGTGAGTCAACCCCAGGAAGGGTGCAGACCCACCTCCAGCCTGGCCCCCTTCCCCAGCCTGGGGCACAGCCCTCAGGAGGCCTGGTCAGCCGCTTGCCCACAAAGGGTGCCTGGGCCCAGTCTTGGATGGTCCTGTGTGTGGGTAAGTGTAAGAGTGTGTGTGTGTGTGTGTGTGTGTGTTTGTGTGTGGTGGGAGTGGGGGATGCTACAGAGCTGTGAGTGAATGTAGACAAGTGTGTATCAGAGCCAGCGTGGGTGGGGTGGTCGGCAGGGCTCCCTGGGTCCCTCCAGGAGCTGAACGTGTGTCTCAGTGTGTCCGTGGAAGGTGGGAGCCAGAGAAAACGTACGTGTCAGTGAGTCCCGTGCACAAGGGTCTCCATGTGAGAGTGCGTTCTCACGGGTCCTGAGGTGACTGTGTGAGCGTGTGTTGTGTACATGTGTCTGGAGTCTCCACCTGGCACCAAGTTTCTGTATGTCTGTGTGTGATGTGTGTGGGGCCCACGTGCCAGGTTCTGGGAGTGGGAACGAGTGTGTGGGTGAATCTGAATGGCGGTGAAGTACGCAGGTGAAGGAAAGGGCCGGGGTGGGGGTCCGGTGGCATGTATCAGGGCCAATGCAGGTCATCTAGGATGGGGTGGGGGCGCCTGAGAGAGTGCGGCTCCTCACAGGAGGGTCTGCGAGCAGGGAGCACGGAGGCAGAGGCTCCCTTCGGGGTGTCCCTCTGTGCACCTCCCACCCACCCCCGCCCCCCACGGTCCCGCCCGGGCCACTCACCCCAGCTCAGGAACTGCGCCACATTGCGCTCCCGCCGCAGGGGGGCGCTGCTGAGCTCGTGGTGCAGCCCCAGCAGCAGATCCAGGAGGCCGTCGAGCCCCGGGCCGCCGCCGGCCTCGCCCCGCGCCAGCCGCTCCAGCGCGCGCAGCCGCCGCTCCATGGCTGCAGCCGGAGCCCCGAGCCCGGGCTAGAGTCGGGCCGCTTGCATGCCCGCCCGTCGGTCCGTCCGTCGATCAGTCCGCGGGTCGGTCCGCGAGTCCTCCCCCCACCCTCCCGCCCTCCCCGCTGTCACCGTCCTCCGCTGCCGCCCGCGCGCCCTCACCTGGACGCCGCTCCCCACCCTCCGCCCCGCCCCCCGACGGACGGGCAGGTGTGCCCGGGCCAATGGGAGACGGGACTGGAGGTGAAGGTGGGAGGGCGGAGGCGCGCGGGGGCGGGGCCAACTCCCGGCCAGGAAGTGGGGGGGCGGGCCCCGAAGAGTAACTCCTGGGCGGGGCGGAGCAAGGAGAGGGGTAGGGGAGGGGTAGGGGAGGGGTGGGGGGGTCCCATCACATCCCGGACGGGAACCCGGTCCTCTCGCGGCCCCAGCCCCAGCCTCCCCAGGGCCCTCGCCGGCGCCTGTCCTACTAGGTGGGGGATGCCCAGGGCACTGCAGCTCCCCTCGCCCCCTGGGGCAGGGGCAGCCTCTCCGGAGAGCCTGCCCTCTCAGCGAGGGGAGAGGGGCTGGGGACGCCTGCGGCCCCGAAGCCGGATGGGAGTTGTAGTCCGCTCCCTCCCTGGGATACCGGCCTCTTGGCATACCCCCCCCCCCCAACCCCCTGGCTAGTTTCTGATTTCATTTTGTTTGTATCGTAACGGCCGACCTGGGAGACGGGTAGGTGAGGCAAGGATGCTTCCACCCATTTGGCAGATGACGCACAGGCTTGGGAAAGACGAAAGTGAATTGAGGGACTGAGGGGTGAGGAAGCCCCAAAGCTAGATCCTGGAGTGGAGTTGGCCTGGTAATGTTACCATAGCTTTTTAAGCTTGGGCGGCCCGCCTGGAACGTGAGGACGAGGGCCAAGGAGAGGTCGAGGCTGGGCCGGAGGAGGTGGGAGAGGGGAGGGTCGGACTGTCCGGGGATATTTCTGACTTCTGCCCAGCTGTCTCCAGCTGGGCTGGGCTAGACGCCATGGGGACATGGGGCTGTCCAAGAGGAGGGATCAAGGGGTGGGGCATTTTAGTGGCTTCAGACAACAAATTCTTCCTTTAAAAGATCTCTTTGGAGATTTGCCTGCCTCCTCGGTTTCTCCGTGTTGAGCGGGGAGCCACTCTGTGAAGGTCTGTGGAGCTGGACTGAACATCCCCGGTAGCACACAGAGGGGGTTCCTTCGCAGTCTCCCATTTGCTCTGCTCAGAGACCTGCCCTGGGGCAGGGCCAAGGTCTGTGCAATGCTCTGTCTCTCCCAAGTCAGTCAGGTGGGGGAAGGGAAGCCAGGATTCAAACCCAAATCTGGGGATGCTGTCATTGCCTCTGTGTCTCCTGGGACGGGGCAGGAGACAAGGATCGGAGGCCGTGTTGAGCACTCCTGGCTCTTACCTAAAGCGGGCTAGGCTTCCTTAAAGGCCAGGGCCTGGGAAGGGCTCCCAGGAAGGGTTTTCACCCTCTGTAGCCACAGGGGGGAGCCAGAGACCAGAGGAGGGCCCCGTGCTCAGGACAGGACCACGTTCCATTTCCTGGGGAGTAAGACATGATGCTGGGAAAGATTGAAGGTGGGAGGAGAAGGGGATGATGGCATCACCAACTCGATGGACATGAGTTTGAGTAAGATCTGGGAGTTGGTGATGGACAGGGAAGCCTGGCGTGCTGCAGTCCATGGGGTCGCAAAGAGGTGGGCACGACTGAGTGACTGAACTGAACACACAGGGTGAGAGTCCTGGGTGGAAGAAGGGCCATTCCTCCTCTGACCCCTTTTGGACACCTTGATCTCCGCACCCCGACTATGGCCCCCAGGGTCAGCACTTAAGGACCAGCCTGAGGTGAGGCCTCTGGGTCTAGCTCACTCCCTCTGTGACCTTTAGCCTCTCTGAAAGCCAAGTTCTCAAACAAGTCCATCCCCCAGCACTTCAGACTCCATCCCCACAGTACAGCAGAGGGAAAAACTGAGCCCCAGACAGCAAAAACTGAGTTCTGCTGGGGTCTTCATGGGGACTGGCACTGGGGACTCCCCGCCCATCAGGTACATGGTTCTATTTGGCCCTGTATTTGCTTTTTTGTCACATCCTTGTTTCAAGCTTCAGTTTCCTTGTCCATGAAAGGGGGTCAGGTCTGACTCTGTCCATTCCTTTGCAGTTTTAAGGCCAGAATGCCCCTCAGGACCCATTCCGTGTCTGAACCCCTCTTCTGGCCTCGACAAGCAGCCAGTCCTCCCTTGCTGTCAGAAACAGCTCTGGCACATGGACCTACTTTGCCCAGCAGATCTGTTCTCTGACCCTGTGTGTGGCAAGGACGCTGGCCCAGCAGGTGGGCGCTCCATAGAGGTGGGAGTCTGAGCAGGAGTCCTCTGCCATCTCCGACACTCTGGTCACTGCCTCCTGTAGGGCCACCTGTTCCCCACATAACCTCTCTCCCCTCTGAGTGCCCTTGGCATCGGAGTGCTGGCATTAGCTCTCATTCAGCCCCGGGGGCAGCAGACCTTGCATTCCTATGGTGCTTCTTAGCATTTCAAAGTGAATGTAGATCTGTTATCTTTACTAGGGCCCTGCCAGAGGAGGGAGTTAGTAATGCCCTCCCTCATTAACAGATTGCTATCTTGAGGCTGGGGAGGTGAGTGGCGGCTGGTGCTCCTTACCCAGGTACCAGGCCTAAGCCAGTGTCTGGCAGCAGAAGGGCAGTGTGTGGCACTCAGACTCTGGGGACAGGGGACAGGAAAGGCCAGCCTGCACTGGACTTGATGCGTGTAGGCTTCTGAGAAGGGTCTTAAATGGTTAGAAAAGGAAACTGTCAGTTTAATGACCCTCGCCTGGCAGAAGGGACGGTTCGGATAAGGGAGGGCCCCAAGAGGACGAAGGCAGAGCCCAGTGCAAACGAGTGGCAGGGAACCCCGGTTTTCTGATCCCCACAGAGCATAGCCCTCTGGGTCTGGGAGGGGCCCAGACACAAGGCAGGCTTCTGGCTCACATCCACACCCACTTTTTAGGCCTCCCGGCCCTGATCTGTGGCACCCTTTTCCCCAAGGCCAAGGTCCAGCTTGGTGACTGAGATAAACCTCTCCCAGCCCTACTCCCAGAAGCGCCTCTCAGCAGATGCCCCGCAGGTAACTAGAATGGCAAGCTACCCCTGCCCTTGGCCGCACCGGAAGTGCAGCGCCCTCTCCTGGCCCAGGAGCCAGAGAACAAGGAGGGGCAGCCTTGGGATCCTGTAGCCCTGCCTACTGTTGAGTGATTTCCGTCTCTCTTGAGTCTCCGTCTCTGTGCACTGCAGAGAACGGCTCCAGCTCAGGTATGGGCGGCCAGTGGTACTGGGAGCGCCCTCCAGTGGTGGCTGGGGCTTGTCTCTCTAGGACAAACCTGTTTGGAGGGTTGGGAGCTCATGTAGAGTTTCACAGCTGCTCAGAACTCTGAGTTTTACTTAAATGTGTGTATTCCTGGTGGTCCAGTGGTTAGGACTCCGGGCTTTCACTGACGATGGCACAAGTTTAATCCCTGGTCGCGGAACTAAGATCCCACAAGCCTCCACGCACCACCGCACCTCCCCCGCCATGCCCCCCTCGGGAAAAAAAGTGTGTTTGCTAGGGTGCCTTGGAGGGAGGGGCTGATGCAGACAGTGGGGTTGAGGGTCCCCAGTCCACAAGCAAGTCCTTGGCAGCCTCACAGGCCCACTCCCCCACCCACCCCAGCACAACAGGGGTGTATCCTTTGAAACGTCCACACTCCAAATGGGTGGACATATGGTGATTTCATCATCCTGGCTTTTCTTCCAAAAACCTTCTCTGTGCTGCTCCTGCACGCCACAGGGGCTCCCACGCCCCTCAGCCACAGCGGCTGCAGCCCCATGTGGTTTTCTAATTATCAATCCTTCTGGGCGCACAGGAAGCCAGGCCCAAGCCCCCTCGGCCACCACCCCCTCTGGCCCTTGGACGCCACCGAGTCTGGGAGCTGCTTCAGGGAAGGGTGGGTCCTGCCTGCTTTGTTCTGGGAATTGGGTGGGGTGTTGGGCTCCTTGCACCCTCACTCCCACCCTCAGCCTCCCCGAGGTGCTCAGGAAAGGCGGCCACTCAAGTTAGGTATCCGTGGGCCCTGCCTCTGGGAAGCAAGGGTCACTGTCTGCCTTCAGCGCCTGAAGAAACAGACTTGGGAGAGGACAGATGAGCCCCAGCAAGTGGCAGAGCTGGGATCTGAACTCCTGCCTGTTCAAAGGCTTCCCTGATGGCTCAGAGGGTAAAGTGTCTGCAATGCAGGAGACCCTGGTTCGATCCCTGGGTCAGGAAGATCCCCTGGAGAAGGAAATGGCAACCCACTCCAGTACTATTGCCTGGAAAATCCCATGGACGGAGGAGCCTGGTAGGCTATAGTCCATGGAGATGCAGAATCACGACTGAGCGACTTTACTTTCTGTCTGCCCTAAAGTGCTGGATGGATGGGTGGGCTGCCTAATCTTCTCACAGTCTCAAGGGTGGCCTTGGGCACATCCTCAGACCAGTCCCTGTGAGGTAAGAGGCTGGCACTGGGTGGGATTCATGGTTCATCTTTTTATTAAAGAGCAGAACAGTTTATTGCTCTCACATGGAACCTCCAGGTATAAGACAGCGCTGCTGTGGGGCCCCGAGGAGGAGTGGGTGGACTCCCTTCCTCTCCGGCGCCCTGGGATCTGAGGTATCATGTGGGCAGTCTGCCCCAAAAGTTTCTGACTCCAGGAGTGCTAGGAGGCAGCTGGAACCCTAACCTGACCCCAGTCCAGCCTCTGAAGAGGTAGCCTTTTACTCAGGACCCTGGCCAGGTAGGGAGCTGGGGAGGAGGCAAGGGGTGGGGGCCAGCCCTCCCCTGGAGGGTGGCCGCACCTCAGTCCACACCCATTGGCCTTCCTGAACCCCATCATAGCCGGGAGAGGACTCCCCCACAACCTGTAAAACCCAAACCAAGGCATGAATTCCGGGGCTGCCCTCAGCCCCTGGTCAAGCCTCAGATCGGCATTCCCATGCTGGGACATACAGGGGTGGAAGCCCCCAGGTGGCTGGAGGTGAAGGGGCGGAGCAGGCCGGACAGCACTTCTCACACTCAAGGAGCAAGAGAACCTGTCCTGATTTTTGTGCTCTGATAGCTTGGATGAGCATCTCCACCTCTCAAATGACTAGAAACCAAGGGGCTGCCCCAAGCTTTCAGGATCCCAGGCCTGAGTGACAACATTTAATCTTCAAGGTGGGTTTCTCAAGCCTGCGTCTACTGCTGCGGGCTTTGGGGGATGCAGTGACCTGTCAGCTTTGCTTTTTCTCTTAAAGAGCATTTTCTATTGGAAACTCGGTGGTGTGCGTGCTCTTGGAGCTGGGCAGACCCGCCACACTTGCTCTTCAACCTCTCCTGAGTCTCAGGTTCTTGGCTGTCAAATGCAGAGAATGTTAACCTTCCAGGTCAGGAGGTTCAGGGTCAACCCTCTGAGTGGAGCACTCAGCCTGGCCCTCAAAACCCACAGGCACCTGCTCACATCCTGCCTCTTGCCACAAATGTGCCTGGAGCGGATTCCACCCCAATTGCACCTCAAATCTGCACTTCCTCGGCGTCGGCTCCAATTTGTCACCCTCCCCTCTGCGGGTACAAACAGTCCCCCATCTGTGACGCTGGCTGGCTCCACCCTTTGTAGTTTTGTTGTTGGTGTTATCTGCTTGGTCTGCTTTCAAAGTACTGCCTTCCCTGTCTCTAAACCACCCTGGGGCCAGCACAGAGCCCAGTGTTCCGTGTCTGCTTGCCCCCTCCAGGTGCCCGTGGGCGCCCCCCCCGTCTGTCCACGGCTAGGGCGGAGCCCAGGTTGGAGGTGATGTGGTGACGATCATGGGTGGGGGGCACCTGCTCCCCCAACCCCTGGGGGTGGGGGAAGCCTAGTGCCCAGTCATCAGAGGCTCTCCCAACCTCTTCACCCCATCCTTCCCCCAAATAAACGATTCCTGCTCAGCCCCCACCGAGCACAAGGAAAGGGGATTTTTGGCCCCATTCGCAGACCTGACCCTGCTGGGCTTGCCAGTCTGTCTCTGCTGGTATCTTGGCCCCCACCCCCTGGCTGCCAGCGCCCCGGCAGGCACTGTGGGGGGCAGGCCCTGGGAAGAGACATCTCAGAGCCAGAAGCCAGCTTCAGCACAATTTAACTTTTTTTAATGCAAGAAAAAAAAGTCATGTCTTCAGTTGCTTTTTCTCTCCACGGGCAAGTGTGGTTAAGCCACTGAAACTTCAACAGTGAATTCCCGGCGAGGCAGCCGCCTCCATCCTCCTGATACTGTGTGGGGTGGGGGCCGAGGCCCGCTACAAGTAACGAGGCCAGTTCCTGGGGACGCGGACCCAGTGGGGGCCTAGAGAGCAGCACTGGGAGGGTGGGCCGGGTCAGAGGTCGGAGTGAAGCAGTCCCTAAGACCCCTGAGGGTGTGCCAGTGGGAAGCCGGCTGCCCTCGCCACAGGGCCTCTGCGATCACAGCCCTGGAGGCCAACCACTGGCCCGCAGGAATGTCCACTGGCCCTGGTGGGCTCGGGTTTCCCGCTACTCAGCCTAGGGGGCGCCATTCTAATGGCGTCCAAGTGGAGCCCTCCTCAGGAGGAAGGCAGGTGGGAGAGAGTAGGGGCTGGACGGTCCCCGGTCTCTGTGTGGCCGCCAGACCCGGGCTGGGGCACCGAGCCCCACTAGGTTCCTGAGGACCCGCCGCCCACCAAAGTGGGGCAGGGAGGTGCCAGAATGTTCCAGGGAAGTGAGAGGATGAAGCAGGGAATGCCGCCTCTGGGGTCTCCAGTGGGGTGTGCTCCGCACGCACCCCACCTCCCATGGCTCCTGACTGGAGTGTGGGGAAGGAGACAAAACTCACAGCTTCTGAACAAGTGGCTGGGAAGTTACCGGAAAATTCAGTCAAATACGAAAAGAGTTACTTGATGGAAGAAAAACTAGCTTACGTATTTCTCTGGAAGACTTTCTCCACCCCATGCCCCCTGCGCCCCTGGACTCCCCACAAAAAGGGGAGCAGGCCTGGCTTCTGTGATGCCACATCGGGGGATGCGGGAGCAAGGGCAGGGCCTGTGGCCAGGGCACCTCGGGAAGGGAAGGAGGGAGGCACAGAACCAACCGAATCTGCGAGAGGCGGCAGAGGCCAGGCTGGGCGGGGAGGGGGCCATGGCCTGACTCAGCCTGAGAAAATAGGGACCCTGCGTCCCTGTCTGCAGAGGCCACAGCTGCAGGAGGGGCGAGCCAGGCAACTCCCCGCCTCGGGAGGACAGAGGCCCTGCATGCGCAGGGCTGCCAGACAGAGGAGGAGGCAAGAAAGAACGCTGCCTCTAACGTTATATATTAAAAATATCCATAGTTCTTATGCACAAAATTCCGTCATTCACATGTGAGTATCACCCCTGCCTCCCCAGGAGCAGCCTTAAGAGAAAGATGGTGGTTTTCCTTTGCAAGCTGAGGAAACAGCACTCAGTCTTTATGGTCTTGGGAACTGCGGGCTACCCCCCACCAAGTCTCCGCCTGGCCGGGCACTGGGTGCCGGAGTCTGGCGGCGGGGCACTCACTCGTGCCTCCGCTTGGAGGGCGGGACCAGGTGCGGAGGCAGGTCGGCGGGCAGCTCGTGGCCCTCCAGCTTGACTTTGATGAGGTGGTTGGCCAGGGCGAACTCCTCGTCGTCCAGCAGCCCGTCCCGGTCCACGTCGGCCAGCTTCCAGATCTTCCCCAGCACAGTGTTGGGGAGCTTGGACTTTACCATCTCCTTCTTGGCGTTGGCGCCCGTGATCTTGCCGTTCACGGGCGACAGCGTGTAGAAGATCTCGTCGTAGGTGGGCTTGTCCTTGCCCACCACCCACTCGACATCGTCGATGCCCTCACCGGCCCCCTCGCCATAGCCGTGCCCAAAGGGCCCGTTCATGGTGCCGTCGAAGGCACCGCCCTTCACGACCTGGGCGGGCATCAGGGACTCCTCCTGGCGCACCATCACCATTAGCCGGGCGATGTCGTTGGCCAGCATGTCGTCCACTGTGTCCAGCAGCTTGGGCTTCAGGGCCTGGAATTTGCTGAAGTCCTGGGTCTGCAGGAGCTCCTGTCGGGGCAGGGGAGGGTGGACAGGCCTGGGTCAGGCCCTCCTGGGCTCTGGTGCCACAGGTGCAGCAAAGGGTTCCCAAGGGAAAAGAGCTGGCTCCACCTCATGGCCCAGCCACTTCAATCCTGGCTCCCCTATCTCTTAAGTCGGAGGTAAAAACAGTCCCCTCCTAGCAGGGCTGAGGCAAGAATTAATTGGGAGGAGGCTGGGGTGCCTGGCACAGCCCCGTCCTCTCCCTACCCCTCTGGGTGAGTCACCACATTCCCCTGCGAGGTGTCACGGCCTGGGTCCACCTCTCCCCGGGTCAGCTTCCGATTGGGTGGGGTGCTGCTTCCACTTTGGGAGGCCCCACCCCGTGGAGCCGGGGTTCCCTCCAGAATCACCTTCCTGGTGCCCCAAGCCGTCTGCATTCCGATCCCCACCAGCCCGCTCCCAGGGCACCGGGGGCGGCTGTACCTGCATCTTGCGGAGGTTGGGGAAGTCACCGGGGGAGATCTGATGCTCCCGCTCAATCTTCTGGTAGATCTCGCCCAGGTTGTTCACCAGCTCTTTCTTCTTGCTCTCCTTCCCGAAGACATTGGGCATCTCCTTCTTGAGGGAGCTGATGATGTACGCGTGGACCTGTGAAGACAGGGAAGGGGCGGAGTTAGGTGCTTCCTGGACACCTTCTCAGGGCGTCTCCTGATCAAGTGATGCCCAGCATGATCATCAGGACTGCCTCGGGATGACTAAGGATTAGAAAACTCCCACAAGGATATTCTCAGATGTTTCAGGCTTTATCTAACTCAGTACCTTAGTTGGGTATATCTAACATAGATCCTGCCAATTAGGTGGCACACCCTTCCCTTCCCTACAGCGAGCAATAATGCTGGCAGCCTGTCAAGCACAGCCCTCCAATCCCATGGCCTTGCCAAGCAGCGTCCAGCTAGGAGGGCTGCAGCCAGCCAACTTTACGCCCTCTTCTCCCAGACCTGCCAACTCCACCCTGAAAAACCCTTCCACTAGCCTGACCCTGTCTTCCCTGCAGGGTTGAAACCTGGCTGAGAACTGCCCGAGGGAAGCAGGTTGGTCACAGGGTCACAGTCACAGCTTTGCTCATTACAGGCTGGCAGAGACTGAGCGACTCAGTCCAGGAAAAGGAAACAGTCTCACAACAGCAGGTGCAGGACAAGACTGGAGAGGCTGGGGCTTTCCAGGCAGGGTGACTCAATGTGCCGAGGGCCACGCCATTACACACCATCTCTGCAGATGAACAAGCAGGGGCCCAAAGCCTGCCCCTTGTTCTGTCCTGAGGCTGAGCAAGAACCCTGCAGGAGTGGGGCTGGATGGCAGGCTGGGACCGGGGGCGGGGGCAGGGGGGGCGGGGAGCGGGGCAGTGGTGGCGTGGTCCTTTCCTGTGACCAAGCAGAAGTTGGACTGGAAACAGGAGGCCAGCACTCCCCTCCATTCACCGCTCTCTTCCTCAGCTCAGGACACCACTTGTCCCTTGAGGCCAGGAGCCACTTACATGGATGTTCTAATGGGTTCCTTTCTCAGAACCAGCTCACCATCAGGAAGGTTCCAGAAGTGAGACAGCTAGAGAACCGAGCAGCCCCGAGTCCTGTAGGGCGGGGTTCTCTTAGCCCAGCCCTGAGTCCTCCAGGGCAGGGTTCTCCCTCTTTACTAAGCATATAGCAGGTCACAGGAGACTGTGTCCAAATGCAGATTCCGGTTCAATAGGGCAGAGGTGAGGCCTAGAAACCTATGCTTCTAGCAAGCTCCAGTCTACTGGTCCTGGGGCACTCTGGGTAACCAGGGTGGAGACACACCAAGAGGTGAAGGATGAAGGGTCACTGCCCATTATTTGGGACAGGGAGTACTCAGAGCTACCTGAATTCAGGCCTCAAGACAGTGGGTGTCCTGAGTCACTGTTTGGCCCACAACAGAGTGCCAAAGCCTCTGGGCTACACACAGGCAGTCGGCTCCGTGGGGGCAGGAGCACTGCCTGGGGGGGTGCCCGGCTCTCCCAGGACAGGGCTTGCCCCTGGAGATGCTCATGATGCGGCATTATTCAAAATCATATGTCCTAAGAGGATATGCCATTGATCCCGTGGTAAAGAGTCCGCCTGCCAAAGCAGGAGACTCGAGGGACATGGTTTCCATCCCTGGGGTGGGAAGATCCCTTGGAGAAGGAAATGGCAACCTACTCTAGTCTTCTTGCCTAGGATATTCCACGGACAGAGGAGCACAGGGGGCAACAGTCCATGGGGTCGCGAAGAGCCGGACACGACTGAGTGTGTGAGCACAGACACACAGGGAACATGCTCTGCTCCTCGATGCCTGAAGGGCCCACTGGCAGCATTAACCTTCCCTTTCCAGACACCGGAGGTTTGTGCAGCGCTCGGCCAGGCGCTGAGGCTCCGAACTCGAGCAATTCAGATGCTGTGCGCAGACGCCAGCAGGCCCTGAGCTTCCATGGAGGGCAGGGATGGTTTGCAAGGCCTCTGGGGCGGAGGCCACCCAGTGGCTTCCCTGGGCCCGCAGGCCTGCGCCCCAATTCTCCACAAACTACCTCCTGTTCCAGCTGAAGCATCACTTCCCGCCCGGGTCCCCCCAGTCTGGTCCACCCTCCTCAGGACAGCTCCCCAGCCACCTGCTTGGTAGCAACCAAGACGATACAAATAAACCGTGCTTTCTTTTCATCCTCTGCTTTCCCCTGTGCGGTGGACAGATGCTGGGAGGCTGGGAACCTGGCAGTTCCCACTGCATCCCCGCACGTGCTGCAGGCCCTCAGTGCTTGACAGGCCTGGGGGGCCAGCCGATGAGGCCTCGAGCGGCTCCCCACCCACGCTCCACTCCCCAGGCCGCCCCTCGGTAGAGTGGCATCTTCTTGTTTTGATGTTTATGTGTTAAAAGGAATCTCAGTGAGGAAGAGGTTGTACCCATGGGTGCACAAGAGGACAGATTCAGACGAGGCATGGCACAGTGTGGCCAACGAGTGCAGGGCTGGGTCTGGGGCACCCAGTCCCAGGGCCCCGAACTGACACCCCAGAGCGCCCTGGCCCGCGGCCGCCCGCCCCACAGTCTACCTTGGCCAGCCGCGCCCTCTTGATTAGGTCATTGAGCTTCCTGAGGGCAGCGTTTCGGGGCAGAGACTGGATGTCTTTGAAGAGGTCCTGCTCCTCGGCCTCGAAGAGCTTGCGGTTGTCGGGGATGAGGAGCGGGTGGGACCAGAAGGAGCCGATGTACACCCGGACCACCTCGGGGGTGTTGATGATCTTTCCCAGGGACCACATGAGGGCCCCGTAGACCCGCATCAGCTGCTGCGTCTCAATCTGGTCGGCCTTGTTCAGCACCACACGGATCTTGTCCTCGTGGTTCTTGAGGGCCTTGATGACCTCTGAGAACTCGTCAGAGATGTCCAGCTTGTGGGCGTCAAAGAGCAGGATGATACGGTCCACCCGCTCGGCAAACCACTCGAGGACGGCCGCAAAGTCATACCCTGCCGGAAGAGAAAGGGTGGGTCAGGGGCCCTGGGGGTCTGATGGCTCCCATCTCTGAGTTGGCCTGGCACTTCTTACCCTAAGTTTCCAGAAGGGACTCCTGTGGACAGCACAGCACCCTGCGGGCAGCAGGTCAGTCAGGCACCCCCTACTTCCATACCCACCATGGTAGCGCCCTCACCCATGCAGCATATGGCACTGAGAGGTGCTTTACAAACAAATAACGGAAAATGAAAGTCAGTCAGTCGTGTCCAACTCTTTGCGACCCCATGGACTATACAGTCCATGGAATTCTCCAGGCCAGAATACTGGAGTGGGCAGCTTTTCCCTTCTCCAGGGGATCTTCCCAACCCAGGGATCAAACCCAGGTCTCCCGCAATGCAGGCGGATTCTTTACCGGCTGAGTCACAAGGGAAGCCCATAATAATGGAATAGGAAAAAAAAATGGAATACAAAAAAATAAAGCCCAAATAATGGAAAGAAACTCATGAAGTCCAAGTCCTAAAGTGGGAACAACTATGGCAAAAGCGAGGAGGAGAGCGAGCGGCACAGTTCAGCACCAGGCGGTGAGGGCAGACTTGGGCGCTCCCAGCTGGGCGCCCCTGATGGCAGCCACAGGTAAGAGCAGGAAGACCTGCCGCTGCCGCTTGTCCAGGGCTCCATGCTGGGCTCCTGTGCTTCAGGAGCGCCATGCATTCTCTACAGCAGGGGTTGGCAAGCTACAGCGCAGGGGCCGGATGTGGCCCTCCACCTGTTTCATAAAGTTTATAGGAACGCAGCCTGCTCACCTGTACTGCCTCTGGCTGTTTTTGCGCTATGACAGCGGGGTTTGGCTGTGGCAGAGACCACGAGGCCTGGAAAGCCAGTGATTTTGAACACTCTGACCCTAAGAGAAAATATTTGCTGACCCTTGCTCTATAAACCTATGAAGTGCTGCAAACCACTTCCCCCTCTAAAATGAATCGGCTGGACTAAGCCCCAGTTCCCGACTCTATTCTGTGCTGTTTCCACCAACAATTACGGCTGTTGGTCTGCGGCTGCACTGCTGACAGAACCGTCTGGTTTCAGCTCAATTCCCGGTCCCCCAGCTTCAGACTGAATTTCCCAGCCTCTCTGCTGCAGAAACGAACAAGCCACGAAAAGGTGCACCAGCCCTTTTTCCTCGTCTCCCTCCCTGAGGCCTGGAATGCAGGTGTGAGGACAGGAGCTGGAATACCTACCGTGGGTTCAGGACTATCGTATTTCACACAAACTATCAGATGCTTCATTGAAGCCAATGGATCTGTGAGTCTCTGCAATAGTGGTTTAATTGTAACACATTTTTACAATTATGCCACCTCAAAATGCTTCTACCTGTACTGTCCCCAGAAAAAGTAAAAATTCTGCTTACCTTTTAGGAATACTAAGGAGTGGTAGGAAGACCATGGAAACAAGGGCTCAAGAGTCTTTGGGAAGCTTGGATCCCAGCCCTCGAGCCGCCACTATCTGTGTGACTCTGGGCAAGTCCCCTTGTTCCTCACCTGCTGGCCAGAAGCTACCCCTCCTAGGATACCTCCTAGGAACCACTGTATCCTTCCCAGAGTACAGTCACGCCCCTGAGAAGGTGCCAGAGAAAGCACTCCTGTACAGAAGGGCCTGGGACACTGCCCAGAAACAGGCCAAAAACCAGCCCCCTCTACTGCAGACCTGCACCCACACTCCCCACCCCAACCAGGCTGGGATTTAAACAGGCCTTCTCCAGACAGCAGGGAGCAGAAGAGGAGCAGGCAGAGGGGGAGAGCAAAGGAAAGGACCAAGTGTCAACAAAAGGCCCAGAGTGGCTCACGGTGCCACAGAGAGGGCATCCTCCCTGCTTTCTTGTAAGGCGTGGGCTGAGCCGTCCCGCCAAGCCTCCCGGGCTGAACGTGAGTCCAGCCTTGCAGGCCGCCTCCCCTCCAGCCAGAACACTCCCCCGGGGCGGGGGATGCTTTAAGATAAACCGGGCAGTGTGGGGCGTGCCAGCGGTGAAGCTGTGCCTGGTTAGACAAACATTCCGGGTGCCCGGCCCCCAGTTCAAATGGGCTCCAGGGTTGTCTGCCTGCCCAAAGCAGCAGCCACGCAGGCCTCTGCATCTGGACATGCAGAGACAACGCAGGCCTTTAGTAAGAAAGCCCTGGAGTTCACTCCCAGCTCAGGCCACTGACTCTGTGACCCGAAATTCTTAACTTCTGAGTACACTTTTTTTTATCTGTAACAGTCAAATTACAATTCCTTCTCCTAAGTTCACAGGGAGGACTACATGGACTCCCAGCACAGGCCCCGGCACCGAATGCCGGTCGGGTAGGCTCAGGCTGGGGAGAGGCGGCAGGGCCCCCCGGAACGAGGTTCTGAGTCACTGGGGTGCGTCACTGATCAGGAACCAAGGGCGACACACCAGTCAGGCTGGCTCAAAGCCAGAGGCCGGCGCTGGTCCTTGTGGGAAGACGCCGAAACTCAGGGAAACCCCAAACGCACGGCTTCCGTCGACTTAGCACGCAGCCCGGCCAGGGCAACCTGCTCCACCACAGGACAGGGTGGGAACCAGGACGCTCTGATGGGAGGCTCCGCCCACCGGCCGCCTCCAGTTTTTGAACAGCGGGGGAGGGAGGCGGAGTCGGGGACAGCAAAGCCCCTGTGAGTGTGAACTTGAGCCTGGGCAGGGGAGCCATCAGCCTTCCAGGGGCCGTGCAGATGAAGGATCGGCCAGGCTACCAGATTCCCTGCACTCAGAGGGTGTAGGAAGGCAGAGGGTGAGGGCCCGGTCGCTCCCCCGCCCGCCACCACCAGGCTGCGGGCTCCAAAGTACAAGGTCCCCAGGGCCCTGGAGGAGCAGAGAGCGGGCCAGCCCCAGCCTCGTGGCCACCGCCTTTTATGGCCGGCTCTGGGAACAAGCAGGTCAGTGCTGAGAAGGCGATGACTCAGGACTGAAGGGCTGCTCCCTCTCGGCAAAAATGAGGCCCCACTTCTCGCCTCGGCACATTGTTCGTCCTCAGACCACCACAAGTCCAAACGACCCGAGTCCCACAGCTGGGGAGGCGGTGATGCCAAAAACGAGCTGCTGGGAGAGAGGCGCCCTGATGGGCTGGGCTCGAGGCCCAGTTAGCTTTGGCCTGGGACTCAGGACGGCATGCAGGGAGCTGAGATCACCCCCGGACTCCACGCAGCTTGGCCTCACTCCTCCAGTCCCCCAGTGGTGGGGGGTGGGGGGATCTGATTGGGGGAGAGGAGGAAGAGAGAGAAAGCAGGAGGAGGAAGACGAGAGGAGGAGGAGGAATCGCCTCTGAATGAGGCACCAGGTCCACCAGCCCCACCCAGAGTGAGCGTGGCCTTGCCTGCAAACCCAGCTACTCGCCAACATCTCAAGTTGGAGCCAACAGAGCGAAGAAGCCCAATTTTTTGCAGGTGAATGAAATTTCCTGTTTATATGGAAAGTGCTCACACTTTTGGTGAGAGAGACCGGGTGGCTGGCCAAGCACGCTCACAGGTCATGCACAGGGTCTCAATGCTCAGACTCGAGAGACGTCATCGCAGGTGGAGGACCACGTCCTACCATGTGGCTGCGGCCACGGCAGGGGTCCCCAACACCTCAGCCTGTGTGTCTCCACGGGCACCGAGGGCTGGACCGACCCACATCAGGGATGCTGAGAGCAGCGACTGAGTCTGCGTTCTGTGCCAAGGGGCTCAGCGGGAGGTGACAAGTCCTGGGACCAGGGACATGTCCAGAGAGGAGCCCTCCACCCCCAACACTGCCCCAAGCACTGAGCTCCAGGCTCTGGGACATCCTAGAGGTCAGCCTTGGCGGCAGGATCGGGCCTAACACACGGCAACTCCAGCAGAAGCAGGAAGGCGCCCAGTGAGGAGGACACCATGCTCCACACACTGGTGTGGACACCGTGCTGCAGCCTCGTGCATCTCAGGAGGACGGTCACGGGGGTGCTGACACCCACAAAGGACACAGAACACACAGCCAAGGGTTTGAGCTGGAAAGAAAGGGCTGAGCCTGCAGTGTGAGTAAACGCCATGCTGATAAGAGACAAGCTTGGCTCAGGAAGTTCTGGGACCTTGAAGACATTATGAAATGATGAAACAAGCTGGTCACGGGGGATGATTCCACCGGTATGAAGTGCCTCGAGTCAAACTCACAGAAAGAGGAATGGTGGGGGCCAGGGGCTGGAGATGGGGAGGGGAGCTGTACTTTAATGAAGACAGAGTTTCCCCTTGGGAAGAGGAAGAAACTTATGGAGGAGAAAGATGGTGGTGGTATTTGTACAACAATGGGAACGTACTTAAAGCCACTGACCTGTGCATTTAAAATATGGTTGAAATGGTAAACCATATGCTATGCATGTTTCAGACTTCCTGTAGCTCAGACAGTAAAGAATGTGCCTGCAGTGCGGGAGATCAGGGTCTGATCCCTGGGTCAGGAAGATCCCCTGGAGAAGGGAATGGCAACCCACTCCAGTATTCTTGCCTGGAGAATTCCATGGACAGACCATCGGGTGGCAGAGTCAGACACGACTGAGTGACTGACACTTTCATGCATATTTTACATGGGTCATATAGACAGGAGGCCCCAGCCTGCCCCTCTGGCCTTGGCCCCGTCCCCAGCGAGCCTCCTGCAGGTCCCAGCTGCTCCAGGGGTTCTGCCCCTGTGGCGCTGCCTCCCTCCTGATGGGGTCTGCCTTCCAGTCAAGAGTCTCGCTCCCCACCCTCTAGCACAAAGAGGGAAGAGTTGGGATTCAGCCTCGCCCCAGCCCAGCATCCTCCAAACACAGGTAGTTCCAGTAGCTGGGGGGGGGAAGCTGCTTCAGCTATTCCAGAAGTTTCTAGAACGCAAACAATAGAGGGTTTGTCTCCAGTCAATTTTTGTTTCCTGCCATTCAAGCTGCGTGGGCCTCGGCGTTTCTTGCCACAGCTCCCATCACACATGCTTAACCCGCGCTGGGGCCCGGAGGAAGGGGTGCAGGAGGACACGAGAGATTAAAGAGCAAAGAGTACACACCGTGAGGACTTGTTCAGAGTTCCCTGGGGCTACAGATCCTAAGGGAAGGGCACAGAGGCTGGGAGAACGGGTCCAAGAAAAGAAACTGAGAAACCGGGACTTCCCTGGTCCAGTGGTTAAGACTCGGCACTCCCACTGCGGGGGCAGCGGTTTGATCCCTGGTCACGGTACTAAGACCCCACGTGCCTTGAGAACTGAGAAATTAAAATCAGCACTCTGCGCGAACATTTACAGCAGCTTTATTCAAAACTGCTCCAAACCAGAAACCCAGATGCCCTTCAACAGGGAAGATAGATGACAAGTTACAGTACATCCATAGCCCAGGATGCAGTAGCTACAAAAAGGAATGAACTACAGGCTCTCAAAGACGGATGAGCCTCAAAAGCACACGCTAAGTCCAAGAATACAGACACTAAAGGCTTCGTTCTGTATGATTCTGTCTATGACTTTCTGGAAAGGCACGACCTTGGGGCAAAGATCAGTGGTTGCCTGATGCGGGATGTGGATGAGGGACTACAAAGGCATGCGGGGAACTTCCTGGGGGCGATGGAAACTCTGTGTCTTGGTCATGGCAGCAGTGGCTATATAACTGCTGCCTTGGCTGAACTTTTATCCTGTGTAACAGACCTCAATAAATCCGGCCTAGAAATAAGCAACAAAGAACGGAGGAGGGGGGCAGGGGGTGGGGAGAGGGTGGATGGACTCTGGAATCAGGCCTGGACCTTCTACTCTCTGAGCTTCCGTTTTTTCACCTGCAACCTGAAGGTGGCAAGTTTTGCTGAGACTGTGAGTGAGTGAGTGCCTGACCCGTCCTAAGCGCTCCGTAAATGTTTGCAATCTCTTACTCACAGGATTTGTATTTTGGGCCCAAGAAGCTCAAATTCCGACGGCTGTGTGGGCAACGACTTCTAATGTGTGAAGAATGCCTCGTACCCCAAATATAAACTGAGTGTTTGCAGGCAGCTGCCCGGGAACAGGTGGGGCTCCAGCATGGGCTGGTCCCACTCCCCCACGGGCAGAGCGGCCAAAAGCTGGACAGAGGCGGGGGGCGGGGGGCGGGGGGGTAGTGAGAGGAAGGCCCTGAGGAGGTAGCTGTGCTGAAGCCAGGCCCCCAGAGGAGGTCCTGGAGTCTGAAGGGAAATCCCTGCTGAGTCAGTGCTTCCCCTCCTCCAGCCTCCTCGGGATGCTCTTCAGAGAAAGGCCTTCCTCATCACAGTCTGGGAATCCCTGGGTTTTTCACTGTATTTTTATTCAGCTGACATTTGTGGAACACTGAATTGGGCAGCGGGCACTAGGGCAAAAGCTTAACACTTGCAAATTCCTGTGACCGCTGACGAGAACCCGGAGGCTGGTGCTCCTCTCCCTGCTCTATCAACACGGCTCCCGGGGGCGCAGCACCTGCCTAGGGCCCCAGCAGGGATGCAGTACTCGGCCTCTCACGAGGCTTCAAGGCAGGCTCATGGAGCCGTTCTACGGGCAACAGAAAACCTGGTGAGCTTTCGGGGCCAGGGCCTCTCAGGAGAGGGCAGCAGGAAAGGCCACCTGTGGTCAGGGGGCGGGGCAGGCGAGGGATGGCTCCTGAGCTTAGATAGAGCCTGGGATCCAGGGACAGTTAGCAGGGAGCAAGTGAGAACCCAGCCTTAGCCAGGGCTCCCAGGTCCCATCCATGGACAGCTGGGGGTGGGGCGGATTTCTAGCTGGAGGCAGAGAATAGGGAGCGAAAAAAAAATCTCAGCATTGCTGTTCAAAGCCCGGAGCCTCAGGCCCATTTCTGGACTTGGAATCTGGTCTCAGGCGGGGAGAGAAACAGGGTAGACCCTGCGCATTCCGGGGAGCTGAGCCCGGCACAGCAGGGCCCAGGGCTTGTCAGAGCCATGCTCTCAGAGCTCCTCAGCCCAGAGTGCCGGCCTCCCACACACTGAAGCCTCTGCTGGGTTCGAATCCCAGTGCCAGCACGTGCTGGCCCATGTCCTCTTAGGCTGCTTAATGGTGCTAAGCCTCCGTTTCCTCATCTGAAGAGCAGCGACTTCCTGAGAGGCAGCTGCTGCAGCCGGCGAGTGGTGCTGGTTCCTAGCACAGGGGTCAAGCAGAAAGCAGACACTGGCCGGCCGAGCTCCATGCCCTAATGCAACTCAAAACGACTGGTCCCTGCTGACTCGACTCCCACGGACAGGGGAGGGGCGGCGGGGGAGGCACGGCTCAGCTCCCAGCCTCGCCATGACAGTGGCAGGGCCACCCTGGCCGGCCCCTGCTTCCACCGAGCGCCTCCCTCCGCTGCCCACGGAGGACCGGCGTGGGAAGACCCGCTCCTGCCCAGGCCCTGCCTGACTGTGCGGGCAGCCGGCAGCCTGGGAGCCCCGGGCACCAGCCCCGCGGGCCCCATGTGCCCTCTGGAATGCCTTGTATCAGTCACAGGGGCAGCACCTGAGAATGAATGCTGGCCTCGCAGGTCACCTTTGTCCGCTGACATGAGAGCACTTTATCTTGAGGCACTCAGGAGATTAGCACAAGGGGGTGGGGGGCAGCCCAAGACCCCCAGAGGCCCCTACTCTTCCCTGCAGGACTTCTCAGGCGTCTCCTGCAGGGCCTGGGCTGGGTCCTGACCGCTTTGGGCCTGCTCGGGCCCCACCTCTTATCTCCCCACCCAGTACTTCCTGCACACACTAGGCACCGTTCAGAAAGGGGAAAAGTCAGGAGGGGCCAGGCCAACAGGGTGGGAACTGGAGGTAAATGCAATAAGTGACACCAACTGTAGCCTCCAGAAGGCTGCTCGACTTCCAGGGAATGAGGTCAGCAGACCACAGAAATGCCTGCCGCCTGCCCGGGACCCACGTGTGCTGTGGACCCGATCTTTCTGAGAGGGAAACACCTGCTTTCCACCCTGTCGGCACTGGGAGCAAGGGGTGGCCACCGGGGAGCCTGGAACGCACTGCCCTTCCCTAACTTCCTCTGCCGGGGGACATGGACCTTTGCGGTGACAGATGAATGGGGTCTCCAAGGAGAAGCCAACCACTGTCGTGTCCACCTGGAGGACACCACCCCGGAGGTCACACCCAGCACATCCAAGAGGTCCAGTCTGATGGCCCTTCTCCACTGATAAAACGCTGACCCCAAACGTAACCCGCAGTAAATCCCAACTTGGTAACTTTTAGTGCACGCTAACTCGCTTCAGTCGTGTCTGACTTCGTGCAACCCCATGGACTATAGCCCCGCAGCCTCCTCTGTCCATGGGAGTATCCAGGCAAGAACACTGGAGTCGGTTGCCACGCCCTCCTCCAGGGGATCTTCCTGACCCAAGGATCGAACCCATGTCTCTTAAGTCTACTGCATTGGCAGGCGGGTTCTTTACCACTAGTGTCACGTGGGAAGCCCACAACTTTTAGTAGAATACTTTAAGACCGCTAGAGTTATGGAGGGAAAGAAACAGTGGATAAAATCAGCTGGATCCCTCACAGGAGAACAGCCCTCCTTCAATCAAAGTGATGCACTTATCTGTAAGCCAACCTCCTCCTTCCTGCCCATGATGGGGAAATACAGCAGTCTCCTGCTAGCGTCTTCCTCCAAGTATCTGCCATGTGCATGGATACCAGGTGGGCTGGGGAGGCCTGGTCCCCAGTGACACGCACGCCGCCGGACTGCAGAGCACGCTGAGGCCCCGCTCGGTGCCTGTCCTGCAGCCAGCAAGTCCGGACACCACTGCCCACCTTCCTACGGATGGGGTGAGGAAGCAGAGGGAAGGGGAGCAGGGGAGGGAAACACCCCCTGCAGGCAGCGCCAGGGCACCCTGTGCAGCTCGACAGACACCCGGGGGACTTCCCTGGTGGTCCAGTGGCTAAGGCTCTGCGCTCCTAACGCAGGGGCCCGGGTTTGATCCCTGCTCAGGGAACTAGAGCTCACATGCCGCAAGAAGACCTCGCATGCCCCAGCGAAGACTGAAGAGCCTGCGTACTGCAACTGGGGATCCGGCATGGCCAAACAAATAAATATTGGAAAAAAACGAGAGAGAGGCAGATACGCCCAACTCCTCAGTCAGCTGAGCTCTGAGGCCCCTGCCTGAAGTTTCAAAAACTGCCCAGCAGGGGAATTTCACAGCACTGGTGGAAAACTTTCTGAGTTCCCTTTTAGGAGACAACAGGGGCCACAAGAACCCCAAATGCTTTTCCTTAAATACCTTAACTTCCAGCTCTGAAGGTTATAAGAGGTGGCGCTTGGGGAGGATGTGTGTGTGCGTGCCAAGTCACTTTAGTCATGTCCAACTCTGAGCCACCCTATGGACTGTAGCCACCAGCCTCCTCTGTCCATGGGATTCTCCAGGCCAGAATACTGAAGTGGGTTGTCATGCCCTCCTCCAGGGGATCTTCTCGACCCAGGGATCAAACCTGTGTCTCTTGCGGCTACCTGCACTACAGGAGGATTCTTTACTGTAGAGGCACTGGGGAAGCCCTTTTTATGAGCTATTATTACCCCTTATCCAAAGATGCATTCACATCAACTGACCAATCTGACCTGACAGCCCCCAGTCAGGAGACCCCCTCCCTGCCTACTCCCCCAGGCCATTAAAGACAGAACTCTACAGAGTCTCAAAGAAAGTTCCCCCAGGGTAGCTCAGTCCTGGAAGGAGATGGAGAAGAAATTCCCTTTTGTGGGTCTCTCTCTTTAAGAGTAACTTAATCAGATACTCAAGGCTTGTTTTGGCAAATGACAACAGCCTTGTTTATCGGGCATTTCTTACAACCAGGCTGGAGCAACAACAGCAGTAAGAAAGAAAGAACTGGCCCTGGCCACTTTCAAAGAGGCCCCCAAATCTGCTCTTTTGAACCCCTAGATGTGTGACTATCATCAGGGGTGGAAAACCTAAAAGTTCAGACCAGATGGAGAGATAAGAGCAGTTTCAGCATGTTCTGATGCAATCCTATATCGACAGGGGCCCACAAGCCAGGAAAAAAGAGCAGCAGCAGGCTTTCTCGGCACTGAAAACAGGGCCCCCACCCCCTCACAGACACACTGCCTCCCAAATCTCAGGCTGCTGGCTTCTGCTGTGAAGCTCACTAATGCCAGGTGGCCTACTGGGGAAGGGGGAGAGACAGGAGAGGTCTGCGAGTTAATGATAAACAAATCTGGCCACTTGTCCTCAACCCCCTCTGAGGCTGATTCTGTTTCACTTTTACATTTGCAGCTGCAGGCTCTGCTCCGAGCTGGCCCCCATGCTCCTCCCAGAAAGCATTCAAACCCAGAGGCTCCCCTCCCTTCCACAGAAAAAGGCAGCAGCAGAAATATAACCCAGGTCAGGCACATCCTGAACCAGATGTTTAGAAAAGCTTGGTGAAGTTGAGACAGGAGTTTAGACAACTAAAATGGGCCTGGTACACTAATATTCAGCATGCAAACCTTACCACCATGCACGGCACCCAGGGAGGCTGCTGATGAACAGTATTTAAGCAAATTTAAACATGTTTCCACAGCCCAAAATGTTTAACAGATCCCTGCCAGCTTCTCCTTTTGGCTCGCTCTTTCAAGTCAAACTGTTCTCTCACAGTCCTGCTGGACTCGCTAGGAATTTATCCACCTCTGGGAGGCAAAGCTTTCAAACTAAGGTGAACGAGCCCCAGGGGAACCAGAGGCTCATTGAGAGCAGCAATGCTGACCAGGGTACCTGGACCTCACAGCCAGCCAGGATCCTGCCCTCCTTTCCAGAAGGCCCCAGAGGCTGGGAAACTTGAAAACCACATACAGTTGGCTGTCGTCTTACCCTGACAACGCCTATAACCTCAGCAGAGGGAGCCGCCATGCAGATAGCAAGGCTGATGGGAAAAGCGTTCTCACTCAGGCTGGGAGAGCCTTGGGCAGCCTCTGGGCTGTGTCCCTGGCATCAGATGGAAGTTGTCTGATGACACCGGGCGCCCCAGGCTGTGCCAGAGCTTGCTTACCTCTGCTGATGCGCTGCTTCTCTCCAGACAGGATCCCCGGCGTGTCAATGATGCTTATGCTGTCCAGGACCGGGTTGGGCAGCTGGGCGCACATGAACCTGCACGAGAGCAAGAGCCCGGAAGAGCGCGGTCAAGATTCGGTATCGCTGCTCCGGGTGAAACAGCAGTGATTTCTGTGCTCCCCTCATCTCTGCCTCTGGCTTCCCTTTCAGAAGCAAGGAACCTAAAGGAGGTTTCTCTAATGTCTTAAGTTTCCAGGGGTGGGAACCCCTGACGGTTCAGTGTGGAGGATGCTGCACTTCCACTGCAGGAGGCACAGGTTCAACCCCTGGTAGGGGAACTAAGATCCTGCATACCGTGTGGCCAGAAAAAAAGTTTCCGGGATGGCCAGCAGATTGCTTGTATTAACTGGGAATCCAACCAGCAGGCTCCAACTGACCCACATCAGCACTTCCCTCACTGAGCTCTTCCCCCCACAGTTCGAGAGTTCAACTTCCAAGTTGCTGATGTGTTAGCGAAAACTGCACACACAAGCATCAGTCACCATTCAAACCCAGAAAGAAGGCAAAGAGTGACAACTGGGACCTTGGAATTGCATATTAAGATTTTCAGCCACCTGGCTGAACTTCCACACGCCGAGAGAGATGGTCCTTTCCTATACCTGCTGGGGCCAGCCCTCCCTTCCACCCAGCTGCCTGGGTGAAAGGACTGCGGTGGGCAGCCAGCGACAGCCGGGGACCACACAGGCTGGTGGATGGTGGGGCAGGGAAGCACAGACACCAAATTCTCTGAAAGTCGAAGCAGATCAGGGAAGAATGAAGCCAGAGAGTCGCGGGCGAGGGCTCAGCTCTGTGTACCTGAGTTCCCACCGAGCTCAGAACAGCCCAGAACTGTCCCATCTGATACCAGAGATTCTTGACTGGACACAGAGAAGTCCTCTAAACACTTCTCTAGACAAGGTACTGCGAGCAAAGAAAATACTGGCCCATTGTCTAGGAATCTGAGGAGATTAGCTTCTCCCTGAGGCCCCATCCCAAGGGACCGCAGCCCACAGGCCAGGGGCGGCTGGCCGGGGGCAAGAGGTGCTGCCTGCAGGTACAACCGAGCAGAAGCAGCTGACTCTCAGGATGAAGAAAGCTTGGGCCTCATCCTCACCGTGCCAGCAGCAGAGCACATATGCTGTAAATAAACGCACGACCTGGTGCTCCTGCCAGGGAAGGAGTCAGCGGAGAGAAAACCAAAACGGGAGGATTTTCAGCTAGCTCTGAGAAGCAACACACGTAAAACGGCCTTGTCAAGAGCCTAGCCAGTAAGTTGACATCTGTACGGATCAGGTGCGCTGCAAAACCCGGGGAGTGAGGCCAAAAACACGAAAGGGAGCGGGCAGTGTAGACGTGTCCTATCCCATTTTCTCACCAACAAGGACGTGCTGATTTCATCTCGAGCTACAAGTACCAGTTACAAGTACCCGGGCTGCACCCTGGCTCTGATTTGAGTCTTAGAGCAGCCACTCAGGGGGAAGAGGCCGGAAAGTCAAGTCCATGACTCAATGAGTCTCTTTAAGGGTGCGGGAGAGGCTGTGTCAGCCAGTGAAGAGCCCCCTTTGTGTGCCCCGGCTGGCCGGCGGCGCTGGTGTACTACTCGGGCTGACACGGCTCGGGCCTCGGCTCCAGCGCAAACCCACATCCCCACCCCGCGGCTGACGAGCCCCTTCCGGTGAGGTCGCTAGTGTTCTGGGACCCTCTGGCGATGAAGCGGTGGCAGAAGGAGATAAAAGCGTGGCTCTGGGGTCCTGCGGCACCAGCACAGACAGTCAGGGTGCCTCTCTTCGACCCGCATTCCTGAACCGCTGGTTTTTTATTTTTTTTTTCAACAAGAAGCAGCAGGAGGAGGTAACTGGCTGCACAAAGGCAGACAATCGGCCCTGCAAGGGCGCTGCATTAACTTGCTCGGTGGTGAACTCGTCAACGGCTGGGCTCCCTGAGCAGCAGTTTCCTGAACGAGATGATGTCTAAGATCCCTTCCAGCTCCGAAACTTTAGGTCTCCAAATTCAGAAAAGAGGTCATACATCCACTTCTCCTTACAAAAAAGGTCTGCTCTCACAATCAACAGTGGACACCTAAGGCCAGCAGAAGGAGATACAACTCCTTTCTTCTAGCCTCCCACATTTCTCTGGGACAGCAGACCTAAGAGTGCTCGGAATTCCCAGCCTGGCAGGGAAACCTTCCACAAGACTGTATGGCGCCCACCAGGTGACAGTCAGCCAGCTGCCCATCTTTAGGTACAGGTCTCAGACCCCAGTATCTCTCCGAGGCGGGCTGCTGGCCAGGAGGACCCTGCCTCTTCAGGAGTCTCACTCCGAGGGCTTTACTCTACTCTGGCCCTGACTCACCAACACCATAAGCCAAGAAACAGGAAGGCAGATTTAAATGCCCCTAAGAGGCAAAAAGACAACAGAAGCCCGCCTGTCTTCTCGGTTAAAAGGTCAGCTCTGCACACGGAGGTTGGCCTGGCCACTGGCTGGGATCGAGGTCGAGCTGATCTACCCTGTGGGGCTGGACAGTGTCTGGAAAGGAATGTGATCACACAGGGCGGGGACCTTCTGGAAGGCAAGAGTCAGGGATTCCTTCTGAGGCCCCTCCCCAGAAGGGACTTTGAAAGGCATGTAAAGTCACTCCTCTAATGGAGTTTGGCAGAGAAGACAGATTCGTGAAGTCCTTTGGTATGTCCCCTGGGAGCGTAGGCGGTGGGGGATTTTAGAATACCCATTGAGCCGGGACCTTGAGTTCTTTTAGAGAAAAATGAACCAGGCTGTAGCGCTCCTGAGAAGGAGGCTGATGTATTTCATTCATAGGGTCCTGAGGTCAGACCTCTACAGGGTTACTCTCATTTACCCATTTAACTGGGAAACGGAGGCCCAAGTAGGTTAGAGAACATCCTAGGGAGTTTACTGGGGTTGCAATCTCATTCCAGGGCTCCAGGGGCCACCGCCTGGCAGCACAGACCCTTACCCCAGAAACCTTTAAAGCAGCACAGGCCCTTCAGAGCTGCCCCTGGAAGAAGTGCTGGTGCTCCCCTCTGTCTGCTGCCTCTGCAGGCCGCCCCAAACTCAGCAGGCCACAGCAGATCTCCCCGGTCCCTCCTCCACAAACCACCGGTCTCCAGGGAGGCACACCACACCAGCAAAGTGAATGGCTAAAAGTTTCACTGTATTTTTCCAGGACACTTAAGAAACAGACCCTTGAAGGGAGGGGGTGAGGGGGTTGGTCTGAATGAATTAGGTGCGCCCAGCCTTAGGGAAGGAGGTGGAAACCAAGACTACCTGAGGGATGTGAGGAGTCTGGGATCTGCCAGGGTTGGGGGTTGGGAGTTAAACCGATAACCTGGGAAATTCGGAGGAGGGGTGCGGGGGAGACAGAGCCGCGGGAGCCGGCGACACCTACTCGCAGACCCCCTTGGTAAGGGTTTTCTTTGGAAAGTGGCAGGGGACCCAGTTCCGGGGTGTGGTCGCTGAGGGGTCTCACGGGGGCTCCGGACAAAGAACAGCGGGGGCAGTGGTCACTGGACAGTCGGGACCCCGGCGTCCCCCTCCCCCCCAACCCCGGGTCGAGGGGTAGCTACCTGTTGAGGAAGGCGTTGCCGAAGGCGTTGAGCTTGCGGAAGGGCCGCCGCGGGTCGACGACGAGCGCGTTGCCCGGCACCACGCCCTCGGTGGGGCCGTGCATGACCGCGATGAAAGAGTCGGTGGTGGGCTCGGGCCCGATGCGCATCCCCGGGAAGTCCTGCTCAATCAGGTGCCGGATGAAGGTGGTCTTGCCCGTGCTGTACTGGCCCACGAGGAGCACCATGGGCTTGTTGTCGAAGTCGGCGTCCTCCAGCGCGGGAGAGTGGAACTCGTGGAAGCGGTAGTGCTCCTCCAGGGGCAGCAGCTTCTGCGCGTACAGCTGCCGCAGCCCCTCGGACACCGTCTGGAAGAGCTCCGGCTCCTTCTTGCGGCGGGCATCCTTGCTGACCCAGCTGAACATGCTGCTGGACACCGGGCTGGCTGCTGCAGGGCAAAGGGGCGGCTGAGAGCCGAGCGAGGACGCGGAGCCGAGGCTGGGCCGGGCCGGCCGGCTAAGGGGGCGGTGGGGCAGGGGGGCGGGGAGCGGCCCGCACTGCGCAGGCGTACGGCACGGCCGGCCGAGTGCCCTTCTGCACAGTGGAACGCGCGCCTAGCCGTGCGCTCTTTATAAGGCCCGGCCGCGCGACGCCGCCACTCGGGGCCGCGGGGAACTGGGAGAGGGAAGGAGGAGCCCCGCCCGCGCGCCCCGCGCCACGTCCCCCCCTTCCCCGCCTCTCATTGGCCGATTGCAAATCTCGCGAGCGCCGCTAGTTCCGTTGCGGCACCCCCCTCCACACCCGCCCAGGCCCGGGTGCCGTGGCAACCGCACCTGTTTCGCCCCGCCCCTTGTGGGGAGGCTCGCGGAAGTGCTGCGGTCGCGAAGGCGGCTGTCCGAAGTGCGGCGCGCGGACGTCCCAGGGTTTGCACGTCTTCCTCCCCCGCGAGATTCCCAGCTGGACACCCCAGTACTCTGAATACGCGCCCCACCGCAGCTCCCTCAATGGGCTGCCCTCCTTCTCCCACTCAGAATCCCCAGAAGCAGGGGAGAACCCCGGGTGCCATGCGCCTCCTGTCTGCACTGCCCTTCCTTGCCTCCTCCCCTCGCCCCTGCTTCCCTGACACTCCTTCTCATCCCCTCGTCCTTAATCTGCTCTGGGAGAGGGAGAGACAGGAATGAGGTAGTGGAGAAAGCTGAGAGAGTAGACCATCCAAGGCGGGGTGATGACTGGGGAAATAAAAATGGGAAGGGAGGAGGTTGGTAGGGAAAGTCTGAGCCGTCGCAAGAGACCTGAGCTCCCCACAGGCCAGGAATTGGGAGCTGGACACTAGCAGTGGAGGACACATATGACATAGAACACATGAGGAAGAAGAGACCACCTCCCTCAAGAGGCTGCTTCTGAGGGTGGGGAAGTGGGGTGAAGAGGAAGTTAGGCCCTCTGGCACTTTGAGTTTTGAGGAAGTTAATCAAAAATTCCCTATGTAGGGTGGAGGGGAAACGTGGGGCAACAGTGAAATCTTGTGGGAACTCAGGGGGAATTAAAAAACCCAAATACTTCCGCTTTCCTCTCTGGGTCACCACCAGTTACCATGCTTTACTCTGACCTGTGCCTCCTGCCCTTACCAGTTCCTGGCTCTTCCGTTAGGCTCATTCCCCCATCATCATCCTGGGCCACACATAGGTCCCCTTGGCTGTCCAGGCTGGTGAGAATCTTCAGTGGGTGATGTCAGAGCTCTGCAGACTGTGATTGTTATGTAACCGGTATCAGGACACCAAAGTGGCGGGGGTGGTGGTGAGGAGGGCACTCCTGGATAGATCTAAAATTCACCTGGGAGCGTGAAGGCCTCCTGTCCAACCTTCTGGCTGCTGGGAAATGTGGGAACCTGGAGGGCTGGGTGCCTGTTATCAGGCACCTGTTATCAGGGAAGAGAGCAGGCTGGCAGGCTCAAAGGACAGATGCAGGAACTCAAATCTGATAATCAGCAGAATATCAGGGGAGCTGAGTCAAGTGGGAACCAGAGGGGGCCAGATGGAATGTTTGCTCACCCACCCCTTGTGGGATCAGGTCTCAGTGTCTTTTGAGGGAATTCAGTTCAGTTCAGTCGCTCAGTCGTGTCCGACTCTTTGCGACCCCATGAATCGCAGCACACCAGGCCTCCCTGTCCATCACCAACTCCCGGAGTTCACTCAAACTCACGTCCATCGAGTCGGTGATGCCATCCAGCCATCTCATCCTCTGTCATCGAATAAACCACATTAAATTGATTGCCTTCCCTCCACCCCCCACCTCACCCCATTAGAGAGCGGCTGAGTAATTCCAGCCCTGTCTGCAATCTTAGCTCTCTGACTTAACTGCTTTTATTTGGGACTTCATTAGCATTCTTTTCATCAATCACAGTAAAACACAGAAACCACGAGACTCTGGCTTTCTCCTCAAAAGAGGATATTGAGACTCCTTGGCAGGGCTGTCACCCGTCCAGACTTCCGGGGCCAGCCTTAGAAGCCAAAAGGACTTGCTTCCTCCACAGTACTTTGAGGGGTCCGCCCCGGAGATGCAACTTCTGGGGTGTTCCAGGGAAGGGCCTGAGGCAGAGGATCCTGAAAGAGGTGGTTGTCTAATGGCCTGAATGAGGGTGCCCGAGCTTGTCCCAGTAGCTCTCACACTGACCTGTCATGGTTTTCACGTCTCCCTAGAGCCTTGTATGCTGGGAAAACCCAGTCCTAAAAAACTGAAAACAACAAAATGTTCCTGGGTTATTTATAAATGAAACCAGCCCCTGTTGGTTATGTATGGCCACTTGACTTTCTCCAAGGACTCAAAGGATTGGAAGAAGGGATCTGTCTCCCTTACGAGGCTCAAGCGTGTGGCAGCTAGTTTCCCCACTTTCACTGAGTTGGCACCTGGGTCCTGGGCGGCTTCTGTATCTAGTGATGCCCCAGACTGTGAAAATGTCCTAACTTTCTTTCCTTTTTTCATTTTTGTGTAGACTAGTTTCTATTTGGTGGGAAGGTTTCATCAAACATGAATGAACCATTTCACTTTTGGTTTCTCCCCTTTTACTTTCTGTTTTTGCCTGGTTCCCTGACAAAAGGGTAAAGAAGAATTCAAATGTTTTCCTTTTGCTCAGAAATGATGGCCATTCCCCCACTCCCAGTGTTTTCTTCCTTCAAATTCGCATACACCTCCTGCCAAACCCTGTTTTGGGTGATGCTAAGTCTCCTCTGCTCCCAGCTAGCAGAAGCGGGTCAGCTGCTTACCCTCCAACCAGTCTGCTCAGCCTCATGATGGCCTGGTCTAGAGCATGTCTACATGGCTCCTAAAAACAACTTAAAAAAAAAAGAAAGAAAAGAAAAACAGAATTTTTCTCCAAATATAGCAGAAGCATCAGGCTGGAAAAAACCAATAACACATAGGTTTGTCCCCGGGATCAGAAGTGGTTCATTCTTTCCACTGAAAGTTTGCATATAAGCACAGTTTTCTTTCTCTCAGTCATGAGGAATACATTTGGCCAACAGGTCAGTTTTGCCAAAATAAAGAACCAAGGAATTCTGAACTTCCCTGGTGGTCCAGTAGTTGTGACTCCAAGCTTCCAGTGCAGGGGGCACACAGGGAGTTCTGTTCTTTTGCAGGCTGGGGGCTCCAGCACCAGCCAGAGGGTATCCTCTCCACCTCTATGGGGACCCTCTTTGGAAGACTCAAGGACATGGCTCTAGGCACTAGGGCTCTGGGAGGGTTGCTGGGCTCCGGAGGCCCTGCAGGTGTCTGGCAGCAGTCAGGACATGGTCCAGCTTGGAAGGGACAGTGTCAGGGCTGCTCAGGATCTCTGCCTTTAGATCCCAATGGGAAAAAGCCCAGAGGTTCGGGGATATTGAGTGACTTGCTTGAAGTCACCCAGGTTGAATGAGAAGCTGGACCTTTGGAATCTTAACACTGTGTTCTTTCCACACCTACACCATTTGAAGTTGCAAGGTAGGGCTGGTAGCAGAGCAAATCAAAAGGGTCTGAAGAGCCTTTGCCCAGGTACCAACTAGGGTGAACTCTGCCCTGAAGCAGGAGCGCTTGCTCTGCAGCCAGTGGGGCCCTGCCAGGGTGCTGTGTACATACAGCCATGTGGTGCTTTGCAGAGCTGAGCAGCAGAGGCCTCGAGCACTGTTGATTGAAACTGCACTGCGGGGCTGGAGGAAGCCACCCACTGCTGGGCTTCCAAACGTGTGTCCCAGTCTCAGCGGCCTCTGACTGCATCTTGAAGGAGTTGCCCATCTGATCTCAGGGGTGCGGTTTTTACCTAAACTCCCTGGAAAGCTCAGCTGCCATCCCAGCCCTGCCGTCCAGGCCTTTGCTGTGGACACATCACGTGTGGGGACTTCCGGGGAAGTGGTTTATCATTTTCACGAGAGATTTCTGCCTTCTGCAGCGATACCATCAGGGATCCCTGGGCAGCGTCTTTGTTGTTGTTCAGTCGGCAAGGCGTGTCCCGCTCTTGGTGACCCCATGGACTGCAGCATGCCAGTACGGCATGTTTCCCTGTACTTCACCATCTCCTACACTTTGCTGAAACTCCTGTACATGAGTTGATGATGCTATCCAACTATCTCATCCTCTGTCACCCCTTTCTCCTGCCCTCAATCTTTCCCAGCATCAGGATCTTTTCCAGCAAGTCAACTCTTCACATCAGGTGGCCAAAGTATTGGAACTTCAGCTTCAGCATCAGTCCTTCTGATGAATATTCAGGACTGATTTCCTTTAGGATTGACTGGTTTGATATCCCTGCAGTCTAAGGGACTCTCAAATAAGGGTCTTGGGATCCCCTTATTCTACATTGATGAAAATGGTGGTTGTAACCCTGATGTCCCCGTGGTCTCAGAAGACAGAATGCATGTGATGCTTGCGGATGTTGCTGCCTGGGTGACCACGCTCCTAGCCCTCCGTGGGGGAGTGCCGCCACTTGCCTTTCTCACGTCTTCTCCAGCATGTTCTCCTGCTCCAGCTGCCTCTTCCCTCCCCACAGCCTCTCTCCCCTGTTCCCCCATGACTGGGGGCTGCCCTGAGCCTCACCATGGGCCCCACAGGCTGGGGACTGGAGAGTAATTCTATCTCTAATTGTGTGTCCCACTCAGCCACCATGGCACAGAAACCTCTTTGTCTTTAACAAGCCTGCCTCCCTGGTCCCTGGCCCAGCCCCTCACACCCGCACCTCGGTGTCCCAGAGCACCTCCAGTCCTTTCTGCTATCCAACACTTCTCTCCTGCTTTCCCCAAGTCAGTCTCCACCCAGGTCGCTCAGAGCTGGGTGGTCCACGCAGCTGCCCCAGCTCACCTTCCCTCCCAACAGTCAGATTCTCACCTCCCTTTTGACCTTGCTGGAATATTCGTCTGACCTAGCCTTCATCCTGATCTTCAGTACAGGTCAGGGTCATCTGAAAAGGGACCGGAAGTGGGGGAGAAGGGAGGGCTCATGTCTGCCCAGGCTCCATGATCGGTCCCAGAAGTATGTGCTGGGGCTTCTCGAGGGGCAGGAATGCAATGGGACCCTCCCTGGAGTTGGGGTCGAGCCTCCAACTGGTACCTCCAGATGGTACCCCAACTGGCACCATCCAGCTGGGGTGGTGCCTCCATCTCCTGCTCACCCAGCCTGGCCTCCTCCCCTTTGGTCCCAAGTCCTCCCCCTTCCAAAGCCCTTTACCCTTTGGTAATTTCGGTAGGCAGAATTCTGAGATGTTCCCAAGATCCCCCGCCCTGGTGCACACACCCTGTATAAAGCCTGTGAATACGATGAACATGACTCCTGCAGCTGGTCATGTTTGATGGTATAGTGGACTTCAGATAGGTTATTCCGGTGACCTGACCTCGTCACACAAGCTCTTTATTTTGCGGTCTGTTGTTTTGGTTCCTTGTTTTTGGCCACACCACACAGCATGGGGGACCTTAGTTCCCTGATTAGGGGTTGAAGCCGTGCCCCCTGTAGTGGAAGCCCTGAGTCTTAATCACAGGAACACCAGGGAAGTCCACACGAAGTCTTTAAAAGCAGAGCTCTGGCTGGTGGCAGAGGAAGTCAGAGACTCAAAGTGCAAGAAGAATGGCGAAGGATGTGCCCTTGTTGGCTTGAATTAGAGGGGACCACTTGGAGAAGAATGTTGGTGCTCTAGGAGTCTAGAGCAGCCCTCGGCTGACAGCCAGCAAGGAAACGGAGATCTTACTTCTGGAGCCACAAGGACAGACTCCTGTCTATCCCTCCCAGCTGACAAGAACAGGCATGGAAGTGGATGCCTCCCGGAGCTCCCAGAGAACTCAGCCCGGCCAACACCTGATGTCAGCATTCGAGACTGGACTTCTGACCTATAGACCCGTGAGCTAATAAGTGACTGCTGTTTTAAGCCACTTAGTTTGTGGTTATTTTCTGTGCGGCAACAGAAGACTCCTACTGCAATGGATTTTTTTTTTTTTTTGTCAACCAACCGTTTATTGGATTGGCAACTCCTGGCAACAGGACATGAGAAGAAAATGAAAGGAAACTAGAGTGATCATGGAGTACAGATAACTGGGAAAAGTGAAAAAGTGAAAGTGTTAGTCACTCAGTTGTGTCCGACTCTGTGACCCCATGAACTATAGCCCGCCAGGCTCCCCTGTCCGTGGAAATTTCCAAGCAGGGGTACTGGAGTGGGTAGCCATTCAAGCAGATATCAAACTGAATATAAGTCACCTGGTTTCACACACACACACACACACAGGGACTCTCAACTGGAGGTGACTCTTCTCCCCAGGGGACACCCTTGGCAATGTCTGGAGACATTCTTGAATGTCATAGCTTGAGGGATCTGTTGGCATCAAGTGAGTGGAGTCGATGCTGCTAAGATTTTATAAGACACAGGACAGCCCCCAAAGCCAAGAGATACCTGGTCCCAACCCAAAATGTCAGTAGGGTGGAGGTTCACACACACACACACACACACACACACACACACACAGCCAGCCGCTATGGAGAGAAACAGTGCAGCCTAAGGGCCAAGTGCATCACCAGGTTCGAGTCCTATCTTGAACGTGATCTTTAGCAAGACTCAGGGTCTGTGGGACAGGGTGTAAAACAGAGCTAAGGAAAGCCCCCACCTCCTAGAAGTAAATGTTGGTGTACAGAGTGCACAGGACCACAAAAGCAGCTAACCCGAGTGCTTACAGGAAATGTCTACAGGGCTATTCTTGCGTCAGAGGAGCTGGGGCCATTGTGGTTTTGTTGTTGCTATTGTTGTTTAGTCACTAAGCCGCATCCAACTCTTTGTGACCCCATGGACTGCAGCACACCAGGCTCCTCTGTCCTTCATTATCTCCTGGAGTTAAACTCATGTCCACTGAATCGGTGATGTCATCCAATCATCTCATCCTCTGTCGTCCCCTTCTCCTCCTGCCTTCAGTCTTTCCCAGCATCAGAGTCTTTTCTAATGAGACAGCTCTTCGCGTCAGGTGGCCAAAGTATTGGAGCTTCAGCTTCAGCATCAGTCTTTCCAATGAATATTCAGGGTTAACTTCTTTTAGGACCAATTGGTTTGATCTCATTGGTTTATTTCTTTTAGTTTACTTCCCTACATTGTCCAAATTTTATATAATGGACATATTTGATTCTTTCTTTTTTTTAATTTTCTTAATGGGAGGGAAGAAGAGGAAAAAAACCGAGGGACATTCTACAAAGCAACTGCCTTGTACTCTTCAAAAATGTTGTTGTTTGGTTACTAAGTCTTTTCTGACTCTTTGTGACCCCATGGACCACAGCACGCCAGGCTCTTCTGTCCTTCACAAATATTAAAGTCTTGAAAAACAAAGTAAGGCTGTGGATTGTTCCAGATTAAAGACTAAAGAAACCTAACAACCAAACGTGAGGCATGATCCCAGTTTACTGGGACAATCAGAGACACTGGAAAGGGGCCGGCGTATCAGATCCCAGGGTTGCAGCAGTGTTACATCACGGATGCCAGGCCTAAATTTGGTAACTACTGTGGTTGCATAAGACAGGTCAGTGTTCTTAGGAGATACATGTTGAAATACTTGAGTGAAAGGTCATGACCTACCTAACTTCCTACCAAATGGTTAAAAAAAAAACAAAAAAACGTGTGTGTGTATGAGACAGAAAGCAAATGTGGCAAAATGATAAGTACTGTGAATCTGAGCGAAGGGTATATGGATGTTCACTGTACTTCTCTTGCAGCTTTTCTGAAAGTTTCTTGACTGTTAAAAAGAAGGGAATTCCCTGGAAATCAGGCACACGTTCAATCCCTGGTCGGAGAACGAAGATCCAAAAGCTCACGAAAGCCAGCCACTTTGCGCTGTAACAGGCACCCCTCTTTCAGGCACCATGTGGCCTTGTCCAGTGTCTGCCCCCTCGTTACCTAGTAGTACCAAGGTACCTTTCCAGTCCGCCGGATAATCAACTGGATTCTACTCATGCAATGGAGCACTGTGGGCAGTGAGTGAATGGGAACAAAATACAGGTCCAGGAACCACCTGGCATCCAATCGACCCAGCCGCAAGGTTCCACTGATTCAATAAACGACCCCAGGCCAAATCAACACACACTGTTCTGGGCTACCTACCTGGGTGGTATACTGCAGAGAAAGGCGAGGAAATGGTTACGGTGAAGGTCAGCATTGCGCTTACCTGGGGAGGGGTCACCTTCAAGAACACCTGCAAGGAAGCTCTGCAAGGCAGATTTTCTTATCTTCAATGGTGTAACACATGGACTCATTTTATACTCTGAAATATATACTATACATTTGTTTTATACACAAGTAACAATAAACGTCCCACCAGAAACCTCACTTAATGTGAGATGCGCGCTGAACACCGGGGACCAGCCGCTGCGTGCTGGGTGCTGACTGTGTCCAGCGGACCGGGAGGGGTCCGGGCGGGGCGGGGCCGGGGGATGGCTGCTGGGACCAGGGCTGGGCGGGGAGGCGGTCCGGGCGCCCCCTGCTGGTGGCCGCTGGGAGTGCAGCCTGCAGAAGAGCGGGCTCCCGGGCCGACCGCATGAATGCCAGCTTCCCCTTTCTGCACCCACCGTTGCCCCTGTCACTCCTTCAGCCCCTCCAGTGCTCACGACCTCTTCCTGGGCTTCACCTCAGCAAAAGCTGAAGTCAACTCACCTTCCCCAGGGAACCTTTCCCGATCAAGGCCACACAACTCTGACCACTCCTTCCCTGACGTCCTTTCTTTGAGGGTGGACAGTTAATTTGTGTGTACGCTCAGCCGCCCTAGTCAGCATCACCTTGGTCCACGGATGTGTGGAGATAGTGAGGAAGCAGCTGGCTGGAATTTACTGAGGCCTCCTCCCTGCGGGCACTGTGCTGACTGCTCCGGGCTTCTGCCGCCCCTCCCCCAAGCATCTTCATTCACAGACGTGCTCCTTCAGCGTGCACTTATTCAAACACCTACTCTGTGCCACTCTCTGAGGCTGCAGGACACAAAGTCAGTGGCCACTGCTCCTAGGGGTTCAGTCTGCAGGCAGAGTAGCTGGGTGTTGGTGATGGGGTGTAAGGGGAGCTCTAAGACAGGCCACACAGCACCCTGGGGATCAGTGAGTAGAGGAGAGGGCGAAGCCGGCTCTAGTGGTGAGCTGGGAGGCGTCCTGGAGATCTCCAGGCTAGGCGAGATGTGCGCAGGCCCGGGGCCTGCTGGGGAAAGGCCGCAAGTCAGTGGTGATGGAGGAGCCCGGGGGAGGGAGTTGGGTCTGCCTCTGGTCTCTGAGAGCCATCAGAGGGCTCTGCAGAGGCAGGTAGAGGAGTAAAGCCAGAGCAGGAGGCTGCCTGCCACCCCTTCCCCCGGGAGCCAGCAGCCCCGAGAGGGTCAGAGTTCAGATCCTCCACGCAGCCAGAGTAAGTCGAACACCTACTGCGTCGGGCTGCCAGACCAGGGAAGATGAATGAGTCCCGGACTTTGCCCTCGAGGAGTCTGGGATCAGCATAAGGATAAGATAAGCTCTTAGAGTTCTCAGCCCCCCACAGAATGAGATAAGGAGACAGAGAGGCCCAAGGAGCTGGTGCAGGTGGAGGGGAGCAGATCGTTCAGTCATAGGAGGGTCATCCCTGAGGGCCCTCAGCAGAGGGGGTGGGGCTGACAGGACACTGAGAGCAAAGCTGATGTGGGAAGGAGCGAGGGAAAGGGGCTGATCCCTGCCTGGCCAGCCGCACCAAGTCCTTAGAGGGAGAAGGTTGACTTGCTCTGTGACTTTAGAGAGATGCTCACCCTTTCTGAGCCCATGTTCTCACCTCCCAGACCAGCCTCACAGCAGTTACCTCACAAGGTTGCTGGGGTGATTCCAGATGATTGATGTAGGCAGGCTCCCAGCACACAGAAAGGGCTCAAAAACATTCCATTTACTAAGCAATTTGGACTTTATCCCTAGGTCTGTGTTTCCAATGTTTAAATACTAATTTTTTAGCAGCAGAAACCTTTTTATTCAAATGAAAATGTTCTCAGAACCCCATGTTATAAAAACCAGGCAGGAGTGAGGCTACTATGGGAGCTGGAGCAGGGGTGGGGGCGGTGCTTCTGTCCACAGCGGGGGCCTGGGCAGTCAAGAGAGCAGAAGGGGTGGGCGGAGCAGGGGCCTGGCTCCTGGGGGGCTCCAGCACAAACTGGAACCCAGAGTCCTTGGCTCCTCTTGGCCACATTGGACCGTTGGCGGTGCTTCCTCAGGGTGCAAGCTGGAGGCCCAGGGTCGATCCAGACATTCATTGAGCACACACCTGGGCTCGGCTTGGGCTGGGGGCTGAGCTCATAGGTGATGGGAGAACAGAAACATGGGGAGAATGCAGTGCTTGGGGGAAGCATGGGGTGCTGGGGGTGCTCGCTGGGCACTTCCGGTCAAGTGGGCTTTAAGAAGGCTTCCTGGAGGCAGCAAATGATCCAGCCAAGCTTGGAACAGTTATTAATAGTAAGTAAGCCTGACAAAAAGGCTGGGAAGGGTGCTCAGGCAGAGGGAACCGCACGGACTGAGCACAGAGACACAGCACAGCCAGTGGAGGTGGAGCCCTAAAGCAATTCATTCATTTTCCCCACGCAAGAAGGAAAGTGGAAAAGTGGAAGGGGGCAGGACTGTGGTAGACAGGTTTCATGGCCCGCCAGGGCACCTTCCACCCACCCCTTCCCCCGCAGGTCCTGGTGGCTGGCATTGAGGCGAACATACCTGTGACCTATGGAATTGGCAGCCAGAGGGGACACAAGAGCACTGGCTGTCAATTCATAGGTCAGAGCCCTGTGCACTCGGTCTTGGCAGCCTGCTCACAGCCCACCGCCCTTCGCCACCCTGGTGCTGGGAGTGTGGCCATGGGGGTGGGGGTCCCTTCTGGTGTGCTGGGCAGTTGCCGCTTTGCCTCCTCCGTGGGCGTGGCCCCCACCCCAGATAACAGCAGCCCCACTGGAACTAGAGGTACTTCCACATGGAGTTGCTGTTACAGGGGGTGGGAGCCAGTTGGAGGCCTGGGCCCTGTCCTCACGGCCCCCGGTCCAGTCTTTTTATGGAGGCTCCTTATCATCTGGGGCCCACACCTGAAGTCTGATGCCAGCACTCCTTCTGGGCGAAGTCCAGGCTCAACCCCAGATCTGCTCATAAAGCTGGGAGTGGCTCCCGTTTACAGCTCCCGGGCAGCCTGTGCCCAATGACACCCCCACACCCTCTCCCCGAGTCCCTTGTTTCCTCGTTTCTTTCCCAACTAGAGCTGGGCCCCAGGTTCAGGTTTGCCGCTGCGGCCTCCACTCTCTGCCCTTTGCCCACCCTTCCTGCTGCAGCCACAGGGCAGAGACACAGCGAGGGACCACTGGGCACCTGCGATCTCCAGGGGCCTCTGAATGCCCAGAACCCTGAGGAGGGCACCAGACACGAAGCTGGAGATGAGATGGAGAGAATGGTGGGGGGACAGGGAAGGGGAGACAGAGAAAGCGGAAGACTGAGGCAGGGGCACCAAGAGAGAGCGATGAGAGGGGCAGGCAGAGAATGGGAAGGAGACAGAGCTGGGGGGCGGGGAGCGTGGGAGAAGGTGCTTGAGACATCACCCCCCACAGAATGCTAAGAACAGGGCCATCAGCCGCTGCCTTCTGGGAGAGCACTCAGCACCTCAGTGGCCCGACAGCCAGCAGGGTCCTAGGAGCTGGGTGACACTGAGCAAGTGGCTTAACCTCTCTGAGTGCTGCTGTTCTCATACCAGGGTGTGTGAGGTCACCCTGGCCAGCGCTGCTGCGGAGCCATCTCCCCTTCCAGCTTTGGGTCTGTCCCCCCAGTGGGGAGAGGAAGCGGGTGTTGGTTGGGGTCCCTGATCTGGCCCAGGGCCCCGGGGGAACAGCCCTCTCTCCTGCAGTGTGTTCGCGTCCCCACCAAACAGGCTCTGGCCCCTTACAATAGTAGTCCTGTGAGGCCTAGGGGTCTTTGGAGAACCCAAAGCTTCTGGGGAGAAAGCGGACCTGGGACTCAGAGCTTTTAGAGTGGACCTAGGCTATGGACCCCTTTCCCAGCAGTGGAAACCAGCCCTGGGGGGCAGAGGAGGCTGCCCAAGGTCACAGAGAAGGTTCTTTTGAAGACCTGTAGGCAAGACCAAGTACCTGGTCTGGCAGAGGCAGGGGCAGCGGCAGAGATCCCCCTGCTGTCCACTCAGGTTTCCATCGATGGAAACCGAGGCCCAGGCGCTTGGGTCACCCAGGAGTTGCCTCGGGGCCCTTCCTTTCTTCTTAGAAGGGCTGGGCTCGGGAGCATCCAGGGTGGGTGGGCAGAGGGGCTGCAGGGACCTAACCCCACAGGGAAGGCTCTTACCTGGGTGCTGGGCTGGCCCTGCGGCACGAGGAGGAAGTGGGCCCACTCTGGGCCCAGCGCCTTTTGAGCCGTTGGCCCAGCCCCTGGCCGCAGTTAATGATTACCCTGTCGCCTGTCAATACTGATCACAAGTGCAGTTCGAAGGGCATCAAACCCTGGACTGTGCTCGGGCAGGGTGGGGCAGTTCCAGGAAGCATCAGCCTGGGCCCCACCTGCCTCTCCTGGCGGCATCAGATCCCAGCCATCAAAACCCCGCTACCCTGTCACGGCATGGCCCACCGCCCCACGCGACCGTGGGCAGTGAGGACCCTGGGGGCCACTAGGACAAAACTTCTGCCCCGCTCACCTGGGGCCCAGGTCCTCACGGAGGGCCCACCAGGGGCACCAAGCGGGTGGGGGGCTCTGCTGACACCCCAGCAAGGTGAGCATTCTCTACGCCTCTTAACCTGGGCCTCAGTTTCCCCACGGGCCCTCCCATCTCAGCGCAGTGCTCCTGGAGAACAGGGTGGGAGGGGCCCATAGAGTAGCACCTCCTTCCTTGTTCCCCAGAGACAAGGTAAGAGGTGGGGGAGGGGGCGGGCGATAGCCATTTCCCCATCCCGAGTGTTTCTGTGCAAAAGTCACTGTCAGGCCCCCTTCCAGCCACAGTGTTGTCCCCAGAACCCCTCCCCCTCCAGGGTGGAGCTGGGACCCTAGGGCAGAGGTTCCAGTCACCTGCAAACCTGCTAAGGAAAGCATGCGTGGCCCCAGAGGACCCAGCCTTCCAGGAATGGCCTTGACTGACCCTCGTGGCCCCTGGGTCGGCTGGGCAGATGACTGGGAGGGGCCTGAGGCTCAGAGACCGAGGGCGAGGCCTCAGGTCACAGGGTCGGGGCCTCAGCCCCGCTGGGGTCCTGCACAGTCCTACCCTTTGCTCTGGTCCAGCGCCCTCCCAGCGCCCCAGGGAGGGCTGGATTGGGCTTTTGGGGGAGGAGCCAAGAAACGTGGTCTGGGTGAGGTGGGCTCCAAGGACCACTCCTCCTCTCCTCTCCACTCAGCGCCCACCAGGTCACAAGTGGTGCCAGGGTGACAGTCCCCCAGGAGAGGGGCGAGGGGCCCAGCACATCAACAAGGCAGTGGAGGGGAGGAGCAGAGAGGCGGGCAGGTGGCTGGGTTCGAGGCCGGGGGCAGTGGGTGGGGTGGTGGTGGGCGGGGGGCTGTTCACCTGCCCGGTGCGTGAAGAGGGTGTGGCAACCCCTGGTGGTGAGCTGGGCAGTGCTGGGTACAGAGCTGGGGACGGGGCGGTGCAGGTCGAGGCTGGGGCACTGCAGGTACACAGGAGGGGCTGGCGGTGGGCAGTTTATTCCACGTCATGCAGACACTGACCCACACGCTCAAGGAGCTTAAAAATACATTGAGCCACACGGTGTTCGTGCCCCCATCTCCCGCTGAGACACAGAAAGACACTTGGCTGAGTGGGTCCGGGTCCGAGAGCCTCCATTCTGGAACAAGGCAGCGGTGTGGGCCCAGGTGGTGGCGGGGGCATGGTGTCCTTTCTCCCGGGAGAAAAAGTGCAGAGACAGGGCCGAGGCCCCAGGCAGGGAAGGTCCACTCTCACAGCGGTTGGCAGCGGGTGGGCCTGTCAGGGTCCTTCCTGGTCCGTTTCTGAAGGCCTGGCCCATCCAGCGGGGGGCCGCAGCGCTCCGGAAGTGCCCCTGGGATGGCCGGGCGAGGTGGGGTCCCGGGGCCCGCGCTCAGTCCCGGGCCTCGTCCAGACGCCACTTCAGAGCGTGGTCCTTGTGCGCGTCGGGGAGGATCTGGTTGCGCATCCCTCCCAGCAGGTTGGACGTGGCCTCGGTGGCCAGGATGAGGGGCTTCACCACGGTTGGGGGCAGCTGGCGGATCACGCCCCCCACGGCGCCGGTCAGCCCCTTCTGTTCGTGGCCCCGAGACGCCACCTCGCAGATGGTCTGAGCTGTGTCCAGGATGCCCTGTGGAGGCCGGCGGTCAGTGCGGGAGTCCGTGGAGGGGGTGTGGGTGTGGACGTGGGATGACTGGAAGCGGGGCTGGGCCTCCTTACCTCGCGAACTGTGTCGTAGGCCTTGGCCACGCCCTCCCGGAGGTCAGCCGGCTGCTGGCCCTTCCGCAGCCTCCGTACAGAGCGCTTGTCCTGCAGGGAGCGCGAGATGGGCGCCGCTGGGGACAGGATGTCATACACAGTCTCAGCTGTGGCCTGGGGGCGTGGGGGACAGCAGATGAGGAGACAGGACCAGGAGGGAGCCCACTACCCCCCCACAATCCCTGCCTCCCCCACAGCCACACTGTACTGTACTGCTCCTGGAGTCCTGCCAAGCTCCCAGCCCCCACGTCAGGGGGCTTTCAGATGACCTCATGCCCCGAGGGGACTCCCCGAACGTCCTCTGGACCCACACCCCTCCTCCTGCCTGTCTGGTGGCGCCACAGATGCAGCCCAAACCCAGTGCCTTGCCCTCCCCAGCTGCTCCTCGTGAGCCCCAGGGGCGGCCCTGACAGAGACCTGGGTTCCCCTCTGCCACCCCCAGCGTCGTTCCCCTCACCCGGCCTCCTCACCTGGCTGGGCCACACCCCAGCTCACTGCCCTGGGAGGGCCTCAGATACCCGCTTATCCCTCCAGCCTCCTCTCAAGAGATCCTGCCTGCCCCTCCCCAACTGCCCCGAGGATTTGCACGCTCCCCGCTCACTTCTGAGGATGGACGCACCTGTCCATCCGGCCCCCTCTACTCCAGAACCCAGGGCACTCATCTGCAACTGCTCGCAGGGTAACCCCCGGGCTTCCCGCCGGGCCTGGTGAAGCACCAGGGTCAATCTCTGGTTCATTCAAGAGAACCAGCCCCTTCCCCACCTGTCAGGACAGTACCACGAATGGACGGACACCTGCTGCTGCTGCTAAGTCGCTTCAGTCGTGTCCGACTCTGTGTGACCTCATAGAGGGCAGCCCACCAGGCTTCCCCGTCCCTGGGATTCTCCAGGCAAGAACACTGGAGTGGGTTGCCACTTCCTTCTCCAATGCATGAAAGTGAAAAGTGAAAGTGAAGTCGCTCAGTTGTGTCCAACTCTTTTCGACCCTATGGACTGCAGCCCACCAGGCTCCTCCATCCATGGGATTTTCCAGGCAAGAGTACTGGAGTGGAGTGCCATTGTCGTCTCCGAATGGACACCTAGTGGGCTCTAAAGCTGGGGGCCTGACACTCCCACACAGGAGCCACGGGGGCTCCGGGCCGGTCACTTGGCCTCTTGTCTCTGTGACTCTTCCTCCTAAGATCTCAAACGTCCAAACTGCCCACGCTCGGTAGAGCTGAGGAGGGAACTGGGCACCGTGGAGCAGAGCCTCCCCGCCCTGGACGCTGGGGGTCTGCTCACCTGGATAGCTTGCACCAGCCGGTTGCTGAGTTCCAAGGCGGCCGAGGCTGTGGACGAGCCGAAGGAGGCAGCGCCGCGCTGCAGCCCCCGCATGAGGCGGCCGTCCTTCCTGTACTGCTCGATGGGCAGCCACAGCAGGTCCCGGAACCCTTGGACTGTGGGGAGGGGGTGGTCAGAGATGCCCGAGGCTGCCCCCACCTACCCTGCTGCGGGAACTCGTCCACTTAACTCCCCAGAGCGGCTTCTAGGCTGCCCGAGTATGGCAGTTTCCAGAGCACCCAAAGTCAGATACTCACAGAGCTGGACGACTGAGTGCATGGGGCCCACACCCCCCAACAAGCCCGGCAGCTGGTTCTTGCGGATGTCCTGCAGCCACTCATTGAGCGCGTAGCCCAGCACCTTGTCCACACCCAGGAGCCTGGAACAGGGCGGGGAGAGGAGGGTGGGGCGGGCAGAGCCCCTCACTGAGGGGTCACGGGGCCAGAGGGACCCAAGGCACCCCAACACACCCTGCAGCTCCACCCGGCCCGGTATGGAGGGACTGACTGAGCCCATTTCACAGAGGACAAAACTGAGGTGCCAGAAGGGTGAGGTCTTGGCCAAGGCCCGAGTCAGGAACAGACAGAGGGCCCTGCGAAAGGCCTACAGGCTCACCCATGCCGGCAGCAGAGCCGCTTTAGCTTCAGCTCTGAGCAGTTGAGCTGGGCCAGGCCGATGAGGAGACCTGCGAAAGTGCCCTGCAGAGGGGAGAGGAGCTGGAGTTTACACCCTGGGGCCCAGGGACCGGCCCAGCCCCCCGGAGCCACTAGAGGCTGACAGCGGCCGGTACTGCCTGGCCCCCCTGGCCTCCCAAGGCCACGGCAGGACTGGGACCTGACAGCCCACTCACCACCTGGTCCATGGTGACATGCTTGCCATGGTAATCCAGCCAAATGGGCACTTCAGACGTGAAGCGGAACTCCCTGGGTGGGGAGTGGGGAGAGAGTCCCGAGGTCACTGGCCTGGCCCCCTGAGGCCTGGCCCAGGGTCCCCAGCCCAACGCCCTACCTGAAGTAGATGGGCTGCTGCTCGGTGGGGGAGGTGCCGAGCCTACCGCCTGTGGCCTCCTGGGAGCTGGTGGTCTCCACACCCTCCGGCTGCCCTTCCTGGGGGCCGCTGGGCGGGACCGGGGTCTCAGGGCGAGCTGGAGGGGAGATGGCGGGGACAGACTGGGGGTGGGCCCAGGCATGGTGGTGAGGCGGGGACCCTCCCCTCGCCAGCCCAGTTGCTCACCTTCAGCGGAGGTCTCTGCTGGGACCATGGGGTTGATGCTGGCCGCCAGGGTGGTGAAGAAGTCCCTGAGGAAGAGCAGGGCGTCCTGCGGGGAGTGAGGGGGTCAGACTCAGAGGCCAGTGGGGCAGCAGGCTCGGCTCAGGCTCCATCCCCACGTGGCCCGCTCACCTGATCCACGTTGAGCCGCAGGGGCAGCAGCGAGACGCGGAGGCAGCACTCGGGGCCCCCCAGGTTGGTCACGGGGGCCACGTGCAGTGCTTTGACCTTGAGCTGAAGGCAGGAGGTGAGCTCTGAGACCCGCTGCGCCTCAGGCCCCCACCCGCCCACTGCTCACCCAGCGGGTCCTGCAGAGGCCGCTCCCTCAGCGAAGCCCGCCTGTGCTCCCACCCTCCCGGATGTGTGTGAGCGCGCGCATGCCTACGCGAGCGTGCCTGCGGGCTCGTGTATGGCCGTGTGCGGCCCGGGGCGGCCCGCGGGGCCCGTACCATGTTGGAGTGGGTGCGCCGCGGCATGCGCTCGCTCGTGTGGAGATACAGGAACTTGTTGATCTGGGAGGAAGCCAGCCGGTCGCGCACCTCCAGCTCCTGCACGATGAACACCTGGCGGGACAGCGGCTGCTCCTCCAGCTCCCGGCCAGGGGCGACGGGGCCTGGCTCCGCTGGGTATGCCTCGTGCTGGAAGCTCACCTGCGGGGCGCACGGCGGCCTGAGCGGGCCACTCCCTGCACTCTCCGCCCCACGTGGCTGTCCTGCCGGCACCGCATGCTCCACACAGCCTCTGGTGAACCCGCAGGCCCGTTCTCACAGACCTCCCGTCCCCCGAGTGGCACCGGCGCCCCGTCACTCTCGAGGGCAGACCTGGTGCGGTCCTCCCGGCATCTCTCCATCGCCATGGCTGTCAGTCCTGCCTCCTCTACAATCCCTCCAGTCCCTCCACACTGTCACCGCCGCAGCTGCCCCTGGCCCGGGGCTGCCGTTCCCCCTCCCCTGAACACCCCCTGCTCACCCCCTCAAGCCCCTTCTCCTTCCACCCAGAGGGACCTTCGTGAAGTGTTCGCCTGCCCACCCCACGCCTGCAGACTCCTCCCCGTGGTCTTGCTAGGCCTTGCTCTCCCTCCAAGCCCCTCCTCGGCCCTTGCCCTTGATGTGGGGCACCCTGGCCTCTCTGCCCTTGACAGGTCAAAGCCTCCCTCAGCCGCAGGCCCTTGCCGGGCCTTCTCTCCCCATCACTCGGCACTGTCACCAGCTCCCTGGCCCATCTGCAGTGTGCGGAGCACTCACCACCCCCCTGAAGCACTTCCGCCCGAGTTCTCTCAGCACCAGCGCCCTTGTGAGCTCGGGGAGTGGGTCTGTGTGGGCTGGCTCTCAGTGAGTGGCTCTTGACCTGCACCATTTCTCAGGCCAGCCTGGCCCGCTCTCTCCCTCATGGACACTCAGTCCAGCAGCCCACCCTGTGGTTCTTTCCGCTGTCCCTCTGGTAAAACCCAGAACCGCCCGTGGTCCTCAGGCCCTGTGCAGCCTGCCCGGGGTCGGATCTCCGGCCTCGTCTCCTACCGCTCCCCGCCCTTCTCAGCGGCAGTCTCGCCGGCCTCCTTGCTGGTCCCAGAACATGCAAGGGATGCTCCTGGCTTGTAGCCCTCGCACTGTGCCCTCTGCCTGAAAACCTCCTCCTGGCTCACTTCCTCACACCTTTGTGCAAAACGGCACATTTCCACGAGCACCTTCCAGCCCTCCCCAGTGCTCCCTGAGCCCTCTCTCTGTTCACATTCCCCAAGCACTTATCACATTTGAGTATATGTATATCTAGTCTTCGGAGGCGGGCATGGCAACCCACTCCAGTATTGTCGCCTGGAGGATCCCATGGACAGAGGAGCCTGTCCACAGAGCTGGACACGACTGAAGTGACTTAGCACACGCACACGTGTAGTCTTATCAGGCTCCCTCTACTATGACACAAGAGACAGGAAGGCAGGTTTCTGTCTGCTTTGCTCATCGCTGCATCCAGCACTTAGAACAGCATAGCAGCAGCTGACTGAGTGCACGACCCGCGGGTTCCGTGGAGTGAAGTGCTAGCTGGGCAGCCGGGACGGAAGGGTCTGTTCTGGTCCCCCACCCAGTCTGCCTTCTATGCCCGAGCCCCCAGCTCACCTTGCTGACCCCGGTCCCCACCCCCACCTTCTGCACCCAAGCTCCTGGCTCACCTTGCTGATCCCGGTCCCCGCCCAGCCCACCTTCTGCATCCGAGCCCCCACTCACCTTGCTGACCCCGGTCCCCACCCCTGCTTCCTCTGCCCAAGCCCCCCGCTCACCTTGCTAAGCTGAATCTCCATAAGGACGTGGTGCTGCCTCCCACTGCCCCCCTGTGCACGCCAGGAGTTCTGGGGCCGGTTGGGGCCGGAGCTGCGAGAAGGGGAACTCCGGGGGCCTGAGAGGCTGACCCTTGCCCTGGGCAGAGGAACAAGGGACGAGTTGACTCAAAGGGAACCCCCTTCCCACGTTCCCTCCGGTCAGAGTCGGGGCCAGAGACCCTCCCCCTGGGAAGTTGGCGGGGCATGGGGAAGAGGAAGCCTTAAGGCCAGAAGATGAGGCTTGGGTTCAAGGTCTCCAGCTGCCGAAGGTCAGAACTGGACCCCAGCCCGGGCCCCATCTCCTGGGGGCCCCACTGCCACCCGCACCCGCTCCTTCTCACCTGTGGCCAGGGTGGGGGCCAAAGTCTCGGCCGCCATAGAGGTGCCAGACGAGGGAGACCTCACGCAGCACCACTCGACTGCTGGGCACGGGGAAGTGGGCAGGTGCCCGCAGCAGGTCCGTGCTGCCCAGTGGCTGCGCAAAGTGCCCGTCCTGCACTACGATGGGGCCTGGGTGCAGCTGCGTCACCACGGGCTCCCCGTCGGCGGGCTGCAGGGGGGACGCCACGTGAGCACAGCAGCTCCCCCGGTCCAGGCCGCTTGTTTCCCCCATCCTCACACCCCTCTCCCCTATTTCACATAAGGGGAGTCTCACGGACCGTGACCTGGAGGGGCCTGAGTGCCCCGTGCTCCTGCCAGCCCTGCCTCCCTGAACTAAGGTCTTGCTTGCGTGTGACAGGGAGCTTGGGCATTCCCAATGGCACCGGGCGGCCGGGAGGCCAGCACCCTCACAGTGAATGGTGCTCCTCCCCCTCCTGCTATCTGCCCTGCTCCTCTCCCTCCCGACCCTCAATGTCCCCACCCCTCTGCCCCAGACTCCATGCCTTGTCACTCCTCTGGACCTTTGTCAACTTCTTCCAAGCCCACAGTGAGGGTTGCCTCCCCAGGGAGCCCTTCTCAGCCCTACCTGTGGTTCCAACCCGCATCCTGGCAGGTGACCACCTCCTGCCTCTCCCACAGTGGGAGTTCTAGGAGGCCCCAAACTGAGCACCCTCTTCCTGGCCCTGCCCAGCCTGCCCACCACACACCAGGATGCCCAGGCCAGGAGCGTCCAGGATGCAGAACTCATCGCTGTCCAAAGTGTCTCCATCCCCCTCATCTTCCTTTTCAGCTTCTTTGGCCCCAGAGCGGGACCCCAAGCTGCCAGTGGGGGCCCCAGCAGCGGGTGAGGGGGGTTGAGCCCCACTCCGTTCTCCGGGGAACAGGTAGACCGACACTGGAGAGGCCTGGAAGAAGGGGCTGCCTGTGGTGGAGAGAGGGGCCGGTTGAGGGCTGCCTGGTGTGGGTGCTGACTGTGTCTACTGAGCCCACTGCACCCTGACCCCACCTGAGGCCTGCGCCAGCTCCCGCAGGCTGCGCTCGGTGTCCAGGAGGGCGTCTGTCAGGTCCCGCTGGTTGATGAGGGCCGTCTCCACCGGTGGGCACGAGGGCAGGGAGGCGGGGCTTTCTGAGAGCTGGGCCGGGCGGAGGGGCACTGGTGAGCTCGAGTTAGGAGGGAGGGGTGGGCCCCAGGGCCCTGGTGGGGGCCGCAGCAGGGGACAGGCCTGGGCGGAGCTCCGGGAACAGTGGGGCCAGGCCTCACCTGCACCTTCTGGCCGGCGATCTCCGTGGGGCTGGGCGGCCGGGGTGGGGGGTGCAGGTCCCCCGCGCTCGTCAGGTACTGCAGCAGGTTGATCAGCAGGGCACAGGAGTCAGCGCAGCTGTGCACGTGCATCGCATTGTTGGAGCAGCGCAGCTCGAACAGTGGCTGGCTCTGCGGGGCGGGGCCGGGCGGGGGTCAGCCCTGGGGTGGTCAGTCAACAACCCACTGAACATGGGCACACTCAGCCTGAGGGAAAAGGGGCTTCGCCCAGGGCTGTCCGAGGAGGCACGGGGGCTCTTCAGTGCCTCCAGGCTCCCGAGTCCTGCACCACAGCCCGGTGAGCCGGGGCCTGTGGTGGGGGTTTAGTTGCTCAGTTGTGTCCGACTCTTGGCGATCCCATGGACTGTAGTCCACCAGGCTCCTCTGTCGAAGGGGCTTTCCAGGCAAGAATACTGGAGTGGGTTGCCATTTCCTTCTCCAGGGGATTGTCCCCACCCAGGGATTGAACCTGGCTCTCCTGCACTGCAGGCGGATTCTTTACCAACTGAGCCCCAGGCCTAGTGACTGTCTTTTGCAGACAGGGAAATCAGGCCCCCACGGGCTGTCTCCGCAGGTCCTGCTCTTTCTGGGCCACAGCTGCCTTGTGCTGGCAGGGTTCCTACGGAGGGATGTCTGCCGAGGGCCGGACCCTTCCCAGGAGGGTGGCAACCACAGGGGAGGGCTGCCAGGGACTGCGAGCTGAGCCCAGGCCCCGGGGGCAGAAGCAAAAGAGACAGCAGGTGGGGGACAGTGACGCCCTGAGGCTCCCTTGCCCAGATACCTGCTCTGGCTCGGGGACCCTGGTAGGCCCTGGGCGCAGCCACACTCACCAGTCTGTCATCGGTGTTCCCCTTCCAGGTTTTTATCACGAGTTCCAGGAGGTCAACATCCAAGACGCAGACATAATCTGAGGCAGAAGGCAGAAGAGGGCCCTGTTGCCTCCTCCTACCCAGCCCCGGCCCTGGTGGGAGAGTCTAGGGTTTGAGTGGGTGCCGCCCTGGTGTGCGTGCGTGTGTCTGTGGGCGCTGAGAACCTGGCTGGCGGCTGGGGGAGGACGTCTGGCCGCTCTGGGGGTGGCCAGGGCCACAGTCCCTCAGAGGGGAGGGAGCCCAGTCTAGGCCCTGCCCACCTCGCCGCAGATCCAGGGTCTCCATCTCACACTTGTCGGACAGGTACAAGGCGGAGTCGTCGAGGATGAACCTGGCGGGGAACAGGGCTGAGAAGGGCCGGGAGCCGCTGCAGGGCCACAGCTCCTAAGAAGGTGGGGCTCACAGAGACAGGCAGAGGGGGCCCTGACAGGGTGTCCCAAGCTGACAAGAAAACTAGTGCCAGCCCTTCTCTGGCCTTGGTGTTCTTGTCTGTACAATGGGGAGACCACAGGCCCAGCCAGCAGGCACTCGGGGACACTGGGCAGCATTTCTCTTTCTGCATATCTGTCCAGCTCGTCCATCTCACCTGGAACTCACAGCAGCCCTGGGAGGGAAATGTCCTGCTTTTCCCCTACTGCTTTTAAATATGTAAGAATAAAGCTAATCTCAGATTCTGAGAATAGAACCTTGGCCCTCCCAATCTGTGGGTTCTGCTTCTGAGGATTCAACCAACTGCGGATCAAAAATATTTTTTAAAAAATCCATTCTTGGTCAGAGAACCAAAACAAACAAACCAACAAAAATCTAGAAAGTTCCAAAAAGCAAAACTTGTATTTGTTGCATGCTAGCAACTACTTTCACTTTCCACTTTCATGCACTGGAGAAGGAAATGGCAGCCCACTCCAGTGTTCTTCCTGGAGAATCCCAGGGACGGGGAGCCTGGTGGGCTGCAGTCCATGGGGTTGCACAGAGTCGGACACAACTGGAGCGACTTAGCAGCAGCAGCATTGACTACTTATGTAGCATTTACACTGTGTTGGGTGTTAAAAGTAATCTAGAGATGACTTAAAGAATATGGGAGGATGTACATGGGATACATGCAAATGTTGCACCCTTTTATATAAATGACTTCAGCCCTGAATTTTGGTGTCACGAGAGGTCCTGGAAGCAATCCCCTGCAAATACTGAGGGATAGCTATCCATCTCCTTCCAGTCTTTTCTGTGAAGACACGGAGACGTATACAAACACACCCCCAAGAATCTTTAAAAATATATGTATGTATGGCTTTATATCTTATTTTTTTCAGTAAATATTATTTGATGGCATTTTTCAATGTTACTCTTAAATTTGACTTTAATGGTTGGGTAGGCCGTCTTTGGGTCAGGAAAATCCACTGGTGGTGGGCATGGCAACCCAATCCAGTGTTTTTGCCTGGAGAATCCCATGGACAGAGGAGCCGGACGGGCCACAGTCCATGGGGTCGCAAAGAGTTGGACACGAATGAAGTGACTGAGCACAAGGCCACGTTTGCTGACTGAGGTCGTAATCTGAGCTCATATAAACTGCTTACAAGTTTTAACTATTTTAAATTATACTATGGAGGCTTTATATTTTACCCTTCTTATCCTTTCTTTTATCCTGAGGACGACCTCCAGAAGTGAGATTATCAGGCAAGAGCTCAAACGCTCTGCCTCAGAGGTCTGACTGCCTCTAGGTAGGGGAAACCTCCTTGACTTCCTCAGAGAGGGATCACTCAGATGCACAGAAAGGCCTGAGGCCTGAGGACACACAGCAGGCATGTGGGACCCTGGGGAAGGGGTAGCTACAGCCGACTTGGGGTGGGATGGATGGGGAGCTTGGGTAGGAGGGGTTGCATACCTGAGCAGGAAGGTAGAGGTGTCCATGACGATGTTGCTGGAGAGGGTGAAGGTCTCAGCAGTGACAAGGACACGTACGGGGAGGTAGAGGGGCCTGGGAGGGAAGGGGTCACATTTGGGCTGGGGCAGGTTCCTTGCCCATGAGAGCCTGGCCCCAGCCCCAGGCCCCCAGGTCCCTGAGCCTGGGTACCTGTAGTCCACGGCACAGGAGAACAGGTGGATGTGTAGGATGGTGATGACCGTTGGAGGCAGGTAGCCCAGCACTGGGTCATCCAGGACATCTAAGAACTCCAATAGCTTTGGTGGCCAGAGGAGAGGTATGTGAGGGTGAGGGAGCTTCTTTCTTCCCAACCCCCCGCCCCAGCCCAGCCCCCTATGTGCTGCCCACCAGCTGTCCACCGCAGCCTGGCCCAGGGGCTCCACCCATGAGCCATCTCCAGTCCAAGGGCAGCTCTGGCGCAGCCTCTGCCCCTCGCACCTGCCTCACCCAGGCCTGGAGACCTGCCCGCTGCACCCTCTTGGCTCACCTGGGAGTGCCAGCTCTGCTCCGGCAGGGCCATGCGATGGCGCAAGGTGGCCCTGTGCAGCCGCAGGGTCACCAGGAACTCCTGGGGGGCAGGGCAGAGTCAGCACAGGAGCCCCATGGACCTGGGAGGCAGAGCCCTGACCAAACAGGTGGGCCGGAAGCAGGCGGGCCTGTACCTTGACGTTCCTCTGGGGGTCCAGCTGGATGCGCACCGCGGTGGACAGCATGTGGGGGCCCCGGCCCTGGCCTCTGCGGCCTGAGGCTCCTTGCTCAGTTACCCCATCCTCCGATGGGTAGATGGTCCGGGCCAGCTGAGCCGGGGGAGCAAAGGCGGGCAGCTCCAGGCGACCGGGCAGTGGGTAGTCATCCATGGCCGCTGGGGAGGTATCTGGTGAGCTCCCCTGCCCAGTTGGGCACTCTACCCAGGGCACACATCCCTCCCGAGAGACTATCTGTGACCATGGACCCCTGGGACCCATGGCAACTGGCCCCCAGCCCTCACACCTCGGTGGTAGAGTGCTGCCTTCTCCGCTTCCAGGCAGAAGTAGCCAAGTCCCGGCTGGCCTCGGTACTGAGAGACGCTGAAGATGGTTCCTTGTTCCACGTCCAGCACCAGCTCGCCATGGGCGCCCTCCAGCCGCTTCCCACACTCGTCCTGCAGACAGAGCGTGCAGCCTGGCCTCAGAGGCTTTACTCGGCAGCCCCCACGCCCTCGGGGTCAGGGGGCCTCCAGAGCCCTGGTCTGACTAGGATTGGCTCTGGCTGCTCTCCAGACTGCTACAGATCTGGGGCAGCACCCAGAGGAGAAGGGTCACCCTCCCTGTCTACCTCCAAGCATCGGATGGTGCCTGCTCGGACCCCGAGCCTTACCTAACCCTAACCCTGAGTGCCTTACACATGGCAGGTGCTAGTAAGTGGCTGACGGGGCGTGATGGGATGGGTGGGGTGGCATGGGTGGGTCAGGGGAGCAGGTGGGTGCTAATGGCTGGGCAGGCCACACTCGGACCCAAGTAGGGCTTCTGTTTCGCACATTCCCAACTTGAAGCAGCTCACACAGGTCTGGTTTTCCTGCTGGTGGGGGCTCTGGAGTCGGGGGTCCCTGCCCCTGGGCTGTCGTCACCTCCTCTATGCCTCACCTTGGTCTCACAGTGGGCGGTGATCCGGCCCTTCAGCACCGTCACCAATGCAGAGAAGGTACTCTGGGAGCGAGGGCTCCGGGACTCACGGGCAAGGGGCCGGGGGGCACCTGATGCCCCCACTGAGAAATGGGTGTCCTCGTCGTCCGAGTCCGAGTCTAGGATGAGATCAAGGAGCTGAGTGGCAGGGAGACCCGGAGGTGGGGGAAGGGTCTGCCCCAGCACCCGGGACGCCACCGGAGCACCCTGCCTACCCAGCTTGAAGGCAGACTTGCACATCTTGAAGCTGTCTTGCCAGAAGCCCGAGGCATCTGGGCAGCCGGCGGGGGGCGCGGCGGGGGCGGGGGCGGGAAGCAGGTCTGCGGGCTCCCACATGAGCAGGTCATTGTTGATCCTGGGAGGACGGTGGGACACGGCGGTGAGGGGGGCCCGGCCCAGGCCCTGGCCACCCCGCCCCGCCCACACCATCACCTGTTGTAGAGGCTCTCGTAGGCCTCCTTGCTGGGCAGGAAGATATGGGCGGCGGGCAGGATCACTTCTAGGCTACAGCGGGACAGCGCCAGGGCCCGGGTCTGAAAGGTTCTCATCTCCTCAGGGTCTCCAGGGATCACCATCTTGAGGGGGAGGGGCGCGAGTGGGGAGAGCAGGGAAGGGGATGCGAGAGAGGTCAGGGCCTGCTGCCGGACTCAGAATCTGCTTCCTGAACTCCAACCATCATTCACATGAGCCTCCTCTGCTGGGATGTATGACAGCCGTCTTGTCTGGTCTGAAGGACTGACTGCATGTGAACCCTGCTCCAAGGGGCCTCATTTATGTTACCTCCTCTATCCTCATGGCAGGCCCTATGGGAGGGGTCATTACACCCACTCTCCAGAAGGAGAAGCTCATCTGTTGTTCACTTTCTAGGAAGTTGGACAATCCCGAGATGACACAGCCACGGAGGGGCAGAGCCTGGATTTGAACCTAAACCGTTTGGACCAGAGGCCAGGTGCTTAACTGCCTCTCACTCGACCCTCAGCACCTTCAGAGAATAGGATCCCGAGGCCCAAGTGTCCACTGCTGAGAAATGGCTGATGGGACGGGGTCATAACCGTCCCCATCAAGGCCCGTGGCCCAGGGCACTGCCCTCGCCACGGCCCCCACTCTCGGGCCCCACAAGCTGTGGTGTTTCTGATTCTTCACTGACCAGAGACAATGGAAGACATGAAATTCTCACTGGTGCTGAGTCACATGTTATCTGGCCCTGCAGGTGGTCTTATCCCCCTGGCCCACAGCCACTAAGTGGCTCCCAAGAGACTCAGAAGGCCTGGACCTCACCTCTTCCGTCTCGTACATGGTCCTTTTGGAGGAGAAGGGCGAGGGCTCGGGCTCCCGAAGGTCGCACAGGTTCTCAGCCGACAGCTCCAGATCCTCTCCCTTCTCCGGGGCCACTTCCCACGGTGCGTTGAGCTGGGGGTTCAGGGTCACCACTACCCTGCCAGGGCACAGGCCTGTCACTGGCCTGCAGGGCCTCCCGCTGCCCTCGGTAGCAAAGCCCTCCTCTCCTGTCTGCTCCTTCCAGAGCCCTGACTTACTGGGGCAGGAAGTACTTGTGCCCAGGGCTCTTGGGATCCAGAGCTTTGGAGACCCGCAGGCAGGGGATGGGCGGCTTCTCTCCATCTTCATAGGTGACTGGAGGGGATAGGGAGGGGTGGGGGTTGTCACTGCCACCTTTCCCCATCTCTTCCTCAACACCAGGTGGGTCAGTGGGGGCCTGGAGCCCTGCCCACGACAACTGTGTTTTATTGTTTACGGACCTGTGCCCTCCCTTGCACCCACAGTCTGCAACGGCCCTGGGATAAACAGTCCACTCTGCCCACTGCGCAGAGAAGCCCGGGGAACGGGCAGTGAGGGCGCCTCACTAAGCAGACGAGGCCTGGACCCCACTCATGACCCAGCCCCTTCTGGGGCCCCAAGCCCACCTCTCCCAGAGGCCTCAGCCCCCTGCCCAAGGGGTTGTCTCCTGGGGCAGTCTTACCATGCAGGTCAGAGCAGGTAAGTTCCAGGCGGGTGGGGGCTGGGGGACCAGGCCCACTGCTCAACTCTGACCGGAACTGGGGCTCAGTCAGCTCCAGTCTCAGCTGCTCAGCTCGCACGGCCCGGCCCGCCCAGGGGTCCCGCTCAGGCCGCAGGTCAGCAATAGGGAAGCGCAGCTGCAGTGTGGCCCGGGGTGCTGAGAGCCGCACCAGCGTGTGCTGCTCGGCTGCTAGTGGGGGCTCTGTCTGCGGGGCGGGGAGAATCAGAGCTGAGGCCACCCCCCACCACCCCAGGAGCGGGAGGATCCTGCCCCGTTCCCCACCCGGGTTGGGCCTCTCACCAGCAGGCCCGCAGGCAGCTCAGGAGGGGGTGTGGTGGCCAGGTGCAGCAGGGCAGCGAGCCGGTCCAGGGCCCCCAGTTCCACATCCGCCTGGAAGTCGGCCAGGTCCAGGGCCAGTTCTGAGTGACAATGGCAGGCAGGTGGGCGCCGGGGCCGGCTCTGAGGGGGAGGGTGCTCAGGTCAGCGAGTGCTGTGTGGCGGGGGATGTGAGGGCAGGATGGGCAGGGGTCCCCTGAGCGAAAACAGGAAGAATACAGAGCCCTCCCAAGTTGTGAGGAGATGAGCTTGGGGAAGGGAGACCCAGGAGGGGAGCAGGGCGTCATGGCCTGCTCGAAGCAGACAACCACGCCGCCCAGAACCTACCACCCACCCCCAGCCCTATGAGCTGGCAGGGCTTTGCCATGAACCAGGAGAGGGGCTGAGAGGATGGCACGCACGTGGCCCAGAGGTATTTCAGGGCTCCGGGGTTGGGGATGTGCTCTGGATGGAGCACAGGGAATGGGGTAGAGGGGGGAGCAGGGAGGCACCAGGGGAGGCTGGTGGGGGCAACACCCACAGCAAACAGCCAAGGGCCCCCAGGCCTGGAGTCGGCCGGGTTACCTTGGGCACCCGGCGCAGGGTCTGTGTGTGGCGCAGGTGGGCGCAGGGCTGAGCCGAGGCCTGGGATCGCAGGCTGTTGGGGAAGCTCAGGATCTGGGCAGGGACGGGGAAGACGGTGGGGTCAGGCTGAGCCCCTGCGCCCACCCTCACCTCCGGGCCCGGCCGCGCCGCACGCACAGGCTGTCAGCCCTCACCTCTGCGTACTCAGGCTCCAAGGCGCCCCTGGGCCACAGGCACTCCAGCACCTCCAGCTGCCCGACGCGCACCTCTGTGCTGGCGGCCCGCCGGCCCCTGCTTGTCTGCAGCTCCCAGGACAGCTGCACGGCGGCACCCGTTAGCCTACGGAGAAGAAGCTGGGCGTCAGAAGCGGGGACTTCAGGGGCTCGGGGGTCCCCTCACGCTCAGGCCGCCCTGGGCTTGTACCGGACATGGCTGCAAGGACAGGCCCTCTGGAAGCGCGGTCGCAGACGGTGCAAGTCATGGGAGCCGAAGGACCCATCCACGGTGGCATCAAATTCGGCAAAAAAGTGGGTAGTGAGGTCAGGGGGTCCAGAAGACGGGGCAGATGTCTGAAGCAAGGTCAGGGTCACACCCCCCAAGGTCATCTTCAGCAGCGAGTCTGGGCGCAGGGTGTTCGAGGGGGGCACCGGGGCTGTCCTGCCTGAGAGGACAAAGGCTTCACCAGAGGCTCCCCAGAGCTCGTGGGGACCCCAGGTCAAGTGACAGTCAGACACTTCGGCTCGGGGCTGGGAGAAGCCTCGGCCAAGGTGAGCCCTGACTCCGACCGGGAGCTTGGCCAGGCAGGCGTGACACGAAGCCTCGTTATGTCAGACACTGAGTCCAGGCTCGATTCAACCTGCTCAAGGAAACTGGACAAACTGGAGGTGATAAAGCACTTACCCAGTACCTGACACATATAAACTCTCAAACATACAGCCTGCTGGGGTCAGGTCTTATCCCTCACGAGAAGAGAAACTGAGTCTCCAAGAGTTTAAGTACTTGGGCCAATGTCACTGACTCTACCGCCTGAGCCCCCAGGGAATCCCCCGGTGTCACTGCCTCTGAAATCCAGGCTCTGTCCGTCACTTTGCCACCTCCCCTGAGTGTTCCCCCAGAACCAGGTCACCAAGGGTGGACCCCCAGGCCTCCTGCACGCACGTTAGCAACATGACCCAACACCGCGCCTTCCTCCAGCTCTCCCGGACCTGGGAGGACTCACCGGTAGGGGGGGCTTGAGCAGAGAGCCGGCGGGAGGCTGTGGTACTGTGCACAGAGGAGCCCAGGTCTACGTCGGAGAGCGAGAGCTCGGACACGGCTGAGGCCACACTGCTTGTGAGGCCCGCCATGGAGAAGAAGAGGTCTGTGAGCCAGAGGAAGGGGTCTCAGAGACAGCCGGGCTTGGCCCCCCGAGCCCTGTACCCACACCAGACTCCGTCAATTGCCAGGTCTAGCCCCACACCCACCAGTGCTCTCCAGGTTGACAAGGGGGTTCGAAAGGGGGTCTGGGCTGAGGGGCTCAGTCCCAGTCCCCGCCTGCAGCTGCTGGTTCAGATCCTGTTCAATCAGCCACAGGTCTTCAGCACCGAGCGGGCGGCTCTTGTTCAGCTTGTCCACCAGGCTCTCGGGGTCTGCCGGGGAGGACATAGCCTTGTGTCAGTCCCATCTGCCGGCCCCTTCCCAGCCATCCTCCCCCACCCCCCGGACTACCCAGACACCTCACCTGCAAGGCTCACAGCGCTGAGCAGTTCCTGAAGCTGCTGGAGCTGCCGTGGGGTCAGGAGCAGGTGCAGGGAGCCCAGCTGTCCACACACCTCCAGCTGGGGGAGTAGCGAGCAACCATGGAGCCCACGCCAGCCGCTGCGGCCACCCACCTGCTCTTACCCTGAGGAGGCAGCCTGCCAGCCACCAGGCTGAGCTTGGCCACCAACTAGCTGTGCGACCCTGGCCCCAACTTGACCACTCTGAGCCTCTGTATCCCTGTTTCCCCAGTTGCCTTGAAGGCAATGAGCTCCCCCCTTCCAATGACCTAGCTCTGTCCCAGGGAATACCAGCTCTGCTGAGAAGGACGCTGAAATGTGGTATACTTCCTTGTCCCCAGAGGTCTGGGGACCCACCTTGGGGCCTGGGAAGGCCTCATTCTGCTTCAGTTTCACTGTCAGCTCCAGGCACCCTGAGCAGCTGCCAATCTGCAAAGGTGGCTCTGGGGGTCCTTCCTGGGAGACGAGATATAGGAGAGGAGGGATCGAAAAGATGCAGTCAAGGTGGCAGTAGTGGTAAAGAATCCGCCTGCCGATGCAGGAGACGCAAGAGACGTGGGTTCAATCCCTGGGTCGGGAAGATCCCCTGGAGGAGGAAATGGCCACCTGCTCCAGTATTCTTGCCTGGAAAATTCCATGGACAGAGGAGCCTGGCTGGCTACAGTCTAAGGGACGGCAAAGAGTCGGCCATGACGGAGCGTGCACACGGTCAGAAGGGGTGGAGAAGGGCAGGTGGGTCCAGGGCCAGCAAGGACAGGCATTCGAAGGAGAGAGAGACCGTGAGGACCAGAGTCGGCCCACCTGCTGGGGGAGCTCCTCGAAGTGCAGGCGGACCCCCGCCAGCTGCAGCAGCTTGTGGAGGAAGGCAGGAGGCTGGTGCACATCCACCGGGGGCGCCTGGCTTGGGTCTCGCACCGCCTCATCGCAGTACTCCAGTCTGGGGAGTGGAGGATCAGAGAGTGCCTGGGCCACCATGAGCTGGAGTCCCCCGCCACGCATCATATTCTAGAAGTCTGGGGTCAGTGACATCTGGCCTGCTGAGCTACCGCATCGCAGCCAGGCCATCCTGGAACTCCACAGCCAGCCAGCTCTTGCTCCTCAGACCCTCAGCATGTGACCTGATCCTGAGGGCCCAGCACCCTGGCCCTGCACCACCCGGCCTCTGGACACCACTCCAGGCTCCCAGCACAGTCCACCTCCCTCTGCCACGACCACAGCCCAAGCCCACTCAGACTTGCCCTGATACCTCCTAGGAGCCTGGGATGGGGAGGCAGGCAGGGCCAGGGCCATTCAGCAGCCCCTCGCGCCCCTCCCCATTCACACAGCCCACCTGCTCGGCCTGCCCTTACCTTTGCACGTGGGCCTCCACCGCCACGCCACGCTCCCCAGTGCCCGGCGAGTGCTCCACCCTCACGACAGTATCCAAGAAGGTCACCTTGATCCTCCGCAGTACTGAGGGGTGGAGAGGGGGGTCTCAGGTCAGGCAGAGTGGTGAAGACCAGACAGTTTCCCTGTCAGGCAGCAGGGTGCTGCCTGAGGTCCTTGCACTAAGGGCCATGGAAGGGCCTACTCACCAGTCTCGATGGTCTGGGCGAACATCTCCAGTCCTTCCAGGGGCTGCGGTGGCTCAGAGGGCTCAGGCAGCCCGTCCCGCAGGCACTCCTGAGCCAGCTGCATGCTGGTGGTCATGCACGAGGCCCAGCTCTGTGAGTCACCAGTCCCCGGCCCTGCAGGTAGGAAGAGGGTCTCAGGGCAGGCGGGCCCAGTCAGACCCTGGGTGCCCAGGCCCGCTCCCACTGTCTGCTCCCCTCCCCTCCGCGCCTGAGCTTCACCCGGCTCTGACCTGGGCCCTGGCGGGGTTGCAAGGTGAGCTGGAGGCCTGACACGTGCACAGTGCAGTGGTCGGTGAGCAGGGCAGCCCAGGGCACGGCCACTTCAATGGAGCCCACGAAGCCTTCCACCAGCTCCAGTGGCGACTCCATAGACTCCAGTACCTCATTCACAGACTGGGAGCAAACAGGAGACAAAGCCAGCTCAGGGAACTCCCAAACCCAGCTGTCTCCCTGCTACTGCACTCCTCACCAGGCCGCTCCACCTTGGAGAGCGCTCTTGCTCTCCCATCCCGCCACGTGCTACTTACAAAGTCCTACCTCTGCTCAACTGACCCCTACTCTTGGCTGCCCTGTTACTGTACAGTTCAACACGCCCAGTCTTTCAAACCTGAGGACGGGGGAGCTGAAGGAGGAGGAGGAAGGAGCCAGGCAGAGAGGATGGAAGGGAGGGTTCCAGGCATGGGAACAGCACGTGCAAAGGCCCAGCCGAGACTGCAGCAGCCCACATTCACCTGGACAAGCATGGGGTTTAAGGGGAGTGTCCGGGAAAGGCAGGCAGGGGCTGACCTGAGCTGGAGGGGGACCCCAACTCCACCTGGTGTAGCTGCACCTCTCTCTGAAGCACAAGGCTAGAGCCTCCTGTTACAAATAGAGGGACAGCCCCCTGCACCAGTCTGGAAGCTCCCCGGCGGCAGGAGCCCACCTGCCTTCTCAGTGTGATTCTAGGCACTGTGGTGCCACCCAGAGAGGGCCTCAGTAAACCTCTGTTGGATCCATGAATAAAATACACGGCAGAACCAGAAGGTCCACAGAGATCAAGTGCAAATTCCTTACCCAGAGATCCACAGATGGGGAACCTTGAGGCCTAAACAGAAGGGACTCGCCTAGTCACTCAGTGCATTCTGGGAACTGAGACTGAGACCCAGGTTTTTCTCTTTCTGCTATCGCAGGGTCCCCAGGGACCAGGCTTCTCTGGAGGTCCACAAGGTAGGGGCTGCAGGCCTAGCAGCTTGGAGAAGGGTGGGCATATTGGGAAAGAACTTGCATTCCACCAGGGGTCAACCCCTCCCTGGAGGCCAGGAAGGAAAGTAGCCTAGCTAGGAGTCAATTCACTCCCCAACCAGAGGGCAGGGCAGGTGGGAGTGTAGAAAGACACAGTCTATAAGTTTGGGCCAGCCTAAGAGGCTGAGGTTAGAGGTCAGAAAAGGTCTTCTGCACAGGGATTCACAGCTAAGAAATGTCACCAACTCTGGGCCTGGGGGTCTCCTATGCTCCACATTTGCTCAGGAAGGCCTGGTCTACCGTAAAGCCCAACTCTTCTCGCCCAGACTATACTGAGGTGAGGCACACTGTCTGCTCCCCTAGAAAACTGAGAAGCCCCTGTCCTCATCGGGGCTTCCCTGATGGCTCATTTAGTAAAGAATCCACCTGTAATTCGGGAGACCCAGGTTCAATGGCACCCACTCCAGTATTCTTGCCTGGGAAATCCCATGGACAGAGCAGCCTGGCAGGCTACGGGGGAGGGGGCGGTTCACGGGGTCTCAAAGAGTAGTATACAGCTTAGCGACTAAACCACCAACTACCACCTGTCCCCTTGCCCACCCCTGTCACTCTGGACTCGAGGGCTGATCCAGTGCCAGCCCTGGTCTTTCGCCTCTACGGGGAGGCGCCTTTGCAACTTCCCAGGTCAGCTGTACCCTGAGTCACAGCTCTTTACCGCCCCCAGCCTCAGGGCTCTGACCCAGACCTCATTCCTCTCTGCTTGCCCAGAATCTCTCTCCTCTCTGCCTCAGGCCAGACCTCTCCACCTTTCCTCCAGGGCTTTCCTCTAGGTGATGCTACATGCTGATGCCCAAGCCCCTCCCCAAACACCCATTTGGTCCATCCCACTCTCCCCAAAGCAGGAAGTAGGCAGCAGAGGCAGTCAAACAAAGTGTTGATCAACAAGGGCGCTGACGCGGTTGTTGACATCCATATCCGGAGATGAACACCACCCACTGAGCCTGGGACGAGGGGTCAGGAGGTCAGGGCACCTTTCCCACAGGTGCCCACAGCAGGGTCCTGGACCCCTTCCAGACTTCCCCAACCAGCTGTATGTCCCAACTCTGCCACTTCCCTGGCCTGGTCCCACCAGAGCCCTCTAGTTCCTGCAATCCCTCCTCACCTTCTCCTTAGCCCCTTGACAACACCCTCAACTCTGGCCCCCAATTTGATACGCTTATCCTGGCATTCTCCAGAGAATTGACATCCGGCTCTCCAGCCTCAGTTTCTCTTCCTGCGAAGAAGAGGCAGGGACCCCTTCCCGTCTAGCTTCTGGCTCTGGACACGACTGGCTGGGGTCCCTCTGACCCCTGGAAAGGGGCGGACGCCCAAGGCCTCTCCACTCCGGTGCCTGGTCCCTTAGGTCGACCCTTTCGCAGGCAGCCTCAGGCCGCTGAGCTCCCCGAGTCTGACCCTTCCCAGGTTCGGATCCTCACCCAGATCTCCAGATGTATATCCCGCAGGGCAACGCTGCCCTTGTACAGATCCAGGCTGAGCTGGTCCAGGCTGAGGTGCTCCTGGAAGAAGTGACCCAAGTAATGGTGCAGCAAGTAGCGGCAAACCCGCTCTTTCACACAGTTCGACCACGGCCACAGCCATCGTGACATCTCGGGGACCGCCGGGCCCGGGCCGCTTCCACTCGCCTCTTGCCAGCGTTCCCCGTCCGGTTGCGCTGTTCACTAGAGCCCCCGGCTCACCCCGCCGCTTCTCTTAGTGCCAGGCCGCACCTCCGGACGCCCGACCACGCCCCCCACGCTCACTGCCATTGGTCACTGCAAAGGGCGAGGCCTACTGATTGGCTGCGGGGGCGGAGCCTTCAGGCGCGAAAAAGGGACTGGGTTCCCAGTATGATATAGAGCTCCAGATACTGATTTACGCTTGCGTATAAATTCTGTGTGGGTGGACCTTTAACCTCTCCTACGGGCTCCGGGAAGGCTGTAGCCTGAGGTGCCAGCCCTTCAAAGGAATGCGCATGTGCCGACTCGTCCAATTGGTACTTGAGGTGGTTGTGGAGGATTTAAAGGGACAGTGTCCCATTAAACTTAGTAAAAGCTTTCTAGAGGACCACTTGGTGTCAGAGCCCCAGCACTTATCTCTAGAAACAATTAACTGAAAACATTTGCATTTTGAGCATTACTTTGCTAGCGTGTGAGATGCTTTTGAACTGTGGTGTTGGAGAAGACTCTGGAGGGTCCCTTGGACTGCAAGGAGATAAAACCAGTCAATCCTAAAAGAAATCAGTCCTGAATATTCATTGGAATATTAAAAGAGAAGAAGAACTAAAGCGCCTCTTGATGAAAGTGAAAGAGGAGAGTGAAAAAGTTGGCTTAAAACTCAACATTCAGAAAACTAAGATCATGGCATCTGGTCCCTTCATGGCAAACAAATGGGGAAAAAATGGAAACAGTGGCTGACTTTATTTTGGGGGGCTCCAAAATCACTGCAAATGGTGACTGCGGCCATGAAATTAAAAGACGCTTGCTCCTTGGAAGAAAAGTTATGACCAACCTTGACAGCATATTAAAAAGCAGAGACATTACTTTGCCAACAAAGGTCTGTCTAGTCAAACCTATGGTTTTTCCAGTAGTCATGTATGGATGTGAGAGTTGGACTATAAAGAAAGCTGAGCGCTGAAGAATTGATGCTTTTGAGCTGTGGTGTTCAAGAAGACTCTTGAGAGTCCCTTGAACTGCAAGGAGATCCAACCAGTCCATCCTAAAGGAAATCAGTCCTGAACATTCAGTGGAAGGACTGATGCTGAAGCTGAAACTCCAATACTTTGGCCACCTGATGTGCAGAACTGACTCATTGGAAAAGACCCTGATGCTGGGAAAGATTGAAGGCGGGAGGAGAAGAGGACGACAGAAGATGAGATGATTGAATGGCATCACCGGCTTGATGGACATGTGTTTGAACAAGCTCCGGGAGTTGGTGACGGACAGGGAGGCCTGGTGTGCTGCAGTCCATGGGGTCGCAGAGAGTAGGGTACGACTGAGCAACTGAACTGAAGTGATTTGCATTTTGCAAAACACTTAACCTTTCTCTATCTCGTTCAACCCTCACAGCAACCCTCTAATGTAGAGACTATTGTAACCATTTTATAAAAAAGGAAACACATTTATAAAGGTTGCTATGAGCCCATAATGAAGAAGGTCTCACCTGGAATGCTTGAGAGGAGATTAATGCATCTTCCCTTCCCTTCTCAGGCCTCCAGCCTCTCTCCCTATGAGAATAATAATAAATTTTAATATCTCTAATCCTAAAATCCAATAAAGAATGGATTCTAACCCCCTTGAGCAGGGGTTTATTATTTTGTACAGCCCTTGAACCAAGAATGGTTTTTACATATTAGAATAGTTGGAAATAATCAAAAGAAGAATAAGATTTCATGACCTAAATAGCGTATGAAATTCACATGTGTCCACAAATAAAGTTTTAGTGGAAGATATCTATGCTCATTTGATTATGTACTCTAGGGCTGCTTTCTTTTTAAAAATTTTAACGAATTTGGCTGCGTAGCTGCAACACGTGGGATCCTCCTTGTGTCATGCAGCCCACGGATTCTCTATATGCAGTGCAAGCTTAGTTGCTCCTCAGCATGTGGGATCTTAGTTCCCTGACCAGGGGTCGAACTTGTGTCCCCTGCATTGCAAGGCAGATTCTTAACCACTGGACTAGCAGGAAACTCCTTGGGACTGCTTTCTTGCTACAGCAGAGTTGAGTACTTGAGACAGAGCCCTACAAAGCCTAAAATATTTATTTTCTGGCCCTTTACAGAAAAATTTGCCCACTCTTGCCTTACAGGTTTGGTCACACAAGATCCCTTACATCATGATGACTTAAGAGATACTCACAGGTAATTATAATCCCATTTTAGCCTTACAAGAGAGATGAACTCTACTGAAATCTAAAACCAAAAGTTGGCCTGAAGCCGAAAGTTCAGGGATCTGGATTCCAATTCCAGCTCTGTGTGGCCTCAGGCAAGTCACTGCTCCTATTGATGAGACTGTTTTAATCCCTTTAACCTGGGTTTGGGTTAGACAGCTCAGTACCTGAAGAGTCTGAAGAACAGCCTCTGAGAGAATTGTTAGAAACACAAGGCAGGCCCCATTCTAGGAGGCCAGCTAATAAGATGCTGCTCAGAAGATGCTTGTGTAATGAATTAAGAGGTCTGCCTGACCCCCATGTTAGGCCAGGAGCAGGGCTGTGTTCATCAAGTGTTTATTAAATTAATAATAAAAATAACAGGGTTTCCCTGGTGGTCTAGTGGCTAAGAATCTGCCTGCCAATGCAGAGGACAGGGGTTTGTTGACTTGAAAAATAGCCAGAACCTAAAAATCGAGGTCCTCCCCTGGACAGCAAGGAGATCAAACCAGTAAATCCTAAAGGACATCAACCCTGAATATTCATTGGAAGGACTGGTGCTGAAGCTGAAACACCAATACTTTGGCCACCTGATGTGAAGACCCAACTCATTGGAAAAGACACTGATGCTGGGAAAGATTGAAGGCAAAAGGAGAAGGAATCGACAGAGGATGAGATGGCTGGATGGCATCACTGACTCAATGGACATGAGTTTGAGCAGACTCAGATAGAGTGATGGACAGAGAAGCCTGGCGTGCTGTAGTCCACAGGGTCACTAAGAGTTGGACACGATTTAGAGACTAGACAACAACAAAAATTGCGAGTCATGTTTTATCTGGGAGACAGCATTTCAGGTGACCCTGAGAGAGCTGTTTTGAGGAGTTTGGGTGGGGAATCAAGTTAAACAGAAGTTTGCAACAAAGGGCAGGTAGTCTGGACATCAAAAGTATTTTTGTGAATTAGAGAAGACCAGAGTTCCCAAGTTAAGGAGTTAAGTGCTTTTCTCTGTATGGGGAGATGCAAGAGTCTGGCCTCACTGAAATCATCCCTTTCCTGTGCACCTCAGCTATCTGGGGCCAGTATCTTGTGCTTTTCACTTCCTGAGTTCCTCAGTGCTCAGCGTGGGGAGTGGCTGCAATCTGATGGCCGTTATGTCTCAGGTATTTTTCTCTTTCCTGAGTGCCCTTAGGGCTCAGGAATTCACATTTGGAGACTGGGAATCCTGATGACTGTGACATCCTTGCTGACTGACATGGCAGGAAATACGCTATTTCTCAGGTTGGATCCCTGGTCTGGGAAGATCCCACATGCCGCAGAGCAACTAAGCCAGTGCACCCCAGTTACTGAGCCCGTGCACGGCAACTACTGAAGCCCGAGCATCTAGAACCCGTGCTCCACAACAAGAGAAGCCACCGCAATGAGAAGCCTGCGCACACAGTGCAGAGTAGCCCCCACTGGCCACAACCAGAGAACGCCCATGGGCAGTAACAAAAACCCAGCACAGCCATAGCTGGAGCCCATCAGGCTCCTCTGTCCATGGAATTCTCCAGGCAAGAATACTGGAGTGTGTCAGTTCAGTTCAGTCGCTCAGGGTTTCCATTGTTTCTCCATCTATTTTCCACGAAGTGATAGGACTGGATGCCATGATCTTAGTTTTCTGAATGTGGAGTTTTAAGCCAGCTTCTTAACTCTCCTCTTTCACCTTTATCAAGAGACTCTTAAGTTCCTCTTTGCTTTCTGCCATTAGGGTGGTGTCATCTGAATATCCGGAGAAGGCAATGGCACCCCACTCCAGTACTCTTGCCTGGAAAATCCCACGGATGGAGGAGCCTGGTCGGCTGCAGTCTGTGGGGTTGAGAAGAGTCGGACATGACTGAGCGACTTCACTTTCACTTTCCACTTTCATGCATTGGAGAAGGAAATGACACCCCACTCCAGTGTTCTTGCCTGGAGAATCCCAGGGACGGGGGAGCCTGGTAGGCTACCGTCTATGGGGTCGCACAGAGTCGGACACGACTTAGCAGCAGCAGCAGTAGCATCTGAATATCTGAGGTTATTGACGTTTCTCCTGGCAATTTTGATTCCAGCTTGAACTTCTTCCAGCCCAGCATTTCGCCTGATGTACTCTGCATGTAAGTTAAATAAGCAGGGTGACAACATACAGCCTTGACGTACCCTTTCCCCAATTTTGAACTAAGTCTGTTGTTCCATGTCTGGTTCTAACTGTTGCTTCTTGACCTGCATACAGGTTTCTCAAGAGGCAGGTAAGGTGGTCTAGTATTTCCATCTCTTTAAGAATTTCCTATAGTTTGTTCCACACAGTCAAAGACTTCAGTGTAGTTAATGAAGCAGATGTTTTTCTGGAATTCTCTTGCTTTTTCTATGATCCAACAGATGTTGGCAATTTGATCTCTGGTTCCTCTGCCTTTTCTAAAGCCACCTTGAACATCTGGAAGGTCTCAGTTCACACACTGTTGAAGCCCAACTTGAAGGATTTTGAGAATTACCTTGCTGGCATGTAAAATGAGCACAATTGTGCAGTAGTGTGAACATTCTTTGGCATTGCCCTTTTTGGGGATTGGAATGAAAACTGACCTTTTCCAGTCCTGTGGCCACTGCTGAGTTTTCCAAATCTGCTGACATATTGAGTGCAGCACTTCAAAGCATCATCTTTTAGGATTTGAAATAGCTCAGCTGGAATTCCATCACCTCCACTAGCTTTGTTCATAGTAATGCTTCCTATGGCCCACTTGACTTCACATTCCAGGATGTCTGGCTCTAGGTGAGTGATCACACCATCGTGTACAACTAATCTCCTGAACCTTTCATCTTGCAAAACCGATATTCTATACTCGTTAAACAGCAACACCAAAATGAGTGAATTTTGTGGTGTGTTAATAATATCTCAGTAAACATGATTTTAAAAATAATTTTCAGGCTTCCCTGGTGGCTCAGTGCTAAAGAAACTCCCTGCCAATGCAGGAGACATCAGTTCAATCCCTGATTTAGGAAGATTCCACATGCCTTGGAGTGACTAAGCCCTGTGCACCACAACTATTGAGCCTGTGCTCTAGAGCCTGGGAGCCACAGCTGCTGAGCCCATGTGCCACAACTACTGAAGCCCTTGCTCTAGAGTCCGTGCTCCGCAACAAGAGAAGCCACCATGATAAGAAGCCCTTGCACTTAAACTGTTAATAGAGAGTAGTCCCTGCTTGCGACAACTAAAGAAAAGCCTGCACAGCAAGGAAGACCCAGGACAACCGAAAATAAATATTTAAAAATTATTTTAAAAGTCTTTTTCAACTCTCCAACAGCCATGTAACATTGTATCTATTTTGAAATGCAGTTCAAAGGCTATTTCTTGCAGGAAATCTTATGTGTGTCTTCTACTCTTCAGTGCCCCAGTCCTCAATCTGAGGGTTGTACAAAGCACCAACCTTCCATGGCCACTCTGGCCTGGAGACCCTCAGAGTCCAGAGCACTGGGCCCGGGACCTGGGCTGGGGGTCTGGAGTTGGTGTGCTCCTGACTTAGGCTGGGAGGTGGGAGCCTGGGCTGCGGTCCTGGATTTTGATGGCAGGATATGTAACCTTGGGCAAAGCACTTCTCCTCTCCACTCCTCGGGGTCCTCATCTGGTTGTAGAAGGTTTGGTGGGCCTCCCCTCCCCCAGCTTTTTCTGTAGGGGTGTTGGAGAAGCTTCATCTCCTAAGCCTGGGAGGTGGGCAAGGAGGAGAGTATGGGCTTCCATTTGACAGATGAAGTCACAAGGGCCAGACGGACAGGCCTGCCGAGCAAAGGATTCTGCTCTGGATCTCAGCCTGGCTAAACTGCAGCCTTTGCTTTTCATTGCTCCGGTAGGTGGGCACCCTTTGGGCACCCAGGCTCCCTCTGCAGCAGGTAAGGTGGCTGGGTGGTTCCAAGGCAGCAGAGTGGCCAACAAGGCCTAGGGCAGGATGAGGAAGACTCTGTAAAGGACCCCAGCCCCTCCCTGACTTCATTGCCAGGTTCCATTGCCCATTCCTGGTGCTCCATGGACCAGTTGTTCATTTGGGCAGAACTTTTGGGTGGAGATTTCGCAGTATAGGGTAGGAGATGAAGTCCAGGAGAATGAAGGGTGTTGGGGTCCAGGGTGCTAGGAAAGGGGCCCAGGACTACAAACCGGGAACTTTTGGCAGGAATGCCAAACTCCTGGAATTCCACCTGTGCCTTGGAGTCCCTGCAGCAGGGTTTTGAACAAGAGACCCCAGGAGCACATCTTAGGTCCCAGAGAGGCTGGGAGTTCCATCCAGAGAGGCTAGCTTGCTGGGGTGGTGTGGCAGCACCAGGGAGCACCTCCAGCTCTGATGCTTTGCCACTCCTAGGCTGGCCCTTTAAATCCAGACCATGATGTCACCTTAGACAGCAAGGGAGGGGAGGGGGACTGCAGGCTGAGGAAGGACTTCATTTCCCAGCAGCCTTGGAGGCACCACACCCCTCCCAGCAGGCACTGACTCACTGCAGACTGTTAACCAGTCCAGTGCCATTTTCTACTGGTGTTTTAAAGTGTCCGGCCATTCTGGAGTGAGAGTGGCCTTCCCTTGTGGGTGGAATGCCTGGGGCACAGATGGAGCAGGGCAAATCTTTGGGTGTGACAGAGGATTGGGCCTCTTTGCTGCCAGAGTCCTGGCATCGCCCCCAGCGTCCTGGTGCAGACTCCTGAGTCGTCCTCTCTCCGTGTGCACTCTCCCTTCCAGAGCCCAGGAGCCCAGCCCCAGTTGGACCCCGTCCCACTCTGCTTCAGTCTTGTCCCCTGGTGCCCGCAGGGATTACCCCTTCGGTCAGGCAGCCGCTTTAATTAGTGCAGGGACTACATCTCCCAGCTGCCCGCGGCGGGAACTTCCTGACGCAGCCCCCCTCCCCCGCCCCCCAAACCCGCGGGGATGTGCGGGCCGACTGGGGGAGGTGACTTGATGTCATCGTGAGAAGCTGGGCGGCGGGTGCCGGTGCGCACAGAGCCGGGGCTCCCGCGGTGCCGCGCGGGTCAGATCCCCCGACTTGAGGAGAGGTCTGCGCGCTGCCCCGGCCAGCCCGGAGCCCGCCGGGCGCCCGCGCCCCGACTTGGGGCTGAGTTGGGGGCATGCTCCGGCCCCCCCCCGGAGCCGGAGAGAGAACCCAGGAGCGCCGCCGCCCAGCGCCAGCGCCCCGAACCGAACCGCTGCGAAGGAGCCCTGAGCAGCTGCTGCCCTCCCCATAGGCAGCCCCTGGAGGGCCGTGACCTAAGTCTGGGCATCTGAGAAGTGAGTGTACCCCCATTGGGAGGCAGATGAGATTTGGGGGTGAGGAAGGAGAAACTGAGGTTGGGGAGGGCGCCGGGTTGTAGGAGGCGGGTGGCATGGGGATAGGGCCCCCATTCTTGGAAGAGTCCCTGGTGACCCTGATTAGTGGAGCAGGAACAGGGTCCCCATTCTGTTAGGGGCCAGGGATGAGGGCCAAGGTCCCCATTCTAGATAGGGTCTGGCTTGGGGGAGAGGCCCTATTTTGAGGGGGTTGTTTTAGAGCCTGGGGCCTTTATGTCTGGGACAAGGGAGGCACCTGCACCTCGTTTAGGGTCTGGGCCAGGGTCGAAAGGCAGGAAGATGGGCTGTCAGCGGCAGCCCCACAGGCTGTCCTGAAAGAACTGACAGGCTCTCTGTCTCTTTCTTGCCGACCTCTCTGCCCTGACTTTTTTTTCAAAAGAGCCAGGCTGGGAATCCTAGCTGGACTCTTCGGACCCTCAGGAAGGACCTGAAACCTGAGCCATCCTCCTCTCTACCGTGCTTGCCCCCCAGGACTGGGCAGTTGCCAAAGGTCCTGGGGGGGTCCCAGGACTGTGGTTGTGCCCACCCCATCCCCCCCACCTCCCGCAGCGCACAGGATGGGCCCAAGTTAGTCAACCCAGCCTCACTCAGCATCTTGCAGCCCCAGAGGGAACCTCAGGGGCTCTGAAGGCTTGACCCACCGCCTAGCTGCCATGGAGACGAAGCTACCCCCAGCGAGCACCCCCACCAGCCCCTCTTCCCCGGGGCTGTCCCCTGTACCCCCACCCGACAAGGTGGACGGCTTCTCCCGCCGTTCCCTCCGCAGGGCCCGGCCCCGGCGGTCCCACAGCTCCTCACAGTTCCGCTATCAGAGCAACCAGCAAGAACTCACTCCACTGCCCCTGCTCAAAGGTGAGCCCGGCTGCTGGCCGCGAGGGGACCTGAGTCCTGGAGTGGGCCAGCGAGCCTTGGGGGTGGGGGAGTGAGAAGCAGCTGGCAGCTGTGATCCGACGGAGTCTGGATGGCCCCTTCCGAGCAAGGGACTCCACCACCTGAGCTGACCCCCACCCCCCAGCCCTCTCGCCCTCTGTGCTGACGCATGGCCTGACTGGCCTGTCATCCTTGGAGGTGGGGCATCTGGAGGTGGTGCCACCCTGGGGGGCAGACCAGGGCTAAGGGTGGGGCCTACAGCCTGGGTTCCAGGAAGCCACTAGCAGCCTGGCTGCTGCCAGGGTCCTGGAGCAGGTGCTCAGCATGGCTCCCTGCAATCACGGTGTTGTCCCCCCACCTCTGGGTACAGGGCCCCACTAGCTGAGGCAGAGGGCACCCGGGAGACTCCTAGTCCTGGCTCTTCTCCCCACTTCTGGCTCTTAGAACAGAGTGCTACCTAGGAGAGGGAGGCCGTGGCTGCTGGGGGCACCTGTGGAAGGCCCAGGAGTCCAGGGTCTGTAACCATGCTTTCCAGTCAGGCCGCCGTGTTCTCTGGGCCTCAGTTAGGATGAAGAGATGAAGCTCCTTTACCTCACAAGGATGGAGGGTGGGACAGAAGTGGTTTACTCTCTGCAAGGAGTGGGAGATGGCCCAGAAGCATGGGGCATGGGGGCAGAGGAGCCTGCCCTAGGGATTAGGAAGGCCTGCCCCTGCCCAGAGCTGCAGCAGCTGGGGCCCAGGCTCAGACCCCTCCTCCCTCCCCAGATGTGCCAGCCTCTGAGCTGCACGAGCTGCTGAGCCGGAAGCTGGCCCAGTGTGGGGTGATGTTTGACTTCTTGGACTGTGTGGCTGACCTGAAGGGGAAGGAGGTGAAGCGGGCGGCACTCAATGAGCTGGTGGAGTGCGTGGGGAGCACCCGGGGGGTCCTCATTGAGCCTGTCTACCCAGACATCATCCGCATGGTGAGCACCGTGGTGTGCATGGGAACCCTACTGCCTGCCCGCGGAGCTCCCGGGCAGAGAATAAACCCATACACTGGCTTGGCCTTAGGGCCCATGTCTTCCCGCCTGACCCGTCTCCCAGCCCCACTCCTGCCCAGCACTCTGCCAGTGTGGGTCCCTCAGTGCCCCCTGGGCTTGTCCCACCCTGCCCTTTTGCTTACGCTCTCCTGAGGCCTGGTGTGCATTCCACACGTTCCTTGTGCCATGGCCTAGCTCATCTGCTGCTTCTTCCATGAAGCCTCTCTCAGTACTCAAACTAGAAATCTCCCCTTTACTGCTTAGAAAGTCCGTAGACCTTACCATTTTCCATCTTGTCTTCCCTGCTGGCCTGCACCTGGTAGAGGGTGGGGATGTGTCTCATCTGCCCCTCAGTCCCCAACCCCAAGCCCAGGTCTTCCATGAATTAGATGTTTAGGCAGTGATTACAAAGGAGGGAACTGCTTGCTGAGGCAGGTGCTGAGGCCCGTTAGACTCTGGATGAGGGGTGTCCTAGATTCTGCCTCAGGGGGTTCTTCCTTAAAGAACCCTGACCTGCCCCTCAGATCTCAGTGAATATCTTTCGGACGCTGCCGCCCAGTGAGAACCCTGAATTTGACCCTGAAGAGGATGAGCCCAACCTTGAGCCTTCCTGGCCACATCTTCAGGTAGGCAGGCTGGGGAAGACAGGGATATGAGTTTCAGAAGAGACCCGAGGAGGGGGTAGAGGGTCTCTTGAGATCCTGGACTGTTGGCTGAGGGCCACAGGGCAGGATGAAGGGGAAGGCAGTTCCTGAACTCACCGTGTTGTCTGTCCCCTCCTCCAGCTGGTATATGAGTTTTTCCTGCGTTTCTTGGAGAGCCCAGACTTCCAGCCCTCTGTGGCCAAGAGATATGTGGATCAAAAGTTTGTCTTGATGGTGAAGTGGGGAACCCGGGCCGGGTGGTGTCATGGAGCAGGGGCAGGCTCTCTGTGGGGGCGTGGGGATAGGATGGAAGTAGCCTGGCTTGGTCTCTTTCCTAACCCCTGATCCCGGCACCCACAGCTCCTGGAGCTGTTTGATAGCGAGGACCCCCGGGAGCGTGAGTACCTCAAGACCATCTTGCACCGGGTCTACGGCAAGTTCCTGGGGCTCCGGGCCTACATCCGCAAACAGTGCAGCCATATCTTCCTCCGGTGGGTGCCTGCTGCCTGCCCTGCTGAAACCTAGGGAGGGAGCGGGGAGAGCTGTGGGAAGAAGACACAGGCAAAGGCTTCTGGGCTAGGGGATCCTGTAGAACTATGGCTTATTGAGTTTTTTTCTTGGCAGCATGTACTGCTGCCAGTAGTACTGCTTATACAAACCCTGTGAGATCAACAGAGAAAGGGTATTTATTTCTGTTTTACAGATGAAAAATAGAGGCTGAGAGATGAAATGGTTGCAGGGACTAGGTCAGTTCAGGGGGCCTAGGATCTAAATCTTTTGATCTTTGTTGTACCAGGCCATAGGACCCAAAGAAAGGGATTCTTTCTGTAAATATGTATTGAGCACCAATGCCTACTTGGCATCAGGGGCCCATATGGCCTTGTAGTTGAGACTGGCTCTCGAACTCGATGGCCTGTGTTTGAGTTTGGTTCAAATATTTGGGTGAATTTGGGCAAAATATTTAAGCTCTTTCCTAGCTTCCTCATCTCTAGAATGAGAATGATAAGTATACTAACACAGAGACAGTTGTCAAGATGAAAGGAGGCAATGCCTTCGATCACTGTAACTCCCGGACAAAGACTAGAACTCTGAAACCTTAGCTCTTATTGTTATTAGCTATGAAATAGGTGAGGAATGATCCCTGTCCTCCAGGAGCTCAGGGTATTAGATCCCTTGCTTATTAACTTTAGGGCAAGTTTGACTGAGCTGCTGAGCCCTGATTTCTTCATCTGTTTGATGGATCTAATAAGCTCTACCTCTTGGGATAGTTTTGAGAAACACGTAGCCCAGAATAGACACTGTCATTCTTTCAGTTGACTGGCATGAAGAGTGAAGGACTCAGGCTGAGTGCCTGTGGACTGGATGGGGACCAAGTAATGAGCGTTAGGGTCTGGCAGACGGTGCTTCACAGAAGAGAGTTTTGAGCTGGGACCCAGAGTGGCAGTGGTGGCTGGGCTGAGAGGGTGATGTAGAAGTGGGTGTGGATCTCAGTGGGCCCGGTTTGGTGTTTGGGGAAGAGAGCACAGCCTCTGGGTTGGGAGAGAGCTGGGTTAACGTGCAGGGCTGGGGTGGGTAGGCAGGGTGGTTGAGAGGAGGGTCGGGTCTGCTCCTATTGCCTTGAACTCTTGTGCATCCTTCTCTTCCTCTCAAAGGTTCATCTATGAATTCGAGCACTTCAATGGCGTTGCTGAACTGCTGGAGATCTTAGGAAGGTGACTCTCTCGGGGCCTCAGCTGGAGCATCTGGAGGATTCTGGGAGGAAGGATGGAGGCCCAGTCATCCCAACCCTCTTCATCTCTTCTGTCCCCTCCTCAGCATCATCAATGGCTTTGCACTGCCCCTGAAGACTGAGCACAAGCAGTTCCTGGTTCGAGTCCTGATTCCCCTGCACTCTGTCAAGTCGCTGTCTGTCTTTCATGCCCAGGTAAGGCCCAGGCCTGGCCCTGCCATGGTGGAGAGGTCCTGAGGGTCAGGGCAGCCACCGGACTGGCAGGGTCAGCCTGACACTCTGACTCCAGGCACTCTAAAGCATGAACTCATGGGATCCTCTCTCACCTTTTTCTTGACTAATTCTCTTCCATCTACCTTAGAGAATCCCCACGATCCTTTCAGGCCGATCTTAGACATCAGCTCTCTGAAGGCTTCCCAGACCCCTCCCTCTTAACCTGCTCTGGGCAGGATTAAGCTCTCCTCTTTCTATATTCCCGTAGATCATGGTACAGATTGTGGTTATGGAACCTTTTATAAAATTTATAAGGATTGGTTTGCTGAATATTTCCCCTGTAGGGTCATTATTGTGTCCCTACACATCAAACACGGTGCCTGGTATGTCCTAGGTGGCCAGTAAATGCTTGGTGAATGAGCGAAGAGTAAGTGAGCAAATATCTGGTGCCCTGTCCCGGTCCCCTCTGACCCTGTGCTCTTTCTCTCTGCCTACCCCTCCACCACCCTACCCCCGCTGCCTTGCAGCTGGCATACTGTGTGGTGCAGTTCCTGGAGAAGGATGCAACCCTGACAGAGCATGTGAGTACCTCTGGTGTGTGCGCTAAATTGCTTCAGTCTCGTCCGACTCTTTGTGGCCCTATAGACTGTAGCCCGCCAGGCTCCTCTGTCCTTGGGATTCTCCAGGCAAGAATACTGGAGTGGGTTGTCATGCCCTCCTCCAGGGGATCTTCCCAACCCAGGGATTGAACCCACGTCTTGTGCATCTCCTGCATTGCAGGTGGATTCTTTACCACTGAGCCCCCAGGGAAGCCCTCAAGTACCTCTGGTGGGGGAAGCAACCTGGCGTCCTGGCAGGCCACCCTGGGGCCAACCCTGGCAGGCCTGACTCCTTTCTGCCTCAACTCCCACAGGTGATCCGGGGGCTGCTCAAATACTGGCCAAAAACCTGTACCCAGAAAGAGGTATGAAGAAGGGCTCTGGTGTCCACTGCAGGGAGGCTGGGAAGGCTTGGCTTCCGGAAGGCAGTTGGGTGTATGTCGGGGGAGATGGGAACCATCGCCCCTGTGTCCCTGCCCCCACCCCAGGTGATGTTTCTGGGGGAGATGGAGGAGATTCTGGATGTTATCGAGCCCTCGCAGTTCGTGAAGATCCAGGAGCCCCTCTTCAAGCAGGTGGCCCGCTGTGTGTCCAGCCCCCACTTCCAGGTACAGGTGGGGACAGGTGGGGTAAGAGCCAGGGTACGGACTGGAAGGTTGGCAGGTTGACCTCACACAGCTTCCTCTGCCCTCAGTTTCTCCTCTGGACCTTCCTGGGTCTGATAATGTGGAGATGCTGGACTCAGGGTCAGGAGACCTCGCAAATCACTTCACCACTCTGAGTTGGATTAAGCTTCCTTGTCTGTAGAATGGGCCAACTGGGTGGAGAGGAGAACTGAAGAGATGGTAGCACAAACACATCTGGTAAACTGGAATGGATGTTTACCAGACGTCCCTGAATGGGATGGGTGGTTGTCATCACTTTCCCCCTTTCTTAGTGGCCTTAAATTTCATTAGCCTCCCAGAGACCAGCAAGGCTTCCCCACTCCATCCAGGCTGGATGTAACCAGTGTTCTCCTACATGTGTATGCAGACTTTCATTTTTATAAGCCGTAACCTGGTGGTCCGAGAAGGCACTGGCACCCCACTCCAGTACTCTTGCTGGAAAATCCCACAGACAGAGCCACCTGGTAGGCTGCTGTCCGTGGGGTCGCTAAGAGTAGGACACAACTGAGCAACTTCACTTTCACTTTTCACTTTCATGCATTGGAGAAGGAAATGGCAACCCACTCCAGTGTTCTTGCCTGGAGAATCCCAGGGATGGGGGAGCCTGGTGTTGCACAGAGTCAGACACGACTGAAGCAACTTAGCAGCAGCAGCAGCAACCTGGTGGTTGTCAATTTTTCTCACAGTGACTCTGGCACTTCAGTTTACTAAATACCTCATATAATTCTTATAACAGCTGTATGGAGGTAGCTATTATTAGCCCCAATTTACAGATTTGAAAACTGAGGCTGAGGAGTAAATTGCCTTTCCCAAAGTCATGTGGCCAGTGTGTAGTGGAGCCAGGATTCACCTTTGAGCATTGGACTCCAAATCCAATGTTCTTTGCACCTCACCACGTTGGTCAGATGAACCCTGAAGATGGGGTGTAAGGAGGACAGCGTGCCCTGGGTTTGGGGCTGGGTCTGATTCTGGGATGGGCACCTGCAGGGAAGCCACTGAGGCGCTTACTCTGCCATCTTGCTGCCCCAGGTTGCAGAGCGGGCTCTGTATTTCTGGAACAATGAGTATATCCTGAGCCTCATTGAGGACAATTGCCACACTGTGCTGCCTGCTGTGTTTGGGACCCTCTACCAAGTCTCCAAGGAGCACTGGAATCAGTGAGTGCCCAGGCTTTGACTTGACCCACAGAGGCTGGGGCAGGGCCAGCCAGTCCAGAACTGGGGTTACTCCTAGCTGGAGAGGATCAGGGAAGGCATCTGAAGGTGGCGGAGGGGTGGTGAAAGGGGAAGGAGAAGGGTAGTGCTTGTGGTGTTCAGGGCTGCAGGCTGTTTGGGACACAGAGATAGGCAGAATGCTGGAGTGGGAGGTGGGACCCAACTGAAATTGCTCTCATCTCTCACCTCATCCTTGTCCCTGCCAAGAACCATTGTGTCTCTGATCTACAATGTGCTCAAGACCTTCATGGAGATGAATGGGAAGCTGTTTGATGAGCTCACGGCCTCCTACAAGCTGGAAAAGCAGCAGTGAGTGCTGAGAGGCTGGGCATGGAGGGAGAGGGGAGAAAAGCAGGAAAAGGACCAGCCCCTAAGGGTTGGAGGGAACCTAAAAGGACAACCCATATCCCATCTGGTGAGATGTTTAAAGTCTCTCCCTAAGGTCTTGTCACGTGCTGGGCCATCTGTGCCCAGCTTTCCACTGCATCCTCCAATTATCCTCCCAAGTACTTCCTCCTAGTATGGAGGTTACTGGTGGCTCAGTGGTAAAGAATCTGCCTGCCAATGCAGGAGATGCAGGTTTGATCCCTGGGTCAGATAGATCCCCTGGAGAAGGAAATAGCTACCCACTCCAGTATTCTTGCCTGGAAAATCCCATGGCTAGGGAAGCCTGGTGGGCTACAGTACATGGGGTTGCAAAAGAGTTGGACATGACTTAGCAACTAAACAACATAACAACAGCCCCTCAGGCGGGGCCTCTCAGGGCCAGGCTGATCCACCTACTCCATGACCATGGGTGGGACCCATCTCTCCTTGGTGTTTTCTCCCCAAGTGGAAGATTCCCACTGAGTCTCTTTGCAGGTGGGGTAGTGGTGAGGGAGTTAGATTGCAGTTGGAGCTCCAGGAAGGGGACTGCCTCTCCCTCTCTCCCCAGGGAGCAGCAGAAGGCCCGGGAACGTCAGGAGCTGTGGCAAGGCCTGGAGGAGCTACGGCTACGCCGGTTACAGGGGACCCAGGGGGCCAAAGAGGCCCCGCTGCAGCGGCTTACACCCCAGGTCACCGGTGGAGGTCAGAGCTAAAGATCCCCAGAAGGGGAGGAGCTAAACCCAGAGCTATCAGTCCCTCCACCCTCCCTCCTGCCCAGGGGCCCAGAGAGATACACACCTGCTCCTGGCCTTGCCAGTGGGGGCTTGGAGGGCTCCCTGCCTGGCCCAGCGTGGGCAGTTTCCTCTGGGGGGAGAGGAGGAGAGATGGTGGTCCTGGCAACAGAACTCTCAGGCCCTCCTGGCAGGACTGGACCAGGGTACATTTGATCAGGAAGCGGCCATCGGGGACTGCCCTGCCCCACAAAGCTGGGCTCCAGACTGCAGGCAGGTTCCCAACCCCCGCTCCCAGCCTAGGGCAAGCGGACGCAGCCCCTCGCCTGCCCCACCTTGTGCCAGCGCAAGGTCCTTCCTCACCCCACCATGGGATCCATGGTCTATTTATTCTCCCCCAGCTCCCCTGCAACACAGACATTATCCTGGGCCTGGGGCACCCTCCTCCCCTCTCCTCCCTGGCCCTGTACATCCTTGTCCCCTTTTTATTTATTGGGCAGGGGGAGGGGTAAGGGCACAGGCAGAAAGAAGATTCCCTGTGTCCTGGGACAAGGGGGGTGGTCACAGTAACTGTGGTCTGTTCCCCTTTCCATGGCTGGGGGTAGATTTAATAAAGAGAGAAACTCACGATCTGCTTACTTTATTTAGGGGTAGGGACAAGGGGGAGGTGAACTGATGAAGGACTGGTTCGGAAGCCAGGCAGAGGTGGGGAAGAGGCAGAAACCCCCCTCTTCTCAGAGGGTTGGACCTGTTATCCTTACTGAGGTTCAGGATATATAGGATATACTCCAACTCTAAACCCTGTGACCAGGGGGAGGGGAAGGGGAGAAGGATGGGCTAGTAGCGCGAGAGGCGACACATGTCACACTGGCAGGCCCTGGCCGTGAAGATCTCCAGCTCCTCCTTCCGGTTCCCCCCACAATGCAGCTGTACCTTCACCTGTAGGAGAGGTGGGTGTCTGTTCCAGGCTCCTTTCTTAGGCCATCTTAGATCCCTGCCTCCTCTGTCTCTGCAACCCCAATGAGCCACTACCGAGCTCAGCCCCCTCACCTTCCTCAGGCCGCTGATGGTACAGCACTGAGACACGGAGGTGATGTTATGTCGATAACCACTGGCCACCAGCACGGAGTACCGGGAAGGGAAGGCGCTGGACTCGCAGTGGCCCACACAGGCCTGTGCCACATGGGAGCCCTGGCAGGTGCCTTGGCGGTCACTTCGCACCGTCACGTTGAAGGCTAGGAGACAGGGGAGTGGTAAATGGTGCCTTGGCGAAGGCTTGCCCAGCACCTGCCGCCTGAGCCTCACTGGGTCCCTCAAGGGTGCTGCCTGCCCCGCCTTGGTCCAATCCATCTGCTCTTTGCTTCCACCCAGCTCTCTGCTCCCAGAGTCACTTACGGTGCAAGTAGCAGCCTGGGATGGCAGCCTGTCGACTCTGGCCTTCAGTGACCGCCAGGAGCAGCAGGCAGAGGAGCAGGGTTTGGGGGGACGCCATGGGCATCTGAAACACAGAGGGTGGGTAGATGTTTCTAGGTGGGTGTGCAGGTGTGGGGGAGGAGTTCTTTACATGCTGCATGCCTCTGGGTGAATAAGCCAGGGCTAGGCTGGTCTGTCTGGGGTGAGGCATGCCTCGAGGGCCTGTCTTTCCCTTGGGTGTGCCTTTGGGTGTATGTGTATGTGCATGTATGTGTGTACCCGTCCTCTCTGGATGGGTGTGAGTGTGAGCAGCTGTCCCAGTATGACTCGCATGTCAGCCCACTGCAGTGATTCTCCCCAGGAATCTCCTCCACCATCTGGAGCACAAACCTCCGCCTCCCTCCACCTGCCCCATCTGGGCCTGCAGGACCCTTAGCTGGAGCCCCTAGGCCCTCCCCGGGCTCTTGCTGCCTCAGTGAGCTCACCGCTTCTGAATGGATCGTTGAATGGCTCCTCTTGCCTCCTGCTGGTCTCCTGACGGTGCTGGCTCTCCGAGTTTTTATTCGCCATCATCCTGGAGCCACGCCTTCTTGGAGATCAGCTTTCAGGCCTGCCTCTCTTCTGCCCGAAGCCTCACAGCAAAACCACCTGGGAGATCCTGCTCTTCTCTGAGGTGTGGTCCTCAGAGGGTGGTTTCTGCTTTCCAGCTGTCCTATGGCTGCCTGTGGCCCAGGGCTGGGGAAGTGAGGTGTACAGAGAAGGCCAGGACCTGGCAGAGGGGGCAGTGTGTGTGCGCTTGGGGAGAGAGGGCTCTGGACTGGGCTGAGTTGTGGCCACCTGGGTTCTCTTCTTTGCTGTGTGACCTCGGGCAGGACACTACTGTTTAGGGCTTTGCCAGCCCAACCTTAAAGTGATTAAACTCAGCCCTGCCTATCTCTTTTACCCACTGCAAAGGTAAGGATGGAGAGAGATTCTTACGGACAAGGAGGTGAAAGCGTCTCACTGATGATATCAGTGGGGATATCCCGAGAGGTGCTTCATGGCAGAGCCAGAGGAGAGTGGGGCAGGGGGTTATAAGTTCGTTTCAGAGCTTCACTTTCACTGTCAAGTGGATGACTTCTCATTCTGGGGGTCAGCTGCAGTGTGGGGCTCCCCCTAGTTCCTGGAATAACAGGGACCTGACACCTGGAAGAGCCTGAAGCCATCAACCCCAGCAGATCCAATCATTTAGTCCAGCCCTGGCTCTGGTGTTGCAGGTGGAGGCAACTAAGGTTCAGAGAAGGAAATTTACTGAAGGTCACACAGCTAGTTCATGGCAGGGCTGATTTGGAACCCAAATCTGCTGTTCATGCATGGTGCTTAATTATACCTGGGGCGAGAATGTGGCAAGTTAGAAAAAGACCCCTCTCATCAGCGAGAGCCACAGGGGCTGGGCAAGGGAGAAATGAGAAGGAAGCCAGTGCTAACTCTGGCCCTGCACACCCCAGGGCTACAGTCTCACTGACCTGCTCAGAGAAGCAGAGCCAACCACACAGACAGCCAGAGCTGGAAGGCACTTGAGAGCTCATCAAATCCTACCCTTTCATTTTCCAGATGAGAAAATAAGAACCAGAAAGGAAAGTGACTTTGCCAAGGGTTCATTGTAAGCTTGGAAGTCAGAATGGCACTACTCAGATTTCCAGACTCTGGAGCTGAGCCTCTGGACAGCTTTGTAAAGCAGGCTGTGTTTGGGACAGGAGGGCAAAGGCGTAAACACTAGTCCTCCAGTCCTCACGCAGAGTGACTTCCCCTTCAGCCCTTCTCCCCTCAGGTCCCAGGCCCTTCAGTAGCCCACCTCATCTGTCCTCCCCACCTAGGGAAAGGTATCAGAACAAGGGGTCTCCAAGAGACCCCTTTAGCAGTCCAGCCCTAACTTTTCCATTTACCATGAGACACTTCCAGCATGACAGATAATCAGCTCTGTTCAAAGAGTAGGAGTGACAAGCGCTCATTACCTTACAAAGTGGCCTATTCTAATGCTGGTCATCTCTGCAGTTAAAAAATGCCTCTAACCTACACTAACTTCAAGTTAATCCAGTAAACTGCTCTGCATTACTGTCAAAAGCCAAAGGAGTAGCTAGATGAGAAGAATTTATCTACGAAGAGACTGTATTTTGGGGCCAAATGGGGTGAACTGACAAGACATGATTTCTTGAGGGGCAGCAGGGCTCAGGACATGGACATTCTCTAACCTGGCCAGGAGAGTTGAAGATTTGAGGTCAGGTACAGACTCCACCTACCCAAAGTGTTCTGTTAACAACTGGATCCCTGTATCTTGAGAAAAAGATAAGAGTTTGCTCTCTCTCTACTCCCACTAAAATTCAGTGATTAAGTCTTCATAAATAATTTATTGTCATTAGAAATCAAAGTGCTAGAGATGAAAGACCCAAATGGCCCATTGGGCAGTAAAATTCTCAGACTAAAGCATTTTAGAAACTTACATTCTTAGTGATTTAAATTGGGTGAGGACACTCCTTTGTTAAGAGGCAAATGACAGGACAAACCCACAAGAGGACTCAGGGAGTCTGGGGCTTTCGTTCTCCATGACTGGAGCGTCAGAAGCAGAGAGCGGAGTGGGAAGGGTCACTGCCCCTCCCACTGCTGCATTTAGGAGGCTCACTGGCTGCTCTTTCTGAAGAAATACCTAAACGGGAAGAGAGAGCTGCAGAAGGAGAGCAGAGCAGGTTGAGACTCCAGAGGTCCAGTTCCCCTCTCCCAGGTCCCATTAGGGCTCTATTATTAGCTAGGGCATTTCTGCTCTGAGACCACTGATTGGAAATTCAAGTCTGAAACAGCATTTGAAAAGGTACCCAAGTTAAATTATACTCTGGAAGTATAAATAAAGAACAATAGCAATGGGATGGCTGAGCTCTAGACACATGAAGGGATTTGTTTTGTACTCTGCAAAAAGGACTCTGAAGACAGAGCCTAGGTTCAGAGAGAAGAATGGAACTATTTTAGTAACAAAATCAACTGAATAACCCAAACACAATAAGAATAGTTGTTGTCCAAGTAACATTTGGTATATCAGATTCAATGCTGGGCACATCAGGGTGGGGTAGGTTAGTTAGGACCCTAAAGCTCTATCTCATTTCCATCATTTGTTCTGCACAAAATAGTGATTTATAAGGGTAATCCGCTTTCTAGTCTTCTTTCCTTGAGAGATTCAATGGGGCTAAGTTTAATGGCAGGAGAGAAGTCTGTCTTACGTCAGAAACCCGAAGAAGCCACTGGTTCCCAGCTCTGTGGGTCCCTCAGCTGGAGGTGGATTGTTTTGCTGCGATGGTGGGATAGTCTTCCCTACCAGGCTGTCCTCCCACTTAGAATCTGCAAGGGAAACACTCAGGCAGGGAAAGGGCTACTTGTATGTGAGCAGGAGAAGGCAGGACACTGAGCATAAGCCAAGGGCAGCCTCAAACCAGGATAAGTGAAACCAGGGGCATTGTTGGCTCTGATCTTCTCAATTTCATCCCAGCTCAGTAAGAGGCTATTCTGACCTTGGAGTATTTTCAAAGTCAGGTCGAGATTTTTTACACTGCTCAAATCCTAGACACCTACCGTGGCTGGTGTGTCTACACGTGGACTGACAACTTGTTGGAGAACTCACTTTGCTCATGTGCCTGCATCTGTGATAACTGCATCCATACTGAATTCTCATGCTGAGTGAAAGATCAGCAAGCCAAAAGGGTGACACCTTGACATGCATTCCCAGCCCCTGCCAAGCACCATCTGCACCTTCCATATTAACACTAATGCCCTAAAGAGAAGAGGAGGAGAGACAGCTTCCCAGATTGTTCTCTGGGATAGAAAAGCAAAGCATATCCCTCCCAACTTTTCTGTAAAACTTACATGGAATGTTCTGAAACTGTGGGACCACCAGTTTTGCTATCAGAAGCACAAGAAGAACATGCATTGCCTCTTTCACTCCATTTGGGAACTGCTGCTGCTGCTGCTAAGTCGCTTCAGTCGTGTCCGACTCTGTGCGACCCCAGAGATGGCAGTCCACCAGGCTCTGCCGTCCCTGGGATTCTACTGCAGGGGCTCCTATTACCGAAGAGCATGCCCCCAGACTGAATGAACAAGCACCTCCACGGGAGCAAGGCACATCGCCCACTGAGTGTGCCCAGACTCAAAGAGCTCTGTGCTGCTTTGCTCATCAGGGGACTAAAGAGGACAGGATGCTTACTAGAGGAGACCAGAACCTACCCTGGTCCTGGACATCGGTGACATCAAATGCTGGGGTCTTCTGGCATTCTTGCTGGGTTTTTCTTTCTCTGTTCTGATTAAAAGACCAAGAAAAGTCTTAAACTTTACTCTTTTCCAGCTTGGGGGTCTGAATGCTATTTGCTGGTGAAGAGATTTCACATCAGTGCTGGGGTCTGGCTCCTGACTGCCCAGGCAGGTTCTATTTTTCTGTCCTTTTCCCATATCAGCTTCCCAAACACTGTCCTTCTAAAATCATAATGTTTAACAGACAAGAACAAACCAAGCTGGGTGTACCATACCATTCCATGTTTCTGAGTACCAGTTATTGCCAAGGACAGAATTTCAAGTTTTCAGAAATCAGGAGGACCTTTATTTTACCTTGGAGAAAAGTATAATCTATGTGGTAAAACTGACATATAAACTAAGTACTGTAAGTCAGTGTGATAAGACTACCCTATCAGTCTACATAGAGTACTGCGGTTGCTGAGAAGGATGTGAAGAGAGTGGGTAGTGGTTAGACAAGGAAGACTTCACAGGGGAAGTGTTATTTAAGTGGGGCCTCAATGGACAGCATCAAGGAGTCAAAGAGAGCAGGGCATTCCAGACAAGGACATGATGTACAAGGGCACATTGCCATTAACATGTAAATATGATCAATGTGGCTAGAGCCAGCAGAAACATGACTGTGGCGTAAGCAGCCAGCACACTACAACACAATCTTATTTCTCCCTGTGCTACTGCCCTATAGACCTTCCTTTGTACTTTGAAGAGGACACTCTATAGCCTGGTTCCAAGCCTATAATATTCTCTGAGACACCTAGATAGTCAGAAACACGGTTTATATATTTCTTTTTGGGAATCACTGCCAACTGGTCACTTCCCTCATTGAGGCAAAACCTGAGGCTTGACTACCCAGCAGTGCTGGGGAGTTCTTGAGCCATTTTGCCGGTGAAGAATTCTGTAGCAAGCGGCTGCCGACTGTTAGGGTGTATCAAGGGGGCAGAGGCACAGCGATGCCAGGAAAGGGAGGACAGGTCCTCCAAGCTAAGCATGAGCTGATATTGCTGGTAACCTTTTCCACAAGCCCTTAAATCCCAGACCACATGGGCAGCCACCTAAGTCATACTCCTATAAAAGTGAAAAGATCTCTTGGGCAGAAGGAGACTACCTCTCTCTTCTTCTATATAGGGTGGAGGGGAAACTAGAGGCCCTAGATATGATTTCTAGCTTGAGGGAAACTACAGTTTGCAATTTAAATCCTGCTGCATTGGCCCTAAGGAAAGCATCTACTAAGGCTGGAAGTGGGGACCAGAAGCGCAAAGGCCCTGGGGCAGAGGCACAGCCCATCTCTGCACCCGTGGAAATTTCCATGGTAAGAGAGCCTTCGTGCTCTCCTGAAATCTTGACAGAGGTTTCCTCAGGCAAATGTTGTAAGAGAGGAAAAACATTATAGCGTGAAATAAAACTTAGGGTACCATCCAGGACATCCAGCCACAATAATACCCTGAAAACCTGATGCAAAGCTGTCCCCTGTACCTTCAGGGTCGCCTCTGCTTGGAAGTGCAGGTCAAGCAAGCAGAGGCAGAAAAGAAAGCTACATGCACAGCAGTCTATTTCCCTTCTGGACCATTCATCTGCTCTCTTCCATTTTTTTTCCTTTTACAGTCTGGATCTCTAGATCTGGGAGCTGAAGTAACAAAAGGAATGAGTCTGCCCTTCTTATCCATTCTCCCTAAACACCTCTGATGAAACAGAGACCTTATTCAGGTATGTGTTGTATTCTTCTAAGCTTTCCCTGCACAGGCTCCCTATGTGTACAGATGTGCACAATCCATACTGTGTTTCTACACCTTAACTTCCCCCAAAGGGGAGCGAAGATATTAAGCACCGGACCAAAGGAGCGTGTTCGATTCTTCCAGCTCTTAGTGACTTGCACTAAGAGTCACTGTGATCATGTTAATTTAAGAGACGTCTGCTCTCTGAGAACAGGGTCTACAATGAAGATCATTTGGGCTTTGAGTCAAAATCAATAAACATATTCCTTTTCTTTTTTCCTCAGAGTTTTTTTTCTAACCCAGTATCAGGTTGACAAGGTAATTATGTTGAGTTAAGAAACTGTGGGTTCTTGAGGGAGATGATGCGTCAGACTAAGAATAGGAAGGTACAAAGGGTAGAGAGTGAGGGAAGTGTTCCTTTAATAGTAATTATCTTGGTTGTATAAAGTGTCTTTGTTCTCCAGAGCTTCATGTCCTCTTCTTGTACTTTCTAAATTCTTCTTCTTCCCTCTCAAAAGGATGAGAGTATAGAGGGAAACCACCTGCTAAGATCACTGCATGGGCCAGCTGGCCATGGGTATAACAACACGGCTCTGTACCCTGCTCCTGCCTACAAAGGCAGAGGTCTTCATCTTTAAGGGTTCACTCTACTCCAGCTAAATGGTAAACTCCTGGAAAAAAACTAGATTTTATATGTTTGTGTGCACTCCAGCACCTAACACAATGCCTGGCAAACAGGGGACAGAATTGTTTAGAAATGAAAATCAGTTTTCTGCTTAAAAATGTTTTAGGGAATTCCTGTGATCTTGAAGGTGGCTTTAAGACCTTTTAGGATGAAGCCTGTGCTGACCTCTCCAGTAGGTCACCAGAAGCACTGTACTCTTACACTCTTTCCACTTGGCCTAAGTGCTTGGCGCACCCTGAGCTACTCTGCGAACTCTCTCTCACACCCACTTGGTCTCAGTGAGGTTCTCCTTTGTGGTCCCTTTGTCCCCTGGGCTTCCTTTATTCCTGTTCATAGCACATTTATCATAAATTGTCTGCCCAGCTTTACACTTTCAGCACTTCTGGGGGAGAGTGTGCTTGCTAGTACTTGGCACACAGTAGATACTCAATAAATGTTTGCTGAATGAATGAATATGTAAATGTTTACTCAATAACTGATCATGTTTTGGATCCTGGGAAGGTGAGGGAGGTGAGCTAGGAAATAAAGGTCAGAGCTGCTTTGGAGCTATGGTGGAGAAGTAAGAAACGTCACAAATAACAGCTATTTCAAGGAAAAAGCGCATTATTTTAGGGACTATTATGGAAAAGAAGCCCTAAAATTGAGGAGTAGCAGATGTATGAATATCTAAATGGAGAACAGACCTCACAAAATGAATCAAGTATTATTGAGGCTGACCCATCATTGCTCTAAATGAAGTTTTCTTTTACCAGTATCCTGTGCTGATACAAACCTATTTTGTCTGTAAAAATTAGATGTTCCCAGACTCAGACTCCAGTGCAGATGAGGGCAAAAAGCTTTCGGAAAAAAAATTCTACACTGGATTTCACCTCAACTCAACAGACCTATTTTCTTTTTCGACTGCAGAGTATAAAAAAGCAGCTCTTTAAGCTAAGAGAAGGCTTTTTAACAAAAGGATTCATCGATGTGTGTATTATGCAGCTACATTTAGGACAGGCTGTGGCAAGGGTGGATGGCTGAAAGTTGTTCTGAAGACAGGGAAACCTGAGAATGAGTGCAGTGAATTCAGTCTGTACTTAGGACCAAGATGTGCTGATAATAGGAATCCTGACTCGTAACCAAACAGAAATAGCCAAGAGTCTTGAAGTCTCCATTTTGGTGCATACCCTCCTGGTTTCCATAGGGGGCTTCTTTTTGCTGAGCCCTTGACTGGAAGTCCCCATCTCGGCCCTAAAGTGGGAGGAAAAAAAGCCCAAGAAGCATTACTGGCAGCGGCAACATCCTCACATTCAAGCAAAAGTGTCCCAGATGAATATTTCAGCAGGTTGGCTATTTTTATGCCACTCCTGGCCTGCAGAATAAATTGTGTGGCCAAATTCTCTTTGGGTGCTGCTTTAATTCACAGCAGAATCACAATTTGAGACACTTGGGGATCTAGGGGTTGAGAAAGGGAAAATGTGATTGACAGCAGGATTTTGAAATACTTGGTTGGGCATCAAAACACAGAGAAAGGGAAGACATGAGGCCCCTTCTCCGTGAAAAATTCAGTCAAACAGAACCAAGCAAAGCTTCATACCTCCAAGCACCCTCACATCCCACCTGTCTGGAGGAGGAATTTCCCGCCTCTTCACTGAGGACATTAGGACAGTGTAGGGGCATTAGGACAGTGTAGGGGTCAGCTCCTGCGTGGCCCACCCTCACAGCCCCATACATCCCCACTGCCCTTGTATGTCTTGATGCCCACATAATACCAGGAAAAGGACACTTGCTTTCTGTGAACCTGAGTTGAAAGCACTTTGGCTTGGGGAGCAAACCACACCTTGGATTATTCCAGCATCTCTCTGTGGGTGCTAATATGAAAAACTGAATTGTCTTACTGACTCATTCTGTCCTTGACAGAGAATCAAAAGAAGAAATAAGTAGCCCCTACAATAGTAACTTCAACATGTTAAGAGTTGTGCTCAACACTCCCCGTAATTTGCAGCACCTCAGCCAGTAATTGAGGCATACCCTCTTACAGACATCTATTTTTCGACCTGTACTATCTCTTAAGGTAGAGTTCCAAAAGCTGCACAGGCTCCGCAAGCAGCAGACACAACCACCCACACCTGCCGGAAAACTGAGAGCAGGCACAAAAATATACTACTCACTGCATGAAATAAGGTTATATTTTATTCGTTCTCACTCTTTTGAGGCTTTCTCTATGTTCATGTATGATACTGTGGGACTTCATATCTTATGCCTTCTGAGTGTCTTTTTTCTTTCTGTTTTTTGGCTGCACTGCTCGGCTTGTTGTTGTTTAGTTGCTCAGTCCTGTCCAACTCTTTGAGACCCCACAGACTGCAGCCTGCCAGCCTCCTCTATCCATGGGATTTCCCAGGCAAGAACACTGGAGTGGGTTGCCATTTCCTTCTTCAGGGGATCTTCCCGACCCAGGGATCAGACCTGAGTCTCCTGCATTGGCAAGCGGATTCTTTACCCCTGAGCCACCAAGATCTTAGTTCCCCAACCAGGGATGGAACCTGGGGCCCTTGCAGTGGAAGCTCAGAGTCCTAACCACTGGACCACCAGGGAATTCCCTCAGTCCTCACTGAGGATAATGAACAGAAAAATTCTACTTTGCTAAGGAAGTAGATTTGCAAATTATATTGCAAATACCAACTTGCTTCCTTCCCTTAGTCTACCCACCCGAATAAGCAGCTATGAATGAAGCCCTGAGACAGAGAGTGACTCACCCCAACAGAGGGCAAGGCCTAGCTAGAATGCAGGGTTTAGTGCCTCACTCAACACCACTGACCTGTCCAGCCCTGGCCTGGTTGGGGAGCTGGGCACTTCGCGTTTTCGTTTCTTCAGCACGGCTTCTGCTGTTTTCCTCTCTGCCAGGACCTTCAGAGAGGAACCAGATTCCTGAGACTTTTCCTTTTCCAGAGTTGTTCACATGAGGGCACAGTGAAGAGAACTGCCCATCTATAAATTGCCAAAGGCAGCTTTTAACATCAGCTTTGTAAGTAAGGATAGACAAAGTCTCAGAAATCTAGCCAAGAAAATAAAAAATTCTCAAGTATACAATCCTTATTGGACCTGGGCAACAACCAAAGGGCAAAAGAGAGGAGTCAAGAGCAAAACATGAGATAATAAGAGGCAATAAAGGCAATTTTCATCTCATAAACAAAAGGCAAACTTACCAACCCAAGAGGACTGCTGTTCATTGATTTTCCTACAATAGGAAATTTGAATATCATAATGAAGCAAGGCTGTTTCTTCATCGACTTCTTAGAACTGGTCCTAGATAAAACTTTGGTGTGTGCCCTTTTCCCTTTCACCTGGTTATCAGTTTTCCAAGAAATACTGTGTCTCCAAACTTTTTTCCTCCCTTATTTTATTGTCATCTACAAGTCATGTGGAGATGACGTGGTGAGAGATGACTTGACTCCACTGTGTCATCTAAAAAGTCTGACACAGATAATATTATAACAATAAGTCACTTAAAAGGGGATGATCCCTATTATGAAAGAAAAAAGGCAGAACTTATGGCATCAGTGACAAATGAATTGAGGTATTTTGAGATAATGCCTTTGTACTTTTTTTTTCCAATCAAACTGGTAGATGTCTCCTTGTCCCTCTATTTGTAAAAATAACAATGGCCCCCAGAGATTAAAAATTGGGAGATATGTTTAAGATATTACTAAGTGAAAGTCATTAAATACTCTAAAATGGAAGGAATTATTTATATCATAGGTTATTTTTCATTGAGTTATTACCCTAAGTCATACTGTACTTTCCATTTCCCAGTACACATTTAATATTTTCAACAACTCAATGACTATTATTAGTTTTCACCATTTCACAAAGGAGGCATACAAAGACTGAGTAATTTATCTAAGGTCATACACTCCTAAGTGGCAAATCCACCAAGATTTGAACCAGGCAGTCTAGCTTGGAGGACATGCTCCTGACTTCTGCAGTGTCAGTGTGGGGGCTCAATCTGGCTATTTCACCACATTCAGCACTGCTAACCTATGGATGTTCAACCGCCCCCTTTTCCTTCTCCACCTACACTTTCATCGTTCTACTTACCCGGTGACAGATTTTCATGAAAGCATTTCATCTCCACATACAGAGTGAAAACAAATGGATAAGGGACCAAGACAGCTTCCCCATGTTTGAACTTCAGATGGGACACTCTTTCCCATTTGCTTTTATCTGGGATGTGCTAAGGACTGAGGATGTAGCCAGTATGAATCCCTGAGTACTATTTTAGAGGAAAGACTCCGTCTCCTTTCCATGACCTACCCTCCAAACTGCACGGGTTTGCTGCTTCCACTTGAATCTACAGTGTGAATTGCAGCTCATTTCCCCCCAGGAAAGAAAGGATACAGGGAAATACAATAAAGTGTTCTGTAGCAAATGGCTGTAAATTATCCAGGTTTCCTAAGACCGCACGAATAGAATCCTGAAAAAAAAAATGTGAAATAACTTTAATACTAATTTCAGCCAGTCTATTAACTTATCTCTATCGCTGTTCTTCACGTACCCTATACTCTTTTAGAGTCCAACTACTTGCTGTTCCCTGAATATACCTTCCACTTCTCCACTTCTCTGCTCTGGCCTGAAATACCCTTTTAGTCCATCATCATATGACTAAATTCCACTTATTCTTTTATGGCACAAGTCAAAAGCCATCTCCTCCACAAAATTTTCCCTAATTTCTCAAGTTGAATTAACTACAGGTCTCAAATTTCACAGTAGTTAGCCTCGGGCCTTCACTATATTCAATGCATCTTTTTCCCCCTTCTGTGCCTCCAGGCTTGTGAAATCTGAATTCCTTGACCAGAGACTGAACTCTGGCCCAGCAGTGAAAGTGCTGAGTCCTAACCACTGGATTGCCAGAGAATTCCCTCCATGTACATATTTTTATTTTCTTTACTAAGAAATCTTCTTGAAGGAGAATACATACCTGATTTGTCTTAGCATCCCTTCTCTACCATAGTGGATGAAGCATAACAGGTCCTCAACAAATAGATCCTGGATTTGTTGCTCAGTTCTGCTGGACCTTCTATGACCCTATGGACTGCAGCCCACCAGGCTCCTCTGTCCACGAAATTCTCCAGGCAAGAATACTGGAGTGGGTAGCCATTCCCTTCTCCAGGGGATCTTCTCAAGCCAGGGATTGAACCCCATTACAGGCAGATTCTTTACCATCTGAGCCACCAGGAAAGCCCCAATGAATAATATTGGTATTTATTTATATGTACGTATTTTGCTTTAGTTTATGTCAAACCTTTTCTTCTACTGTCTTTAAATCTTAATTATTTAGTCTCTAATTAACCTATGCTTATTAGTATATGGGCAAAGAGTCTGATATGACTGAGCACTCACCACTACTCAAGAACCCTTTAAGATAAAAGATTTCTATTATCCTCATTTTACCACTGAGGAAACTAAGACAGAGAGAGGTACAGTGATTTATGGAAGGCTACACAGCTAGTAATGATGGAGTTAAGACACAAACCCAGGCAGTGGGGCTCCAGAGCTTACACTCCTAACCATTAGACTAAACTGCTTATCAATATATGTTTTCTAAGTGAATGACAAAGGATAACTTCTGCTTCAAAACTAATGAGAGTAAAAAAAAAAAGAACATATAAAAAGCACTTCAAAAAGTTTTAGGGAATTCCCTGGTGGTCCAGTGGCTAAGACTCCACACTCCCATTGCAGGAGGCCTGGTTTTGATCCCTGGTCAGGGAACTAGATTCTGCATGCTGCAACAAAGAGTTCGCATGCTGCGACAAAGACTGAAGATCCTGCAACTAAGACCCGTGCAGTCAAATAAATCAATAAATGTTTTAAAAAAACACAACATTTTTATATGATTATAAATGCATATAAGTGTTCTCTAGCTACCATTAGATGAACTATTGTGCAGCAAGAACCGCATACATCTATTTCTAATCCTCACTACAATCCTGAAAACTGATATTATTTATCAATCTTACTGACAGGTAAGGAAACAGATTCAGATAAGGAAGACAAATTTCCCAAAAATTGTACTGTGAAGGCAGAACTAGAGTTCAAATCCAGGTTTCATTGGTTCTAAAAACTATGTTTGCAATACTTTACTGCCTTGAGCTTTTCTCTGCCCATATTAAGTGAAGCAAAGTGAAATAAATTTTGCTCTACTCATAATTAAAATAAGCAGAAAACTGTCATGGTCCTATGTTAAAATAATTGCTATTTATAATGATGCCTCTGAGGTCCTCAAAGATCTTACTGTATTTTTCAACACATAGCTAAAGAGTACCTTTAAGGCTTTGACTCAACTTTTTGGTTTTACAGTTTTGCATTTGTATATGTAATTATATTCAAATTCTTTGAAATGTGGCAGCATATGTCTTTATAAATTACAACAGTCATAGAGCACTCAGTCATGAAGTTAGAAAAGAATACACTAGTTTAAAACTCTCATATTATGAATGAGGCAAATAAGACCCAGAGAGAGAAGTGATTTGCTAAGGCTCACACATTTCTTAGTGGTTCAGCCAGGACTAGAAACTGCGGCCAGCCCCCAGAACTCTAATTCCTTGTCCAGTGCTTTCACCAGTTTACAAATTTGTCCACCATCTTTGTCTTCTTCTTGTGGGAGAATTTAAAGCCATTAGAGTTGGGTAGTAAAGGAATGAAAATGAAGTGGAAATATAGCAAATGCAAATGTTTCCAATTAAAATGAAGACACAGCAGCCTTGTCTGTGTATTTACAGTTGAGTTTCCTGAACGTCAAGTACCAGGCAGTGGTTGGGATGGTGAGGTTTCCCAGAGCCCTGGAAGGCAGTCCTCCGGATGCTTTCTCTATGCCAGCCGCCACAAAAGACAGCTGCCCATGGCTGGGAACTCTAGTGGAAACAAAATCACTCTTAGCCTCAAAGGTGCTGACACTTCAACTAGGAAAATTGAGAAAGAGTATAGGCTTTAATTTCCCTGGAAAAACAGTAACCTTTCTCTGCAGAGGAAATGTGGCAGGGAGAAGTCAAGTAATCAAGCGGAGATTGTGACTCAGTTTGTAGGAAACAACTAAAACCTAAATAGGGATGTATCCTCAGCTTAAAAAACAACATTCCCAGAAGTTGTCTGCTTCTTTCCCTACCTCCAGCTCCTGGACGATGACTTCCTTGTTTTCTACCTCTTCCCCTCTAGAAGGTAAACAGACAAGAAGTAAATGAGCCAAGAAGAAAAGCTCTGGAGACAACAGACTCTAGTAAAAATGACATTTCCAATGAGCTAAGGGAACATAACTAAATAACAATTGTGTGTGCTGACCCAGTGCTCAAGGGAAGAAGAGCTCACTAGGTGGTGCAGACTGAAAGCTGGTACAGGCTGTACCAGAGTATCTTCTCCATGCCCTGCCGGGACCCGACATTGCCACCGTTAAGGTTAATAATTGTTTAGACCAGTAGTACAAGTGCAATCTGCGGACCTCCGGGGGTCCTCAAGACCCTTTCAAGGAGTCTCCAAGGGCAAAATTAGTTTCATAATAATACTAAGATATTATTTGCCTTTTTCACTATATTGACATTTGTATCATAGTGCAAAATCTGTGGTGGTCAAAATGCTGGTGCCTTAGCACAGATCTAGTCAGTTGCACTAAACTGTACTAGCAATTGTAGCCATCTTTGCAACCACACAGGAAAAAAAATTCAATTCCATTTAATATGTTAGAGGAAGAAGTAAGGCCTTAATAATTCTATAAATCTCACCCCCCAAATAATGGATTTTAATATATTCTGTGATAAAACAGGAAGTATGGATAAAGTGTTTCTGCGGCATACCAGAAGATGATGGTTCTCTTGAGAAGTGCCTGCACAACTGTTTAGGTTGCAAACTGAACCACATGCTTTTTCATATTTTATTTGACTGGTCAGCTGACAGATAAACGATGGTGCTTATTCAGACTTGGGAATGTGACAGACATTTTCTCAAAAGCGAACAGTGAGCTTATCAATAAAACTGACAGTATTTGTTGTTAAGGATAAATTTTTGGATTTCAAGTAAAATTTTGAATTTTGGAAAACTTTTATCCACCACTGTAGGGTTGACAACTTCCAAATACTTGGGCATTTTTCTGATAAGATTGGTAGTGATATTAGCAAATATGTTTTTTGATACTGTATAATGAAGCGTGTTGACATTTGAACAATCTGCAAGTGAAACAATATTTTCCAAGCGACCATAGAAACACTTCAGGTTACAAAATCATTCTAGGTAAAAGATCAGCTTTCAAAGAACAAGATAGACCAATGGATTTTCATGTTGCAGAGATCAGAAAGTACAGTGATATAATTTCAGATTCCACATTGCAACTAACCTTTAAAAAACTACTATATTTTTAAAAAATGAAACTGAGTTTCCTGGTTGTCTAGTGGTTAGGACTCGGCACTTTTACTACTGTGGCGTGAGAGATCCCACAAGTTGTGCTGTGCAGCCAAAAAAAAAAAAAACCAATTTTTTTAATTTAAAAAAATAATAAAAATTTAAAAAGAAACAAAATAAACAACTGTTATTTGTCAAGTTTTGACACAGGGCCAAGGAAGATTATCCACAATGATCTGAGAAGACTATTAATATATTCCTACCTTTCCCTACTACAAACATTTGTTGTTCAGTTGATCAGAAGTGTCCAACTCTTTGCAACCCCATGGACTGCAGCATGCCGGCTTCCCTGTCCTTCACCATCTCCTGGAGTTTGCTCAAACCCATGTCCACAGAGTTAATGATGCCATCCAACCACCTCTGTTGCTCCTTCTCCTCCTGCCCTCAATCTTTCCCAGCATCGGGATCTTTTCCAATGAGTTGGCTCTTGACATCAGGTGGCCAAAGGATTAGAGCTTCGGCTTCAGCATCAGTCCTTCCAATAAATATTCAGAGTTGATTTCCTTTAGGATTAGTTTGACTAGTTTGATCTCCTTGCTGTCCAAGGGACTCTCAAGAGTCTTCTCCAGCACTGTGGTTTGAAAGCATCACTTCTTCGGTGCTCAGCCTTCTCTGTGGTCCAACTCTCACACCTATACATGACTACTGGAAAAACCATACCTTTGACTACATGGACCTTTGTTGACAAATATATGTAACGCTACATATATATGTACAGCTGAGTTTTTCATGTAATTCAACCAAAAGAAAAAACTCACGACAGATTAAATGTAAAAGCAAATACAATAATCTAGCAGTTTTTTTATTAAGCCAGACATTAATGAGATTTGCAGAAATTTAATGTGATGTCAATCCTCCCATTAATTTTTGCTTTAGAAAATATGGTTTAGTTACAAAGTTGTGTTTGACTCTTTTGCCACTCCATGGACTGTAGCTTGCCAGGCTCCTCTGTCCATGGGATTCTCCAGGCAAAAATACTGGAGTATATAGTTATTTTTAATAAAAATATATTAAAACTTAATAGGTATATCATTATTTTAAAATTAATATTATACATTTAAAAGTTGTGCTAAAATACATATAACCTCAACTTTTCCATTTTAACTATTTTTAAGTATATAATTCAGTGGCATTAATTAATGGGTTGGCCAAAAATTTTGTTCAGGTTTTTCCATACAATATTACATTCAAAACCATGGCTTGCAGTCAGCACTACCTTATTTCTAAAACTTATTTCCACAAACTGAAACATTGTGCTCTTTAAACAATAACTCCACATTCTTCCCTTTACCCAGCCTGTCTTTATGAGTTTTCCTATTTTAATATTTCATATAAGCAGAATCATACAAGATTTGACCTGTTGTGACTGGCATATACCTAGGAATGAAACTGCTGGGTCATATGGTAATATGGTCATATGGTAAGGGCTTCCCTGGTGGCTCAGACGGTAAAGTGTCTGCCTGCAATGCAGGAGACCCATGTTCAATCCCTGGGTCAGGAAGATCCTCTGGAGAAGGAAATAGCAACTCACTCCAGTATTCTTGCCTGGAAAATCTCATGGATGGAGCCTGGTTGGCTACAGTCCATGGAGTCGCAAAGAGTCGGACACCACTGAGCAACTTCATTTCTTCATGGTAATTTTAACTTTTTGAGGAACTGCTAAACCAGTTTCCATAGTATCTGCATCATTTTACATTCCCACCAGCAATGTATGAAAGTTCCCATTTCTCCACATCCTTGTCAACAACTGTTGTTTTGTTTTTTAATTATAGCTATCCTAGTAGGTGTGAAGTGGTATATCATCGCAATTTTGATTTGCATTTTCCTAGTGACTAAAGATATTGAGCATTTTTTCATGTGCTTACTGGCCATTTGTATATCTTCTTTAGAGAAATGTCTATTCAAGTCCTTTGTCCATTTTCAATTGGATTGCTTATCTTTTTGTTGTTGAGTTGTAGTTCTTTATATATTCTGGATATTAAACTCTTATCAGATACATGATTTGCAAATATCTTTTCTCATCTGTGGTTTTCCTTTCACTCTGTTAGTAGGGTTCTTAAACATATAAATTTTATAAAATCAACTAAGTGCAATTTATCTAATTTCTTTTGAGGCCTGTGTGTTTGGTGTTGTATTTAAGAAACCACTGCCAAATCCAAAGTCATAAAGATTTGCCCCTATGTTTTATTCTAAGAGTTTTAGTTTTAGCTCTAATTTCGTCTTTGATCCATTTTTAGTTAACTGTAGTATATTGTGTAAGATAAGGGTCCAACTTTATTCTTCGGCATGTGGATATCCAGTTTTCCCAGAACCATTTGTTAAAGAAACTCTTCTTTCCCATTGAATGCTCTTGACATTCTAGTCAAAAATCAATTGACCATAGATGTTAGTGAGGTTTTATTTCTGGGCTCTCAATTCTATACTATTTATTGGTTATAGTCTGTCCTTATGCAGTACCACACTTTTTGATTACTTATAGTTTTGTAGGAAGTTTTTTAATTGGCAAGTATGAGTACTTCAAATCTGTTCTTTTCCAAGATTGTTTTGGCTATTTGGGATCCCTTGAAATTCCATATGAATTTTAGGTTGGGTTTGTACATTTGCAAAAAAAAGTGCCATTGGGATTTTGCTAGGGATTACATTGAATCTGCTGATTGCTTGAGTACTGTTTTCATCTTAACAATATGTATATTTGGCTGCACCACAGGGCATGCAGGATCTTATTAACAGTTCCCTAACCAGGGATCAAACCTCTGCCCCTAGCAGTAAAAGCACAGAGTCCCAATCACTGGATTGCCAGGGAATTCCCATCTTAACAATATTAAGTCTTCCAATCCATGAACACAGATATCTTTCTAATTAATTAATTAATTATTTTGGCCTCTCTGCATGGCTTGTGGAATCTTAAATTCCCTGACCAGGGATTAAATCCAGCTCTGACAGTGGAATTCTGGGTCCTAACCACTAGATCACCATGGAATTCCCATAGAGGTCTTTCTATTTAGGTCTCCTTTCTCTCAGAAATATTTTTTAGTTTTCAGTGTGCAAGTCTTGTACCTCATTGGTTGAATTTATTGCTAAGAATTTTTTTCTTTTTGATACTATTGTAAGAAAAATTGTTTTCTTAATTTTCTTTTCAGAAATTACTACTAGTTTACTGCTAGTGTATACAAATCAACTGATGTTGATTTAGTATAACTTTGCTGAATTCATTGATAAGGTTTAATAGTTTTTTGTTGGTTTGTGTGGATTTTTTAGGTTTTTCCACATATAAGATCATGCCAGGAATTCCCTGGCAGTCTAGTCGTTAGGACTCCATGCTTTCGCTGCCAAAAGCTCAAGTTCAATCCCTGGTTGTGGAATTAAGATCTCACAAGCCATGTGGTGCAGCCAAAAAAAAAAAAAAAAAAGATCACGTCATCTGCAAACAGAGATAGTTTCACTTCTTCCTTTCCATTATGTATGCATTTTTTTTTCTTGACTAATTGCTCTGGCTAGAGCTCTAGTACCATGATGAACAGAAGTGATGAAAGTGGGCATCCTTATCTTGTTCCTGATCTTAAGGAAAAAGATTAAGTTTTTCACCACTGAGTATGTTGTTAAACTGTCGTTTTTTCACATATAGACTTTATATTGAGGAAGCTCCCTTCTACTCCTAGTTTGAGTATTTTTATCATGAAAGGGTGCTAGATTTGGTCAAATGTCTTTTCTGCATCCATTGAGAGGGTCATGCGGTATTTTTTCTCTTCTTTCTATTAATGTGGTGTATTATATTGATTGATTTTTGTATACTCAACTATCCTTGCATTCCTGGGGTAGTTTCAGGAATATAAACAATGCCAATCTTCTTATTAATTTTTAAAAATATGGCTATTTTAAATAAAGTGTTATAGTATTTTTAAATTAATAAGTAATTATTTGAAATTGTTCTTTTGATTTTATATGATAAATATTGACAGGTATGACTCATTTAATCAAAAACTCTTTGGAAGCCTCAATTTTAAGAGTGCAAAGGGGTCCTGAGATAATTTGAGAACCACTGCCCCAAAGGTATGCTATTACCAATTTAAAAACTTATATGAATAATAAATATATAGAACATAAAATACCTAGAAAAGAGAGCTACAAGGTGCTGCTTCAGCCAGTCTCCTGGACTTGGTGAAGGCAGAGAAGGAATGACCTGTGGGAATGTATTAACCTGTGTTTGTAAAGGCTACCCTCCTAGTTTTAAAATTACCTGATGCTGTTGCCATATCTAATTTTGAATTTATACACGTTGGGTCCTGCATGAAGAAATCTTGTCTCTGGAAATGGGTAGGTGAAAGGTTTTAAACTCATTGCTTCCGAACAGTAACCTAAATAAAATAGAAGTGTTAAAGAATTAAGAAAAAGCTAAATATGGTTCCTTATGTATGGAAATAAAGCCTGCCCAATCTGTAGCATCTCTTCATTAGTATAATGTCCAGTTCTCAGTATCACTGCCTATGTCCCAGGCTCACTTCTAATATTAATTACCTGGATCATTTCTCCACCTGCATGGGGAGGATATATGATATTCTGAGATAATCTTTATACTTGAAGTCAGAAGACCTAAGTTAAAGTTTTGCTGTTTACCTTATGACCTTGTACAAATTACTTCTTTTCCATGAGACTAATGATACTAACATCTGATGATAACAGGGTTTTTGTTAGGATTAAATCTATCCCCCAAATATCTCTTGCATCTGTTCTCATCCCTTGCCCCCATTTTCTCTGGAACCTAGGCCAATGTGAAGAGGGCTCAAATCAAATAATGAAACAGTTTAAAGGACGCACCAGTAAGAGGCAACTGGGAACACCTCTGCTGTTAATTTTCTCTGACGTTTAGGAATTAGCACACCTTCCTGCTACAGCCAGTGCAGGAAATAAGGACGTACACTGATGTTTTAAAGTCTTGCCAAGGAGGGCCTTATCTTCCCACCTCTCAACTGTTCTTCTTCACCACTTATGAGAGGACCCTGCGCCACAAGACTTCCCCCTACTCTCCTAGCACTTACTAGTTTTACTTTTCCTATTCCAGAATCTCTACTCACTTAAAGGCCTCTCTGTGGGAAACTCAGAAGAAGAAATGGAGAACGAAGTACGGCATGCCTCCTCTACTCCAAGAGAGCACTTGGTATGCACTCAGAGGACTTTTCTATGCCTCTTTTTATTTGTAAAGTAGAGATAATAAGCCTTGTACTTTCTGTCTCTTCATATGGAAGTTTAAATAATAAATAACGAGAGTAAAAGGTCCAGAGTTTCTAGGATCAAATCTACCCATATACAATGCAAGGTATTGATTTCCGAGGCAGCTGAGCTGAGGTAGACAGGACAAGCACAAAGTAAGAATAATTTATGTTTTAATCTCAGTTCCATTATCCCTACATAGTTTTTCTGGGCCTTGGTTTTATTATTTATACAATAATAACAACTTATGTATGTAACAACTAACAACAATTTTTTGTCATACCCTATTCTAAGTACCTTATATATAGATCTTACTTAATTCTCACAAAAAGCGTATGAAATAAGTAATCTAAATATGATAGATGAGGAAACTGAAGCACTGAGAGATGAAGTAAGTTTTCTATGGCTATGGATTTTGGAATTGGAATTCAAATTGAGGCAGTGTTAATTGAGACTTGATGGTCTTAACCACTTTTCCATGCTGCTTCCTGGGGTTATTAGAAAGCAAAACAAAACAAAACAAAAAAAACAAAATAATGACTATAAAATCATTTTGCAAGTATTAACATATTATATACACATAAAGAACTATTTTCATTATTCTTTCCTCCATATTACCCTGATTCCATGCCTACTCAGCAGGGAGAACTCTAATATGTACAGTTGGAAGATCTATGTGCCCAAAGAATGGCATTCCCCACAATTTCCAAAGTTCAAGTCTGGGGCTGCCAGTAAAGAGATATCCCAGTGTCCGATCTTGGCTGCTTGGGATTAGAATGACAGGAGGCTGGAGCCAAAACCCGAGACTATTTAGACTAGAATTGCACTCAAAAGTGAAAAGAAATAGTTGGTGCCAACTGCAGAGTTACCAGAGGGGAAATACTGTTCACATCCTGAGAAAAACTTGCACATTCTCCATGCCCTCGGCATGGCAAGAACCCACGCTAGATTTGATAGTGTTTTTGGTGCTAGATGACTTTACCAAGTAAGCAGGGACCACCTGATGAGACTTAGGTTGCTGCCACAAAAACTGAGCCCTTCATTATTCAGAGGGTTCTTCTAAAATGCAATCACCACAGACTGAGGACTGGGGCCATCAGAGCAAAGGAAATGAAGAACATTTGCTGGAAATGACAATCCAGAGAGGAAACTTCATGTGCTGTGCTACAGCTGGCTGGCTGAGAGAAGTAAAAACAATCCCCTTCTAGCTGGGGCCTGTTCCTGTTAATTGCTGCCTGCCTGCTTCAGAAACAAACACCACACACTAATTACTCTATTCGAAAATAAAGATTAGACAGCATAATCCCCAATAACCACATATAGCAGTGGTTCAAAGATTCACAAGGTTATTTTCCAACATGAGTACTGCAGTCATGGTGACACTATGTCCCAAGAACATATCATTAAGTTGATGAGATCTTACAGATGAAAGGTCAGACTCTCAGCCAATTTTAGGTGATCATAAAACATGATGCCTTTAAAACAAAAAAAGAGAAGTTATAGGCAATATGGGATAGTGGGAAAGACACAGGATTTGTAATTGGAGGACGAAGGCTTGAGTTCTAGCTCTGCCTCTTAACAGTCATTCGACCTTAATCAAGTCACTTAGCCTTTTCATTTCTCAATTTCTACATCTCTAAAAGGGGAATGCACTTATCCCTGAAATTTCTGTGAGGATTAAATGAAATAATGCTGTAAAAAGCACTTCATAAACGCTGGGTAATTATATTAACATTAGCTCTTTTGATAGATTTGAAGTTTCTCTCTTAATGCTTTACTAGAAAAGCAACCTCAAGAGAAGTGTTTAGCTTTAATATCAGTACAAAATCTTGACAAATCTCAATTAAGACTCTTTCCTTGAAATTCCCCAGTAATAGATTTAAATGAGATATAGGCACTGATGTTAGAAAGGGAAAGATTTTTTTAAGGTTTTAGTAATTTGTCTCACATAAAGAAACATTTGGGCCAATGCACAGAACTTGAATCAGTGCTGAATGCAATATGAAGATAATGATATGACTACTGAAGCTGAAGGAGAAGATCATACAGAAGTACCAGCATTAAATATATCTGGTGATACTTGATGGCAAAATGCTCCGCAGAGTTAATAAAAGAGCTTTAATAAGCATTCATTAAAAATACATTTATGAGCAGGTCTAACATAACAGGCTCTGTGACCACTAATGAGTTTGGGCCAAAAGAAAAAAAACAGGGAAATCCCACTCATGCTATGAATCCAACACCCAAGTTTTAGAACTGAGGCTGAGGACAGAAGCTTGGCTTCTCCTTCTGCCTTCAGAAGTCCTTGGCTAGTTTCAAAAGTCTGCCTGTCTTTGCTGAAATAGATCCAAACTCTCAGAAAACCTATATTTCCAATGAGATTTATGCTTGCCTATAGCTGAAGTGCCCTTCATTTCAGAGGAGACAAAAAGGAAGTGAATTCATCAAAGAAGGAAATGACTGCTATAGGTCACATAACAGTATGGAACCAGGATTAGCCCCCAAGATTGTTGAATCCTTTGGCTAATACATTTTCCATAACACATCACCTGATCATTTTATTAAACTATAACCCTGGTCAATCGCATAAATCTGGATAGCATCCTCAATCTGGGTACAAAGACATCAAGCCAAAGTGCAGCATTTCTGGATTAGAGCTTCTTAGGATTATATCTTGGGATATAAAGGGTTTCTTTCACATTTGTTTGTCTTTGAGCTCTATTTTCAAAAGGAACTAGTCTCAGTTTCCTCACCTTGCAGGGTGACTAGGATGATTAATGAAATAATGCATGTATAATTGCTTATTGCAGTGCTCTATGCATAGGTTATTCAATAAAGAATAGCTGTTTTAAAAGCAAAACAAATCCAAGAGTTAAGATATAGGACAAGAGCTGATCTAAGACTACCCAAGATACTTCTATGCCTACTGATGTCATTCTTTCCCATTAGACTTCTACCTACTCTTTCTGGTAAGACACAATCTTTAAAACACCACTGGCATTTATTCAGAAATATATTTGCAACTGGAACTGTGTCAGACTTTGTTTTGTTTTGTTTGGGAGGGGAGAAGTAACTAAATCTTCTAACAGAGGGATAGGAAGGTGTCCTGAAACGAAATCAAAAGGCCTTAGTGAACAACTCAATCGGGCAGAAAGGAGATTAAGTGAACTTCTTAAGTTACTCTTTACACCTAAATGTCTCTTCCACTTTCATTTTAACCATCCTAAAAGCTAATGGAAGAATTATCTTTGGTCAATAGGTCTAGGACTGTGCTCCTTCCTTGGAAAAAGCAATAGAATGGTATCTCATCTCACCATCCTGCCCATTAGTTGTGGCTTGTTACATGAAGATCCTTGGAGAAGAAAATGGCAACCCACTCCAGTATTCTTGCCTCAAAAATCCCATGGACAGAAAAGCCGGGCAGGCTACAGACCAAGGGGTCGCAAGAGTCAGACACGACTTAGTGACTAAACCACCACATGAAGATCAACCTATTAGCATTCATATCACACTGAATTCACTGCAGAACTCTAAAAATCCTAATCCCAGGAATCCTAAAAGCATTTGGATGTAAAACTGCAGGCAATGAGGGATATTTTATTTTTTGGTTACACCACTGGGTGAATTGCCCTGAAGCAGTACCTGCAAAGATTTTAAAATGATAAAAAAGCATCAGTACTTTCAGAAGGGCAAATGGTGAAGAGAATATCCTTAGCTAAACAGAAAGAAGCATCTTTTGCAGTTTTGAGCTATAAACTTTGAGTCCTTGATGTACATATCTCAAGGGTCTTAGTGACAGAAGACAGACGAAAGTGTGAAAAGAAAGCTTCTAAAATATACAGCTTTGTTCTTGGCATGAAAAAATGGTAGATTCTGAAGAAACAAAGTTAATAAAAAACTATATTACTTTTTATACAAAGAGAGCAAATTTAACACAGGAAATCTGAAATATTTTACTGCCTTTAATTCTGGTGAGATACTGGGAAGATAAACATTATATTCACTAGGTTTACAAAAAGATAAACCCAACATGAGGAGATCATCTAATTTGACCAAGGTCATACATCAAGAGCAAGACTAAAACACAGATGTATTGCTAAAGCAAGGTAGTCTCACTGAATTAAGGGTGTCAAGTATATAGTTACCTTATGAATTAACCTAGACTCAATATTAGCCTCAATTCTTTATATCTTTATATTTTACCACCTAAGTATATCTCTAATATAACAGAATCAGGCATAACTGCTAAGAAACAAAATTGAGCACTTTGAAAGATCATCAGACCATAGGGATCTGATGAATAAAATCTTACATTTATAAAAGCACTTTCAGTTTATACAATGCTTTTCCCATCTATCCCTATCTCATAAGATTCAAAAACATCTATTGAAGTAGGCAGGGCAGTTCAGCTAACTTATATTTCATGCTAAATGCTCTCCTAATTTTTATCTGATTTGATCCTCTCGATCTTGTATTCATTCAATATTTATTCATTCAGTTCACAATTATCTGCATACCAACTATGTTCCAGAAACTTAAGTGCTGGAGATAAAGTGGGGAATAATAAGAACTCAGTAACTGCCTGCAAAGAGCTTACAAATAATTTTACGGATGATGACTGCTACAAAAAAGGACAGGGTGACATAGGAACATGACAGAGAATCCTAACCTAGAATGGAAGTCAGGGAACTTCACGTAAGTGACTCATATCTGAAGGATGACTATAAGTTGGGGAAGGCACAGATGGCGAGTGGGTGAGGGGTCTGATGCAGGTACAAGAAAAGCAGATACAACAGTCCTCAGTTGAGAGAGACTGCTGTCATTTCAAGAGGGAGAAGTATAGTACTTCGGAACATAGGTGGCACGAAGCGTGACAAACTAGGACTACAAAGACAAACAGTGAGTCATCACTCGTTTGAGAGCCTACTATGTATCAGGCATTTCTTTCAGCAATGATAGAGGGGGTAATAAGAAAGACACGATTCTTTGTCTTTAACAGCTTAGACTTCAGGAAGTTTGGAGAACAATAATAAACACATAAATAAATCAATGTAATTTGAAGTACTGTAAGTATTATGAAGAAAATAAAACAGGGTTTTGTAGTAGAGAGTGACTGGGAGACTGCTTTAGTGTGGCCAGTGAAGGGCTTTCAGAACAGATCAAACTGAGTTATGGCCTTAATGGAAAGTGAAACAACAAAGTCAAGGGGAAAAGCATTCCAAGCAGGAAAAACCAAGCACAGAAGCCCTGTGATAATTGGTAGTTAAATGACAGAAAGGTCAGTATGACTGGAGCACAGAGAACGAAGACTTGAGTAGAAAGAAATGAAGTCAGAGAGCTAGGCAAGAGCCAGATCACATAAAGGCTGCCAGCCATTGTAGAGTTGCGATTTTATGCTAGTGAAAGTGAAAGTTGCTCAGTCGTGTCTGACTCTTTGTGACACCATAGACTATACAGTCCATGGAATTCTCCAGGCCAGAATACTGGAGTGGGTAGCCTTTCCCTTCTCCAGGGGATCTTCCTGACCCAGGGATCGAACCCAGGTCTCCTAAAAAGAAGTGTAATTATTTGATTTATGCTTTAGAAACAGTATTCTGGCTGCCAAGAGAAAGATGAACTGAAGAGTTGTAGCAGTTGGGCAGAAAGATGTTTCAGATTCAGACTTTGAGGTCTTAGTAGTCAGTAACTACTTAGATTGGGGGTATATTTTAGACTGATGGACTAGATGTGGGAATCAAGAATGGCTCTTGATTTTGGTCTACGCTATTAGACAGGTAATGGTACACATCCTTTACTGAGATGGAGAAGAATTCTGAAAAAAAAGATTTGCCATTCTAGGGAATTCTCTGGCAATCCAGCAGTTAGGACTCTGGGCTTTCACTGCCAAGGGCCCAAGTTCAATCTCTGGCAGGGGAACTAAGATCCCATAAGCTGCCTGGTGCCACCAAAAAAAAATTTTTTTTGCCATTCTCTTTCTGTTCTGGGTAAGCGTGAGAGGCCTGTTAGATATCCTGTGGCCTGACATATCCTGTGGATATGTCAAGGGGGTGGTCTCTTGGTATGCAAGGAGTGGAAATCAGGATAGAAATATAAACTTGAGTTATCAGTGTTTAGGTGGTATTTGAAGATGGTATTGGAAGCTATTGGAACAGTAAGATCATCCAGGGAGAAAATACAGATAGAGAAGGAAAAAGGGCCTTCCTCATAGGCCAGGCTATGAACTGTGAAGTCTATCCAAAGAGCAATCAGAAGGCATTGAAGGGCATAATAAAGAGATGACATGATCACATATCTGTGGGTTTAAAAAAAAAAAAAACAAACAAAAAAATCAAAACAATCCCTCTGATTGTAATGTAGGAAATAACCCAGAACCAGAACAGATGAAAGAGGCTCCGTTAGGAGACTCCTGTGGTTCCTGGCAGAAGCTGATAATAGCCTGGTTTATAGTGATGAGAGTGGAGATGAAGAGAAGTGTTCTGGTTTAGAAGACGTCTAGTCATGATTTGGTGACTTGACAGGGTAAAGAAGAAGTCCAGACAAGGATTGTGAGCTGCTTGAACAAACAACTGAAAAATAAAGATACCTCTTCCCCCCCACAAAAAAGGAGCCTTAGAAAGTAAGTTTTTGAGGGGAAGATAATTGAGTCCATTTTGGGATATGCTCAATCTTAAGGTACCCACAAAATATCTAGACATTCTAGGTAGGCTGTTGGATACTGTGGTAGGTCTACTATCTGCAGATTAAGGAATTAAGTTCAGAAAAGTCAAGGACGTAGGGTCAAGTATACCTTTCCCAGATGCCAAGATTCAAGGACCTGAGTAGTTGAACAGAGAGATCTCACTGAGAGCTATGACTCAAATATTGATACTTACTTCCTAGATTCAGTCAGGCATCTGAAAACAAGAAATTCATTCAAATCATTAAGACATGATGTGACAAGACATATTTTGATGAAAGAAGTCATGTTTTCACGCCAACTCCTAAGCCTGAGTTAGAGGATGGTTATGAACCAGAATGATGGCTTTTGTGTGCAGCTTTGTTTTTTTAAGAGGCTGTGGTGAGAGGGAGCTGGGGGGCTTAGAAGACTGGATCTGTGCCAGAGGCAGCACTTCGTGCTGGGTGTGGTGTGGCAGCAAGAACTGTCCCTGGGGTTCCTTCACCTCTGCCCTGCTGACTCGCCCGTGGAAGGGGATCTGGACATAGTTCGGCGCCTGCCTGGCTTCCATCCCTGCTCACCTGGTTACCCCGACCGGAGCTCCAGGCCGCCGCCCTAACCAGGAGGCCCTGCGCTGGGCATCCAAAGGGGCCCGGGGCTTCTAAGGCTGCCTCAGGAGGCGGCTGCGGAATGGGGACTGGGCCCGAAATCTCCTTCAGAGAAAGGCGGCAACCTCACTAGAGAAACAGGCCGCTGCCAGTTGTTACCTCAGACCCAAGGACCTCCCAGGCGCGGCCTGGCTCTTTCTTACAGGGGTTCTTCGCGCCTCATCAAATTGGCTTGGGCCAGGGTACCCACTAAAATCTGTTCTTTAAAAAGAGCGGGCGCCGACCTCGCACGAAACCTGGCTTGCTGACCTGCTCGCCCTCGTGCCGAGCCTCAACTCTTGCCGCAGGCAGACCAGGCCTTCAGCGCACGCGCAACTGCTCACCCTGGTCGCCAGGTAGGCCCGCTCTGAGGCCTGGGCGCGGTTTGCGCGTGCGCGCCGCTGAGACGCTGCCCAGGGGTCGCGCGAGACCGAGATCTGGGACGGCGCCCCGCCTCACGCGCCCCGCCCGCGGGAGCACAGATTCCCAGTGTCTTTCCCTGGTTCCTGAGCTCCTCTGCCTGTTGGTCTTTCTGTGCCTGGTGTGGGTGGATCGGGTACTGTGGACCGCGGAGCCCCCACTGTGTGTCGAGCATCGTGGTGGCGCTTTCCGTACACGCGCTCCCTTAACCTTCACCCCTGTACTGTACAGCTGTTAATATCCCAGTTCTAAAGAAGCCAGGAAACAGGAGCGACTTGTGGACACGCAAGGACTCGAACACTCAGATAAGTTTTTGTGACTCCAAAGCCCAGCACCTTCCCATCCACTTGCTGCTGATCAAATTCTGACTGCGTTGTGAATTATTAAACGCCTCAGTCCCACACTCAGTGGATCGGACTGGGTGTCCTGAGTTCCTGATAATGGACCTGCCTACTTGGGAGATACCCCTCGGCCACAACTCTTATCCCTGTAGCCCTGCATTCTCCGGTCTCCATTTTTACTGTTCATGCCATCCCCTCTGCATGGAATACATCCCCCCACCAGTAAGGCCACCCCATTTTAAAGCCTACTCCACATGCTGATGGCTGAGTCTTGTGTATTTTTCATACTCAGGACTACTGAGCACCTACTATCAGCTAGTACTTCACAAGGGCCTGGGAAAGGAAGGCAGGAAAAGAGAGGAAAGAAGTGGGAGTGGGAGGAGAGAGGAAACTAGATCCGAGGAGGATGCCTACCCCATCCAAAGAGGGCATCTGCCAGCCAGTCACCTACTGAAAGAAGGGAAGTGTGGCCTGGTAATGTCCAATCTGATTTTCTTGAGAAACCTCCCAAAGTGTTGGCGGGGCTTTCCTAGTGGTCCAGTGACTAAGAGCCCATCTTACAATGCAGGGATAATGGTTGGGTCCCTGGTCCAGGAAGATCCCACATGCTTTGGAGCTGCTAAGCCTGTGCACCACAACTACTGAGCCTGCACGCTGGAGCCCAGGAGCCAGGTACTAAGGCCACGCACACCAGAGCCTGTGCTCGGCGTCAAGAGACGCCACCACAGTGAGAAGCCAGTGCACCGCAGCTAGAGAGTAGCCCCTGCTCTCCACAACTAGAGAAAGCCTGTGCAGAGCAATGAAAGACCCAGCGCAGCCAAAAATAAATAAAATTATTTTTAAAATAAAAATGTTGGCAACAGTTGAAAAACTTGAATACACTGTGTGGACTGAAACAAACACATTTGTGGGCAGACCTAGCTCTTGAGCCACCTATATGTAGCTCTGACTTTGACTGCCACAGTGAAAGTTGACCAAGTGGATACGGCTTGAGTCCCAGCACAGGGCACCTTCAGGCCACTATTGGGCGCACATCCCTTGCACTCTCCATGCCTGGGAACCAACAGAAAAAAACCTTTTTGGGTAGAGGTGGAGTCAACCCAGGGAAAATGAATCAGTCTGCTGAGAGCCTGAAGAAAACTGTTGTGTACCTGTGCTGGTTACTTTCTATCTATTTACCTGGACATTGTTTGTACCTAAGATTGTGGTAAGGAAGGTCATGAGTCTTACATGACCACCTGTGTAACGTGTGTAAAGATTTCCTGTGGAGGAGGTCCCCTGGCCAGGTATAAAGGACAGAGGAAGTAACCACTGTTTGGACATAAATAGCCCTCAGTTTCAACCAGCTTGGAGGGAAATAGGCAGAAACCCAGGGGATTCCAGAAACCCCTGGGGCATTATTACAACCCCAAATGACCAAACACCCAACTACCAGTCATCTACAACCATGGAGTGCTGAGGGAAACGAAAGGAAAACATAAACACTATGAAGGGATGAGACTGAACCGAAGTGCTCTCTGGCAGACACATACCTGCACATACATGCGCTGCTATTGAGGCACGGAAGCAGCATTTGGTGGCTCCAAGGTGACTTCTCAGCCCATGTGGCCCACTGGCATCTTCTCCCTGCCCGAGGAGAGTGCCAACTCCATGGTGGGCTCTATCCTTTGTAATGAGGCCAGGGTTGCTTCCACTGGCTCATGCTGAGGGCCCAGAGTAGCATGCAGCTTGTTCTGTCTGACTATTTGCGACCACATGGACTACAGCACGCCAGGCTTCCCTGTCCTTCATCATCCCCTGGAGCTTGTTCAAACTCATGTCCATGGAGTTGGTGATGCCATCCAACCATATCATCCTCTGTTGTCCCCTTCTCCTCCTGTCTTCAATCTTTCCCAGCATCAAGGTCTTTTCTGATGAATCGACTCTTCGCATCAGGTGGCCAAAGTATTGGAGCTTCAGCTTCAGCATGTCTTTCCAATGAACATTCAGGACTGATTTCCTTTAGGATTGACTGGTTTGATCTCCTTGCAGTCCAAGGGACTCTCAAGAGTCTTCTCCAGCACCACAGTTCAAAAGCATCACTTCTTCAGTGCTCAGCCTTCTTTATGGTCCAACTCTCGCCTCCATACATGACTACTGGAAAAACCATAGCTTTGACTATTACAGACCTTTGCTGGCAAAGTAATGTCTCTGCTTTTTAATACGCTGTCTAGGTTTGTCATAGCTTTTCTTCTGAGAAAGCATCTTTTGATTTCATGGCTGCAGTCACCATCTGCAGTGATTTTGGAGCCCAAGAAAATAAAGTCTGTCACTGTTTCCATTGTTTCTCCATCTGTTTGACATGAAGTGATGGGACTGGATGCCATGAATTTAGTTTTCTGAAGGTTGAGTTTTAAGCCAGCTTTTTCACTCTCCTCTTTCACCTTCATCTAGAGGCTCTTTGATTTCTGCCATAAAGGTGGTGTCATCTACGTATCTGAGGTTATTGATATTTCTCCTGGCAATCTTGATTCCAGCTTGTGCTTCATCCAGCCCAGAATTTTGTATGATGTACTCTGCCTAGAAGTTAAATAAGCGGGGGGACAATATACAGCCTTAATGTACTCCTTTCCCAATTTGGAACCAGTCCATTGTTCCATGTCTGATTCTAACTGTTGCTTCTTGACCTGCATACAGGTTTCTCAGGAGGCAAGTCAGGTGGTCTGGTATTCCCATCTCTTTCAGAATTTTCCACAGTTTGTTGTGATCCACAGAGTCAAAGGCTTTAGTGTAGTCAATGAAGCAGAAGTAGATGTTTTTCTGGAATTCTCTTGCTTTTTCTATGATCCAGTGGATGTTGGCAATTTGACCTCTGATTCCTCAGTCTTTTCTAAATCCAGCTTGAACGTCTGGGAGCTCTTCGTTCACATACTATTGAAGCCTAGCATGGAGAACTTTGAGCATTACTTTGCTGGCATGTGAAATGAGCACAATTGTGCAGTAATTTGAACATTCTTTGGCATGCCTTTCTTTGGGATTGGAATGAAAACTGACCTTTTCCAGTGCTGTGACCACTGCTGAGTTTTCCAAATTTGTTGGCATATTGAGTGCAGCCCTTTCATAACATCATCTTTTAGGATTTGAAATAGCTCAGCTGGAATTCTATCACCTCCACTAGCTTTGTTCATAGTAATGCCTCCTATGTTCCTTCCCACTTGATTTCACACTCCAGGATGTCTGGCTCTAGGTGAGTGATCACACCATCATGGTTATCTGGGTTATTATGATCTTCTTTGTATAGTTCTTCTGTGTATTCTTGCCACCTCTTCTTAATATCTTCTGTTTCTGTTAGGTCCATAAGAGTTGTGTCCTTTATTGTGCCCATCTTTGCATGAAATATTCCCTTGGTATCTCTGATTTTCTTGAAGAGATCTCTAGTCTTTCCATTCTATTGTTTTCCTCTATTTCCTTGCATTGATCACTTTGGAAGTCTTCCTTACCTCTTTGTTATTCTTTGGGACTCTGCATTCGGATGGCTATATCTTTCCTTTTTGCCTTTGTAGGCATACAGCTACCGGAGGAATTCTTACCTGAGACAACAGGAGACCTTTTCGTGGGAGCCAACACCTGAGCAGGAATGCTAAGTGCCAAAACTCTAGGAGTGGAATTAGAGCAAGTGACATTATTGGATGAGGTGGGGAGGCCAAAGTGAGTATTTAACTTAGAGTAGGTTTAGGAACTTGGAGCCAGTGAGATAAAGAGCTAATAAATATTTGCTCAATCAACAGACATTTATTGAGTAACTTCTATACAAGCACTGTTCTCAGCCCTTAGGGATACCTTGGTGAACAAGCCAAAGTCAGCTGTCATTATGGGGATGTGTGTCAACTAGATGTGAAGGTTGTAGCATGCTGGGGTGAATCACCAGGAGAGTTGTATGGGCTGATGACCCTGCTTAAGGAGCTAGAAGTGGAAGAGATACTGACTGCAGAGATGAGACAGTGGGAGAGCACACTCCTTCTGGGCCTGAGGACTGCCTTGTCCCTTGGGGTTCTTTTTTTTTTCAGTTCAGTTCAGTTGCTCAGTCATGTCCGACTCTTTGCGATCCCATGGACTGCAGCACACCAGGCTTCCCTGTCCATCACCAACTCCCAGATCTTGCTCAAACTCATGTCCATCAAGTCAGTGATGCCATCCAACCAGCCCATCCTCTATTGTCTCCTTCTCCTCCTGCCTTCAATCTTTCCCAGCATCAGTGTCTTTTCCAATGAGTCAGTTTTTCACATCAGGTGGCCAAAGTATTGGAGTTTTAGCTTCAGCATCAGTCCTTCCATTGAATATTCAGGACTGATTTCCTTGAGGGTTGACTGGTTTGATCTCTTTGCTGTCCAAGGGACTCTCAAGAGTCTTCTCCAACACCATAGTTCAAAAGCATCAATTCTTCGGCGCTCAGCTTTCTTTATAGTCCAACTATCACATCCATTGGAGAAGGAAATGGCAACCCACTCCAGTGTTCTTGCCTGGAGAATCCCAGGGACGGGCAAGCCTAGTGGGCTGCCATCTATGGGGTCGCACAGAGTCGGACACGACTGAAGCAACTTAGCAGCAGCAGCAGCATCACATCCATACCTGACTAGTGGAAAAACCAACTTTTAAAAATTTACGTATAATACAATTCACTGTTTCTGATGTATGTGTATGATTTTTTAGCATATAGTTAGATTGAAGGATAAATCAGGATAGAGAACAATTTCGTCGCACAAAAAATTCCTTCAAGATGCAGTTAAACCCTCCTCCCACCCCCAACCACTAGCATCCTGTCCTTCATTCCTAAAGTTTTGCCTTTTCCAGGGGACCATATAAATGAAGTCGCATGATGTGTAACCAGGAATTAGGTTCTTCCTCTTAGTGAAATGCATTTAGATTTATCCCATGTTTGTTTTTCTTTCTTTTTTTTCTGGCCATCCCATGAGCAGAGTCCTAACCACTGGACTGTCAGGGAATTTCCTAAATTTATCCATGTTGTTGCATGTATCAATATTTAACTCCAGAAGAAAAAAAAAGTTAACTCCTCTTTATTGTTGAGTGCTGTGCTAAGTCGCTTCAGTCGTGTCCAGCTCTTTGCAATGCTATGGACAGTAGCCTGCCAGGCTCTTCTGTCCAGGGGATTCTCCAGGCAAGAATACTGGAGTGAGTTGCCATTTCCTACTCCAGGGGAATCTTCTGGACCCAGGGATTGAACCCGCGTCACTTTCATTTCCTGCAATGACAGGCAGGTTCTTTACCTCTAGCGCCACCTGGGAAGCATTGCTGAGTACTACTCTGTTGCATGGCTCTATCACTGTTTATTTGCCTACTGATAAATATTTCAGTTGTTTTCAATTTGGGGCTATTGTGAATAATTTCTATAAGCATTCATGTACCGGTTGTTTTGTGAATTTAAGCCTTCATATTGTTTTTCCTATTTTTTGGCTGGACTGCACAGCATGCAGGATCTTAGTTCCCAGAGCAGGGATCAAACCTGTGCCCCAGGCAGTGGAAGAGCAGAGTGTTAACCACTTGACCACTGGGGAAGTTCCAAGTCTTTATATGTATTAAGTAAATACCTCAAAGCGGGATTGCTGGGCTATGAAATCAATCCTGAATATTCATTGGAGGCTCGATACTGCAGCTGAACCTCCAATACTTTGGCCACCTGATGGGAAGAGCCAACTCATTGGAAAAGACCCTGATGCTGGAAAAGATTGAAGGCAAAAGGAGAAGAGGGCGGCAGAGGATGAGATGGTTGGGTGGCATCATCAAATCAATGGACATAAGTTTGAGCAAACTCCTGGAGACAGAGAAGGACAGGAAGACCTGGCGTGCTGCCTTCCATGGGGTCTCAAAGAATTGGACACTACTTAGCCACTGAACAACAATGACAACAACAACATGGTAAGTATATGTTTAATTTTATAAGGAATTACCAAACTGTTTTCTGGAGTGGTTGTACCATTTTGGATTCCCATCAGCAGAATATGAGAGTTTCAGTTGCTCTGCATCCTAGTCACCATTTGATATCTTCAGTTAAAATTTTTTTTGTCTTGCTAATAGATGTTGATGGTATCTAGTTGTAGATCTAATTTGCATTTCCCTAATGACTAATGGAAATGGCAACCCACTCCATTGTTCTTGCCTGGAGAATCCCAGGGACGGGGGAGCCTGGTGTGCTGCCGTCTGTGGGGTTGCACAGAGTCGGACAAGACTGAAGCGACTTAGCAGCAATAGGAATGACTAATGAAATTAAAAGATGCTTACTGCTTGGATGGAAAGTTATGATCAATCTAGATAGCATATTAAAAAGCAGAGACATTACTTTGCCAACAAAGGTCCATCTAGTCAAGGCTATGGTTTTTCCAGTGGTCATGTATGGATGTGAGAGTTGGACTGTAAAGAAAGCTGAGCGCCGGAGAATTGATGCTTTTGAACTGTGGTGTTGGAGAAGACTCTTGAAAGTCCCTTGGACTGCGAGGAGATCCAACCAGTCCATTCTAAAGGTGACCAGTCCTGGGTGTTCATTGAAAGGACTGATGCTAAAGCTGAAACTCCAGTACTTTGGCCACCTCATGTGAAGAGTTGACTCACTGGAAAAGACCCTGATGCTGGGAGGGAATGGGGGCAGGAGGAAAAGGGGACGACAGAGGATGAGATGGCTGGATGGCATCACCAACTCGATGGACATGAGTTTGGGTAAACTCCAGGAATTGGTGATGGACAGGGAGGCCTGGTGTGCTGCGATTCATGGGGTCACAAAGAGTCGGACATGACTGAGCAACTGAACTGAGCTGAACTGAACTGAATGACTAATGATACTGAGCATCTTTTCATGTGCCCTTAATTTCTGGGGAATTAATAAACCTGTACCCTAACTCAGATCCCAACTTAACAGTGTTAAAGAAGACACATGCAAATTCACATTTGGCCCGCCAAACTGGAACATTTTAACAGCAACGCTCAGCAGATGACAACTGGATTCAAAGCACTTACGCCAGATCTGTCAAGCCAGCAAGCAGGTGGCAAGAAATTCCTGGCTGCTAAGCCATGTCTCCTCTCTTCCAGGTTTTCTGTGGAGAAGAACATTCTATGCCTTTGCCTTTGGCATGTACTCACTGTCAGACTCTTCAACTCCTGCCATGGCTTTTTTCCTAGACCTCCTATTTAACATTCTCCTCCCTTGTTTCTCTCCTTCACTGAATATATAAATATTTATTGAAAGCCCACATCATGTCAGGCACTGCATTGGGCCCCAAGGTCCTAAAGTTGAAGATGTCTGCTCACAAAAAATTCACATTTGTAACAGGGAGATTAACATAAAAGCAGATTTTAACATACAAAGTAGTAAGGGCTCTGATGCACCTGTGTTCCAGGCCTTGGGGTACTTAGAGGATGATACTTAACCAGCCAGGAGTTAGGAGGGTTTTCTGGAGGAGGAGATACCTGAAATGAGTCCTGGAGGATGGGAAGTATTAACCTCAGAGCCACAGAGAGGACATTCTGGGAGGAAGAGACAGAGTGAGCAAAGGCCTGGCAGTAAGAACTAGATGCTGCGTGTACCTGTCTGTGAGAAGTTCAGTTTCACTCAAATATATAAGTGGAGGTGTGGAGTGGCAGGAGGTGGGGTCCATGAAGGAGAGAAGGGAGAGACCATGAAGAAGCTTGTGCTCAGGCACTAAAATTTATCCCCAAAGTAACAAAATGCCTTTAAAAGCTAGATTTGGGGACGGGGAGCTGGGGACGTGGGCACAGGTGCCAGGGCCTCAGGCTCTTCTCTAGCAGCTGCAGCATAGAGAGCAGTTTTTAAATTCCCAGTTCCATTTCTGATCGACTCAAGAGAGTAAAACTAAGGGGCCCACCCTTCAGCAACAGCGACCTCTGGTTGGAGGGCAGGGAGAGCACCAGGCTGCCTGCCATCCAGTTACCACGAAGCTCGGTCCTCAGACCAGGGCTGACAAGGACTCTGGGCCTAGCGAGCATCTGGCTCTGCCGGCGGCCTCCCAGGGACATGGAGGCAGGACACGTGTTTTTAATGCAGTCAAATCCACATGGTTTGTATATTTTTTCCTTTAATCTTGGGCATTTGTTTCTCTTTCTGAGAACATAAATGGAAACACTACAGAGTCAATAATCATAAAAAGTGTACCTTTAAGCTCTGTACAGTTTTATACAAGTTCACGATGTACTTTTGCTGCCTTCTAGATAATTTATTCTGCAAGATATTACTGCACAGTTGTAAATAACTTATGTACTGTAACATCACTTCTGCTGCTGCTGCTGCTAAGTCGCTTCAGTCATGTCCAACTCTGTGCGATACCATAGACGGCAGCCCACCAGGCTCCCCGTCCCTGGGATTCTCCAGGCAAGAACACTGGAGTGGGTTGCCATTTCCTTCTCCAATGCATGAAAATGAAAAGTGAAAGTGAAGTCGCTCAGTCATGTCTGACTCTTAGCAACCCCATGGACTGCAGCCTACCAGGCTCCTCTGTCCAAGAGATTTTCCAGGCAAGAGTATTAGAGTGGGGTGCCATTGCCTTCTCCAAACATCACTTCAGTTATGTGTAAAGAAATAAATTAATTACTTGCCCCCCAAAAAAAACAAAAGCTAGATTTAGGTTTTAGAAGAATATTTCTGGTGTCTGTTCCTTTTCTGCTTGTTGATTCTATCTCATCCTTCAAGGCCCAATTCAAAGGTCACCTCCTCTGTGAAGCCCTTTCTAATCCCTTAGCCAGAAAAATCTACTCCTTGCTGGGGCTGTCTTTCCTGCCTTGTACATACTGATCAGTCTGCCTGGCAGGTGGGAACTTTCATTTACTCCACTTTGGGCTCCTTGTAAGGCTTGAGTGGTATCTAGCACATAGATGGTGCTAATAAATGTTTGATGAATGTGAATTGATTTGTGAATGAAGGAAGTTTTCTGGACAGGCCAGTCCAGAGCCTATCAGATTATACCAGAGGTTCTCAAACTTGAACCTGCATTGAAATCACCTTAGAGTACTTGTGGATTGCTGGGCCCAATCCCAAACTTCTTCTTCTTTTTTAACATTTACTTATATATTTGTTTTTGGCTGTGCTGGTCTTTGTTGCTGGGTGCAGTTTTCTCTAGTTGCCGAGAGTGAGAGCAGGAGCTACTCCGAAGCTGTGAATTTTGCGGGCTTCTCAGGTTTCAGTCTTGCTGCATGTGGCCTCTGTCATTGCTGCATGGCCTGTGGGATCTTCCCTGACCAGGGATGGAAACTGTATGCCCTGCATTGCAAGGCAGATTCTTGACCACTGGACCACCAAGGAAGCCCCAGCCCCCAATTTCTGATTTATAGGCCTGGGGTGGGAAAAGCCCTGAGCATGTGTATCTTGAACTTGTAAAATAAATTCTCAGAAGACAGTTGGTGCTGCCTGGGGGACCACACTTAGAGAATCTTCGATGTAGCTGCGGTTACAATTCAAGTGTTTTTCACAGCCAAGTCCCGTGCTGGGGCATTGTCAAAGGGCCACTATTGCTGCAGTTTATCAACCATCTGATGGACTACCTGGCCCTTCAGGGGATTTCCTTGGTATTGACTCTTGTCCCACCTGCTTTGAGCTGCAGCTGGGGGTTCCTGTACCCCTTCCTGGTCTTTTTATCCCAGAGACTCCGTAGGACTTTTCAGAAGAGGCCCTGGTCACATGGGTTTCTTAGCTAGCTTCCCTCCCACTGAGTGGTTCCATGAGGGAGCCCCAGAAGACAGGATAAATCCTGAGCTTAACCTGTGAAGAAACTGAGGATGTAGGAAGAAGGAGTGCCAGGCAGGAGCAGGGGAGTTCCCCCAACCTCCTGCAGCTCTCCCTAAGAGGCTCAGAATGGGGTCCTGTCTCCTTTAACAGCTGCTGCTACCCGGGCCTCTGCAGCTCCACCTCTCCCTCCCCCAGGGTGGGAAGGAGCCACTTTATCAGCAGCTCCACTTCCTGCAGCATCTAGGGTTCCCTCCTCCCCTGAGTCTCTGTCACCTCCCTTTGGGCTTCCCAAGCCAATTACCTGCCTGACACCAGTCCTCCGCCCTCAGCCTTGGAGGCTGGAGGCCACAGATTGGCCTGGCAGGGCCACAGGCAGATATGACCCTGCTCAGAAAGGCAGCCTTGGGGGTGGGAGCAAGGGGTCTCCTAAGGGTGGAGACTATTATCAGGTTGGCCAGTTGTTGCTTTCTCTTTGCATGTTGGGTGTTTCAGTTAGGTCGCTGTGAAGCCAGTGACCACTGGGGTATGAGCCCTGTAGAGCTCAGGGAAGAGATGGGGTGGGTTACGGCTGCTCAAAGAGGCTTCTGAAGACTTCTGGGCTCAGTTTAGACTTTGGAGGCCATTGTGCATTTGGTAATGAAAGCTGATTCCTGCAGGTGGTGGCTGTCATCGGACAAAAGCAGAGAACCCCAGAAAGGAGGTGAGAGAGACCCTGCAGAGACCTCTTCAGAAGAATGCTCTTTGGAAAAGATTTGTGTTTGGACCTAGCTGGGAGTCTGAGCCCCTGGAGGTTCAAGTATGCCAAGAGCTTGTTCTAGACTCTAGGTTCCAGGCCCAGCCCAGAGAGTTACACTTAAGAGGGGCAGGCGGTGGGGCACAGCTAGCATTCTGCATTTGTACTGAGGATCCCAAGTGGTTGTTGATTAAAAATAATTTTATCATGAAAATCTTCAAAAAAGTTGTACACTCACCTCCTAGACTCTATCGCTACAATTTAATTGTACTTGCTTCATCATATATCATCCGTCTATCCATCATTCCTTGATTTTTTGAGGCATTCCAAAGAAGTTGCATACCTCAGCATATTTCCCCCTAAACCCTTTATCACACGTATCATTAAATAGAGATCAACACTGAGTTACAAGCTTTTTCTTTAAAAAAAAAAAAAAAAGCGGGGCTGTGGTGTATCTTCGTTGCTGCCTGGGCTTTCTCTAGTTGCAGTGCATGGGCTCAGTTGCCCCATGCTCAGTGGCATGTGGGATCTTAGTTTCCTGACCAGGGATCAAACCTGTGTCCTTTGCATTGGAAGGCGTATTCTTAAACCACTGGACCACAAGCGAGGTCCCACAGCTTTGTATTTTTTAGTACAAAAATTTATGTAAAATGAAATGTCCAAGTCTTTATATATATTTGCTGAGTTCTGACAAATGCATACACCTGTGTATCTCAAAACCCTATCAAGATATGGAACATTTCCTTTGTACCAAAAAGTCCCCTGACGCCCCTTCCCAGTCAATCCCTGCTCCCACTTCCACCCCTACCCTGGAGGTTGACATGACATGACATGAAAGTCGCTCAGTCGTGTCCGACTCTTTGCGACCCCATGGACTATACTGTCCATGAAATTCTCCAGGGCAGAATACTGGAGTGGGTAGCCTTTTCCTTCTCCAGGGGATCTTCCCAATCCAGGGATCGAACCCTGGAGGTTACCACCACCCTAATTTTTTTCCATTATAAATTGTTTGCTTGTTTTAGAACTTTATATAAATGAGTGTATAGTGTATACTATTTTGTGTAAAGTTTCTTCCACACAGCATAGTGCTTTGGAGATTTATCCATATTGTTGCCTAAATTCACAGTTCCTTTTAATTGCTGAGTAATATTCTGTCTAGATCAGGCCCCTTTGTGCCACGGGGCACCCAAGGGAGGAGGAGGCAGCTCTGCAGCTGGGTTAGGGTCCCTCAAGACCTAGTCTACTCCATCCCACAAAGATCCTTTCTCTTGTTTCTTTGCCCTTCTATATTATAGTTGTTCCCTTTGCCTAGAATTCTCACCCTGCCATATGATTCCCCCATCACTTAGCTGAGTCCTTGTATTAATTATCTGTTGCCCTATAACAATTTCTCTCAAAACATAATGGCTTAAAATGACAAACACTCGGGACTTCCCTGTGGCCCAGTGATTAGGACTCTGTGCTTCCACTGCAGAGGGCATGGGTTCCATCCTTGCCTGGTTGCATGGTGCAGCCAAAAAAAAATTTTTTTTAATAAAAATAAATAAGTAAATAAATAAAATGATAAACACTTATTATCTCACACAGTTTCTATAGGTCAGAAATCTAAGAGGGGCTTAGCTGGATAGTTTTGGCTTGAGGTTTCTCATGAGGTTGGAGTTAAGATATAGGTGGGGTCACAGTCAGGGGGTTCAGTAGTAAAGAATCTGCCTGCCAATGCTGGAGACCTGGATTTGATCCCTGGGTTGGGAAGATTCCCTGGAGAAGGAAATGGCAACCCACTCCAGTATTCGTGCCTGGGAAATCCCATAGACAGAGAAGCCTGGCAGACTACAGTCCATGGGGTCAAAAAAGAGTCTTAACACAACTTAATGACTTAACAATAGTCATCAGAAGGTTGGAATGGGGCGGGAAACGCTGCTTCCAAAATACTCAGTTATAGGTCTAGCAAGTTGATGCTTGCTTTTGGCAGGAGGCCTCATTTCTTCCTTGTCTGGACCTCTCCATAGTGATCTCACAACGTGGTAACTGAATTCCCTGATAAAAATAAATTGACCATTTAAATTATTTCCTTTGACTTAATAATTTCCCTTCTGGAAACATGACCTAAAAAAAGAACTCAAAGTGTAAGTATCCATGTTTGCACAAACGTATTCATCATGAGGCAATCTACGTGTGTCTGTGTTTTAGTTGCTTAGCCATGTCCAACTCTGCAACCCCATGGACTGTAGCCTCCAAGCTCCTCTGTCCACGGGATTCTCCAGGCAGGAATACTGGAGTGGGTTGCCATTTCCTTCTCCAGGGGATCTTCCTGACCCAGGAATCGAACCTGAGTCTCCTGCACTGCAGGCACATTCTTTACCATCTGAGCTATAGGGAAGTCCCAAGGCAATCTATAGTGGTGAAAAATGTGAAACATCCCAAACATTCCACATGGGATGGATGGTTAAGTAAAGAATGACAGATCCATGAAATTGGCATGTTACACAGCTACTAAAGTGATTGTTTTGTGGAGTAGTTAATGACATAGAAAATGCCTGTGATATTCTCAGGAGAAAATTCCAGGATATAAAACTTATGTACAATATGATCCTGTGTGAGGAAAATAATTTATATTTTGAATTGAATTTGAATTTTAGCATATTGAAGAAATATGCTAAAATGTTAAGGGTGGAAATTGCTATGCTCTTAAAATTTTTTTCAAAGTTATACAGTCACAAGAAATTGCAAAGGCAGTCCAGAAAGGTCCTTACAAGACTTATGTGATGTGCTGAGTCACTCAGTCGTGTCTGACTCTTTTCAACCCCGTGGACTGTAGCCCATCAGGCTCCTCTGTCCATGGGGATTCTCCAGGCAAAATACTGGAGTGGGTTGCCATAACCTTCTCCAGGGGATCTTCCCAACCCAGGGATGGAACCCAGGTCTCCTGCACTGTAGGTGGATTCTTTACTGTCTGAGCCACCAGGGAAGCCCTTTACATGACTTAGTACAGTATCAAAATCAGAAAATCGTCATTGCTATAAAGTGTGTGTATAAGTCTATATCTTTTTATCACATGTGTAGTTTTGTGTATTCACCACATGGAAGATACAGAATTGTTCCGTACCCCAAAGATGCCACCCTTTATAGTCACCCCAACCCTTCCATCTACCATCCCTAACCCTTTGCTACCACTAATCTGTTCTCTACCTCTATAATTTCGTCATTTTTGAGAATGTTATATAGTGGAATCTTAACAGTAGGTGGTCTTTTGAGATCGTCTTTTTCCACTCAGCAGAATGCCCTTGAGATCCATCCACCTTGGTTCATGCATCTATAATTCATTCCTTTTTATTGCTGAGTAGTATTCAATGAATGGTATAGAAAATTTCCCCCCTTGCTTTTCAGATTGCCTACTGGAGCATGCAGTATTTAAGGCTTAGGAAAAAGGAAACATACTTGCAAGAGGGGCAGTGCAGAGAGAAGCAATTCAAGCATTCAAGGAAATTTTGTATCGAATTGAATAACAGAATTTTAGACTTGGCATGCCCTCTGCAGTCACCTGGGCAAGTTTTTCATGTTGTAGGAATCCTCCTTGCAGTATCCTGGCAGGTTTTTGTGCAGCCTCTGTGTGGAAACTCCCAGTAACAGGGAAATGCTACCAGATGAAACAGCTCATTAAATTGATACAAAATATGCCTTGCTTCCTGGAGCTTGGGCATGACTGAAAGATCTTCTGTCCTGGGTTATTTTTACCCTGCCTGGAGTCTCTTCCCTTTCTCCACTAACTAGATAAATACAAGCCCAAGAGAGTGAGAAAAGCCTGCAAGAGCCTGAGCAAGCTGGGCATGTCCTGGATCCAGAACTGGCCTCTCTAGGGAGATATCCGCGTTCACTGGCTTAGAAAAACAAGGGGCTGAAGACCTTTCAAAATGGAATAAAATTCTGCATGAACACACACACAGATATCCATGGTCCCCTAGGAATGTTCTCCTTTCTGCATGATAGGAGTGTCCTTCGGAAGGCACGGAACCATGTCTCAGAGGAAAGGTCTTAGCTTCTCTTCTGCCTGGAATCCCCAGTTTCAGACCAGAGAGCTCTTTTCCAACCATCCTTGAATGCAGACTCTGATCTGTCCATGGTTCTGATTGTTAATGGTTTCACCTGGGGACAAGGCATGGTTCTTTGATTCATTTCTTTGTGGTAACTTGGGCTTCCCTTATGGCTCAGCTGGTAAAGAATCCACCTGCAATGCAGGAGACCTGGGTTTGATCCCTGGGTTGGGATGATTCCCTGGAGAAGAGAAAGGCTACCCACTCCAGTGTTCTGGCCTAGAGAATTCCATGGACTGTATAGTCTGTGGGGTCGCAAAGAGTCGGACTCAACTTTCACTTTAACTTCGTGATAACTTATCGATCATTTACTGTGTGCCAGGGACTGTGATGTGCTCCTAATAGCCAACCTCTTTTTTTAAATATATAATTTTGTTTATTTTTGGCTGTGCTGGATCTTCACTGATGCACAGGCTTTTCTCTAGTTGTGGCCGCTGAGGGCTATTCTCCAGTTGCTGTGCACAGGCTTTTCATTGCGGTGGCTTCTCCTGTTGCAGAGCACGAGCTCCAGGACACTCAGACTTCAGCAGTTGCGGCACATGGGCTCAGTAGGTGTGGCTCGTGGGCTCTAGAGCACAGGCTCAACAGCTGTGGCGCACAGGCTTAGTTGCTCTGTGGCATATGGGATTGTCCCGGATCAGGGATTCAACCCATGTCTCCTGCATTGGCAGATGGATTCTTTACCACTGAGCCACCAGAGAAGCCCCCCACCCTCTTTCTGTTGAAGTACATCAGACATAACAGGAAAGAGCACACATCAAAAACATATTGTTCGGTGTTTCATGCAATGAATGCATTTATGTAACCACCACAAAGATCAAGAAACAGAACATTGTCAGCCCCCCACCAAGAAGGCCTCCTGTCCCCTTCCAGGTGCTGTCCTCCAACTGTAACCACTACCCTGACTTTTAACAACATAGATTAATTTTTTTTCTACTTTTTAACTTTAGATAAATGGATCATACAGATTGCCTTCTCTTCTGTCTCTGGCTTCTGTGGCCCAGCACTATGTTTGTGAAGCTTATTCACACTATTCCAGATAGTCGTGTTGATAGTTTGCTCATTCCTGTTACTCTGTAGCATTATCTAGTATAAAATACTCCACAATTTATTGGTTATACTCTTGATGGGGCCTTTTGATTATTTCCAGTTTTCTACCATTATAAATATTGCTGATATAAAGTCTCTCATTTATGTCTTTTGATAAACATGTGCTTTTCTATTATGCGGCTGCTAAGTGGCTTCCGTCGTGTCCGACTCTGTGTGACCCCATAGACAGCAGCCCACCAGGCTCCCCCATCCCTGGGATTCTCCAGGCAAGAATACTGGAGTGGGTTGCCATTTCCTTCTCCAGTGCATGAAAGTGACAAATGAAAGTGAAGTCATTCAGTCATGTCTGACTCTTCGTGACCCCATGGACTGTAGCCCACCAGGCTCCTCCGTCCATGGGATTTCCCAGGCAAGAGTACTGGAGTGGGTTGCCATTGACTTCTCCAGCTTTTCTATTATATATAATGTATATTACATTTACATGTATATATAAATATGTATGGGCTTCCCAGATGGCTCAGTAGTAAAGAATCCACCTGCTAACACAGGAGCCACAGGAGACACAGGCTCAATTCCTGGGTTAGGAAGATCCCCTGGAGGAAGAAATGGCAACTCACTCCAGTATTCTTGCCAGGATAATCCCGTGGACCGAGGAGCCTGGCAGGCTACCGTCCATGGGGTCACAAAGAGTCGGACATGGCTGAGCAACAGCACACACATGCACGCATGGATATGTATACACATACACACATATACATTGGGTGGATTGTGGGCGGGTACTTTTTTCAATTCCCATTTTTCAGATAAGAAAGCTGAGGCTTGAAGACGTGTGGAGCCAGTTGCGGAGCTGGAACGTGCACCCAGTCCTGTCTGGCCCTGGAGCTCAAACTCTGTAACCATCATGCTTTACTGCCTCCTGTTGTTTAAATGTACTTATGATGGACCTGACTGGTTGCTGCCATTGAGGGAGACAAACAGATAGGAAGGCACAGTCAGTCACAGAAGAAGGAAAATGATAGATGCTGGTGAAAGGCACATGAGTGTGATGAGGAGCCTGAGGGGTCATTTTTATCTTGGAAGGTCATATGAGGCTTCCTGGAGAATGAAGCATTTGATGAGGAAGGTTGGGGGCAGATTCTGGGCATACAGGAGGGAAGGAGTGCCAGGCTGAGAGAGCTCTGGGGCCTGAGAAGAGGAGGCCCTCATAGAGGCATAGCTGCAAGGGCTTTCATAGATTATTTCATCTGGTCCCCAACATGTCCACCCACCCACCTTTATACTGCTGGCTTCCAAATTTATATACTCAGTCTTTTTTTTTTTCTTTTCTCGGCTGTGCTTTGTGGCTTGTAGGATCTTAGTTCCCCAGCCAGGGATCAAACTCAGGCCCTCAGCAGTGTTAAGTCCAGAGTCCTAACCACTGGACTGCCAGGAAATTCCCTATACACCCAGTTTTGACCATTCCCCTAATTGCCAAACAGTTTTATATTCAGTCAGATGACAAATAGGCATCTCAAACTTGACCTGGCCAAAACAGGTCTCCTGGTTTCCCCTCCCCAACATACCGACTCCAAACTGCTCCTCTCGCAATCTTTCTTAAGGTCTCAAGCTGCGACATCATCCTTCTGTCCTCCCTTTCCCCATGTCCAATCCATGAGCACATTCCATCATCCCTACCTGTAAAGCACACCCTGAATCAGACCTCATCTTACCACCTCCCTGCTACCCGCCTGGCTGTGGTCACCACCATCACTTACCTGGAAGACAGCAACAGCCTCCCCACAGCTCTCCCAGTTCCTTCTGAAGTTCCATGGGGAGAAGCCTTCTTGGCCTCTTCCAGCTTCTGGTGACTCCATGTGTTTCCTGATTAGGGGCTACCTAACTCCAATCTCTGCCTCTGTCCTCATATGACCGTCTTCTTTGTGTCTTCTCTTCCTGTTACAGCGGTCTCCTCTTATTGGTCTTTGCATTTAGGGCCCACCTGGACAATCCAAGATCATTTCATCTGGAGATTTTTAATTTAATTGTATCTGCAAAACCCTAAGGGCACATTTGCAGGTTCTAGGTGGACTTATCTTTCAAGTGCTACCGTTCAACTCACTGTGTTGTGTGCTGTGCTTGGTCGCTTCAGTCGTGTCTGACTCTGCAACCCCATGGACTGTACCCCACAGGGCTCCTCTGTCCATGGGATTCTCCAAGCAAGAATACTGGAGTGGGTTGCCATGCCCTTCTCCAGGGGATCTTCCTGATCTGGGGATCTAACCCATGTCTCCTGCATTGCAGGCAGATTCTTTACCTGCTAAGCCATTAGGGAAGCCCATTCAACCCTGTAGAGAGGTGAATATCAGAAAAAAATAAAACAGCTGGAAGAATTTTTATTGAGTTTACATTCAGTCCTCCAGTGAGTGATTACTTTTCAAAGCATAGAAGACTCTTGGCTTGCACACACTTGCTCTTTCAGCACTGACTGTTCATGCGTCACTTCAAAGGTCGTTCCCGAGGAGTGAGCGTCTGCATTGTGTAAGGCTAACGTGAGGCTGAGTGTCTCTAGCCTTGCTGGAGCCTCAAACCTACCAGATTATCTCTGCCTACTACTGGGGGCATGACCACTGCTGTCAAGGGGTCAAAATTGTTTCCTCCTAAAAACAAATAGTCTCCCCAAGGAAAGCCAGCCGCTAGTGCTGCTGCTGCTAAGTTGCTTCAGTCGTGTCCAACTCTGTGCGACCTCATAGATGACAGCCCACCAGGCTCCGCCGTCCCTGGGATTCTCCAGGCAAGAACACTGGAGTGGGTTAGTGCTGATGATAAAAGGAAAAAGAAGGGATCCAAGAAAGTACTAGTTCTCACCCAGTGTGATGAGCAACCTCTAAAATGAATATTCTCCCAATGGTCCTGCCTTCTGTTTTTTTGTTTTTGTTTTATATTTTTGGCTGCAATGGGTCTTCGTTGCTGCATGCTGACTTTCTCTAGTTCTGGCAAATGAGGGCTCCTCTTCACTGAAGTGCACAGAATTCTCATTGCAGTGGCTTCTCTTGTAGAGCGCAGGCTCTAGAGCACAGGCTCAGTGGTTGTGGCACACGGGCTTAGCTGCTCCATAGCATGTGGAATCTTCCTGGACCAGGGATCGAACCTGTGTCCCCTGCACTGGCAGGCAGATTCTCATCCACTGAACCCCAAGGAAGGCCCCACCTTCTGGCTTTTATGCCTTTGTGACATCCTCTTCTCTTGAGTGTGGGCTGGATCTAGTAACTTGCCTCTACTCAACAGAACATAGTAAAACTGACAGGATGTCATTTCTGAAATTAAGTTACAAAAAGACTGTGGCTTCTGATCGCTCACCTTTTTCACTTTCTGGCTTGCTTGTTCTGAGCGAAGCCAGCTGCCATGTCAAACAGCCCTATGGAGAGGCCCACATGGCAAGGAGATAATACCTGCACCCAGCAGCCTGTAAGAACCTGAGGTCCTCAGTCCAGCAGCCCTCCAGGAACTCAGTTCTGCCAATGACCTGGTGAATAAGCTTGGGAGTGGACCTTCTGAGGCCCACAGGGAGCCATACATGTGAGCTTGGGAGCAGATCCCCCAGTTGAGCCTTTGGATGATTGCAGCTCCGGCCAACACTTTGTGGTTTGAGAACTGTATTTTTATGTTTTTTTTTTTTTCATTTGCTCGGGTCGTTGTTGTTGTTTGTGTGGACCATTTTTAAAGACTTTATTGAATTTGTTACAATATTGCTTCTGTTTCATGTTTGTTTGTTTTCTTCTTTTTGCCCCCAAGGCATGCAGGATCTTAGTCCCTGAACAGGGTTGGAACTCGACCCTCCTGCATTGGGAGGTGAAGTCTTAACCACTGGGCCACCGGAGAAGTCCTTGGCCAACACTTTGATTGGAGCCTGTGAGAAACCCTGAGCCACTAAGCTGTGCCCAGATTCCCACTCTACGGGAATTTTAAGATGATAAATGTTTGTTGATTAAACCACTGGGTTTTGGAATAATTTGTTATGCAGCAATAGACACACCCAGATATAGATTTCTAGGATATATTCAACCATGTGGAAGGCTTCTGCTACAGTGGTGGCTGTTTACAATTTGGGGATTCACAGATATTAGCTCATATGCCTCAAGAATCTACAGCACCTCCTCCCACTCCTTTGATTCTGTTTATATTTTTAAACAAACAGAAAACTATAGTGACAGTTGCACATTCCATTTTTTCTGCTTGATATGTTGTAAGCATTTTCTCACCTCATTAAATATTCTTCAAAGCATTCTTTGTCCTTACCATCTCTTCTGGGGTATGAGTGTACCAACATTAATTAAGTCACTCCCCTCTCTTATTTTGAGCTTAAGGTAGGGTTTTACCTTCTTGGGTCATGTCTATGGGCATGTTTCAGCCCCTCCATTCAGGGCCTACAGGGAAAGTTCCAGGAAGGTAGAAGGCAGAATCACCTGTGGTTAAGTGCTCCTGAGTTACATCAAGCCTATACCATTTCCTAGCTACGTGACCTTTACACCCGTGGGCCTTGGTTTCCCCTTCCAAACAATGGGGTAATAATTATATCTACTTTCCAGAGTTATTAGAGGCATCAATGAGTTAACCCAAGTTACACAGAGAGTGCCTGACAAATTTTAGGTTATACAGACACAAGCCAGGCCACAGTGTCCTCGTCACCCCACGAGTCCTGGAGCGCCATACGTCATATCGACTCTTGTCCCAGACTCAAGCCAGCCTCCAACCAACAATGTCTTGGCTTCCCTCCCACCAGTCTGTTCTCCCTGAACCTGCTGGTGACTCCTGCTCTGTAGCCATCCACAATCCTGTGGCCACGACACCTCCTCTTCCTGCATGACTCTGAGCAAGTCCATCCCATCTTAAGGCCTCAGTCTCCTCATCTGCAAAATGGGAAGGGAGGTTGGATTAAGAGGTCCATGAGGGATTGCCCACCTAAGATTCTAGACCATGTGCTTTCCTTTCAAAGGTCTTTTGGTTCAATAGTACAAAGTACAGTCAGAATTTTAAACAACTAACCAAAGCAAAAAGAATTGGAAAACACTTTATTTACCATAACATAGGTACCAAGTGCTCAGCATTTCCTGGAGTGTGTCAAACACTAGCCTAGTGTCTGCTTACATGTGTAAATCTGGGTGAAGAGCTGGAGTTTCTCATCTCTGTCCCCTTACAGTGTTCGTCTTGAGTCTGAATGAGAACCGTCCCCCACTTCCACCCCCATCCCCAAGCAGGCGCTGCAACTGTGCTCCTATCTGGTCCCAGGACCCTGCTCCATCAGGCCAAAGAGCAACAGGGTCATTGCTCAGAGGGGCTGGAGGGTAATGGGGGCCTGTTGGCTGCACAGGGATGAGGACAGCACTGAAGAAGACACAGGTCTCGCTGCGTGCTAAGTGCTAGTTGCTCAGTCATGTCCAACTCTTTGCGCCCCCACGGACTGTAGCCCGCCAGGCTCCTCTGTCCAGGGGGATTCTCCAAGCAAGAATACTGGAGTGGGTTGCCATGCCCTCCTCCAGGGGATCTTCCCAACCTAGGGCTGGAACCTGCGTCTCTTACGTCTCCTGCATTGGCAGGCAAGTTCTTTACCACTATCATCACCTGGGAAGCAGGGAATCACAAAGCAAAAGGTTCAAGTCCACCACTTGCTCAAACCTAAGTTTGCACCTGGTCCTTCCCTCATTCTTTCCACCTGCCTTTTGTGCAGGATATGAATGCTCTCAGAAGTCCACTCACCATGGCCCTGGGAGGAAGGGAGAGGTAGGGAGTTTTCGGGAATAGCTTGGTGAGCCGACCCTTCAGAATCCAAGGTCACCATGTGGCTATGGACCCTCAGTGGGTAGAAATCCCAGAGGGGACTGCTCCAGGCTTGTCCACAACTCCAACCCACAGGTTCAGCTCTTTGGCATTGAAAAACCTACTAGGAGCAGAAAGGATTCTCTTCTGGGCTCCTGCTGGGCCCTTCCCCACCTGGGTTTGGGCTCTGGACCAGCCCCAGTAAAGGCAAACTTTCAGAAATTACAGGGCTTTGTGGCCCTGGGAATCACAGAGCAAACGGGAGCGTCCCTCCCCACTCCCAGCACTTAAACCTCTCATGCCGGCTCTAGGTTTCTAGGACCCCAGCCCCTACGGTGCCTGGGCCAGGATCCCACCAGGAGAAGGAGGAGCAGATTGTGATGTTTCGGGTCCCAAGAAAGGCTGTGTGACCTTGGACAAGTCACTTGGCTTCTCTGAGCCTCTGTGTCCTTTCCACTCCTAGTTAGCTGGTCAGCCAGGAAAGGCAGCCCCCAGCAGCAACAGAGGAGATGCCTGTGTGCTGAGGCTGCTTCCTGGGTCCAAGGAAGGGGTTAGCCCAGTTCTGGGGGCCAGGTTAGAAGTGGACTTGAGCAGAAGAGAGCAGAGGGAAGTCCAGGAGGGGGTGGGGGCTGGGATCCACGCCCAGCCCTTGCCAATCTGCTGCTGAGGAAGCTGGCTTATGCTCCCTGCCCTGCAGAGACCCCAGCCCTGTAGCAGCTGAGGGGCTGTGGGGTGTGGACCCTGGCTTCCCTCCGTTGGGGTGCTCCAGCCTGAGGAACTCTAGAGGGGCAGGTTGGGCTGTGGGGCTGGGCAGGACGATGTTGAGCTTAGAGGAAGGTTTCAGCAGGCCAGAGCCAGCAGGGGAGGTGGACTGGGCAGGGCTGGGTGACAGCTGTGCAGGAGATGCAGTGACTGCAGTGGGACCGAGGGACAGTGAGGGCAGAGGGGACAGGAGGAGGCTGAGGGAACCATGAGGCTGTGGGTCTGGAGAGGGTTGCGGAGCCGAGGGAGAAGAGACTGGGGTCCGGAACAGGCCCAGCTGCTCCTGGCAGCCATGCTGTCCGTGGGGCATGGAGCCTGGGGGCCGCTCGGCCTGGCCCCAGCAGCCAGCGGCCCCTGGAGCCAAGCAGGAGGCACAGTCCAGCAGGCACAGGCGCTCATGCACGTGCAGGGCCTGAGTCCACCAGGCCAGCTCGGCCTGAAGGGCCTGGATCTCCTTCCGCAGGGCGTGGTTCTGCTTCTCCAGTGACTCATGCTGCTGGGGGGAGAAGCAGATATAGGTGGGGAGGGTTATGTCAGCCAGAGTCAGAGGCCCAGCTTGAGCCCTATTTCCCAATGCCCCAGGGTCCTCAATTTAGGAGGAAAGATATTCCTGCCACCTCAATGCCCTTTGGCTGCTCTCTGGCCAGACATTCATGACCACCAGCTCAGACCTGTCTGCTCTGTCTCCCCAGTGCCAGGTCCCTGAGCCAGCCAGCCTGGGGTCTCCACTCACCCGGGAGCTCTACCAGCCTCCTAACTGATGCGCCTCTCAAACTACCTGATCTCTTGGCCCAGAGGAGACATTCGACGGCTGCAGTGCTAATGGAACATTAAAGCCCTTTAAAGTCTCCCGTGACTCCCCATGTGTGGGGGCCCCAGCTCACACTTCCAGTTTTATCTCTCCAACTGCTCCTGATGCCTCCACTTCCTGTTCCTCAAATGGACTCTGCTTCCTCGTCACACTTGCAGTCTCCTCTGCCTGGACAATTCCAGCCCCGCTTCCCCAGTCTAATCCTGACATGGCCTTCTTGTGACAACTTAGATGTCCTCTGTCCTAGACACTTCTAGGCTGCTCAATGCCACTGCCAGACCTCCTCGACATCCAGCACTTGCCCACCGAGGCACTGTGGGCGGAGTCCAGGGTCACGTTTTACAGGTTGGCAGCACGGGTGTGCTCTTTTCGGCATTTAGGTTCTGTTCTGCTGAGTACTGGGTGGGAACTCAGTGGGACAGTAATCAATGTGAAGTTCTAAACAATCATTTATTAGTATGATGGCAACAGTGGTGGAAAATGCAGAAGAAACTTTATTTCCACAGCTCATCAGACTCGGAGAAGGCAATGGCACCCCACTCCAGTGCTCTTGCCTGGAAAATCCCATGGACGGAGGAGCCTGGTAGGCTGCAGTCCGTGGGGTCGCTAGGAGTCAGACACGACTGAGCAACTTCACTTTCACTTTTCACTTTCATGCATTGGAGAAGGAAATGGCAACTCACTCCAGTGTTCTTGCCTGGAGAATCCCAGGGACGGGGGAGCCTTGTGGGTTGCCATCTATGGGGTCACAAAGAGTCAGACACGACTGAAGCGACTTAGCAGCAGCAGCAGCAGCAGCTGGCTCAGTGACTTCCTTTGCGCCCCTTGCCCTGCCTCTTATGGACACTTTCTAAAAGAAGAAGCTGCAAGGGTGTTTTATATTAAAATGTTGCTTAAGCCATGGACTCAAAGTTCTAACAGGCCTCAAAGCCACCCACAGCGCCACTCCCAAGCTGGTTTCTGCTGTGGAAGGTGGAAAGACATCTTAAAAACATGTCATTAGGTCACTCTTTACCTAAATTCTCCAAAGGCATCAATTCACCTCCAGAAACTGGGTCACTTATTCATTCATTTACCACCCTCAGGTTGCTCAACGTCACCTCCTCCGGGAGGGCTTCCCCAGGTAGGTTTCCATCACCCTACATATCCCACTCCCTTCCCTCTTCCCTGCTTTAATCCTTCCTAGAGCACTTATCACTATCTGATATCCCAAATACCTCATGGGTCATTTATTTGTCTATCCAGCTTCCCCATGAAAATACAAGCCCTAGGAGGGTGAACTGGACTTTTGTGTGCTGTGTTCACAGCTGTATCTACAGTGCTTAGAACTGTGCTTGCTGCACGAGAGATACTCAGTAGGCATTTCTGGAAGGAAGGAATAAATGAGCTCATGAAGTCTCAGCTGCTCCCAAGCATGCCATCCTGGGTATCAGCCCTCATTCTCATGCATTGTACAGGGTGCAACTCTCTTATGCTCGTGCCAGCCCTATTTCATTTGCCTGCAATGCTTTTTCTTACCTTCATCCATTTGGAAAACTCCTATTCATCCCTCAAAACCAGCTCAGACTTCATCTCTGTATCACCTTAACCCAACTACCTGTGTGTTGTTCCTACCTATGAGTTCCCACTTTATTTTGACTCTATTGTTCACTCCACAGAGAAATACTGAGTTCCTTCTATCTGCCAGGCACTGGTCCAGGTGATGGGGAGACAGTAGGCAGCAGAAGAGCTCCCTGCCTTCGGGGTGCTTACAGTTGGGGAGGAGGACAAGCAATGGTCAACATCTAAACTTGTGATGCAAGGTCAGTGCTAACCAGAAAAATAAAGCAGAGTAATAGGTGAGGTCTCTTTAGCTCAGACGTTTAGAAAGACCTCCTCCTTTTGAGGCGGTGACATCTGAGCCAAACACCCAGCAAGGAGTGAAGATCTAGCTGGGCTGCTGTCTGAAGACAGAGGGAACAGCCAGGGGAGCCCCTGAGGCTGGACATGCTCCACCAAGGAAGGAACAGAGAGAACGAGGTGCAGGATGTTAGGAGAGGAAGGTGGACGGTGCGGGTGGGGTCGCAGAGAGCGTAGGACCTTTGGGTGTGGAGGGCTCCGAAGTTTACTCATTGCAGTAAGGACTATCGTGTATGCAGCCCAACCAAAGGCCAGGTCCTGAACCCAGCTCTTAACGTGCCCCCCGAGGTGTATCCTTTCTGCACAGAGGAAGAAGGGAAACCCCAAGGTCAGGTTACCATCTGAGGTCAGGTTATCATCAAGTGTGAGTGGAGCCCCCCACCCTCCACCCCACCAGGCTCCTTGGCCTCCTTTAGTCTTCACAAGGGTCCTGCCAGGGGGCAGGGATTTTCGGATGAGGACAGTGAAGCTCAGTGAAGGAAATGACCTGCAGCTATGGAATGCAGCAGCTGGGACTCTACAGCCAGCCTGTCTTAACCCTGAACCAGTTTCTCACAGACGGTCTTGGCCACTTACATCAGAACCCAGACAGGCAGGGTGATCACCGCAGTGCAGCACCTCTGAGCTAGGTTCTGGATGGGCAAGGCTCAGGGACCTACCTTTGATTGAAGGCCTCACCTGGTCACTGGGCCAGGTTCTCCCAGTTTCCCTCCCCTTCTTGTCTCCTCCCTCTAGACTGGGAGTGCCTTGAGGGCAGGCCTGGGCTGAGGATGCACTGTCATGCCCCTGGAGCCCCGCGTGTATCTGGCACACAATTTCCGCTCAACACTCAGGAATTTTTGAATCTCAGCAGCAGAGCCCTCCTCTCTCCCCAAGTTCAGGGCCCCTGGCACCTACAGCAGTGCAGGGGAACTGCTGATTAGTGGGACGGAGAAGAGGTGGCCGGGCCAGGTGAGTGACATCGGGGAAGGGAAGGGAGGCACCCCCACCTGGTGCAGGGCATCCGCCTTGTTCGTGTGCTTCTGCCGGCTTCTCTGGGCGGCCGCCCGGTTCTTCTGTTTCTTCCTCAGCTGCCTCTGATGCTCCTCAGCGTCCTGTAGGGTGAGAGACTGGGGCTCAGGGGACCCGGCAGGGGCGGGCTAGCTGTAAAGCCATCCCCTTCTCTTTTGGGGAGGGTCAGTGCTGTGCGGCCTGTGGGATCTTAGTTTAGCTCAGGTGTTTAGAAAGACCTTCTCCTTCTGAGGCAGTGACATTTGAGCCAAACAGCCAGCAAGGAGTGAGGGTCTAGCTGGGCTGCTGTCTAAAGGTAGAGGGAGCAGCCAGGGGGAGCCACCAGGGTTCAAACCCATGACCCCTAAATTGGAAGCCTGGAGACTTAACCACTGAACCACCACGGAAGTCTCAGCCATATCCTTCTTGAATCAAGTCCCCGAGGGTTCCCTTTCCCCCAGAAGCCCTCTCTGGCTCCGTCGGTGTCCACACACCCCATCACAGACACAGCACCGCTCGGTGGAATGCCAGCCTCACACATGTACCACTCACAGCTCATGACCGGGCAGCACACGCCCTAGACAACCCGCTTCACACCTATAGCCTCCTTATGGACCGTGTTGCTCTGGGTAGATCACTCACTTCCCTGAGCCCCATTGCCTGATCTGCCCCAAATGGAGGCACAGGTGCCTTCCTCACTGGCTGGAAAGCTGGCAGGGGTTAATAAAAGTCGCTGTTGTTCTAATCACTACTGTTTCCACTGTTAAGGTGTTGATTTCTCTAGCCCTGAGCTCTTTCTGTGAGGACGGGACGGGGCACGATTCTGATTCTACTCTGTGTTCCCTTGCCCAGCGCAGGCCCAAAGCTGATATTCATTAATCCCACAGACATTTGTGCACTATGATGTGCCACGCACTGAGCTGAGGGGACACGGCAGCAAACGTAAGAGGCAGTACTCTCTGCCCTCAGGCTACTTGCATTCTAGTGGGCCAGCAGCCTAGAATGAGGGAATGAGTCCCCTCTGACAGAAGAGCGGACGCAGAGGGTGACAGCTGTGACCCTCTCCCTACACTGGGTTCATGAACTTAGATGAAATAGTTAACCCAAATGCCCAGGGCTCTGGAAAATCAGACAAGAGGGAACACTGGAGACCCCACAACCCCCTCCCTCAGGTCACTCTGGGAGGTGTGTTCTGAGTGTGGGGACCTCAGGCAAGACCCTGCCGCCCTGGCTGAGGACTCTGCGACTCCCAGGTTCAGGAGGCCCCTTGCAGGTGCTGGGGCCTGAGAGACTGGAGTCTGGAGGGGAAAGACCCGCCATAAGAGAAGGCCTTGGGCCTCTGGTACTTGGGTTCTGGACTAGAGACAAGGCCTCCAGGGGAACCGTGGCCAGAGCTGGGGGAGGAAGGAGGAGGCTCCTGTAATGGCAGCGTAGGACAGGTAGTGAGGAGCAGCTGTAATCAGAGGCCGAGTTCTAAACTGAAGCCTGGATCCGCAATGTGAAAGCAGGAAAGCCCTCAAGCCAAACCCCCAAGGAGACTGAGGTCCAGAGATGGGGTGTGTGAGGCCTCTGCCCCCAAGCCCATGCGAACAGAGCCGGCCCCGGCACCCTGAGGCATGTTCCCCTTCTTAGCCCCCGAACCTGCTCCCCTGCACTCACCGTCCTGGTCAGAGGCCCATCGCCCCCACAGAGGTGCATGGTGGGGAGGAGAACCCGGGCTCACACCGGTCGGGGCGTCCCTCAGCTGCTGTGACCTCCCAGTGCCCTCTTGGGGCCCAAGGAAGTGGCAGCTCTTTAAATCCCCGGTGACCACTCCGCCCCCAACAAGCCAAGTTTCAGTTTCTCCTAAAGCCACCGGCTGCTCAGAATCCCAGGCTCGGCTTGGCTCACGTGGCTGGAATTTCCTCACACGAACGGGCCTTCCGGTTGGGCCCCTTCTCTGGGATGAGGACGGTGGAGGGTGGCCAGAGGAGGGGGGCTGAAGGCCAGGTGTGGGGAGGCTGTTGTAGGAGAGGGCGGGCAGGCTGCCAACGACAGAGCCAAGAGAAGAAGCCAGTGGGGCACCAAGGGCTCACCAGGGATGTGGGGGGACCCCTGGGCTCCACAATTGCAGGAGCCAGGTTCACAGCCCACTTTTGGCTCGTTGGAGCTGTGCAGCTTTCAGAAGGTGATTTACCCTCTCTGAGCCTTAGTTTCCTCATCTAAAAAGGGAGATGATACAGATATCCACTCACAGGCTTGATGTAGGAACTAAGCAAGATAATATAACCACCTCCCCCAACCCTGTGAGACTAATAATGTTGAGACAAGTCTGCAAAAATAAGCAATGGCCCTTAAATAGATGAACAGATGGCTAATGGCTGTGTTTTCATACAACAGACCACGCAGCAGAAGAGAGAGTGGCGTCTAGCAGTTAAGAGCACAGCTCCCAAGCTACGTGACTCGGGTTCATCATTTCACCTTTCTGTGCCTCTGTTTCCAAATCTGTGAAGTGGGGATAAAGATAGTTTTGTTGCGAAGGTTACGTACGTGAAGGCAGGTGAGGCACCTGAAAACGTGGCCGGTGCAGAACGGGGGCCCAAGAAATACAATTGTGATGCGGCGAAGAGTCAAAGCTGCGTGTATCATCGTGTCTAAAAGTTCATTCCACCCACTTGGATGAAAATGACAAGTGGCAACAAGATCTGAATAACACCATTTCTGTAATGGTGAATAATAGGATATGTGATTACGTAGGAAAAGCATAAAAATATGCATGAGAATCAGAAACACAAAATTCAGAGAGTGGTGGCTTGGTGGGGGTGGAGGTGGAGAGGGACTAAAGGGGCCCACAGAGACTTCAGTGCGTCTGTGAAATATCAGTGCTTCAACTGTGGGAACGCAGTTGTCTTGTGATAGTACTATTAGCTACACTCTGGGGTCCTGGAGAGGGAAAGGGCAACCCATTCCAGTATTCTTGCCTGGGAAATCCCATGGACAGATGAGCCAGGTGGGCTACAGTCTGTGGGGTCACAAAGAGTCGGATACGACTTAGTGAGTAGACCACCACCACCACACTTTGGGGTAGTCCTGAAATGTTTCATAATAAAAAGTTTTGTTAAAGACCTAAAAAATCTGAAGCCCCAGGCAAATCTGTATGGTTGCTGTATCTCTAAGACAGACCATGCTTGGGAGTGACAGAAGTTCAGGGGATGGTGGAGCCACTGATCCCTGTCCAAGAACAGCATCATAACTGATATACAGCGAAGAGTCCTGTGGTCTGCTGACCAGAGCATCTGGGGGTTATGCCTGAGTCTCAAGGGCTCAAGGCTGATGGTGTGGGTAAATACTGTGGATTCCATCTTCTGACAGATAATGGTGTCCTGAGAGATAATGTGTTGAGGAGTTCACAGCTGTCTCTGAGCTTATTAGAAAAGAACACTGTCAGGAACTCCCTGGTGGTCCAGTGCTTTGGACATGGCACTTTCACTGCCGTGGCCTGGGTTCAATCCCTGGTGGAGGAACTAAGATCCCTACAAGACTCATGAGCAGCCAAAAGAGAGAAAAAGAAAAGAACACCGCAATTGATTAGCAATGTCTGCCATGCCATAATTGATCAGTAATGCCTGTCATGAGCAGGGCATTGAGAGCAATAGTCCCCTGCTACCCACCCCAGTATTCTTGCTGGGAGAATTCTGGGACAGAGGAGCCTGGCAGGCTACAGTCCATGGGGTTACAGACAGTCAGACACGACTGAGAGACTTGGGCTTCCCCAGTAGCTCAGACAGTACAGAATCTGCCTGCAGTGCAAGAGACCTAGGTTCAATACCTGGGTTGGGAGGATCCCCTGGAGAAGGGACTGGCTACCCACTCCAGTGTTCTTGCCTGGAGAATTCCATGGACAGAGGAGCCTGGTGGGCTGCAGTCCACGGGGTCGCAGAGTCAGATAGGACTGAGCGACCAACACTTTCATAACACTTTCATGCCAGAAGTGGGCATGAAACCTGTTTCTGCTTTAGAGTCAGACTGGAATCTGGCACGTGGCACTCTCCTCACCAGGTCTAGCACCTGGGATCTCAGTGTTCTTGTATAGATGCTGTGGATGACCAGGAAATCATACCTGTTTACAAAGTTGATTTGAAGATGGGAACGAATAAAATGAGAAGAGAGCTCTTTGCATATCGTGAAGTACTATCTGGTTAGAATCCATTCCCATTTCTGAGATTTGTGGGGACACAGGAGGAATTATGCCACCTCATAATTTTAAATGCCTGTGTATACATGGGATTGGGCATGACGGCTGGGCCTGGCCCTCCTTGTGTGTGAAGGGCCTGGGGGAGGAGGCTAAAGTGGGGGCACCCCATGCAGTGAGGCTGCCCCAACTACTCTGAATTACTCCTGTTTCCCAGAAACCAAGAGGGCTGAGGCCTCTTGCTTGAGGCGGGCACCTGAGGGGCTCATTAGGCCATAAGCTCCTCAGGGAAGGGGCTCCTCCTCCGGGGGAGCCACAGGCATGACGTAACCAAGGAAAACACACCTGGAGGTGGGGAGGGAGGGTTGAATAGGGCTAGGGCCCAGGTATCCCCACCTCAAGCTCCCAGCCCCAGACATGGACCCCAGTGTTCCCCTCTCAAGACTCTGGCTTTGGCGGAAGGGAGATAGCAAGTGTTCCTGTGACCCCTCTCAGAAGGCCACAGCCCCGGAGGAAAATCAAAGAAGGCAGCATTTATGGCTTGATGTCCCCGAGGAGTGGCAGGGAGGGAGGGACACAGAGTGGGTAATGTTTAACCATGGATGGCTGTGCCAGGCTGGTAAAGTAGGCTTCAGGGCACCCAGTCCAACTTCTTACTTAGAAGGTGAGGAACTAATGCCCAGAGAGGCAAGGTCATCTGGGGGAAGGGGGCGGAGCTGGAGGGGGACACACCATCTTCCTCCAAGCCCTGTCTCCACACCCTGCATGGAAGGCCCCAGTCCATGAGCCCCAAGACTGGAGCACCTCCATGGGTGAAGGCTTGGAGGCCTCCCCAAACCAGAGTGACAGAGTGAGCTCCTGGGCAGCAAGATCGCTGCCTGTCTTACTCTCTGAAGCATCTCCAGCACCTCAAACTGCCTCCACGTAATGTTGCTATTCAGTCACTCAGTCACGTCCGACTCTGCGACCCCATGGACTGCAGCACACCAGGCTTCCCTGTCCTTCACCATCTCCTGGAGCTTGCTCCAACTCATGTCCATAGAGTTGATGATGCCATCCAATCATCTCATCCTCTGTTGCCCTCTTCTTCTCCTGCCCTCAGTCTTTCCCAGCATCAGGGTCTTTTCCAACGAGTCAGCTCTTTGCATCAAGTGGCCAAAGTACTGGAGCTTTAACCTCAGCATCAGTCCTTCCAATGAGTATTCAGGGTTGATTTCCTTTAGGACTGACTGGTTTGCACTTGATTAACGAACACATGAGTGAAAGTCCAGCAGGCGGGCAGCTTGCCATCAGGGAACCCCACCAACTTCCTGGATGAGGAAAATACTTTCGCTTTCCTCATTCCTAGGTTTCTGGGGGACTCTCCCTAACCAACTTCTTCATTTTACCAGTGGGGAAACTGAGGTACCAGGAGGGGACCATCACACAGCTGGTTGGGAGAGGCCAGGACACATTGATCACCTTGTCCCAATCCCCTCCCACACCTCCGAGAGTGAGAGATGCCCAGGGCCTTCAGTCACACCCCCTCTTTCTAGGTCCTGTCCATGTGCACCCCTCAGTTGAGGCCTGGCCTCTCCAGGGCACCTCAAGCGAGCTTCAGACGATGGCAAGGAGAGAAAGAGGCCAGGTGCCAGCTGGTGGGGCTGAGGCTGGCTATCGACTTCCTACCATGAGCACGGATGGGCCCTCATGGAAGCTAAGCCTCAGCTGGGAGGGGTTCACAACCAAATCGGGTGTAGGACGCATGCCCAGCATGTTGATGGGCAGGGCAGGAGGGTGACAGCCTGCCTCTGTGAAGGCGTCTGTGGCAGGCAGAGAGCACTTCCTGTTGGGGCGGTCAGAGGCTTTCCAGAGAAAGAAAGGAAGGATGTTGTCTTTGGGAAGGACATTGAAGATCAGGGAGAGGGACTTGACCCAGGGTCCGGAACTTGATCTCAAGCAAGTCATTTAACTAACGGGACTTCCCTGGTGGTCCACTGGTTAAGAATCTGCCTGGCAATGTTGGGCATGTGGGTTCAACCCCTGGTCGGGGAACTAAGATCTCACATACTGCCGGGCAACGAAGCCCATGAGCCACAGCTACTGAGCCTGTGCACCGCAACAAAGATGCTGCGTGCCGCCACCAAGACCCAATGCAGCCAAGTAAATAAATAAATATTTTTAATTACAAAAAAAAAAAAACAAAACTAACCTCTTTCTGGCTTATTGTAAAATGGGGGTAATAACATAAGTATCTAGAAGTAATACATGTGAAGTGCTTAGAACACTGCCTGGCGCACAGTAAGTCCCATAAATATCTTTTAAGCTTTTAACAGATGCACTTAATAAAAAACTGATGAATTTTTTGTTCACATACCGCAGGCTTGTATTTTGTTTTTTTCATTATTACTTTTATTACTATTATTAATTTTAAGAAAAAAATGGCAGAGTGCAAGATCAGGCATGAGGTTTTTTATTCTAATGAAATACATTTAGTGAAAAGGGGGTTAGTGATTGTGTCCATATGTAAAGAGCAGCGCGTAATATTTGATGAAAACTGCTCAAAATTTCTCATGCTTACAAAGAAGTCTCAATAAGAGATGGGAAATGAGCTGTCTCTAGATTCTTAGTTTATAAATGATCTAGCTAGGCTTAAGTTACTGACAAGTTTTGAGTATACCAGCTTCAGGCATGGCTTGATCATGATGCCCAAACAAGGTCATCAGGAGTCAGTGCTTCACCCTATCTGCTCTGTCCCTTATTGGCTTCATTCTCAGGCAGGTCCTGCTCATGGTGGCAAGATGGCCACTAGAAACACCAGCTCAGCTGCCCCAAGAGGGGCGTCCCTGCTACTTCCCCATTATTTCCAACAAAGATATCAGACCTGGCTCTGCTTGGTCTGCCCTGAGTCATGTGCCTGTTCCTGAGATCAGTCACTGTGGCCAGGAGACAAGGTGAGATAGGTAAGGCTGGGGTCCCCTGGGGGCCAGGGGTGAGGGAGGGGAAACTTGCAGAGGGCTTGGGGCACTGTTGGCAGGAGAAGGGGGACCGGATGCTGGGCTGATGTCACCACCTTGGCTGAGATTCAGATATGAGGAAGCTGCCTTTCCGCAGTACATCCCTTGGCTGGGTCATGTCCCCATCTGGGACAGGCTCGAGCCCCACGTGTCTCTCACACCAAGCCTGGCACTTTCTCCTTTTATTACCTCACAGGGACCTGTAAGTGGGAGAGGAAAGGTTTGCTAAGGGGACAACTCCAGATGAACAATGCTGGGCAAGGACGTCGTGGGGACAACCCGTGGCATAGGGAGAAAAGGACTGACTTTCACTTCAGCACGGCACCTTGACCATGGAGGTTCTCATTAAAGCTGGAATCTACAAATAGCTGGGCCTCCAAGGGAGAGGGCAACTTCACTGGAACTCTGTAATGCCATTACCTCCCAATCCTGCCAGGTCCCCTGGGGCCTCCAAAGCTTTACGCTTCGGATTCTCTGCTATTTCTTGAACGTACATGTCTTTCTGGGAAGCTGACTCAAACCTCTGGAAGAGGGCAGGGACTATAAATAGTAAACAACCGAGCATTTAAGAGTGGGCGAGCCTCCCAGGGCTTCTCGGGTATGGCAACAGCGACCACAGCACATGGGTTTCCCCAGGTGGCCCAAGTCCCAAACAGGTTGGGTTCAAATCCCCGCTCTGCGTCTTCCACCCATGTGAACTTGGATAGGGCCCTTAGTTTCTCTGGGCCTCAGTTTCCTCATCTGTATTAATGGGCCATGGTGATAACTGAAACCACATCTGGACAGCAGTTACCCGAGAGCTCCTTCTTGTCCCCGTGTCCCTGGATGGGCCTCCCTGGTGATGTCACATTTAGACTGTCCACTTTGGATGGTGGAGAAGCCCAGGCTGGGCACCCTGCTGAGATCCTGGACACTGGAGAGCAAAGACAGTCTCCCTGGCCTTGGAGGGAGCGTTTCCCTTCTTCAAACGGTTCTCTTCCCCTGAGCTTCTGTGTCGGTTCCCACGAGAGCTCTGAGAGGCAGGAAACTCTCACTAGGAGGCCAGTTTGGGAGGTGGGCAGCCAGGGTCATGAGCAAGGGCCTGGAGGACTGGGATGGGATGAGGGCTAAAGCCCAGCCCAGAGTGGCCAGCGACTCATGAGCACAAACCAGAGAGCGCTCGCCACAGCTGACCCAGCCCAGGACTCATACCAAGGGTGCCAAGAGCTTTGGCAAGGCAGATTGGCAGTCATCATGGTCAGAAGATTCTAGAGATTGTCATCCACTCTCCTTGTTTTACAGTTGGGAAAACAGGCTCAGTCGGGGAGGGGACTTGCCCCGGGGCAAGGAGGCGGCAGAGCCAGGCAGGTTCTGCTGCAGCCCCGGATTCTTGTCCCCTCTGACTTCTCACTTATCCAGGTAACGTCTGCCAGCTCTGCTGTGGAAATAGCAGGGACACAGGGCACCCTCAGAAGAGCAGGGAGCACTCACACCTGTGGCAGAAACCTGCCGTGGGTCCTTGGCAGAAGGACTCTGACCTTCGTTGAAGCACCATTGAAGACGGGGCCTCCCACGGGTCCTGGGCCAGGTAGGGGTCCCCAGTCAGAAAAAGCCCAGGAAGTTGTCCCAGGAGAACTGGGTTCACCTGCAGCTCAGGGACTGCCAGGGACGAGGCCTCGGCAGACTTTCGCCCTCTCTGGGGCTCAATTTCCTCATTTGTAAAATGAAGGAATGTGACCACTGACCTCTGAGAGTCCTTTTGCTCTGGGTGGAGGTTGGGAACAGCCTGAGGCCTATGGGGAGGTGACACCTCTAAGCTGGAGCGAGTTCCTGCCGTTTGAGAGAACAGAGCCAGTATTTTACTGAACCAGGGGCTGAGCGTTGAACCGAGGGTGGACGCATGGGCACAGGAGACCCAGCACTTGCCTGCCTTCCACGCCAGGCTCCAGCTCCCACTCGACACCCGCGGGCAGGCTGCCTGTGAGACGCCCTGCTTGGTTGGGGCCTGGTCTGGGCGTTGAGCTCTGTGGGTTCTCAGAGGAGAGGGTAGGGGCCAGGCCTGGGCTGAGAAGCCTGGTGGTTAGGAACAAGGCTGATGAGGCTCTGCTGCTTCCAGGCCATGTGAGCAGCTAGAAAGCAGTTAGTGAACCCTCTGCCCCATTCTTTTCACTCAACAGATATTTTCTGAGCATCTATTATGTGGTAGGCCCTGTTCCAGGTATTGTGAACAGCTTAAAAAAAAAAATCCAAATCCTGCTGTTGGGACTTTCCTGGTGGTCCAGTGGTTAAGAATCTGCCTTCTAATGCAGCGGACGCAGGGGACTGTGAAGTCTTCTTTACATTCCTTTTATACTGATATATGGTAGTTTCTTGAATTCTCAGATCCACCTTGCATGGCAAACATAATTATTATACTGTTTTTACAAAGGAGACAACAGAAACTCAAAATGGTTAATGATTTGACCCAATTCACAAAGGTGGTGGTGGTGGTTTAGTCACTCAGTCTGACTCCGCGACCCTATGGACTGTAGCCCGCCAGGCTCCTCTTTCTATGTGACTTTCCAGGCAAGAACACTGGAGTGGGTTGCCCTTTCCTTCTCCAGGGGAACTTCCTGACCCAGGGATCGAATCTGGGTCTCCTGTATTGCAGCCAGTCTTCTGCGTTGCAGGCTGATTCTTTCCTGACTGAGCCAGCACGGAAGCCGCCTGTCTGCTAATGCAGGGGACGCAGGTTCAATCCCTGGTCGAGGAACTCAGATCCCACAGGCCTCAGAGCAACTAACCTTGTGTGTCACGACTCCTAAGCCCGTGAGCCACAACGAAGATCCCGCGCAGCCAAAATAAAAAAGCAAAACAAGCAGAAACAAATCCGTGGCCTCGCGGTACTTCCGTTCTTGAGGGGATGGAGGTATAGGGGAGAATAAATTGTGATCAATTAAGGGAATTACATAGGCTGATAGGAGGACTTAGGTGTCACAAGGGAATACAGAGCAAAACAAAGGATTTGGCGAATGTGGGTGGGGGATTGGGCTGTTTCAAACTTAACAAGGGTGGTCACACTGGACCCGGTTGTGCTATTTGAACGACAAAAAAAAATTTTTGTGTTTTTTTTTAATCTTTTTTTTTTTTTTGGACATACTCTGTAGCTTGTGGGATCTTAATTCCCCACCAGGGATTGAACCCATGCCCTCAGCAGTGAAAAGCACAGAGTCCTAACCGCTGGACCCTCAGGGAATGCCCCTCTAAAACTGTTTTGAGACGTTGAACGTTTGAGCAAAAAATCGAAGAGAGGTGACAAGGAGGTATGCGTTAAGGGCGCTGGTCATTCGGAGGACTGACAAGCAGGGGAGGAACAGGCAATGGGGCACAGAGAATGGGGAGCACTCATGCAAGGGGCAGGAAGGCCACTGAAGCCCCTGGGCTCTGCCCAGCAGACCGTGGAGGGTTTTGAGCAAAGGACGGACATGATCTGACCAGAGGTTATAAAGGTCCCTTTACCCTGGGGAGGAGGAGCAGCGAAACTGCTCGAGAGACTGCTGCGGCCATCCGGGTGAGCGGAGCCCTGGCTCATCTGTCTAGTGGAGATAAGAGTGGTACCTGCCTCTCAGGTTGCTGAGTGAAGGCACCGCAGCTCCTCCCTGGCCCCCTTCCCCACTCCCCCACCCCACCCCATTCACCAGGCCAGGCCCTGGGGAGACAAACAAGAAGCAGCCGGCACAGCCTTGCTCTAGAGGTTGCCAAGGCATGGGTCAGATGGACGTGGAAGAGCTCAGATTTTCAAGTTCTTAATCATTCTTATGGAGAAGGGAATGGCAGTCCACTCCAGCGTTCTTGCCTGGAGAATCCCATAGACAGAGAAGCCTGGAGGGCTACATACAGTTCATGGGGTTGCAAAGAGTTGGACACGACAGAGCAAGTAACACACACACACAATCATTCTTAAGATTCTGGAAAGGTCTGAGGATGCCATGTGCCCTGAGGAGGATGACTGGGCTGTAACAGCTCATTTTGTCATCTGGGAGTTGGAGAAGATACCTCCCCTGGCTCCCACGAGAGGCATCTGGGCTGCGATCTATAACGAGGATGCTCAGACACTCTGATTGCCATTCAGGGCCTTCGGCTGCGGCTTGCACGTTGCACACACGTGCACTTGGGACACGGGGCCCGTGGATACTCTGGCCCACTAAACCACCGCCACGAGGGGAACGGGGCGGGCGTACAGGGGCAAGCCAGAGTAGGACCGTGGTCCACAGGCAGCTGTTGGTGACTAAGCCGTGTATTCAACCCCCCGGTCTTTGTTTACTCGTTAGGACAAAAGCTGCCCTTGGGTATGCTGCCACCAAGTGCTGGGTGGAGCTTTCGTCATACACGTGTGGTCCCCAAAATAAAACTTGCATCACAGATGTTTCACCAGAGAGAAAAACAGGATTCCTTTTATCAAAACTGTAACTTTTTAAAATATATATATAAGATGGTAAACTTCTTCACACTACTTTTAACTCTTTTTTTTTGGCCAGCACCCATGGCATGTGGGATCTTAGTTCCCTCATGAAGAACTGAACCCACTCTCCCTGCAGCGGAAGGATGGAGTCCTAACCACTGGACTACCAGGGAAGTACCTGTAACTTCATTTTAAACCTCAATTGAACATTACAGTTTAAAAGAATCAAATAGGAAATTGATCTGGAGCAACCTTAAATATATATACAAATAAATAAAATACATACTTTGATATATACTCCTTGCTGGGCTTCCCTGGTGGCTCAGCAGTAAAGAAGCCGGCTGCCGGATTTCCACAGTGGTGCAGTGGATAAGAATCCGCCTGCCAATGCAGGGGACGCAGGTTCAACCCCTGATCTGGGAAGATCCCGCATGCCTCAGAGCAACTAAACCTGTGCACCACATCTACTGAGTCCGTGTGCCGCCACTTCTGAAGCCCAAGTGCCTACAGCCTGTGCTCTGGAACAAGAGAAGCCACCGCAGTGAGAAGCCTGGGCAAAAGCAGCAAAAACCCAGCGCAGGAATAAATAAATAAAATTTAAAAAAAAGAATCCGCCTGCCCACGCAGCAGATTCGGCTTTGATCCTTGGGTCAGGAAGATCCCCTGGAGAAGAAAATGGCAACCCACTCCAGTATTCTTGCCTGAGAGATCCTATGGACATAGGAGCCTGGCAGGCTACGGTCCATGGGGTCGCAGAGTCAGACACGACTTAGTGTCCTGGTGTCTCAGTGTCTGTCTTCAACAACAACAGTAATACTCAGTGCTAATGCTTAATGATCAACAGTTATACTTAAGTAGAGTCTTTTCCCTCAGCTTTTATGATTATTATTATTGTTGTTGTTTCATGATAACAAAGTTTCCTTTATGATTATAAAGGTGATGCAGTAAGTGGACTATCTGGATCCAAAAGGTTACACCTCTGGGACTTCCCTGGCAGTCTGGTGTTAAGACTTCGTGCTCCCAGTGTAGGGGACACAGGTTTGATTCCTGGTTGGGGAACTAAGATCCCGAATGCCATGGGGTGTAGAAAAAAAGTTTACATGTCTTAAAATTAAAACCATAAGGCCAAATTTTCCTACTCAGATATTGGGTAAATATTCCTTTTAGAAGGCATCTAGAACTCTACCCTCAAATTAAAATTCACTTACTTAGTTCCAAGAAACTCTCCCTTCAAAAGCCAGTTTCAGAGCTGTCAGGATTTGGGTATTTTAAGCTCATGAGTCTTTCCTGTGAATATGTATATATTCAAAAGATATATATATTCACAGTTATATATAACTACAGCTCTAGAGATCTTCTTTCCCAGTTGTCTTTCAAAGGTATTCCCCAAAGATTCAGTTCCTCAAGAGCAACCTTTCCTCCTTTCCGTGAAGCAAATGAAAATACTTTTCACTAGGCTCCTAACTGGGCTTTCCAGGTGGCGCTAGTGCTGAAGAGCCTATCTGCCAACACAGGAGACAGCAGACATGTGGGTTTGATCCCTGTGTTTGATCCCTGTGTCAGGAAGATTCCCTGGAGGAGGTCATGGCAACCCACCCCAGTATTCTTGCCTGGAGAATCCCATGGACAAAGGAGCCTAGCAGGCTACAGTCCATGGGGTCACAGAGAGCTGGACATGACTGAAGTGATTTAGCATGCACGCAGGCCCCTAACAGGTTTTTAAAAGCCCCTCCACCCCCACTCCCCAACCCCTGACTTCTAGCTACTAGCAATTATGATTCAAAAGTTCAACACAGTTACCCCCTGGTCTCCTAATGTTTCATTAAGCTATGATGTTTTTTTCAAACAGGTGTCCATTGAAATTCTACTCTAGCCCCAGGGGAGCTACAACAGCTTGGACAGGACAGGGCTCTAAAGCCTGACATTTATACAAGGATTTCAACTACTATAGCGAGACAAACCTTGACAGCATACTAAAAAGCAGATACATCATTTTGCTGGCAAAGGTCTGTATAGTCAAAGCTATGGTTTTTCTAGAAGTCGTGTCTGGATGTGAGAGTTGCACTGAAGAAATGATGCTTTTGAACTGTGGTGTGGAGAAGACTCTTGAGAGTCCCTTGGACTGCAAGGAGATCAAACCAGTCAATCCTAAAGGAAATCAGTCCTGAATATTCATTGGAAGGATTGTTGCTGAAGCTGACACTCCAATCCTTTGGCCACCTGATGCAAAGAACTGACTCTTTGGAAAAGACCCCGATGCTGGGAAAGTTTGAAGGCAAAAGGAGAAGGGGGTGGAAGAGGATGATGGTTAGATAGCATCACCGACTGAGTGGACATGAATCTGAGCAAACTCTGGGAGACAGTGGGACAGAGGAGTCTGGTGTGCTGTAGTCCACGGGGTCACAAAGAGTCGGGCACAACTCACTGCCTTAATAACAGCAAGAACAGTAGCAGTGAAGTAAAACCACCCAGAAGTGCTTACAGTAATAATTAAGTTTCCCTCAAACTTGCTCCAGCGTTAACAGTTGAGTTGCAGCAATTTTCAAACTTCTGTGACTATGAGCTTGTGAGTACATATATTCTGATATAAATCAGAATCTGATATAAATATCAGAAACAAACATGCTAACAAATACCACGTACCTTCTCTTCAAGGGCACAGGCAGCAATGTTTTGTTTTCTTTTTTATTTATTTGGCTGTGCCAGGTCTTGGTTGCAGCACATGGGATCTTCAATTTTTTATTGCAGCATGTGGGATCTCTGACCAAGGATCAAACCTGGGCCCCCTGCATTGGGAGCAAGGAGACTTAGCCACTGGACCACCAGGGAAATCCCAAATGTTTTCTGTTTTGTTCATTCTATTTAATTTTTGCCAATGCTACCTGGCCGAGCTATATGAAACTAGTATCTGTGTGGTCCAAACTGTCAAATATGGGCAATTTCATATGGTCCAATTTATTTGTGACACTAAAGTAACTCTACAATCTACTTAATGGGCTACTTAGTTCGAAATGGGCTACATAGTTCGAAAACATTGTTTAGGGGTTATTGTCATTTTAAAAATTAAAATGGGCCTGAAATTCATTTTTTTCACTTAATATGGCATGCACATCTTTCCATGCAGGTATTGGGTTGGCCAAAATGGTCATTCGGGTTTTTGTAACATCTTATGAAAAAACCTGAACAAACTTGTTGGCCAACCCAATACTACACCTTTCTCAAAAGTTTAATAGAAACCACCACACAGGATTACCCCAACTTAGGTAACTGATGTCCACTGAAGACTCTTAGATTTTTTTCCAATTTCTTACTGTTCCAAACCATGCCAAAGTGAACTTCCTTGTCATAAATGTTCATGTGCTGGTGCTAGAATTTCTGTAGTGTGGACTCAGGGAGGCAGGATGGAAACACTGTGATCTTAGCTGTATTTCAAAGCCTCTGAAGAAAATTTACTGTCACTTTTTTCCCTTGGGGGCGCTTGGTGGAGAGCAAGTGGTGCTGAGGGGCCCCACCAGGCACCCCTTTCTGTCCAGCCCTCATCTCTCTACAACCTTCTTCTGCAAGATGGGAAGTTCCAGTTCACCCCAGACCTCTCCCTCTGTAGACAACCACCATGGAGGAACCCAGAAAAACAACACTCTGTACTGCCCACCAGACATAGTTTAAATTGCTGCCCAAGTTCCTTAAACTCTGGGGACTCCACTATCACATCTACAAAAAGGAAATAATCTCTTAGGGTTGCAGGGAAGATAAAGTAGGAAATGTGGATGCTTTATAAACGTCACAGCAATCAGTCATTCTTTTCAGCTAGTGCTGCACTGGTCTTTCCCAATCATTAGACACAGCTTCTTCTACTGCCTACTCACATTCACCCCATAGTTCCCTTGGGAAGGGCTCAAAACAAAGACACTAAGGCTCACCCTTCATTTTTTATTTTAATTTTCTGGCCTCCTGGCACAGCAGGAAGGATCTTAGTTCCCCCATTAGGGATTGAACCCGCACCCCCTGCAATGGAAGAAAGAAGTCTTAACCACTAGATCGCTAGGGAAGTCCAAGGCTCACCTTTCTTCTTCTTGGAGTGGGACACTGAGTGGCATGCTGGATCTTAGTTGCCCTACCAGGAATAGAACCCCTGCCCCCTGCAGTGGAAGCAGGGAGTCTTAACCACTGGACTGCCAGTAAAATCCCAAGCTCATCCATCTGAGTTTACAATCTGCGGAGTCCCTGGCCTCGGCTTCCTCACTTATTCTGGACTTGAGCACTAACGTAAAGAACCAAACTCTTGGACAAAGTCATTCATTAAACTACAAATATTTATTGAGCACCTACTACATGTCAGTTATGCTAAGCACATGTGAGCGTCAATTTTCTTATTGGCAAAATGAAAAATGGTGCTTCTCAACAGAGAGACAATGGGCATCTTGGGCGGAACAATTCTTTGTGCAAGTCTGTCCAATGACCTCTAGACGACAGGGGCTCTGCCTTGAAATTGGAACAACTCACTGACAGCCCTACACATTTCCTCAGGGGCATTTCCACCCTGGATGAAGAATCCCCAGCCTACCCTCTACAATTGATTTCGGAAGCCAGGGAATGAGGGGAAGCCCTAACACGGGCAGATTTAGGATGACGCTTTTCAAGGCCCAAGACAGCGGGATCTGGATCCTGTTTCCGCGGAACAAAGCCCTACGGTAGCCCCAGGGTGACGTCAACGGCCTTGGGGCTCTCGGTTCTGACTCCAGAACTCCGACTCCCTCTTCAGCTAAGACACAGCACCAGAACTTCAGGTTTCCGTTCCAGTCGGGCTTGGGGTCCCAGAAGGGCGGTGCTCTGGTCACCCAGGAACTGGGGATGCGAAGAGTTAACGCGAACGGCCACCCAGAAGCGTCCCCCACGAACCCCCCGCCCCCGGCAGGCTAGAAGAATTGTGCATCCCAGCACCTCCCGGCGCCTTCGCGGTCACGTGGGAGCGAGGGCGGAACCAATCGAGGAGCCAGCCAATAGGCTGTGCTGTCCGTGGGCGTGACAGCCAATAGGAGCAGGGAAAGGGGTCCCGGGATACGAAGAAACGGCGGCCGGGAGGGGGCTACCGGGACATGGGGCTTCTGACCATACTGAAGAAGATGAAGCAGAAAGAGCGGGAGCTGCGACTGCTCATGCTGTATCCTTCCTGACGCCGGAGCCGGAGCCGCGAGGGTAGCGGGGTGCGGTGGGGAGCCCGCCGACCGGGCAGTGTCAGGCGCCCCCTACCGGGCGCTGCCTGTACGGCCGGCCGGCCTGTACCAACTGCCCATTGTGCGTCACGCTCGTGGGCCCTACCATCGCTTTTGGCGGGGGGGAGCCGGGAGGAGGCCGTACCACCGGCTCGACGCGGTCGGGGGGGCCTCGTTTCCAAGGTGTGGGCGTTACGGCGCGGCGGCCGGACCAGGTGTCCTGATATAAGGGAAGGCGGGGCTGGTGACTCGAACACTACCACCCGTCGGCCCGAGCGTGGGGCCGCCGTCCTCCCCCGACCTGGGCGCCTCCTCCCCTAGTTGGAGGGTGCCAGGCCTCGGCCCCGCCCTCAGGGTCGGCCTCTCGGGGGCGTGCGGGCCCCGCCCTACTCTCCCAGTAGAGGGCGGAGGAGGAGGGGCGCCGTCTGCGGTCGCTAGGTTCGCGTGGGTCCGACTGTCCATCTCTTTGCTGTCTCACGGCCAGTCGGGGTCCCCGCGGTTGACGGCTTGTAGGCACGAGGGCCTTGCCGACTTTCTGAGTCTCGCTCGCAGGCGTGCACATCCGTTCTCCCCCTCCGTGCCAGGCTGGGGCGGGGTGGGGGGCAAGCTGAGATCCAAGAGCTGGGCCGGCCTCACCCCCAGCAGAGAGGAGACATTTATGTGCACAAATAACTTAGTAATATTTACATCATGTCTGTTTTTAAGAACTCTGAGACAGGCACAGAGAATTCATTCATCCAGTAAACATTTATTGAGCTAAGCGTCTGCCTGCAATGCGGGAGACCCGGGTTCGATTCCTGGGTTGGGAAGATTCCCTGGCGAAGGAAATGGCAATCCACTCCAGCACTCTTGCCTGGAAAATCCCATGGACAGAGGAGCCTGATAGGCTACAGTCCATGGGGTCGCAAAGAGTCGGACACAACTGAGCGACTTCACTTCACTGTTACGTGCTAAATTCTGTCCTGGGCGGCTAGGGAAAACAGCAAAACAAAACAAAAATCCTACCTTCGGACATTTTGTGTGATACTGAGGGAAGAAAATGTTAACAAAGTTAATTCTGCATAAATACGGTGGTCAAAGAAGATCATACTGAGAAAGTGACAGTTGAATCTAGACAGGTGAGGGATGAATTATGTAGAGATCTGGGGGAAAAATGTTTAAGCAAAGGGAACAGCAAGTGTAAAGGTCTCCGAGGAGGAAGCCGACTGGTGTGTTCAAAGGACTGTCAGGGAGGGAAGTGTGAGCTGAGGGAGTGAGAACAGTGGAAGGCTAGGTCAGATGGAAAAGGTATTTCAGGTGGGACCTTTAGTTCTGAACTTTTCCTCTGTTTATTTATTTTTGTGGATTTTTTTTTTTTAATGAGGACCATTTTTAAAGTCTTTATTGAATGTGTTACAGTATTTCTTCTGTTTTATATTGTTTGTTTTTTGGCTCTGAGTCCTGTGGGATCATAGCTCCCTGACCAGGGATTGAACCCACAGCCCCTGAATTGGAAGGTGAAGTCTTAACTGCTAGACCACCAGGGAAGTCCCATATTTTTGTTATTATTTTTCAATTAAAATTTTTTTTACATTTTAATTTAATTTTATTTTGCATTAAATTTAAATATTTTAATTTTTATTTTAATTTTTATTTTGCAGTTGATTTTCGGGCTTCCCAGGTAGTGCAAGTGGTAAAGAATCTGCTAATGCAGGAGACGAAATGGACGGGTGTTCAGTCCCTACGTGGGAAGATCCCCTGGACAGGAAATGGCAACCCCTCCCAGTATCCTTGCCTGGGAAATCCTACGGACAGAGAAACCTGGCGGGCTACAGTTCATAGAGTTGCAAAGAGTCAGACGTGACTAAGCACACACATGCACATTGTTAATTTACAATATTGTGTTAGTTTCAGGTGTATAGCAGAGTGTTTTGGTTATGTATATATTTACACACATTCTTTTTCCATCCGTTTTTTGAGATGGTTGGATGGCATCACTGACTGGATGGACGTGAGTTTGAGTAAGCTCCAGGAGTTGGTGATGGACAGGGAAGCTTGGTGTGCTGCAGTCCATGGGGTCACAAAGAGTCAGACACAACTGAGCGACTGAACTGATTGTTTTTCAGGTTCTTTTCCCGTGTAGGTTATTACAGAATACTGAGTAGTTCCCCGTACTATACAGTAGGGGATGTTTGCTTTAATGAGAAGTGCAGACAGGAAGTGAGAGCTGAGACTAGTTAGGCCATTGTAGTAACACAGGTAAGGTAGGATGGTAGCTTGGATCGGGATGGAAGCAGTGACAGACGTTGATTTAAATCTTGATAGTAACACCAGCAGCAGTTGCTGCTGGATTGGCCGTGAGCGTTAGGAGAAGAATGGTGTCAAGCGTGGGTCCTAGCAATAGGATGAGTGAGGAGCCACTTGCTGACAGGTATTATAGAAGCAGGTGGGGAACACATTCAGGGGGACGATGAGAGCTCAGACTGGTCCTGTAAGATGCTACTGAGACATCCTAGAAATGTCACCCTGGCAGCTGGATATAGAGACCAATGTCCAGGGGAGCAGCCGGGTGGGACGTACGAATTTCAGAGTCATCAGCATAAAGATGATATTTGAAGCCATAATTCTGGATGAGACCACTAAGAGAGTGTATGTGGACAGGGAAGAGAACCTAGGGCCGAGCTCAGATCAAAAGTTCAGGGCGATGAGGAAGGGTGACCAGGGAAGTCAGGAGAGCCAGGCAAGCCCGTGTCCTGGAGTGGAGGAGGGGGCTGGCCAGGAGCAGGAGGAAGAGGGCTGAGGACTACCCGGTCAGTGGAGAGCAAGGCGTCTCTAAGGACTGACCTTGCCAGAGCAGTCTCGGGGAAGCAGTGGGAGCAGAGGTCTTATGGGTTCACAGAGGAGCAGGAAGACAGAAACTGGAGAGGGTGAGTATGGACAACAGTTCTGAGATTTGCTATAAAGGGAACAAAATAAAGGAAAATGTGAGGGGGAGAGGGGTCAAGAGAGGGTGTTGTTCGCTTCTTCTTGGTGGGAGAGACGTCCACTCATCAGCTGATGAAAATGATCCAGTGGAGAAGGAAGCAGGACGATGGAGCTGGGGTGGGGGGCGATGAGGAGAGCAATCAGCCACCAGTGATCAGGGACTAAGGCCGGGTCTTGGGAGAGGTCCTCTCACCCCTGTCCCCCCAGTCCCGGCTGTAAGCCCCCTTGAGTGTTAGAAGGAAAAAGGAGGGTGGTTTTCTCCAGCTGGTGAACTTAACCCATTTGTTTGCACACTCAGCAGCAAAGGGTTTGGAATATTCCAGAAACAAAAGGGCAAGGGTGGCTGCCTCCAAATACTTGCTCCCTGGAATGCTCTTCTTCCCCTAGTCCTTCAAAAAGCCGGCTCCTTGCAGTCTGGGCCTCAGTCCAGCCGTCTCACACTGGAGTGGAAGCCGCACAGGGCAGGGACCGTGATTCCAGGGCACCCCCAGTGCCAGAGGTATTCTGGAGCAGTGTAGGCCTTAAGCATGGGGTTGGCCAATAAGTTCATCAGGTTTTTCTGTAACATCTGTGGCGAAACTGAAGGGACTTTTTGGCCAAGAGTACATTTTTATTTTTTGTATTATTTGGCTGTGCTGGGTCTTCGTTGCCGCACAGGCTTTTCTCTAGTTGTGGTGAGTGGGGGCTACTCTCTAGCTGTGGTGTGCAGGCTTCTCCTGGCGGCGGCTTCTCTTGTGAAGCAGGGGCTCTAGGGCCTGCTTCTACGAGTTTTAGGAGTTGCGGCCCCTGGTCTAGAGCACAGGCTCAGTGGTCGTGCACGGGCTTAGTTGCTTCTTGGCATGTGGAATCTTCCCAGACCCGGGATCGAACTCGAGTTTCTGGCATTGGCAGGTGGAATCTTTACCACTGAGCAACCAGGGTAGCCTGGCCAACAGTATATGTTGTGGGATGAATTATGAGCATCTGGTCAGAAGATGATACATTTTCACATTTATCGTGTAGGTCAGGCAGGTACTCAACATACTTTGATATGTGGTCAGAGAGGGGCCCTGGGATGGTGTCACCAGCCCGCAGAGCCTGGGGACTTCTCCTTAACCTGGCGCACCCCCAGGGGCCTGGACAATGCCGGCAAGACGACCATCCTCAAGAAGTTCAACGGCGAAGACATTGACACCATCTCCCCCACACTGGGCTTCAACATCAAGACCTTGGAGCACCGAGGGTGAGCGGGGTCCCCGAGGGCGGGCCTGCCCAGCACAGGGCAGGGAGGGTGGGCGGGGGCCGGACTGACCCTGCAGCCCCCACTGCCCTGTCCAGATTCAAGCTGAACATTTGGGATGTGGGTGGCCAGAAGTCCCTGCGGTCCTACTGGCGGAACTACTTTGAGAGCACCGACGGCCTCATCTGGGTGGTGGACAGCGCCGATCGCCAGCGCATGCAGGACTGCCAGCGGGAGCTCCAGAACCTGCTGGTGGAGGAGGTAGGCAGGGGGCTCCCCCAGTGCCTGTGTCCTGGTGCTTCATGCACCTGTGTGGGTGTGTGAACACTATCCTCAGCCGATTCCCTGTGGGGTCCATGATCCCAGGGGGACACTCAGTTGGGGTCTGTTCCCTCACCCAGCCCTCACCACGTGTCCAGCACCCTTGGGGAGGCAGAGACAACCAGTACACCCGCCCCAGGGAGGCTGACAGTGCCATGAGCAGAACACGGATCCACGTGGTCTGAGATGTGGGTCCACATCCCTGCAGAGTCACTGCTTCACCACCCTGAGCTTCAGTTTCTGCACCTTGAGTCAGGCTTTGGGGAGGATGACTTGAGGCTGGTGTGTGAAGCTTTGGCAGGCAGTGGAGCCTGCCTCAGGAGTTGGACTGTTTGCTTTGTGACCTTAGGCAAGGCACTTAGTTTCTCTGAATCGCCACTGCATCTCTCAGATGGGCATTATATTAATAATTACGGTGATCTTAAAATGTACTGTCTGAGCCAAAATGCTCTTCTTTAAATAAAATTTTAGATTTATAGAAAAGTTGCAAAGATAGTGAAAAGTTACCCATGTATCTTTCACCTGGTTTCCCTTAATATGAACATCTTACAGAACTGCCAAACACTTGTTAAAACTATTTAATAAGAAATTAACAAGTTACTGTTAACTGAACTACAGGTTTTGTTTGGATTGCACCAGTTTTTCCATTAATGTCCTTTCTGTGTTCCAGGGTTTAATCCAGGTTACTCCACTGCATTTAGCTGAAATTCAGGACACTTTTGAGAGTTAAAGAGGGAGTTGTTAATAATTATTTAGGGACAATAGGCCTAAACAGCAGTCAAGCAGGTCCAGTGAGATCCTGGCTGTTGAATGTTCAGCCCTGGCCTGGCACCTCAAGGCCCTTGTTAAGGGGTAGAGCCGCCATCCACATGGAGGGACTCCCGGTCACAAACACACAGAGGGAAGTAACTGGAATCACAGGCAGAGAGGAAGGTCTGTCAGGGTAATGGGACAGTTAGGGGACTGTGTGAACTTGGAGGAGGGGAAGCTCATTGCCCTCAGCCCCCACAGCCCCTGGGATAGTCGCGTTCTTTTTGATGTCAGGTCATCAGGTCACAGCAATCTAGAAGCAGAGACTTGAGGATCATCTTGTCCATCACCCCCTCCCCTTGTCCATCACCCCCTCCCCTTGTCCATAACCCCTCCCCTTTGTCCATCACCCCCTCCCCTTGTCCATCATCCCCTCCCATTTATAGAAGAGGAATCTGATGCACAGAGGAGAGAGGTGCCCCCTGGGTGTGACTGTGCTGGAAGCAGGGTCTCAGGCCAGCCCACAGCTCCCTCCAGCCCATAATGGCTGGACAGGAAGGCTGTGTTCACACTGCCCACACTAATGGTGTCTTTGCAACCACCATGGGACCTTGCTCTAATCTTCCAGACTGCTCTCTGACCCCAGCTGCTCTGGGTGATTAGCGCAGGGGCTGGGCTGCCCTCTGAGCCTCCACCCCGCCTCCCCTTACTCTCTGTTTCTCTTCTCTAGCGCCTGGCCGGAGCGACCCTCCTCATCTTTGCCAACAAGCAAGACCTGCCTGGAGCACTGTCCTCTAACGCCATCCGCGAGGTGAGTCCAGGCCTTGGCACAAGCTCACAGAGGAAAAGGGGCATGTGATTCTTTGTTCATTTATTTAGAAAGCATTTATTAGCCCCTGCTGTGTGTATTCAGGGTACTGGAGATTCAGTGATAGAAGACGGAGTTGTGCTCCACAGCCTGGGGGACAGCAGATCTGCAAGTAGATTATCCCGGGGATAACAGTAACCAACAGGCAGTGGGCGCTTTTTCTGTGCTAGGCTTTTTGCATGGATTAACTTACTCAGTTCTCACAGCAACCTCCTGAGGTAGGAACCATTATCATCATTCTACAGATAGTGAAGGAGGCTTAGAGAGGTTAGGTAAGTCCCCCAGGGTCACACAGCCAGGAAGCAGACAAGCCAGGATTTAAACACAGGCCTATGTGACCGCAGGTTACATCTTCATCTGACTCTGAAGCTTGAATACCAGAATGAGAAAGAGTGGGGTTAGAATCTAGGTTCTGCCACTGATTAGCTGTGTGACTTTAGGCAGGCTGCTTAACCTCTCTGAGGTTTTCTCCTCAGTAAAATGGCAAACACAATCCCTGGCTTACGGGACCATGGGGCGAATGGATAAGAGGACATTTGTAGGGCCCATAGCACAATGTCAGGGGCCCTTGTTGCAATCTTATTATAAGGGGTAGTGCTGGCATGGTGGTGACAGAGAGCCCGGGTGCCCTGGGAGGCCAGCAGATCTTCACCAGGGGCCAGGAGAGGCTTCCCAAAGCAGGCCCTTGATGGGGGCTTGGATTTCCCCTGGGCCAGGGGAGGGAAGGGGCTGAGGGTGGGCAGGGCCTGTGGTCCCCAGGGCCCACCATCACCTCCCGCCCTCCCAGGCCCTGGAGCTGGACTCCATCCGTAGCCACCACTGGTGCATCCAGGGCTGCAGCGCCGTCACCGGGGAGAACCTGCTGCCTGGCATCGACTGGCTCCTGGATGACATCTCCAGCCGCATCTTCATGGCCGACTGAGCCGCTTCTGATGCCCCCCTACTCAGCTCACAGTCTAGGCACCCCCCACCCCGCCACCAAGCACCATCCCTGGAAGGGTGGGAGTCCGCCAGCCCAACTAACAGCCCCCGCCCCCCTCCATACCCTGCTGCTGCTACTGCTGCCCACTGCTGCTCTGTGGCCAGCCGGCTCCCGAGGCGGGAGGCCTGTCACCCTGGCTGTCCCCCTGGCTCCTGACCCGGCCCGCCTGCAGCTGCGGGACCAGGAAGAGAGGGCTGTGGCTGGGAGGGGGCTGCCTCTGCTGCTATCGAGGCTGTGGGCCTCACCATTTGCTCAGCTGTGAGAATAAATTGTTCCCCGCTCCCATTCCTGGCTGAGTCATTTGTTGATTCTACAGCCCTGCAGGGTGCCTAGAGCCCACAGCCCAGTGGGAGACAAAAAAGACAACATTTCAGTCAGAGGATCAACTGTCACTGTGTCAAGGGAGTGGCAGAGAATTACAGAAGCACGGGACAGGGCATTGGAATTCCATTTGGAAGAGTTCAGGTGGGCTTCCCAGAGGAGGTGACATGAAAGCTGAGAGTAAAGGATGAGTAGAAGTTTTCCAGCCAGAGGAGGGGAAGGACAGTTTACTGGAGCAACTGCTACCCTCAGAGGTATGAATGAGAAAAAGGAAGGCACCCCAACATCAGGGCTCTCAGCTTGTCAAACGGAACAGGGGCTGAATCTCAGCTCCCAGCTTCCCACTGGCAGCCAGGAATCTGTGCGCAGTGGGCAGCCTACACGGCTGTGTGAGGCAGCGCTGGTTCAAGCAGAGGGACTCACAGGACAGAGGCCTGAAGAGCAAGGGCTCTTGGGAAACGGGGGGTGATGACTCCGGTGTAGGAGGGTGTGGACATCAGGCCGGTTAGCTAACTGAGAACAGGGCTGGGAAGGGACCTTCCCTGAAGGCTAACGGGCACTCTTTGAGGCAAGGGCCAGGGTGGGAAAGGATGGGAACCAGGGAGACCCAGAGCCCCCATCCAGGTGGCAGGATAAATGGATATTTGGACAGGGTGCCCTGCTTGTAGTCCTTCCAGTAGGGGCTTCCTCTGCAGGGCTCTGTCTGAAGCACTTCTCACTTACCATCACATTGAATTATAAGCCCAACCATATATGTCCCCATTTATGTAGGAACAAAGCCTCCAGGAGGTCATGTGACTTACTTAAACCGCCCCCAGCTAGGAAGTGGTGGGGCTGGGGTTGGAACCCAGCACACTGAGCCACCACACCCTGCTCACCATTTTGCTTTTGTTTCTGTGCTCAGAATTCCAGTGCCAGATGGAATTGGGCATAACATGTTTATGAGGGAAGGTGAGTTTTCCTAAGGGACAGGTGAGCAAAAGACACAGATTCACTGCTCCAGGAGCCCTCCCTGGAGGGTGGAGACCTCCGCAAATCTGCACTCTGTTAGGATGGAAGAAGAGAAATGGATTTTGGGTGGACAACCTTAAAATATAAACTTGTCGGGACACTCCTGGTGGTCCAGTGGTTAAGAATCTGCCTTCCAGTGCAGAGGACGCGGGTTCGATCCCTGTTTGGGGAACATGCTGTGAGGCAACTAAGCCCGGGTGCTATAACTACTGAGCCCTCGCACCTCGATGACGACTCCATGTGGCAAATAAAGACCTGACGCTGCCAAATAAAATAAGAAAATCAGTATTTTTTTTAAGAGTATAAACTGTCCATCACCATAGAAATTGAGAACCACCTGCCGTGTCTTCTGTGCAAGATAGACACCATGTCCCAGGCTCTCATCCCTATGGGCAGCAGATATATCCAGTCTCCAGAGCCGAACCCTGGCTCTGCCACTCACTTATTGATGAAGAGCTAGTTGCTTAACCTGTCTCTGCCTTGGGGTCCCCACCTGGGTTGAAAACAGTGTCACCTACTTCCTAGGGTTGGGAGGAGAATCAGATGGGTGGGTTGCCTTGTGCGTCGTATGCACTATAGGTCAGCTATAATTATTTTTATTTGAACCAGTAGGAGTTCAAGCAGATCCAATGTGAATTCAGATATCCACTGATCTGGGTGAGTCAACCCAGTGTTCAAGCCCTCCTAGGGGCCCTTAGTAAGCAGCATGCTTTCATTCAAAGGTGAATTATACATGGTTAATGACAAATATTTCCCAGGCAAGGATACTGGGGTGGGTTGCCATGCCTTTCTCCAGAGGATCTTCCTGACCAGGGATCGAACCTGGTCTCCCACATTTCGGGCAGATTCTTTACCATCTGAGCCATCAGGGAAGTCCAGAGACAAATAAGAAAAATAACAAGGTTATAGTCATCACAAGTCCTCTGAATGTGAAGGATGAGCTGCAGCAGAAAGTCTGCATCACGTGGTCAAGCCAACCGAGTGGGAATGTGGGGAGCAGACCCCCTGCCCTGCCCCTGTGCATTTGCAGCTTTTCCTTCTCCTCTGCCTTCTGAAAAGGCTCTTCTGTTCACTTCTACCAGTGACGGAACCCCTAATGGAAGGAGAAAGGCCAGAGGCTAAGCTGACCTAGGTGGGAAAGGTCTTAGATAAAGAAGGCAGAAATGGGAGAATGCGGAGCCACTGGGCAAGGGAGAGGAGGGAATGATGGGAGAGAAGGGGACTTGAAGCCAGGGCCCTGCCAAGAGAACTCTGACAACCAGGTGTGCATGTCTGTTAATTGCTCAGTCCTGTCTTGACTCTCTGCGACCCTATGGACTGTAGCCCACCAGGCTCTTCTGTCCATGGGATTCTTGAGGCAAGAATACTGGAGTGGGGAGCCATTCCCTTCTCCAGGGGTCTTCCCAACCAAGAAAGGGGTCTTCAGAGGAGCCCTGTGTATGCTGTAAGAGGGGACACACCCCATCCCAGCCTCCTCACGAACACCTCTGGATGAACTACCCTGTTTCCACCGCTCCCAAGAGTCTGGTTTGGGAGTTTGCTTTGTGTTTCTGAAGTTACAGCACCCACTCATCTGAGTTCCAGTAAGAAGAGTGGCCTCCCCTGCTACTCCATTTAGGCTTCCAGCATGGTGGTGGTGGGATCAGTCAGGGTCCTGGGTACGCTGTCCAGACACAGATCACTGCCTTTGGCAGAAAGACGTTTCTTGGGCAGATACTGGGAACTCAGGGCACGTCGGTGGAGATTGGACAGCTCCAAAGGCTGGGCAGCCAAACCCACAGCCGACACTGTACTCGAGGAACGTTGTCCCCTCACCAGGCACTGTGCCTGTCCCTCACTCAAGAGTCAAGTCTTTCAGGGGGGAGTCCCCGACCCCTACTTGGGACCTGGGGCAGGGAAAGGAGCTGGCACCTTTGGATTCTGAGCTAAGAGGCTGGAGGGCTGCACATCCTAGTGAACTACCTCGAAAGATCTGGTGCTATGGTGCTAACAGAAAGAGGCAGGGGCGAATGCTAGACGGACCCACAAAGGAAAAAGAGAAAGCCACTGCGGTAGATTCTATGTCAACATCCCCATTCTAGAGATGAGAAACTGTCACTCAAGTAGTTAAGGGGAACTCTTGGAGTTAGTAAGACGTGTGACTTCAGAACCCATGTCACCACTGTACTTCTCTGGAGTTCTTTATGTTCCCCTGCCGTGAAGAGATGCCCCACGCCCAAGGGAAGAGAAACCCAAGTAAGACAGTAGGTGTTGCAAGAGGGCATCAGAGGGCAGACACACTGAAACCATACTCACAGAAAACTAGTCAATCTAATCACACTAGGACCACAGCCTTGTCTAACTCAATGAAACTAAGCCATGCCCGTGGGGCAACCCAAGACGGGCGGGTCATGGTGGAGAGATCTGACAGAATGTGGTCCACTGGAGAAGGGAATGGCAAACCACTTCAGTATTCTTGCCTTGAGAACCCCATGAACAGTATGAAAAGGCAAAATGATAGGATACTGAAAGAAGAACTCCCCGGGTCAGTAGGTGCCCAATATGCTACTGGAGATCAGTGGAGAAATAACTCCAGAAAGAATGAAGGGATGGAGGCAAAGCAAAAACAATACCCAGCTGTGGATGTGACTGGTGATAGAAGCAAGGTCTGGTGCTGTAAAGAGCAATATTGCATAGGAACCTGGAATGTCAGGTCCATGAATCAAGGCAAATTGGAAGTGGTCAAACAAGAGATGGCAAGAGTGAATGTCGACATTCTAGGAATCAGTGAACTGAAATGGACTGGAATGGGTGAATTTAACTCACATGACCATTATATCTACTACTGCAGGCAGGAATCCCTCAGAAGAAATGGAGTAGCCATCATGGTCAACAAAAGAGTCCGAAATGCAGTACTTGGATGCAATCTCAAAAACGACAGAATGATTTCTGTTAGTTTCCAAGGCAAACCATTCAATATCACAGTAATCCAAGTCTATGCCCCAACCAGTAACGCTGAAGAAGCTGAAGTTGAACGGTGCTATGAAGACCTACAAGACCTTCTAGAACTAACACCCAAAAAAGATGTCCTTTTCATTATAGGGGACTGGAATGCAAAAGTAGGAAGTCAAGAAACACCTGGAGTAACAGGCAAATTTGGCCTTGGAGTACGGAATGAAGCAGGGCAAAGACTAATAGAGTTTGGCCAAGAAAATGCACTGGTCATAGCAAACACCCTCTTCCAACAACACAAGAGAAGACTCTACACATGGACATCACCAGATGGTCAACACTGAAATCAGATTGATTATATTCTTTGCAGCCAAAGATGGAGAAGCTCTATACAGTCAACAAAAACAAGACCGGGAGCTGACTGTGGCTCAGATCATGAACTCCTTATTGCCAAATTCAGACTTAAATTGAAGAAAGTAGGGAAAACCACTAGACCATTCAGGTATGACCTAAATCAAATCCCTTATGATTATTCAGTGGAAGTGAGAAATAGATTTAAGGGCCTAGATCTGATAGAGTGCCTGATGAACTATGGAATGGGGTTCGTGACATTGTACAGGAGACAGGGATCAAGACCATCCCCATGGAAAAGAAATGCAAAAAAGCAAAATGGCTGTCTGGGGAGGCCTTACAAATAGCTGTGAAAAGAAGAGAAGTGAAAAGCAAAGGAGAAAAGGAAAGATATAAGCATCTGAATGCAGAGTTCCAAAGAATAGCAAGAAGAGATAAGAAAGCCTTCAGCGATCAATGCAAAGAAATAGAGGAAAACAACAGAATGGGAAAGACTAGAGATCTCTTCAAGAAAATTAGAGATACCAAGGGAACATTTCATGCAAAGATGGGCTCGATAAAGGACAGAAATGGTATGGACCTAACAGAAGCAGAAGATATTAAGAAGAGATGGCAAGAATACACAGAAGAACTGTACAAAAAAGATCTTCACAACCCAGATAATCATGATGGTGTGATCACTGACCTAGAGCCAGACATCCTGGAATGTGAAGTCAAGTGGGCCTTAGAAAGTATCACTACGAACAAAGCTAGTGGAGGTGATGGAATTCCAGTTGAGCTATTCCAAATCCTGAAAGATGATGCTGTGAAAGTGCTGCACTCTATATGCCAGCAAATTTGGAAAACTCAGCAGTGGCCACAGGACTGGAAAAGGTCAGTTTTCATTTGATTCCCAAAGAAAGGCAATGCCAAAGAATGCTCAAACTACCGCACAATTGCACTCATCTCACATGCTAGTAAAGTAATGCTCAAAATTCTCCAAGCCAGGCTTCAGCAGTACGTGAACCGTGAACTTCCAGATGTTCAAGCTGGTTTTAGAAAAGGCAGAAGAACCAGAGATCAAATTGCCAACATCCGCTGGATCATGGAAAAAGCAAGAGAGTTCCAGAAAAGCATCTATTTCTGCTTTATTGACTATGCCAAAGCCTTTGACTGTGTGGATCACAATAAACTGTGGAAAATTCTGAAAGAGATGGGAATACCAGACTACCTGACCTGCCTCTTGAGAAATCTGTATGCAGGTCAGGAAGCAACAGTTAGAACTGGACAAGGAACAACAGACTGGTTCCAAATAGGAAAAGGAGTACGTCAAGGCTGTATATTGTCACCCTGCTTATTTAACTTCTATGCAGAGTACATAATGAGAAACGCTGGACTGGAAGAAACACAAGCTGGAATCAAGATTGCCAGGAGAAATATCAATAACCTCGGATATGCAGATGACACCACCCTTATGGCAGAAAGTGAAGAGAAACTCAAAAGCCTCTTGATGAAAGTGAAAGTGGAGAGTGAAAAAGTTGGCTTAAAGCTCAACATTCAGAAAACAAAGATCATGGCATCCGGTCCCATCACTTCATGGGAAATAGATGGGGAAACAGTGGAAACAGTGTCAGACTTAATTTTTTGGGGCTCCAAAACCACTGCAGATGGTGACTGCAGCCATGAAATTAAAGACGCTTACTTCTTGCAAGGAAAGTTATGACCAACCTAGATAGCATACTCAAAAGCAGAGATATTACTTTGCCAACAAAGGTCCGTCTAGTCAAGGCTATGGTTTTTCCTGTGGTCATGTATGGATGTGAGAGTTGGACTGTGAAGAAGGCTGAGCACCGAAGAATTGATGCTTTTGAACTGTGGTGTTGGAGAAGACTCTTGAGAGTCCCTTGGATTGCAAGGAGATCCAACCAGTCCATTCTGAAGGAGATCAGCCCTGGGATTTCTTTGGAAGGGATGATGCTGAAGCTGAAACTCCAGTACTTTGGTCACCTCATGTGAAGAGTTGACTCATTGGAAAAGACTCTGATACTGAGAGGGATTGGGGGCAGGAGGAGAAGGGGTCGACAGGATGAGATGGCTGGATGGCATCACTGACTCGATGGACGTGAGTCTGAGTGAACTCCGGGAGTTGGTGATGGACAGGGAGGCCTGGCGTGCTGCTATTCATGGGGTCGCAAAGAGTCGGACATGACTGAGCGACTGAACTGAACTGAACTGAACTGAACCCTTACAGAAAATGTGAATTTAGTGAATCCTAGGGAAGGAGAAGGCAATGGCACCCCACTCCAGTACTCTTGCCTGGAAAATCCCATGGACGGAGGAGCCTGGTAGGTTGCAGTCCATGGGGCTGCAAAGAGTCGGACACGACTGAGCGACTTCACTTTTACTTTTCACTTTCATACATTGGAGAAGGAAATGGAAACCCACTCCAGTGTTCTTGCCTGGAGAATCCCAGGGACAGGGGAGCCTGGTGGGCTGCCGTCTGTGGGGTCGCACAGAGTCAGACATGACTGAAGTGACTTAGCAGCAGCAGCAGGGAAGGAGAAAGGGAAATGATTTGCCAATGTCTGGCACATACTGAACACAATAAAATTTGGGGGAATGGATGAAAGAAGGGAATTGGGAAGCAAAGAAGTCATTGATATGTGATGAGGGTTTACCATCGCATGGGGTGGGTTTATCTCAAAGCAGACCTGAGTGATCCAGCTTCCCCAATCCTTGCTGCTGCTGCTGCTAAGTCGCTTCAGTCGTGTCCGACTCTGTGCGACCCCACAGACGGCAGCCCACCAGGCTCCCCCGTCACTGGGATTTTCCAGCCAAGAACACTGGAGTGGGTTGCCATTTCCTTCTCCAATGCATGAAAGTGAAAAGTGAAAGTGAAGTCGCTTAGTCGTGTCCGACTCTTCGCAACCCCATGGACTGCAGCCCACCAGGCTCCTCCGCCCATGGCATTTTCCAGGCAAGAGTACTGGAGTGGGTTGCCATTGCCTTCCTTACTCTTCCCCAATCCCTTCCCAAATCACTTGGTTCCGGCTTTACCAACCATCGAGAACTTTTTAGACGCTCCCTTGGCCAAGCGCCTGGCTGAGAATTGCGCTGTCACTTGCGACCAGCTCCCTGGGCCATAGGACGAAGGGCGCAGGCCCGGGCGAAGCGGCGACTCGGGAAGACTGAACTGGAGGGGGCGGGGGCGGGGGCGGCGTGGAGGAGGCGGAGGCCGGCGGTCAGCTCCGCTCCAATTTGTTTGCCATGTCCCGGCAGGCGAAAGACGACTTTCTGCGACACTACACAGTCTCCGACCCCCGGACCCACCCCAAGGGCTACACTGAATACAAAGTGACGGCGCAGGTGAGGTGGGGCCCAGCAGGAACATTACCCTTTTAACAAGAGCGGTGCCGTGTTTTACTTTAAGGCAAGACGCTGCTGGAGGCTCCCATTTTAGACGACAGAATGGATTTCCCCTTTAAGGGGGGGGGGGTGGTTAACCGGCCTTAGTTTACTGCTTTAGCCATCAAGGGGCGGGGCCACAGGAGGGCTCTGCTCTTTTAAAAGGGCGTGCCGGCAGTTCCCAGACTGCGAGGTGTGTCCACGCCCAATGCGTGGCAGCTTGGCGTCAGGCTGTGAATTTCTTTAAATTAACTTGAAAACTGGCTCACCCCAAATATTGATTAGGTCTCCAGTCTCTTGGAGTAAGTTTTGTCTGTTGGTTTGTTTGATATTTATATGAAAACTCTTTAAGGAGTTGCATTACTTTATAAATGTTTTCAAAAAATTATGCCTGTGACTAAAAATTCATACACTTGTAAAGATATAAAGGAATAAGTCTCTTCACAGTCACAGCAGGAAGTCAGTAGATAAAGACGAAAGTTGGTATATGAAGTAATAACGTTATAAGTGTATAGAGACAGGATATCATGAAAGGAATTAAAAATAGAAACAGTATAATATTATCTGTAGAATGACATACAAGAACTAATTGGGGAAGATTTTTCACTGTAAATTTTTTTGTATTTTTACAATTTTGAAGTAGGCAACTATTAAACAGGTGCATTAATAACTGTTAAAGCAGAAATGTAAAGGCTTCCAAAATGATTTAAACGCAGAATCCTAGATGTTTAAAATGGTCTTTCCTCAAATCTTTTGTGTCATTCCTGTATCAAAAAAATGCAAATATTAAAAAAAATTTACAAAATGAAAATAAAAAGATAATCCCAAGACAAATGTCATATGGTATATCACTTATATCTGGAATCTAAAACAATTATACAAGTCAACTTATTTTAAAATGAACAGACTCACAGACAATAAACTTATGGTTACCATAAGGGAAAGGGAGGTGGGGAATAAATTAGGAGTTTGGAATTAGCAGATACAAACTACTGTATATAAAATAGATTAGGGCTTCCCTGGTGGTCTAGTGGTTAAGAATCTGCCTGCCAAAGCAGAGGACGAGTTCGATCCCTGGTCTGGGAACATGCCACATGTTGCAAAGCAGCTGCTAGTGCTCCACAACTACTGAGCCTGTGTGCCCTAGAGACCATGCTCTGCAATGAAAGAAGCCACCACAAGAAGAAGCCTGTGCACTGCAACTAGAGAGTAACCCCCACTCCCCAAAACTAGAAAATCTGCACCCAGCAATGAAGACCCAGCGCAACCAACAATAAATAAATAAATCTTAAAAAAAAAAAAAAGGATGAGCAACAAGGCCCTACTGTATAGCACAGGGAACTATATCTTTCTTTCTTTTTTTGCCTCACCCCCAGGCGTATGGGGTCTTAGATCCCTGATCAGGGATCAAACCCATGCCCTTTGCAATAGAAGCCTGGCGTCTTAACCACTGGACTGCCAGGAAAGTCCCTATAGTTGATATCTTGTAATAAGAAGAAGTATTAGTCACTCAGTAGTGTCCGACCCATTGTTACTTCATGGACTATAGTCTGCCAAGCTCCCCTGTCCGTGGAATTCTCCAGGCAAGAATACTGAAATGGGCTGCCATTTCATTCTCCAGGGATCTTCCCCAGCCAGGGATCAAGCCTAGGTCTCCTGCATTGCAGGCAGATTCTTTACTGTCTGAGCCACCAGGATCCCATCTTGTAATAAACTAATAAACTATAATGGAAAAAAAAAAAACTATAATGGAAAAGAATCTGAAAAAGATTATGTATGTGTATACACCTGAATATTGTAAATCAGCTATCTCAGTTCAGTTAAACTCTTCGCGACCCCATGGACTGCAGCATGCCAGGCTTCCCTGTCCATTACCAGCTCCTGGAACCTACTCAAACTCATGTCCATCAAGTCGGTGATGCCATCCAACCATCTTATCCTCTGTTGTCACCTTCTCCCACCTTCAGTCTTTCCCAGCATCCGGGTCTTTTCCAATGAATCAGTTCTTCACATCAGGTGGCCAAAGTATTAGAGTTTCAGCTTCAGCATGAGTCCTTCCAATGAATATTCAGGACTGATTTCCTTTAGGATTGACTGGTTGAATCTCCTTGCAGTCCAAGGGACTCTGAAGAATCTTCTCCAATACCACAGTTCAAAAATAAGTTCAAAATCAAAGTAAGAGTTGAAAAAAAGAGAGTACCTGGGCATTGCTGGGTCATTTGCTGGGCATATGTGTAACTTTTCCTAGCAATCACCAGTTTTCCAAAGTAGTTGTACCATTGTATACTCTGATTCTCACCAACACTTGATATCATCAGCATCTTTAATTTTAGCCATTCTTGGTGGGTGTGTAGTATTTCACTGGGATCTTAAAATTTGCATTTCTCTTAGGACTAAAGAGAATATTTTCATTATCTTTCTGGCCGTTCAAACATCATCTTTTGTGGGAGTTGCCTGTTCAAGTATTTTGTCCATTTTGTAAAGTTGGGTTGTTTGTCTTTTTGATATTAATTTATAGAATGTTCTTTTTTTTATTTACTATTTTCTATACTTTGTTTCCAATAATCCTTACATGAACTACAAGATTTCCCCTTCTTGTTGTTTTTTTATATTAATTTTATTGAAGTATAGTTGATTTACAATGTTGTGTTAGGTTCAGGTGTACAGCAAAGTGATTCAGCTACACAGATACATATATTCTTTTTTAGGTTCTCTTCTCTTATAGTTTATCACAGAATACTGAGTAGAATTCTCTGTGCTATACAGTATGTCCTTGTTGGTTATCTGTCTTATATGTAGCAGTGCGTGTGTGTTCATCCTAAGCTCCTGATTTATTCCCCCATTTCCCCTTGGGTAACCATAAGTTTGTTTTCCATATCTGTAAGTCTATTTCTGTTTTGTAAATAAGTTCATTTGCAGCTTTAAAAAAAAATTAGATTCCACATATGAGTGATGTCATATAATATTTGTCTTTCTCTGACTTACTTCACTTGGTATGATAATCTCTAGGTTCACCCATGTGACTGCAAATGGCATTATTGCATTCTTTTGTATAGCTGAGTAATATTCTGTGTATATATATGTACCTATAGGGGTACTTTTGGCTTCCCTGGTGGCTTAGTAGTAAGGAATCCTGCCAATGCAGGAGATATGGGTTCAATCGCTGGGTTGGGAACATCCCTTGGGGAAGGAAATAGCAACCCACTACAGTATTCTTGCCTGGGAAATCCCATGGGCAGAGAAGCCTGTGGGTTACAGTCCATGGGGTTGCTAAGAGTCAGACACGACTGAGTGACTAAGCACGCACATGGGAGTTATATATATATTGTGGAAAGGAGTCCTTTGTCAGGTATATATTCCTCAATGGTTTTTCAATATAGTTTATTTTACCCAAAATATTTTAGGCAAGCCTGTAGTGAAAAGCAAAGGCCAGGGTTTCAATGCTAGCAGTCCTCCCACAGGTCAGGAGCCCTCTCTAAGCCTCCATTTCCTCATCTCCTAAATGGGCATGTGAATCATAGGTGTCTCCCTGGGATGTAGAATAATGAATTGGAGATGTTTGGAAACTGTCAGAGCTACTTCAAGCTGTAGGGTGTTATTTTTTAATTCTTATGAGCATGCCCTAATGAAAATGGAGTCTTTTTTCCATCTCAGACACCAGTCTGCTCTTCACAACCCCAGTGAGGTTTCTTCCGTGTCCAAGAGTGTTCATTTCCGTGTCCAGGAGTGTTCACCCACAGCAGCTTCCTCCTTGAACGGAGGGGTGGCTCCTGGGACAGAACCTCATTCTTTAGAGAACTTGGAGGTCTTTGGTTTCAGAAAGAGATGCAGGGGCTTACCCTCTGAAGGAAGTGAGATAAAAGCCGGGTTGAGGATGGAGCCCTCTAGATGGGCCTTTAGGGCTCCCCCCATTTTGAGACTGGCTGGGACCTGGGACCCTGTACTGGCGTACTTACACTTGCCCCTAGACAAACAGAACACAAAGAAACTATTAGGACTTCCCTGGTGGTCCAGCTGCTAAGACTCCACACTCCCAGTGCAGGGGGCCAGGTTCGATCCCTGATCAGGGATTTGGGTCCCACGTGCAGCAACTAAGAATCCGCACGCCACAACTAAAGGATTCCGTGTTCTGCAGCTAAGGCCTGGAGCAGCCAAGTAAATACTCACGTAAATAGGAAGTGTGCATCAGCCGCTCCGTCATGTCCAACTCTGCGTCCTCATGGACTGTGGCCCGCCAGGCTCCTCTGTCCATGGGATTCTCCAGGCAAGAATACTGGAGTGGATAGCCATTCCCTTCTCCAGGGGATCCTCCCGAGCCAGGGACCAAACCCGGGTCTCCTGCATTGCAGGCAGATTCTTTCTTATCTGTGCCACCAGGGAAGCCCAAATAGTTAGATAGATATTTTTTAAAAAGAAAAAGAAGCTATAAGGGACTCAAAATAACTGCCTGCATGCTAAGTCTAAGCAATTGTGAACCATGAAATACAATAAGGCCGTAAACCTACTGCCACTTCAGAGGTGCCTGGCACAAAAGCAGGGTGCTGTGCATGGTGCCTGCACACCGCACCACCAAGGGGATGAGCTGATCACTCAAGCCACCCCTCGGGCCCTAACCATTTAAGGAACCAGCTAGCCCTCCTCAGAGGGAGTGCTTAAGGGTCCCTGTCGCTTGTTTCCCATCCCTTGTGCTGCATCTGGGTCCCATTAACGCCTTGCCCGATTTTCTCAGCCAGCCTCATCAGTTTCTGTTGATTAAAGAGTCCAAGGACCCAGGTCGGTAACAGTTTGACAGATGAAGAAACTAAGGTACATGGTACAAAAACTGCTTAAAGTTATACTCAGGGCCTTAAACCAGGACCCCTTGATACCACTGGCTGAAGGGCTCTGCTCTTCTGAAGGGGGCTGGGAGCTAGCTGGGCCATCTTTTACAGGGGATGGATGTCGGTCTCACTGGTTTTTGCCTTTCTTCCTCAGTTCATCTCAAAGAGGGACCCGGAGGATGTCAAAGAGGTGAGCCTCATAGGAGGAAGGGACCATCTCCTGATTCCAGATCCAAAACCAGTGCAGGGACACTGGTAACTGCACAGGAGACCAGCCCCCCTCTCTCCCTGGAAGGAGGGGCTGCTGTGCCCTAACGCGCACACAGCCTGGAGCCGGGCTGGGGCTGGCGAAGGCCGAATCCCACCACTGCTCAGCCCAGTCAAGTCACGTGTCCCTCTTAGGTGGTGGTCTGGAAGCGGTACAGTGACTTTCGAAAGCTGCACGGAGACCTGGCCTACACCCACCGCAACCTCTTCCGCCGCCTCGAGGAGTTCCCAGCCTTCCCCCGCGGCCAGGTGTTTGGTGAGTCTTGATTCAGGCATTCAGGCCAAAGATGGAGAGAGCATTGGGCAAAGGGGACACTTGCTGCTAAGGGCTGGATAGAAGGGGTCTGAAACTCCTGGCAAAGATGTGTTTCAGACCACTGGAAGGGCCCTTGTGTGTGTGTGTGTGCTAAGTCACTTCAGTTGTATCCGACTCTTTGTGACCTCATAGACTGCAGCCCGCCAGGCTCCTCTGTCTATGGGATTCTCCAGACAAGAATACTGGAGTGGGTTGCCATGCCCTCCTCCAGGGGACCTTCCTGACCCAGGGATCATTAGAGACGGTCTCATTTTACACATGGGGAAATGGTTCTGCCCTTTTCGTGTGTTGAGCCCTTTAATATTAATTCCTGTCCTCATTAGCCCCATTTTCAAGATGAGGAAACTGAGGCTCAGGATGAAGGGGCTTGAGCCAGAACTCCAAGCCACAACCTGGTGTTTCTTCTAGATCTGCACTTGTTTAGAAAGAGCAGCCATGAACCACCTATGGCTGAGGAGCACCAGAAATGTGGCTAGTCTAGACTGAGATGTGTTTATGGGTCAAATACACTGAAAAAACAATGTAAACTATCTCAATAGTTGAATATTGATTATATATTCAAATGAGACTATTTTGGATATACTGGGTTAAACAGAATATGTAATTAAAATTTAATCTGTCTCTTTTTTTTTTTTTTTAAATGCAGCTCCTAGAAAATTGTAAATTACATATGAGGCTTATATTATATTTCTCCCAGACGGGGCTGGTCTGTTACTTGTGTCTCTGGACTCACAGGAGATGTTCTTGTATAGCAAGGTGAAAGGTCCTCGCTAGCAAATTATGCCAGGCAGTGGGATAACTCCCCCTGGCAGCACGATAACTAGCCCAGAGTTAAATAACTCTGCATGATGCCTGGAACCGAGCAGAGAAGCTGTAAACACGGGGCTACTTTCTGTGTGACCTTGGGCAAGTCACTTCCCCGCTCTGAGTCTTACTTTCCTCCCTAATACATCGAAACCATCTGAAATTATTTGTTTCTTGTTGGTTTCCTGCTTCCCCCTGTCTGGGATGTAATAACCATGAGGGCAGAGACCTCGCTTCGCTCAATACTCATCCGGTAAATGGATGAATAGGGAGATAGGTCCCTCCTTGCGAGACCCTTGCCCCAGGCAGAGCCAAGGTGGATTTCTGGGAGAATGGGGTGGGGGCCAGGGGGCTGCTCAGATCCTCTCAGGCAGGACCAGGAAAAGTGGCCAGTGGGTCACTGTTGTCTCCTTGTCCCTTGTCCTGGCGGGTGCAGGCCGGTTTGAAGCCTCGGTGATTGAGGAGCGGCGAAAGGGGGCCGAGGACTTGCTTCGCTTCACTGTGCACATCCCCGCGCTCAACAACAGCCCCCAGCTCAAGGAGTTCTTCCGGGTATGTGCGCCTGCTCTTCCCTGGTCCTCAGCACCTGGGAAGCCTGCCTGCCCACAGGCTGTCCCTGTGACTCCCCCGGCTGGTCTTTCTCTCGTGCAGGGTGGGGAGGTGACACGGCCCTCCGAGGTGTCCGGAGACCTGCACATCCTGCCCCCGCCTCTGATTCCCACACCACCGCCCGACGAGCCCCGGGTCCAGCCTCATGAGACTTGGTTGCCCCAGCCGCTTCCTGCAGAGAGAAGGGGCCTTGAGGAGTTGGAGGTGCCAGGTATGTGGAGCAGGAGAGCGAGCCAGGGCTGGAGGGTCCAGAGCCTGTCTGTATGGGGAGTGGGAACCACTCCTTCCTCAATGAAAAGCCTTTCCCGCCTCCTCTACCACTATCCTGCTGAAGAACTCTGCCCAGGTCATTTTCCTTCTCAGGGCTATAGTTTGTTAATCTGTAAAATGGGCACAAACTTTAAGAATGGAATTGTCTATGCCCGTGGTTGCTGCAAGGCTTCAGTGAGTGGGTAACGATATTTTGAAAGCTGGGAGATAATAATAAAAGCAGGCATGAATGTCACCAATGATCTATTCCTCAGCGGACCCGCCACCATCCAGCCCTGCTCAGGAGGCCTTGGATCTCCTCTTTAACTGTGGGAGCACCGAGGAGGCATCCAGTTCCCCTGCCCGAGGCCCCCTCACCGAGGCTGAGCTTGCCTTGTTTGACCCCTTCTCCAAGGAAGGTAACAAGTTGGGACGAGTGGGGTCAGGGTAGGGTGAGGGGGTGGAGCTGGGCAGGAGGTCCCTACCATAGGGAGGCATAGCCACCAGCTGCACCCTGCCTGTGTAAATCCAAGAAAGGCGCCCCCTGTGGGCGAAAGGTGGCTTTGATAATTAGAAGCAGTGCCCCTTCCCAAGGAGGGTGTTGGAGAAGACTCTTGAGAGTGCCTTGGACAGCAAGGAGATCAAACCAGTCAGTCCTCAAGGAAATCAGTCCTGAATATTCATTGGAAGGACTGATGCTGAAGCCGAAACTCCAAAACTTTGGCCACCTGATGCGAAGAACTGACTCATTTGAAAAGACCCTGATGCTGGGAAAGATTGAAGGCAGGAGGAGAAGGGGACCACAGAGGATAAGATGGTTGGATGGCATCACTGACGTGATGGACATGAGTTTGAGTAGGCTCTGGGAGTTGGTGATAGACAGGGAAGCCTGGTGTGGTGCAGTCCATGGGGTCGCAAAGAGTCAGACATGACTGAGCAGCTGAACTGAACTGCCCCTTCCCAGGTGCTGTTGCTGCCCTGGCCAGCTGGGTACTCCAGCACAGTGAGCAACTGTGGTGGAAGTGAGCCGCTTCCCACCATGGATCCTCTCCCTGAGAACGCTTTGGAACCAGCAGGGTGTCACACTGCCCTGGGAGGGTCTGACTTCTTTCACTCGAAGCTCGAGGTGAAGGTTTCCTGGCTGGCTCAGGGTCTGGCTGTAGATCCTGAAGGCTATAGATCCTGTCAGTGAAGGGCAGTGAGGTCTGGGCTCCAAGGACAGCAGAGGAAGCCCCTGGGGCAGCCTCTGGCGTGTGAGGGCACCAGACGTGGAAGGGCCCCACATGGAGGCCCTGGTCCTGAGCTCCTTGTCAGATCAGGAGCTTGACAATCCCCGGCTCTCATCTCAGAATCTTTTCATTTTCAAATTCTCTGAGTTTATGCTGCTACTGCAGCTAGGGTGTTGAAGTGGTTGACGGCACTTCGGGTCGTCATGACACAGTTTCATTTTGGCTTCCTTAGCTGTCTTTTTCAGCCTGTTTTGTTGGCTTCCCTTCTCTACCCTTTGGTGACCTCTTGGGCAGGCCCTTAGCTTTCTGATTGTCTCTGGCACTTGAGTTCTCTCACTCTGAGGTCCGATCCAAATCAGGACCTCAGTCTTGCATCCAGTTTTCAGCCTTACCCTGCACCCCCCGCCCCCGCAACTCGGGCCTGATTGGTGGCTGGGCCCCCGGCCATGGTAACCAGGGTGTGAGGAATGTCCTTTGGAGGAGAAAGGCAGGGGTGATGTCACCATGGCTGATGAACCCGGCTACAGAGAGGCAGGATCCAGGCACTCTGCCTGGCCCCAGCCAAGCCTCCTGGGATGCCCAGTGCCCAGGTACTTGGGCAAGAGCCTGGAAAGACTCTTCAAAGGCAGCTCCCATAAGATGTTACCTCGGCCCATGAAAAAACTCCTAAATCCTCACCCCCACCAAGCTGGAGGGGTACTTTGCTCAGATGCTGCCTTCTGTCCTTGCCCCACTTTGTGGGTTCGTCCAGCCAAACTTTTACCATCAGAATTCTCCAGGTGAGGGGCTGGCACTCATCTCTCTCTCTCTTCATCAAATATACCAGCCTCTTGAACTCAAGTACTAGGGTGTTCCAAGATCTCTTCTGTCTTCTGCTTCATGAGCAACACAGGAAGGGCTGTAGTCCAACTGGAAAGTGAAATGTCACCTTACCTTCCTGTAAGGCCCCTGGTCTCCACATGGGGTCCCTCTGGTGGGGCTCTAGAGAGGCCCACCCTTCCCTCTCCAGGCCAGTGGTGTGCAGTGGTGGTTCCTAGTCCTGCACCTTCCCTTTAAAGGCCTTTTCATCCAAGGTTCACCAGATCGCTAGCCTTCTTTTGTGGAATCTACAGAGGGAATCTTTGACCATCTCCTTGCCAGTCCTAGAGGATATATGAGCCCTTCTCTCTGGAATGTGTGAATGTATGCCACCCATTTCTTCCCATTTGGGGCCTCAGCTGAAATTGAAAGACTTTAAAAAGCCTGGAGGTTCACTGGATCCATTATTCTAAGATTCCAAAGCTTGGAGCATTTCTACCCTTGACCTGGCATGCTTGGCCTAGAATCCTTCAATTAAACTTTGTGAAGGAAATTCTTGGATTTGTTGTAGTCGGGAGGGGAGTAGAACCAGTGACTTGGAGCTTGCAAATTAATGTTAATGACGACTCAGTGGTAAAATGTTAATAATGACTCACCTGCAATGCAGGAGACACAGGACCCCTGGATTCGATCCCTGGGTTGGGAAGATCCCCTGGAGTAGGAAATGGCAACCCACTTCAGTATTCTTGCCTGGAAAATCCCATGGACAGGAGCCTGGCGGGCTACAGTCCATGGGGTCTCGAAAGAGTCAGACACAACTGAGCATGCACGCTCAAAGAGTTAGGCTACGTTGTACACCTGAAACTTATATAATATCGTAAATCAACTATATCTCATTATAAACAAAGAATTAGGGAAGTAAGACTGTTTTTACAAAAGCACACAAACTCCACCAACCAAATAGATCGTGGCTGGTGTGCTCTGCACAAGTGGCTTTTGGATTGCTCAGGCACTGAGAAACCCAGGACGGGTTGGTGGGCCAGAGAGGTCTGGGGTTGGGCAGCAAGCCCAGGGCAAAAGAGGGCCCGTCTGACCTGAGTCCTCCACATCTGATGACAGAAGGTGCAGGACCCAGTCCTACCCACATAGGGGAGCTGGCAGCGTTGGAGGCAGGATCTGGAAGGCCAGACCAGGAACCCTGGGAGCCAGGCGGACAAGCAGAGGAGGATGATGAGGAAGGAGAGCCCGCCCCTGCCTATCTGAGCCAAGCCACAGAACTCATCACCCAGGCCCTACGGGACGAGAAGGCAGGCGCCTACCCTGCCGCTTTGCAGGGCTACCGGGACGGCGTGCACATCCTGCTCCAGGGAGTTCCTGGTGAGCAAGACTGGAGGCTGGAGGGTCAGGCCTGGGATCCTGGATGGTACAGTGAAGGGAAAGGAAAGTGAAAAACAAGGATCACAATTGCTCCTCACTGACCAATTGTGTAACCTTGGGCTGCTGCTTTATCTCTTGTGGCCTCAGTTTTCTTATTTGTAAAATGGGGAGCATATATCTGACTCCCAAGGAACAGGGAAAGACACGTGGTGATGCTCTGTGGACAGTAAGGAGCTAGACCAAGGGTTCTGAATCCAGGTACCCACTGAGCCATTCTGTCTTCCCAGGTGATCCATCACCTGCCCGCCGAGAGGGTGTGAAGAAGAAGGCGGCCGAGTACCTGAAGCGGGCAGAGGAAATCCTGCACCTGCATCTGTCCTAACTCCCACCCCGAGATGGGAGTGGACCTATTCCCAGGACTCTGGCTCCAGCACTGCCAGCCACCCTCTTCTCTCCCTGGTGCCTGATCTCCTGGTCCTGTAACTGGCTGTTTCTGTATGTAACTGGACCAGGAATGAGAAAAATAATGAGTTCTCAGCTCCCTGACAACACCTGCCACCTTGGAATCAGGGACTCACATGTCTGATCCTGCCTGTCTCTATCTTGATATGGGAGGCTGCAGCTCTGGTCCGTAAGCCATCTGTTTATCCATCTAGAACAGGGGTCTGCAAACTACCGCCCACAGCCGGATATGCCCCACTGCCTTTTTTTGTAAGGCCCATGAACTAGAAGAGTTTTTACTTTTTTTTAATAGTTGAAAAAATCCAAAATAATAATATTCTGTGACAGGTGAAAATTATAATGAAATTTAAGTATCTAAAAAATAAAAGTTTATTGGAACTCAACCAGGCTTTTTCATTTAGTGTTGTCGACCGTTGCTTTCTCACTACACCGGCAAGGCTGAGTGATTGGTTGTGACCTGTAAATCCAAGAGTATCTACTGTTTTGTAGATACTGTCTTTGTAGTATCTACTGTCTTTGTAGAAAAAGTTTGCTGACCCCTGATCTAGAAGACAGGGAGAAGAGTCCTCAAGGGAACAGAAAAGAACGGCAGTAAGGCCGACTGAGTCAGGTTATCGGGTAAAGAGGAACCAAAGCGGGTCTCCCCACTTGGGTCGGGTGGTTCAGAGCTAAACAATGATGGGATTAGAGGGAGGGAGCCCGGGAAGGCGTGGCTCCACACTTGCCCCGCCTCTCCTGCAAAGCGATTGGTTGCGGAAGGGAACTATAAAGTGGTGCATCATGGGAGTGGTCCGACTATAGCGGTGCACTGTGGTTGGGCTTTAGTGGGACCTGAACCTGAGAAACAGTGTTGGCGACGTTGAACTACAACGCAGAGGATCTCGGGAGGCCTGCACGGAGATCTGTGGGAGGCGACAGGACTCGGTGAGGACTGCGGCGGCCAGACGGGCGGGGGGAAGGTTCAGACCAGGGCGGGGAGGCGGGCCGAGAGGGGTTGGCCCCGCCTTCGCCAGCCTTGGCGTGCTCTCCCGCAGAATGGGGCGAGGGGCCGCCGCTGTCCACTGGATGCTGAGAGCCCGTCCTTTCCCCCCAGCCCACCTATGCCCGGCTACGAGCTGCCCGTGGGCACGTGCCTGGACATGTGTCCGGCCGCCGAGCGCGCACAGCGCGAAAAGGAGCGCCGCCTGCACCGCTTCGAGGTGGTGCCGGGGTGCCGCAGGGACAGGCCCCGAGCCGACCCGCAGCGCGCGGTGAAGGAGTACAGCCGGCCGGCCGCCGGGAAGATCCGGCCCCCGCCGAGTCAGCTTCGTCCGCCGTCCGTGCTGCTGGCCACCGTGCGCTACCTGGCTAGCGAGGTGGCCGAGCGCACCGACGCTTCCTGCGCGGAGGTGGCCAGCTTCGTGGCGGACCGGTTGCGCGCGGTGCGGCTGGACTTGGCCCTGCAAACCGCGAGCGACGTCGAGACGGCGTTGGTGCTGGAATCGGCTCTGGCTGTGCTGCTGGCCGTGGTGGCGCGGCTCGGACCCAACGCGACGCACGGGCCAGTGGACCCAATGTTGCTGCAAGCCCAGGTCCAGGAGAGCTTCGGTTCTCTGCGCCGCTGCTACGCGCTGGGCGCCGGTCCCCACCCCCGCCAGGCCACCTTCCAGGGCCTCTTTCTGCTGTATAACCTGGGTGAGTCAGGGTCCCCGCGGCAGAGCAGAGGCCGAGACAGTGGAGGCCAAAAAAGGAAGGAGAAGCTTTCAAACCTCACCACTAGCTCCCTCTCCATCCTAAATGTCTCCTTAATGTGTATCTCAGCCATTGCACAAGATCCACTGAGCCCCTACATGAACCTTCTGACCGGTCCCTTCCCTTCTCTGGGTCTCGGCTTTCTCATTATGAAAGTGGAGGGGATAGAGTTGGAATGGGACAGTTGAACCTAGATAGTGAAGGCACTGGCACCCCACTCCAGTACTCTTGCCTGGAAAATCCCATGGACGGAGGAGCCTGGCAGGCTACAGTCCACGGAGTCGCAGAGTCGGACACGACTGAGCGACTTCACCTTAAGGGGTAGGGAGGATTGGCTTTGCTTGAGATATGGCGTGGCCAGAGCAGGAGCTGGTGGAGGAGGAGTGAGTTGGGGGTGGGGGAAGGCCAGAGAAGGTGGTTGAAGATTCATGAAGGTGGGAGGGGGATGGGGAAACCTAAGGGGATGGGTTCCCCAGGTGGCACCAGTGGTAAAGAACCTGCCTGCCAATGTAAGAGATGTAAGAGACAGGGATTCTATCCCTGGGTTGGGAGGATCCCCTGGAGGAGGTCATGGCAACCCACTCCAGTATCCTCACCTGGAGAATCCCATGGACAGAGGAGCCTGGTGGGCTACAGTCCATGGGGTTGCCAAGAGTCAGACACCACTGAAAGGGGATAGCACGGAAGGCGGGCCTGCTCCCGGACTCAGCATCCTCATTCGCGCTTCTCGCCCCTCCAGGCTCGGTAGAGGCCCTCCACGAGGTTCTGCGGCTGCCTGCAGCTCTGCGTTCCTGCCCGGCCCTGCGCACTGCCCTGGCAGTTGACTCCGCCTTCCGTGAAGGCAATGCCGCCCGCCTCTTTCGCCTGCTCAGGACGCTGCCCTACCTTCAGAGCTGCGCTGTGCAGTGCCACGTGGGCCGTGCCCGCCGGGGAGCCCTGGCCCGCCTTGCTCGTGCACTCAGCACCCCCAAGGGCCAGACCTTGCCCCTGGGCTTCATGGTCCACCTGCTGGCCCTGGATGGGCCCAACGAGGCACGGGACCTGTGCCAGGCCCACGGACTACCCTTAGATGGACAGGAGAGAGTGGTGTTCCTGAGGGGTCGTTACACTGAGGAGGGGCTGCCACCTGCCGGGACCTGCCAGATACTGGTGGGGAACAAACTTGGAGGGCGCACTCTGGAAGACGTGGTCATGGCAGAGGAGGAAGATGAGGCTGTGGACAGACCCACAACCGAGGTATGAAGAGGACTGGGTCCTCCCAGAGCCCCGAGACTGGGGCTGAACCACTCAGGTTTCTTTTTTCATGATTCCCGCACAGTACAAGGAACAAAAGCTCAGCTTGATTTATTTGGGGAGGGCAGGGAGGAGTTGAGACATGCTGGGGCCGTGGGGGAAGAGGAACCCAAACTGGACTATGCCCTGTCCACCCTGGGCCTTAGTTTCCCTGCTGATCACTGTGGGGTGGCTCTGGTGTCTCTTAGTTGACATCTAAGGTTGGCATTATGCGTCCCATCTTCACTCATCTGCTACCAAGAGCAGTTGGTGGTTTCGTCATTCCCCTCATCCCTGTCTCCTGTTCACCCTCTGCCAACGAAGATCCAGCAAGAGGGAAATTTTCATCTGGGGCTTGTCACTCCCTTCAAGCGTCCACACTTGTGGGACCCCTCCGAAGTTTGAGAGGGTCCTGTGGTCGTGCCCTTTCCTAGCATGAAGGGAGATGGGGACATAGTCAAAGAAACCTGGAGGGGGAGTGAGTAGGATAGAGAGTAGGTGGGAGCTGAAGAATGAGGGCGGGGTCAGAGGTCAGCCACAGGCCTCAGGGTGGCTGCCGCGCCCTCCAGGGCTGCCACCACGATGCTGAGCTGTCTCTGCACCTCAGCCCAGGCTGCAGGTTCGTGGCCTGCGTTCTTGGCCTGGGAATAGGCATTGGACAGGCCAGGGAACGTGGCCACAGAGCCGGTGCGGGGTGCCCAGAGCACATGGCTGAAGGGAGAAATGGGGGAGGATCAAGGTCATGCAGGGGCCAAGAATGAGCAGAGCTTCAGCCTGCAACAGCTCCTGTATACAGCTAGGGACAAATGCACCTCTCTGCTGGTAGTGGGAGGCGATGTAGGCTGTAGTCCCAGGGTGACCTTAACTGATTTGCCTCTCCCTCTTTGAGCCTCACTCCCCAGCCATCTCAAGGGACTGGGTTGTGCTCTAAAGGCCAGCAAAAGTGACATTCTCCTCCCTTGGATGGGTACCCATTGCCCAGCCTCATCTCACTGCACCTCCCAAGAGCTTTGGACAGGCTCACCTGTAGTAGCGTTCTTCTGGGAAGGCTTGTGAGTTCAGGAAAGTCCGTTCCAAGAGCATCAGCTGGTCATTGATCATCCGCACCTGCAGGGGACTGAGGGTGACAAGACCTTCTGGTCACCCTACAACCACCCAGCTGCCAGCCTGCATCCTGCCCTGGATGCTGCCCTCCCAGACACCTGCTTGCAACCCTTGCTTACTCGGGGGTGCCCTCTCGCAGTGTTGCTATGCGTTGGTTGAATGCCGTGGCTGCCCCCTCAAACCTCTCCACCGCAGTCACCAAAGGTCCTGGGGGAGAACAGCCAGCATCTTAGCCCTGGGGGCATAAGGCTCCCCATGCCTCAATATCGGGGTCTCCATACCGAGGCTGATGCCGTGCTGCTCCAGTAGGACCCTGAGGTCCTCGGCAGCCTGCAGGAAGCTGCGGAGGGTCTCGCTGTAGTCACTGACGTTAAGGGGCAGGAAGAGGCTGTCACTGAGCCGGAGCAGCACGCTTCCCGCGGTCCGGGCCACGGCCTGATGGCTGCTGAAACCTGGCGGGGAGGGTGATGAGGCCAGGCTCAGCCTTCAGCCCTGCCTCCTCCCGCCGCAGGAGACCCCTTGCCCCCTTCCTCACCAGGGTCCAAAAATTTGTCCACGTAATCAAAGGTGTCAAAGGCTGTGTGGTAGGTGGGGTAGATCCGGGCTGAGGTCTTGCTCTGAGGAAACAAGACCCACAGTGACAGGCTTGGGATGAGAAGTGGAAGGAGGAGTTCAGTGTAGAGCCATTATCTCAAGTCAGTTGTCACCACACCTGTGAAGCAGGTTCTAGGTGTTCCCACCTTACAGAGGAGGAAATGGGCTCAGAGAGGTTAAGTAACCTTCCTGATGTCACACAACTAAGTCCAGAGCTGGGTCAGGTGCCAGCTTCCTGTTTCGCATGAAGGAGAAGAACCTGAGGCTTTGCAGTCAAACAGGAGGATTCACATCCCAGCTCCACCACTCAGGAGCAGAGTGGCCATGGAGGGGAGAAAGGGTATTTTGGAGCATCAAACAGGGAAACAGTCTGGCACTCTGCAGCCCTTATCTCATTTTACCCTCAAATCACCCGTTTTATACTGTTTTTTAATGTACTCTGAGACAAACTTTTTTTCACATTTTAAGATCTCTGAAATCAGGATGCTTCTTACAGTCAATGTCATCCTGCATTCAACTGACCGTGTATTTTTTCCCTTCTGAATAATGCATATCACAACAGTGCATCTTATACTCAGTGGTGTCTTAAATTTGATAAAATAATATAGATGAGGATGAACATGCTCAAGAGAGGTAAAGAAACTTGGTCGAGGTAGCACAACTACTGAGTGATGGATGCAGTTTGCACAGGAGCAGCCCGAGAGAGGAGGGGGCTAGTGGAGCGAAGTCCCGGGCTGGGGACTAAGGGGTGCCTGCTTACCCGGTCATAGGTGTAGGCGATGTCCATGGAGGAGATGCCCAAGAAGTGAATGAAAGGGGCATAATCGCTGCCAGCGCCCAGAGTCCCCACACTATGGGAAGGAATATGGTCAGGCTGCAGGGCGCTGGGCCAGCTCACCAGCCTGGGGTCCCCATCCCGGTCCCGGGCTCACCTGGGGACCAGGCCGTACACGGAGCTGCTACGGTTGTAATATCGGATCCAGTTGTCATAGATGCTGAGACCGCTGGAGCCCGGTGCGGAGATCTGAGTGGAGGGGAATCTAGTCTGCCGCTGGCCCCTCCCCAGGTCCAACAACCAGGCAGGTCCTCCGCACCAGCCCTTGCGCAATCCTGCAGATCTTTCAAGGCCCTCCCCGCAGCCTCAGTCCCACCGCCGGCCCCTCTCCGAAGCATCAGCTCCGCCTACCCCGTGTAGCCCCGCCCCCGACAAGCCTCCTCCCACCCCGCTCCCAGCCCCTCTCCCCTTTCCACCTGTTTGGCCGCGGAGAAGACGACGCTTTGGATCGGGGGCGTGCCTTGCACCCTCAGGGTGGCATTGGCTGTGAGAGGATCCAAGGAAGACTCTATTTGGGCCCCGCCTTTTCGTGTCCCCGCTCCCCGAGTCGGCCCTGCCGCCCCTCATACCAAACACCGAGATGTCCACATTGATGTAGGCCACGGCGCGCTCCTGCAGCTTGCTGAAGAACTCCTGCGGGTGGACCCGACCACGTCAGCCCCGCGCGGCCCGCCCCGGGAATCCTCTCGAGTGCCCAGCTGCGGGGCTCACTCACCTCCGTGAATTCTGTGGAGCCGATGAGACCAAACTCCTCTGCCCCCCAGCTCGCAAACACGATTGATCTGCGGGGACGCCAGGTGCCTGGGGAGAAGGATAAAGTGCTGGAGGGCAAGATCCCCCAGATCTCGGGGTGGCTTAGGGGGAAGGTTGGGCATGTGGAGGGAGAGAGGGCTGGAACCCACAGGGCAGCTGGCCATTGGAGGTAGGTCTTGGCACCTCCCCGGCCAAACCTTCGCTGAGGCTTCGCCCTCTTTTTACCAGGGCCTCTCCTCTGCTGTGACACCTCAACTTTGGCCCCCACCCCCGACAACAATCTCCTTCAGTCCGGTGGTCCGTTCTACCAGAATGCCCTGCCCCTCTTCTCTCTGGATCCCCTAACTCTCTTCCTGGCATCTTATGCAAAACCGGCCCCTACTCCTATTCATTTGGTGATGAAACACACATTGTCCTTAGAGCATTATCCATATTGAGCCAGTCCTTACAAGGTCTTGAGAGACAGACTCTCATTGTCTCCATTGACGAAATGGAGCCACAAAGAGGTTTAATGACTTGCCCAGGGTTACACAGCTGGTAGGCAGCAGAGCCAGAGTTCAAATTCAGGATCTGGCTCCAGAATCCAGGGGCTTAACCAACGCCCCACATCGCTCTCATAGCCTCCTGCAGGCTGGCTCCCATCTCCGCCTCATGCCCTCACTGCTCTTGCCACAGTCCTCAGTCACCTCCTGGAAGCCTCGGAGTGCTTGCTTGCCCCTCACCTCCTTCAGACTCCCCTCACCCTCCATGGCACTGTGTGCTCTGGGCTGTACTCCCATCTCTGGCTGCAACTCAGTCCCCTTTGATCATTTCTCATCTTTTTGTTTTAAATCAAAAAATTTTTAAGTATAAAATGATTATATGCTTGCAATGGAAAGTTCCCACGCTTTTTTCTGCCCAAAATGCATAACCTGAATCTAATCCGAGAAACCGAAATTGAGAGACAGTCAACAAACTAAATAATCAGGATAGGAAAGAAAGAACAGCTAAGAAACTATTACAGATGACCCATGCGATTACTACACAGGCAACCTGTGCTCCTGGATTGACTCTTGGACCAGAACATTCTTTTGCTCTAAATGTTAAAGGAAGGACTTCCCTGGTGGTCCAGTGGTTAAGAATCCATCTTCCAAGGGACACAAGTCCGATCCCTGGCCGGGAACTAAGATCTCACATGCCTCAGTGTAACTAAGCCCTGTGCTGCACAACAAGAGAAGGCTGCACGTTGCAATCAGAGAAAGCCCTCAAGGGGCAGTGAAGACCCAGACCAGCCAAAATATAAATACGTAATTTTTGAAAGTTATTGGAACAACTGGAAAAAATTTTAATTTTCTGATTCTGATCATTGTAGCATTGTTATGAAAGAAAATGTCCCTATTTTTAGGAAACACACAGCTCTGCCACCTGTGCAGCCACTCTTTCCCACCTGGACCCCCACCCCCACCTGGAACTGCCACCTCCCTGAGCTCTGGCTTCCACCTGGAAAGCCCGGTAGATATTTTTCCTAATAGCATACTTCATAGTTGTCATTACAGTCAGAATTCTGGGGTTCTCTGGGGGGACGTCCAGTGCCTAGAGCTGGCCTGGCACACAGTAGGCATGGCTGAAGTGTTTGTAGAGTTAACGACTGTCTGTCCCCCTGCCTCAACCAAGCTGAGATTCTCCGTGGGCAGAGCCTGGGCACAGCTTTGCTCGCGACCACACCTGATCTCGCTTCACTGGAAGGGTGCAGAAGACCCTCAGAAGGTATTGCAAGAGTTCCCTGTACCGCACTAGGCTGCTTGAGCGAAGCCAGGGCTAGTGTCATGCATGTCTGTCCCGAGGGCCCTTAGGCTTGGGCACAGGCCAATGCAAGAGTGGAGGGGGTGTCAGCGCCCAAAATTCAGGGAGGACTGGATTTAGGTGCCCTCTTGGGGAGCGAGTCCCTGGACCGAGGCAGGGCGGCCCGCTCACCCTTCTTCAGCAGAGTCCCCAGGACGCGGGAGAGCTCCAGGAGGACGGCAGTACCAGTGCTGGGGTCCACGGCCCCGTGAACCCAGCTGTCCCGGTGGTTTCCATATAGCACGTAGCGGTCTGGCAGGAGGAGCAGAGTCAGAAACTTCAGAGGAGCATGGGTGGGCGGGGCAGCCAGGCGGGGCCGAGGGGGCGTGGTCAGCGGCGCCCAGGGTTGGGCGGGGTCCTGGGGGCGCCGGGAGCCGTGAGGAGGCGCTCACCTGGCTCCACAGCCCCGCGGATGATCCCCAGGACATTGGAGGAGTTCCGCAGCTCCAGACGGTTGTGGACACTCACGTTCACCTGGCTGGAGGGGGACAGGAGTCTCGGCACCGCCCACTCCCCCTCCAAAATGCAGGAAAACCTGAGGCCCAGAGTCAGAAAGGAACCTGGAAAAGTCACCTGCTTCGAAATACCAGGAGAGACAGCGAGGCTAGAGCCCAGCTCTTCTGACTCCAATTCTCCTTTGTACTCACTCGGTTACTGGATACTTAGTGTATGTCAGCATCGTACCAGCTTTGGGCAATGGCTGAGACAGACATGGACCCCACCCTCGTCGGATCTCCCTCTCCTGGAGCAGCCAGACCCCAAGGAAGTGAGCAACTGCAGGCAGTGAGGGAGCTTGGGGGGACACTGACAAGGTGCCTGGTGGCAGGTGGGGTGTTAGGGCAGGCCAGGAATGGCAGAGCTTGGGGAAGAGTGTTCCATCAGCCGGAACAGCAAGTCCAGAGGCCCTGATTTGGGAAGGAGCTTGGTGCGTTCAAGAGAGAGGGTGGCTGAAGAACGGAGGTCCAAGGTGAGGTCAGGGGACTCCACAGAGCCTTGTGGAGCACACAACTGATTCACAGGCTTCCCCAGGACAAGACAGGTGTTTTGGAATCAAGGAGGGGTTGGGAAAGAGGAGAAAGGGAAGGGCCAGGCCTCGAAGTGAGCAGCGAGGAAGCCTAGGGTCAGGGAAGCATAACCGACTTCCCTGGTTGTCCAGTGGTCAAGAATCCGCTTTGCAATGCAAGGGAACCGATTTGATCCCTAGTCCAGGAAGATGCCACGTGCCGTGGAGCAACTGAGTCTGTGAGCCACAACTACTGAGCCCACATCTACTAAAGCCCACGTGCCCGAAAGCCTGTGCTTGGCAACAAGAGAAGCCACCACAATGAGAAGCTGGCACGCCACAGCTAGAGAGCAGCCCCTGATTGCTGCAATGAGAGGAAGTCTACGTGCAGCAACGAAGACCCAGCACGGCCAAAAATAAAAGAATAAATACATACATTTAAAAAAAAAAAAAAAGAAAGTATAACAAGGGAAGAGAATGGGAGCATTGGGGGAGGAGGGGGCTCCATCTTACCCGTCTTCTGGGAAGATACCATTCGACCGGAAGCCTGGCCCCAAATTGTAGTCACAGCCCAGTCCTCCCTGCCAGTCAGCCGGCGCTAAGTTTCCTCCAAGGTTACTGGGGAGGAGGGGGAGGCCCTTCAGAGCAAATATGGATGTGGGGTTGAAGTTGGGGGCCACCACCGGAGAGTGGGCAGGAGACCCCAGGGCTCAAGCTCACCAGAGAAGGACTTGTGCATCCTCGAAGCCAATGGGCTGAATGGGAATTGGGGGAAATCCAGAGGCATTGTCAGAGTTTAGGCGGAAGGAGGAGGGCGTAGCTGGAAGGTAAGGAGTCAAGGGGTCCCCAAAATACTCGAAGTAGGAGCCCCGCTCCACACCCGAGGGAGGCAGGCACCAGGAGTGTGGGAAGGTCTCATTTGGCAAGCTCTTCCCGTCGTTGATGTCTCTGGGGTCCGTGTACACTAGCACTCCAGCCACCCCGTACTTGGCAGCATTCACAGCCTGCAGGAAGCAGAGGAGGCTGTGTTTAGGGAAGGGAGGTGAAAGGGGGGCACATCTCACATTGCTCCTCTTCTTCCCTTCATCACTGTGGAAGCCAGTACAGGTCTGCCTTCCTCCCAGCAAGATGACTCTTACGCAAGTCATTTGTTGCAGTGCTGCTTGAGACAGCAGAAGACTGCTGAGCGTAGACAACGGCTCATCAGTGGGGCCGTGAGACTGAGGTACCCTGCAGAGGAGTAGCATGCAGCTGTAAGAAGGAAGGAGAATGTGCTCCTACACCCCTATTCATACAAGCACTATTCATAGTAGCCAAAAGATAGAAACAACTCAACTCTCCGTCACTGATGTACAGATTAGCAAAACCTAGTATACAGCATGCAAACGTAAATTACTGTCTTAAAAAGGAGTGAAGCTCTGATACATCAACGAACCTCAAAACATTGTGCTAAGTGAAGGAAGCCAGACATGAAAAGGCAAATATTGCATGATTCCTCTTACGTGAGCTTCCTAGAATAGGCTAAGAAACTCAAATACAGGTTACTAGGGGCTGCAGAGGGAGAATAAGGGTGTTAAGTGGGTACAGAGTTTCACTTGGAACCATGAAAGCAATCTGGAAATGGGTCGTAGTGATGGCTGCACGACACTGTGAATTTTTTTTTTTTTTTTGACACTGTGAATGTTCTTAATTGCAACGTACAGTTCACTGGGCTTCCCTAGTGGCTCAGTGGTAAAGAATCTGCCTGCCAATGCAGGGGACACGGGTTCAGTCCTTGAACTAGGAAGATCACACATGCCTCAGAGAAACTAAGCCTGTGTGCCACATCTGTTGAGCCTGTGCCCTAAATCCCAGGAGCTGCAATAAGAGAAGCTACTGTAATGAGAAGCCGTGCTCACTGCAAACAGAGAAAAGCCCTCACAGCAACAAAGGCCCATTAAAGAATGGTTAACATAGTAAAGTTTATGTTACATATATTTTAAGTCAATGAAAACAAAACAGTACATTAAAAAAAGAGATCAAGGACAGAGTTTATGTACCACTTGAGAATGATCTCCAGGATGACTTTTTGTTTGGTTGTTTGGTTTGGGGTTGGTTTTTTTGTTTTGTTTTGTTTTGTTTTGCCAGGCTGAGTGGCTTTCGGTATCTTAGTTTCTCAACCAGGGATGGAACTTGGGCCCCCTGAAGTAGAAACAAGGAGTCCTAACTGCTGGACCACCAGGGAATTTCTTCTAAGATATATTAATATGAAAAGAGCACAGTTCAGAACAGTGGGTATTGTACACTTTTTGTATAAAAAAAAGAGAAAGAAGAATATACCTTCATATATTCTTCTTCCCAAGGAAACTCTGGATCACATTCCATAAACAAACAAACAAAGCTACCTCTTTGGAGGGTAGCATTATGAGAAAACTTTTTTCATTCTATATGTTTTTTTAAAAGCTGAGAGTTTCACTGTCTGTATCATTTTACTACACCTGTTCCCCTTTCCTTTCTTTTTTTTTCCCACCAGCTCTTATCAAGGGCACTCCTTTTATGTATGTATGTACATAGGTATTTATTTTTACTTCTTTTAAAATTGTGATGAGAGGGCTTCTGGTTCAAAATGGTGGAGTAGAAGGATATGCACTCATCTCCTCCGGTGAGAGCACCAAAATCACAACTATCTGTTGAACAACCATCAACAGGAGGACGCTGGAACCCATCAAAAAAAGATACCCTGCTTCCAAAGACAAAGATGCTGCAATGAGAGGGTAGGAGGGGCACAATCACGACTAAATCCAATCCCATACCCGCCGTGTGGGTGACCCACAAATGAGAACACAATATACCAAAGAAGTTCTCCCACTGTTGCGAAGGTTCTGAGCCCCACGTCAGGCTTCCCAGCCTGGGGATCTGACAAAGGGACTGGAAACCCCTAGGGAATCTGACCTTGAAGGCCAGTGGGATTTGATTATAGGAGTTCCACAGGACTGGGTGAAACAGACTCCAGTCTCGGAGGGCACAAACAAAATCTGTGGGCACCAAGACCCAGAGGAAAGGAGCAGTGACCCCACAGGAGACAGAACCACTTGTTAGTATTGCAGGGTCTCCTGTGGAGGCGATGGTCAGCAGGGGCTCACCAAGGGATGGGGACACTGGCAGGAGCACTCCTAGAAGACCCCCTTTCATATAAGCTGTCTTGGAGGTTGCCATTAACCCTATCATAGAGCCCACAGGCCCCAGGGCTAGGTCCTCTTGGGCCAAACAACTAACAGGGAGGGAGTGCAACCCCACCCATTAGCAAATAATTGGATTAAAGCTTTACATGAATCGAGGCAAACTGCAAGTTGTCAAACAAGAGATGGCAAGAGTGAACGTCAACATTCTAGGAATCAGCGAACTCAAAAGGACTGGAATGGGTGAATTTAATTCAGATGACCGTTATATCTACTACTGCTGGCAGGAATCCCTCAGAAGAAATGGAGTAGCCATCATGGTCAACAAAAGAGTCCGAAATGCAGTACTTGGATGCAATCTCAAAAACGACAGAATGATTTCTGTTAGTTTCCAAGGCAAACCATTCAATATCACAGTAATCCAAGTCTATGCCCCAACCAGTAACGCTGAAGAAGCTGAAGTTGAACGGTTCTATGAAGACTTACAAGACCTTTTAGAACTAACACCCAAAAAAGATGTCCTTTTCATTATAGGGGACTGGAATGCAAAAGTAGGAAGTCAAGAAACACCTGGAGTAACAGGCAAATTTGGCCTTGGAATATGGAATGAAGCAGGGCAAAGACTAATAGAGTTTGGCCAAGAAAATGCACTGGTCATAACAAACACCCTCTTCCAACAACACAAGAGAAGACTGTATTCATGGACATCACCAGATGGTCAACACTGAAATCAGATTGATTATATTCTTTGCAGCCAAAGATGGAGAAGCTCTATACAGTCAGCAGAAACAAGACCAGGAGCTGACTGTGGCTCAGACCATGAACTCCTTATTGCCAAATTCAAACTTAAATTGAATAAAGTAGGGAAAACCACTAGACCATTCAGGTATGACCTAAATCAAATCCCTTATGATTATACAGTGGAAGTGAGAAATAGATTTAAGGGCCTAGATCTGATAGATACAGTGCCTGATGAACTATGGAATGAGGTTCGTGACATTGTACAGGAGACAGGGATCAAGACCATCCCCATGGAAAAGAAATGCAAAAAAGCAAAATGGCTGTCTGGGGAGGCCTTACAAATAGCTGTGAAAAGAAGAGAAGTGAAAAGCAAAGGAGAAAAGGAAAGATATAAGCATCTGAATGCAGAGTTCCAAAGAATAGCAAGAAGAGATAAGAAAGCCTTCTTCAGCGATCAATGCAAAGAAATAGAGGAAAACAACAGAATGGGAAAGACTAGAGATCTCTTCAAGAAAATCAGAGATACCAAAGGAAAATTTCATGCAAAGATGGGCTTGATAAAGGACAGAAATGGTATGGACCTAACAGAAGCAGAAGATATTAAGAAGAGGTGGCAAGAATACACAGAAGAACTGTACAAAAAAGATCTTCACGACACAGATAATCACGATGGTGTGATCACTGACCTAGAGCCAGACATCCTGGAATGTGAAGTCAAGTGGGCCTTAGAAAGCATCATTACGAACAAAGCTAGTGGAAGTGATAGAATTCCAGTTGAGCTATTCCAAATCCTGAAAGATGATGCTGTGAAAGTGCTGCACTCAATATGCCAGCAAATTTGGAAAACTCAGCAGTGGCCACAGGACTGGAAAAGGTCAGTTTTCATTTCAATCCCAAAGAAAGGCAATGCCAAAGAATGCTCAAACTACCACACAATTGTACTCATCTCACACGCTAGTAAAGTAATGCTCAAAATTCTCCAAGCCAGGCTTCAGCAATATGTGAACCCTGAACTTCCTGATGTTCAAGCTGGTTTTAGAAAAGGCAGAGGAACCAGAGATCAAATTGCCAACATCCGCTGGATCATGGAAAAGGCAAGAGAGTTCCAGAAAAGCATCTATTTCTGCTTTATTGACTATGCCAAAGCCTTTGACTGTGTGGATCACGATAATCTGTGGAAAATTCTGAAAGAGATGGGAATACCAGACCACCTGACCTGCCTCTTGAGAAATTTGTATGCAGGTCAGGAAGCAACAGTTAGAACTGGACATGGAACAACAGACTGGTTCCAAATAGGAAAAGGAGTACGTCAAGGCTGTATATTGTCACCCAGCTTATTTAACTTCTATGCAGAGTACATCATGAGAAATGCTGGACTGGAAGAAACACAAGCTGGAATCAAGATTGCCGGGAGAAATATCAATCACCTCAGATATGCAGATGACACCACCCTTATGGCAGAAAGTGAAGAGGAACTCAAAAGCCTCTTGATGAAAGTGAAAGTGGAGAGTGAAAAAGTTGGCTTAAAGCTCAATATTCAGAAAACAAAGATCATGGCATCCGGTCCCATCACTTCATGGCAAATAGATGGGGAAACAGTGGAAACAGTGTCAGACTTTATTTTTCTGGGCTCCAAAATCACTGCAGATGGTGACTACAGCCATGAAATTAAAAGACGCTTACTCCTTGGAAGGAAAGTTATGACCAACCTAGATAGCATATTGAAAAGCAGAGACATTACTTTGCCAACAAAGGTTCGTCTAGTCAAGGCTATGGTTTTTCCTGTGGTCGTGTATGGATGTGAGAGTTGGATTGTGAAGAATGCTGAGCGCCGAAGGATTGATGCTTTTGAACTGTGGTGTTGGAGAAGACTCTTGAGAGTCCCTTGGACTGCAAGGAGATCCAACCAGTCCATTCTGAAGGAGATCAGCCATGGGATTTCTTTGGAGGGAATGATGCTGAAGCTGAAACTCCAGTATTTTGGCCACCTCATGCGAAGAGTTGACTCATTGGAAAAGACTCTGATGCTGAGAGGGATTGGGAGCAGGAGGAGAAAGGGACAACAGAGGATAAGATGGCTGGATGGCATCACTGACTCAATGGACGTGAGTTTGAGTGAACTCCGGGAGTTGGTGATGGACAGAGAGGCCTGGCATGCTGCGATTCATGGGGTCACAAAGAGTCGGACACGACTGAGCGACTGATCTGATCTGAAAGCTTTACTGAGCACAGCCCTGCCCACCAGAGCAAGACTCAGTCCTTCTCATAAGGAAGCTTACACAAAACTCTTAGCCTCTTCCATCAGAGGGCAGACAAAAGAAGCTAGAAGAACCACAATTGGTTAGAACAAAAACCACATTTCAGAAAGTTAATCAAGATGAAAAAACAGAAAGTTACATCCCAGATGAAGGGACAAGATAAAGCTCCAGAAAAACAATTAAATTAAGTGGAGTTAGGTAACCTTCCAGAAAAAGAATTCAGAATAATGATAGTGAAGATGATCCAGGATCTTGGGAAAATGGAGAAGATGCAAGAAACTAGAAGAATGAAAGAACAAAGAAACAGAGATGAATAATACACTGGAAAGAATCAATAGCAGAATAATTGAGGCAGAAGAACAGATAAATGACCTGGAGGATAGAATATGGAAATCACTGCCAGAGAATAGAATATAGAAAAAAGAATGAAAAAAAAAAGAAAAAAGAAAACAGCCTAAGAGACCTCTGGGACAACATTAAAGGCACCAACAATTGTATTATAGGGGTCCCAGAAAGAGAAGAAAGAAAGAAAAGACCTGAGAAAATATCTGAAAACTTCCCTAACATGGGAAAGGAAATAGTCAACCAAGTCCAGGAAGCACAGAGAGTGCCAGGCAGGATAAATCCAAGGAGGAACACACTGAACCACATAGTAATCAAACGGACAAAAATTAAAGACAAAGATAAAATATTAAAAGCAACAAGGGAGGAACTTCTCTGGTGGTTCAGGGGTTAGGACCCCTCGCTCCCAATGTGGGGGGCCCAGGTTAGACCCCTGGTGAGGGAACAAAGATCCCATATGCCACAACTAAGAGTGTGCACACGGAAACTAAAGATCCCATGGACTGCAACGAAGACTGAAGATCTCATGTGCTGCAACTAAGACCTGGGGCAGCCAAATAAATAAATATTACATATATGTTTTTAAAAAGCAACAAGGGGAAATTGATAAATAACATACATGGGAACTCCCATCAGGTTATCAGCTGATTTCTCAACAGAAACTCTACAAGCCAGAAGGGAATGGCATGATACATTTAAAGTGATGAAAGGGAAGAACCTACAACCAAGAATACCATATTCACCAAGACTCTCATTCATATTGTTGGAGAAGTCAAAAGCTTTCCAGACAAGCAAGAGTTAAGATAATTCAGCACCACCAAACCAGCTTTACAACAAATGCTAAAGAAACTTCTCTAGGTAGGAAACACAACAGACGGAAAATATCAACAGAAAATAAACCCAAGACAATTAAGACAATGGTAATAGGATCATACATGTCAGTAATAACCTTAAATGTAAATGGATTAAATGCACCAACCAAGAGATATAGACTGGCTGGATGGCATACTTGTGCATGTACGCACTTCCGCTTACCACATCACTCTGCTTGACCCCCCAAATTGTATGTAATTATTTTATATTGTTAGAAAGTTAGAAAGTTAAGTCACTCAGTCGTGTCCGACTCTTTGCGACCCCATGGACTGTAGCCCACCAGGTTCCTCTGTCCATGGGATTCTCCAGGCAAGAATACTGGAGTGGGTTGCCATTTCCTTCTCCAGAGGATCCTCCCAACCCAGGGATTGAACCCAGGTCTCCCACATTGCAGGCAGATGCTTTATATTGTTAGGTTAATCATATTCTCATTATGGCTTGCAATTATAATCTTTTATTTTTTTCTAGCTATTGATTCTGAAAACTGATAAATATGCTTTACTATTATTGTAGAAAAAACTGTGATGAATACACATAACATAAAATTTAGTATCTAAGTGTACAGTTCAGGGACTAGATCCCACATGCCACAATTGAGTTCGCATTCTGCAGCTAAAGAGTACCAAGTGCCACAACTAAGACCCAGGACAGCCAAACAAATAAATATAAAGGAAAAAAAAAGTACAGTTCAGTGGCATTAAGTACATTTCTATTACTGTGCTACCATCACCTCCATTTATCTCCAGAACGCTCTTCATTTTGCAAATTTGAAGCTCTTAACCCACTAAACACTAATTCCCTAGCCCCATCTCTTGTTATATACCTTTTAATATTTAAAATAAGTAAGTAATTAAACATTTAAAAACCATAGACAGGGCTTCCCTAGTAGTCCGGTGGTTAAGAATCTGCCTTGCAATGCAGGGGACATTGGTCTGGAAGATTCCACCTGCAGCAGGGCAAGTAAGCCCTTAAGCCACAACTGTGGAGCCTATGCATCGCAACCACTGAAGCTCAAGTGCCCTGGGGCTGGTGCTAGACAACGGGAGAAGTCACCTGCACCGCAATGAAGAATAGCCTCCCACCCTGCTCCCGCAACTAGGGAAAGCCAGCACCAAGCAACCATGACCCAGTGCAGCTAAAAAATAAATAAATAATAATAAATAGCAATAGGCATGGAATCCTCCGTCAAAATTCTGTATTGAAATGAAGCAAACTGGTGGGTGGGAGGGGACAATAGGAGGGATTTAAGTCAAATATTCAGGAGAATTTCACAGGAGATATTCACAGGAGGACTTAGACTTCCAGAATATGAAAGCCGAAAAATTTCCCCAATTCCTTTATTTCCCAAGGCTTGGGGATGTTGGGGGAGGCACCCATGGTTACATAGCACAGAAGTATTCTTTGGGCCTACCCATGGACTAGAACCTGGGTGGGCGGAGTCCCACAGCAGCCATCGTGAGTGGAAAGAGGAATCACCCCCTTCTTCTGCCCCAAGCCCAGGGCTTGGTGCCCCACTCAGCACTGCTCATCCCCTTCCCCTCACTCCTCCTGCCTGCTGCCGGCCCCTCTCCCCACCCAGCCCCTTGCACTGGGGGCTGCTGCTTACCTTAGCCCCGCGCCCTACACCCCCATAGCGGGTCAAGACGATGCTATCTTGGAGTTTGACTCCCTTGTTCTGCAGTTCCTTGAAGTCTTCTTCCGAGCCCTGGTTGGCATAGACGAGGGGGCCCTACTCCCAAGAGAAGGTGACTTGAAGCCAGGCCCAGGAAAGAGAGGGAAAGGCTGAATGGCAGGATGAAGGGTTTAGATCCCGCCCCCCTACCCTACCCAGAGCTTCTCAGCTCCCCAAGACCAAGTCACACCTGGTTTTCTCTGTGCTCTGTGTCCAGGTACCCTGTATCAGGCCAGGCCTGGAGCAGGGCCCGTTAGTGTTTGTTGAATGACTAAACGATGGGCAAAAGGAGTAGTAATGGAGTGTGGAAGCGAGTACATTCTGGGTGGGGGCTGCGCCCCAGTTGAGGCATTTCTCAACAGCCCCTGGGGTCAGGATGGGAGCAGCTGAGGTGGGAACAAGGGGGAATTGGGCCGGCAGTGGGGAGGGGGCATCCCAGGCCCACCTGCGGGGTTCCGGGGGGAGCATAGGCAGCATAGGGCGGCACCACGTTGGGGCCCCCCTGCTCCCCAGTCAGGTTCTCTTCACTGTGTCGGCAGGAGAAGAGGATGGCCCCAGTGGAGTTCACTGTTGAGAGAGGGCGGTGTCGGAGCGGGGCCCGGCGGCTGCCCCAGCCCACAGGCATCCCGGAGCCAGGGCCGGAACTCACCCACAGCCACACGGTTGGGCTGCTCCCCGCTGGGGAAGGACAGCAGCACCTCATACTCAGTGGTCCTGGCTGAGTCCAGGCCTGACTCCGGGTCCTGCCAGCGCTGCAGCAGCAGCTGCACCAGCGCCTCATCCCGGGGGGTGGTGGCCAGATGTGGCTCCTTGGAGAGTTCTCTGCAGGGTGGGCGAGAGAGGGGTGGATCCAGGGTCAGGGAGGGGCCTCTGGCACACGGGAGAGGTGCAAAGGCAGGCCTCTCACCTAAGGTTCTCCCGGATCCTGTTGGCATCTAGCTGTTCTATGACGGTCTCGAGGATCTTCAGGTCCAGGTCCTGGGAGGCTGAGGCACTGGGGGCTGGTGAGTCAGCCCCCTTGGGGATGGCAAAGTGACCCACAATGATCCCCAGCCCCAAGAGGGCAGCGGCCCCCACCACCCCTCCCAGCACCTTTACCCACTGCATCCTGTGGAATCTTGGCCAGCTCGGTGGCCTCCTTATAGATGGGACCTCAGACCTAGTTAACTATTATCTAATGGGCAGCCCTGCCCTTTGGTCACTAGCTGGCAGAGAAAGGAGGGGACGTCCCAAGGAAGGGCCAGGAGCTCCTTACATCCACCTCTATTTCTGCAACATTGACTTGGAAGAGACCCCCGAGGGGCAGCAGATCCACGCGTGGACGCTGAGGCTTGGAGATGGGCAAAGTCTCACCCACTGTCTGCCAGTAAAAGAGGCCAGGCCAGGACTAGAACTCAGAGCCCCTGTATCCAGAGCAGGGCTGGCCCTACTGCTCGCCATCCCGGCCTCTGGTTCCTCGGTGTCACTTGATCTCTAGCCCATCCAGCCCTGGCTCCTTGAGTAGGTTTTAAGTTCAAATCCCATCCTTTGCTAGACATTAGCTGTATGACCTTAGATAATTCACTTAGTGTCTCTGAGCCCATTTTCTTAGCTGTAAAAATGAGATAATAGAACAAATTTCACAGAACTGGGGTGCTATTTTTATTAAACAAGGCCACATCTGTAAAAATGTCTAGCCTGGTGTTAGACCCATAGTGGGAACTCAGTGTACACTATTTTAGCCATTTCTGCCTCATGTGAACCCCCTAAAAATGCTAAGCCTAGAGCTAAGGGAAGAAGAGAGACCCAGAACTCTCTGTATCTATCCCGCAGGGACCTAAGCTTACGGAAGGAAGTGGGACCCTTAAAATGAAAACTGTTCTAGAGGATGGAGCTGGGGAAGCCCACACTTTCTTGATAAGGTGACCTCCTCCTCATCATCATCCCCTGACTCTATCAGGAATCCATCCATCTGTTCATGCACCCACCCCCACATTTATTCACCCATTCTCCCATCCACCCATCCTCTGCCCTCCCCTCCATCCATCCATTCATTTATTCATTCCTTCACTCTAACTGCCAGCATATTTCATTTATTCAGCCCTATGCCAGACCCATGCCAGGCTCTGGGGAAGCCAAAGTGCCCAGGAACTCAGGTCCAGCAGAGGAGCCAGACAGGTTTTGTGTTTAACCATGTGGTGAGCACCCCTATAGAGGGGAGGACCAGTGTGCTCCCAGTGGAATAAATGACAAATTCTGTCCAGAAGGGAACATTTGAGGGGATCTTCCAATGATAAGATAGTATTTGGCATGCGGAAAAGGCAAGGGGCAGGCCATCCATACAGATGAGGATGGGTGGAGAGGGAGCCACCAAGTACTCAGTATAAGTGTTGAGCCTCTTTCTGACTTCAAAGGGAGCCGGGAAGGACTGGGGAGATCCCTGGGGCTCAAATGTGACTCCTTCCACCATCCATGGCTTATCCTGCCTTGGGATTTTTGTCCAGCCAGGCTGCAATCTATTGATTGGCCCAAAGATTCCTGGAGATCCAGGAGAGCTGGGCATGGTAGACTCTGTGTGTGTGTGTGTGTGTGTGATTTCTCAGCACCCTCTCAGAGCAGAGCAGCCCCCTTCCTACTGCTTACAGCCCCATTCACCTGTGCCACGGTGCCCACCTCCCTCGTGCTATTGGTCAGGAGTGTTAGCACATTAGCATGTCAGGACTAGGGGTGGGGTACAGTGTGATCAGGGACTTCAGGGAGGTGCCCCAAAAAGCCAGGTATTGGAGAGATGATTATCAGCACCCAGGATGTGATCTTATCTGTAGCCCATCAGTGTGGGGAGTGCACACATTCCTTTACAAGGGCATGAGAGGACAGTCACCACCGGGCAGCCAGCCAGACATCAAGGTCAACTCATAATTAAAGAACAGATGTGGTGATGACACCATGAGACAGAAACCCCATGATCCTGCCCTACCCCTGTCCTGGAAAGTGTGAGGCCACAGACATGACACCTGGACAAAAGTGTGTGACATCTGAGCGGGTGACATTGGAGAACTCCAGCTCAGGTTGTTGGAATCAACTGACGTCAACTCTGCTGTCTGCACCAGACGTTAACTTGATCAATCTTCTTTCTCCATCTTGGCTGGGAGGATGGTATGGTCCCTCTGAACATTTTGGATGGACTGTGGGTATTGATGGAAATCCCTTCAGAGAGCTAATGCATTTGATTTCCTTTAGTGAATGATTATGTCCAGCCACTCATCCATTTATCTTACTTTTGGGGTGCACTGCCTGGCATGTGGGATGTTAGTTCCCTGGCCAGGGATCAAACCCACACCCCTGCAGTGGGAGCATGCAGTCTTAACTGCTGGACCGCCAGGGAAGTCTCTTGATTTCCTTATCTTCCCACCTCACTCCCTCCATCCCTTGGGCTCAGAGTTCTTCGATCCCGCGTGATGGCCCGTCCATTGGTGCTGGCTCCCGTCCTCTCTCCACTCCCAAGTGTGCTTATCTTCCTCACCCAGCCAGAGTCTCTTGCAAACCCTCTCCACTGCCTTGATCCTCTCTGCTTTGGTCACATTCACTGGAAAAATCCCTGACCTGGTTACACACGCCCCTCTGCCTACACTTCACCTTCACCCTTGACCCCAAATGTACCTGTGCAGTCAGATGACCTCACTCATCTCACCTTAAGTTTATAATCCGGGGCCTCAAGCAGGCCTTTAACACTGCCCAGCAGTCCTACCATCCTTCCCTGGTCCGCAGTCCCTCCCCCCATCCTAGATGGTGGTTTCATATTCCCTCCTCTCTTTTCAAGCTTCTGACTCGTTCTTCTCCACCCTTACTCTCAGCTGAAGACTGTGCTTCCTATTTCACTGAGAAAATCAGAAGGAACATCCCCTTGTGTGATCCACACTTCCATCCAAGGGAGCCTCTACCCTGGGCAAAACCCACCCTGCCCTCACCGCTCAAGGATGTGGCCCCACAAGGCTCCCTGCCTTTACTGGATCACTTGCACCCACCTAAATCACCTGTTTATGGTGCTTAACACTTAAAAAAAAAGAACTCTCAATTCTATTTGCTCGTCTAGTAACTGTCCCATTTTCTGTCCCCTTTTACAAAAAAACTCAGCAGAGTGGACCATGCTCGTCTCCAATTCGTCTCCTCCCATTCTTCTTTGTTTTAGGTATTTATTTGGCTGTGCTAGGTCTCAGTTGTGGCACTTGGGGTATGTGATCTTCGTTGCGGCATGCGGGATCTTTAGTTGTAGTGGGTGAGGTCTATTTCCTGACCAGAGATTGAACCCAGGCCCTCTGCACTGGGAGCGAGGAGTCTCAGCCACTGGACCACCGGGAAAGTCTCTCCTCCCATTCTTTCCTGAGGCCACTCCGTTTAGGCTTTATTCCACTGAAATCACTCTTGAAAAGGCCCACTTTGCTCCATGTTGCTCAATGCCCTGGTCAGTTCTGTCCTCTTTTCTTACTTGAATCGGCTGCCGTGCTGCTCACAGTGGATCACCTGTCATCTTTCTGTGCTTTGGTCACTTGGCTTCCAGGACATCTCACTCACCCGGTTTCTTTCTTTTCAGTCTCCTTTGCTGGGTCCTCTTCATCTCCTGACCTCTTAGTGTCAGATGACCAGGGCTCAGCCTTGGATGGCTTCCCCAGCTACACCCATTTCCTAGGCGATCTCATGGCTGTACATCCCACTGTGGTCCCTCCCTCAGGTCCTCTACATCTCTGCTCAAACGTCACTTCTGCACGCAATCTTCCCTGCCACTCTCTCTAAATTGTGTTCCTTTACCTCTCAGGCTTTCCCTCCCCTCTCCCGCTTCATTTTTCTCTATTGCATCCATCACTGTTCTGATACTAATTATCCCTTATCTCCCCTTGTAGAATGTAAGTTCTGCTAGGGCCCACATCTTTGTTTTATTCACCACTGAATCGCCAGAGCCCAGAGTTGTGCCAGGTACATAGCAGGCACTGAACAAATACTTGTAGAATGGATGAAAACCTGACCCGAATAAGCTCAGCTCCTCCACCCTGGGCATTCATACTCAGCTGTCTGATATTTAAGGGGTGTCCAGGGCAACCACAGGGATACAAAATGTGGGCACGTGGGCTTCCCTGGTGACTCAGTGGTAAAGACGCTGCCTGCTAATGCAGCACACTTGGGTTCGATCCCTGGTCCAGGAAGATCCCACATGCCGCAGAGCAACTAAGCCCGTGTGCCACAATTATTGAGCCTGTGCTCTAGAGCCTGGGAGCCACAACTGCTGATCCCAGGTGCCCTAGAGCCCGGGCTCCACAAGAGAAGCCACTGCAATGAGAAGCCCGCATATCGCAAAGAGAGAGTAGCCCCCACTCTCTGCAACTAGAGAAAAATTCACGCAGCAATGAAGACCCAGCACAGCCAAAATTAAATAAATACATAAAACTAAACTAAAATAAATAAATGCATAAAATAGAAACTGCTGCCTAGCTTGCCGAGGTGGGGTAAGGGAGGGATGTATTAAAAGTTTGGGATTAGCAGGTATAAATTATTACATATAGAATAGAAAAAAGCAAGGTCCTAAAACATGCTGCAACTAAAGATCCCCCATGCTGCAAATACAGCACAGGGAACTATATCCAATATCCTGTGATAAAACCAGCCTAAGGCAGGCATTCCCCCACTGTCCAGGTTTGCTGGGCAGTGCCAGCAAACTGGTGCGCAGAGACTTGACAGGGAAGACAGAGCTGTTCCAATAAAGTCTGCCTTCTGTGGAGGCGATTACTGAGACAGGGAAGAAAAGGGCAAGAAACTGTCACTGCTGCTACCTGATGGCAGCTTTGACGTGGGTTCTTCTTTATTTTTTAAATCTTTGTGATTCTCGGGCTTCCCTTGTGGCTCAGCTGGTAAAGAATCTTCCTGCAATGCGGGAGACCCTGGTTCGATTCCTGGGTTGGGAAGATCTGCTGGAGAAGGGATAGGCTACCCACTCCAGTGTTCTGGCCTGGAGCATTCCATGGACTGTATAGTCCATGGGGGAGAAAAGAGTCGGACGTGTGAGTGACTTTCACTTCACTTCACCTCACTTGTGATTCTCACCTACCCTAATCCAATCTTTATAAAAGAGGCAGTCTAGAGAAAAAAAAAATGTATGCATATACACATGAGATGTTATGGAAAAACCCAAAAGAAGTTTTTGGCCAATCCTATTTAACTGAATTACTTTGCTATAAGGCAGAAATCTGGAGGAGGAAATGGCAACCCACTCTAGTATTCTTGCTTATAAAATCCCATGGACAGAGGAGCCTGGTGGGCTACAGTCCATAGGGTTGCAAACATTCAGACATGACTGAGTGACTGAGCATGCAGGCACAGCAGATATTAACACAACATCAGAAAACAACTATACTTCAATAAAATAAAATTTTAAAAACCTGCCACCTATCAAACGAGACCATGCAATATCTTGGAGATAGAAGTCCTTGGAGATAGAAGTCCTTGGAGATAAAAGTGGTTAAACTGATTTAATCATTTAGCTGATCTATCCTCCTCAATATCATTATGGTATGACTCCCTTCAGGAAAAGAACACAGCTGTACCCCTGGGTCACTGGTTGGCTAAGGGAAGAGGGTGGAGTCTTGGGAGTGGAGGGCAGGCAAATCAGAGCCCAGCTCAGGTTCAGTTCAGTTCAGTTCAGTTCAGTCGCTCAGTCGTGTCCGACTCTTTGAGACCCCATGAATCGCAGCACGCCAGGCCTCCCTGTCCATCACCAACTCCCGGAGTTCACTCAAACTCACGTCCATTGAATCAGTGATGCCATCCAGCCATCTCATCCTCTGTCGTCCCCTTCTCCTCCTGCCCTCAATCCCTCCCAGCATCAGAGTCTTTTCCAATAAGTCAACTCTTCTCATGAGGTGGCCAAAGTACTGGAGTTTCAGCTTTAGCATTATTCCTTCCAAAGAAATCCCAGAGCTGATCTCCTTCAGAATGGACTGGTTGGATCTCCTTGCAGTCCAAGGGACTCTCAAGAGTCTTCTCCAACACCACAGTTCAAAAGCATCAATTCTTCAGTGCTCAGCTTTCTTCACAGTCCAACTCTCACATCCATATATGACCACTGGAAAAACCATAGCCTTGACTAGACTACAGGTTTCACTGGTTAAGCATCTGCCTACCAATGCAGGAGACACAAAAGACTCAGATTCAATCCCTGGAGTAGGAAATGGCAACCCACTCCAGTACTCTTGCCTGGAAAATTCCATGGACAGAGAAGTCTGGCAGGCTACAGTCCATGGGGTTGCAGAGTCAGACACAACTGAGCACGCACACCACACAGCTCAGTCTAAAGCTGGGACCAAATCAAACCTTCACTGGTCCAGTGAATCGTCAGGTTTTGGCCTGGGCAGGATCCCACGGGTCTGGTATAAGTCAAACTGGGTCTGACAAGGGGCCCAACCTGGACTTGCACCCCCCCAGCTAGTGTCCCCTGCAGTGGGTATATGAAGGCAGAGAGATGGTCATGGTTCTTCCCATGCCACACTAGAGGATTCTGCCCAGTGAACAATACCACCCTTAGGGTTATGGGGCTTTGCCAAAAGTTGTCCTATAGCACGCTGACCAATTTTGTATCTCATTTAGCAATCTTGTTTCAGGATTCCTCCTCTTTTTCTCCCTTGAACATATATGTGTCTTGCTTTCTTGTATCCTCCTTTGAACAGGCTTTGTCAGCTTGCTGGCTCTGTCATCTCCTTCGTTAGGGAGTTAAAAAAAAATCTAAAGCACTTTGTTTGTTTAGTGGTGTGGGAAAAATGTCTAAGTTTTTGAATACTCTGCCTATACATTCTCTGTGCATCTGTCTCTTGTCTTCTCTCTCTCATTACATTAGTAATCAGGGTATGCCTAGGAAGGCTCCCGGGGCTGGGCCAGGTCTGAGGGCAATGAAGATGAGGGGTACAAGCCCTGAGGGCCTGTCAGTGGCCAGGGCACAGGGACCACAGCTGGACACTCGGGTCCATGGATGAGGTAGGGGTGGAATCTATGACTCAGGACAGGAAGACCATCATTGGTGAAGGGGAGCAGGTCTCAGGGCGGGGCCCCAGGAGACCCTGGTTGGAGGTGGGAGTGGGAATTCAAATTCCAGCAGCATTTCCAGGCCTGAAGTATGTGGGTTTGGGGCCCCTTTGGGGCTCTCACTCCCCCCTCCCCCATGACTTGACTGACAAAAAAGAAGAGACTCATCCAAGGCCACAGGGTGGAAAGTGGCTCTTCCCGCCCCTCCCTAATCTGCCCTTTGGAGTTAGACCTGGGGCTTCCAGCCTCCCAAGGAGAGGGTGCGGCCCCCTTCCAGTCCCACCCCAGCGCTTATCACAGGATCGCTGACCTTGAGGATGATAACAGCCAGATCTGGAGCCTCCTCTGGGGTGGGGGCAGCTCAGGACCCAGGGAGGTGGAGGATGTTGGAGGATGGCCTACTTGGAGCTGGTGGGCTCCGATTCCCAGGGCCCACACACAGGCAGGGGGAGCCATGGCTCAGATTTGGTAAAGTTTACTGCGGGGAGCTGGAGAGGAACAGCCAGGGGGGCTCCTCAAGGAGATGTGCTGTCTCCAGCCTCAGCTCAGCTAGGGCCTAGGGCTGACATGTGTTTCTGCTGTTGAGGGCACGGTCAGGCTGCAGGATGACCAGTCCTGCCATCTGGGAGCTGGGTTGCTGCAGACAGTGGGGAACCAGTTGAGTGGCGCTAGGCAAGCTGGTCGTCTCACCCCACCCAGAGCTGGGTGGAGTTCCTGGTACCTGGAACAGCGCCTCCTCCTGGACAGCCTGGACTCCTTCCTGGATGGCCTTACCCTCCTCCTGAAAGGCCTTACCCTCCTCCTGGATGGCCTTCTCTCCCTCCAGGATGGCCCTTGCTTCCTCTTTCAGGCTTTTATACAAGGAGTCAGGCTGGAACAAAGGGTTGCAGGGGCCAGAGGTGGGTAGACGACACCAGGCAGGACGGCCTGCCAGGGGCCTGCCCAGGAGCAGGGCTGGGAGGTGGGGAGGGGGCACCACAAAGGAGGTGGGTCCTGGGTTGAGGTCTCACCAGGTCTCGAAGCTTCTCCCCCAGAGCCAGATTGTCGGCTTGGATAGTGCTGAGCGACTCCCGAAGCCTAGGGTTGAAAGGGAGACCCGCCCCCTCAGCCCCCAGACTTGTCCTAGGCAGCCCCCCATGAGCTCCTGATCTGGAATAGCCACAAGCCCAGGGATTCACCAGGAGCCCGGTCTGGTTCTGGCAAAGCCAAAGGCAGGGAGGGAATTCATCTCTCCCTTGTGACTGGCAGCAGGGGACCTAGAGGCAGATGAATCCTGCTTCTTTTCTTTAGCAAGGGGATATCCGGCTGCTGCCTTGCATGTACTGGCCCGGGAACCCTCTAAAGGAGGCTTGGGCTAGCAGCCCACCCCTCTGGTCTGCAGTGGGGGCTGTGGCAGGGTTCTGTGTGGTTTCTATGTGGAATTAGCCTGGCCCGAGCTCCTTGGCCAGCTGTAGATGAATATGCGTTGACCACTCAGATCCATGGCTGTGGGAATCTCCTGCAGCCTTGGGGAATGACTGTCACACTCCTCCCACCCCAAGACCTCTGTCTCCAGGTGGAGTTTGGACCCTGACATCGCCACTGATAAACAAGCGGCCATGGGACTGTGCAGACCTAAGCTGCAGAACCTGACATCCAGAGAACTGACCACCCCCATCCCCTTTCTCCACAGAACAAAATACCTCTCAAGTTCTTGGACATTTAAAGATGGCAGCCCCTTGCAGGCAACATCATAGACTTCCCGCTAATCGGGCACATGGGCACATTGATGGGAAAGGGCTGTGGCCCCCACTCCTCTGGGACAGGACATACAAGCCATTGATGCTTGAGAGGGAAGGGACCTACTGGCTAGTAAGGAGGTCACCCAGAGCAGAACAGAGAGCAGGAAAGGGAAGGAGGGAAGGAAGAGGGCCCAGTGAAGGCGCCAACTTACATCAAGCCCCAGGCCCTGCACTCCATTCTGGGAAACCCTGTCCCCTTCCCTGTCCCCACCTGCCCCGGTCCGGCTCACCTCAGGCAAACATTTTGCAAATGGCTCATTTCCTTTGAGGTCCGCTGCGGGCCCCAGTCTTCCTTATCCAGGAACTGGGACACCTGGAGGTCCAAGTCCCTGGGTGGGTGCACAGTGAGGATTGGACCTGAGGCTGGAGGCTGGGGAGGGTGGGGTGAGCAGAGGGGGAACCCAGCCCAAGGCCCAGGCTTCTTCAGTCTTGCCTGAGCCACCCCCACACACATGCCCTAGGGCTGAGTCCTGGCCCAGGTCTGAATGTTGATGGCGGAGAGGCACCCTCCGCCCCCTCCCCTCTCACCCGGCTCACGTGGCCTTACTCTGCAGGGTCGCTGGCGGGCTCAGTTGCGGTCAGGAGGGTAAACAAGAATGTGGTGCTGGCTTCCTGCTCCTGGCCCAGCTGCTGCTCTGAAGAATCTGAAAAAGATGGCTTTGGCAGAGAGGGTGCCCTGGTGACTGAGGCGGCATGAGGCTGGCTGGCCACCTGAGAACTGGGGTCTTCCCACACCCGACAGTCAGAGGATGGGCACAGTGGCGAGGGGTTCAGGCCTCCCTCCAGGAAGGAGAAGAATTTCTCCAGCCCCCCCGCCCCCGCTGCCCTCGGCCTTGGGAGGTCCGGTCACCTCTGTATCCGGCTCTCCGGAGATCTGAGTGTCTTCTGACTTCTGCTCCGCAGCAGGTGGCGGCGCTGGCTTCTCCTCGGGCTCTGAGTGGGCTGTTTGTCCATCCCAGGGACACTGAGGGAGATGGTAACTCACTTGGTGAGCCACCCCCACCATCCCGCTGGTCTCCCCTTTCCAGCCTCCCCTGCTTTTCTTGGGGCGGCCTCAGTAGGTAAAATATAGGACACCTAGTGAAATTTGAATTTCAGAATAAATGGTCATTTTTTCAAGCATATCTCAAACATTGAACAAGCCACACTCATACTTTAAAAAGTTTGTTTTTCATCTGAAATTCAAATTTCACTGGGGTGTCTTGTGTTTTATCTGGCAACCCTACCAAAGCTATACAGTAATGGTATCTTGTCAACTGAATTCTTGCAAATGCAAGGTGTTCCTGGTAACTTTGCTTGGAAACTTTGCTTTAGAAACATCTCCAAAAGAAATAAAAATAATTCACACAGAGGTCCACAGTAGCCAACTGACAGCCAGAAGAAAAACTGAAACTTGCCTAAAGGGCCCAAATACAAGGAGAGGGAAGTAAGCAATGACTTATGATTGCGATAGAATGCAATCCACTCTGAGGTTAATGGTCTCCAGTAAACACTGGTCCACCAAACTCTGTCCTTGAGCCAAGCGTTACGCTGGATACTGAGACCATACAGATAGATGATTGTGACCAAGTTCTGCCCAGAAGCCCCCAGAGATGGGGGGCAGGGGTGGCCTAGGCTCTCAGATGCCCACTGTGTTAGGGACATGTGCCATCCAGAAGCCTGTAAAGAAAGCCTTGACTGAGAGGGCCACTTGGCTTAGGAGATCCAGAAAGACTCCACCAGTGGGTGCTGCTTGATCTACGAGTGGGGTGTCTTGGCCAGAGAAGGAAGAAGGGCAATCCAAAAGAGGAAGTGGCTTGGGCAGGACGATGCCAACGGACATTACACATTCAGACGGGGGTGCTCCCACTGAGAGCCAGGGTGAGCAGGCCTGGGCTGTGGCCTCCAGGGGACAAGGAAGAGTTGAAGTAGGAGATAGATGGGCCCCTGGGCCAGAGACCTGGTGTTTGTCAAGTGGAATAAAACTGAAGCTTTGTCCTCAGCCAGGTGAGAACCATGCCCCATTTCCTTCCTCCATTGATATGGAGGGAATGAAGTAATGGTGGGGAATTTGTGGCAGCAAAGATAGAAATGAGACTTTTCTGATAACTAAGAAAAAAATGAACAGGCTGGGGAAACAGCACAAACAGGCCTGAAATAGTTAGGCAATCTTGGGTATTCTTTAGTGTTACAAAAGCTAACAAACAACTTGTAGCTGGACTTGTCCTTCACAAAGCTAAACAGAGCAAATTACTGACTCCACGTGAATCACACTCTGCACCCGGCACTCTTCTCCCCTACATTCTTCCGTAGCATTCTTCATTTCAGAAAGACGGTCACGGGCTGATAACCAGAAAAGACTAATCCCAGTTACCATCTGCCTGATGCCAGCTGTGGCTGTTTTGAAATTGAAAAAAAAAAAAAATCTATTTCTCTTTTAAAATTTTACGTATTTATTTTGGCTGCGCTGGGTCTTCATTGCTGCACACGGGCTTTCTCTAGTTGCGGCCACCAGGAGCTTGTCTTTGCTGCAGTACTCAGGCTTCTCATTGTGGTGGCTTCTCTTGTTGCAGAGCACAGGCTCTACGAACACAGGCTTAGTTGCTCCGCAGCATGTGGGATCTTCCCAGATCAGGGATCAAACTTGAGTTCCCTGCATTGGAGGGTGGATTCTTAACCACTGGACCATCAGGGAAGTCCCTGTTTTGAAATCTTGCAAAAGGAAAAAAAAAAAAAAACCGCAAGACTTTCATTAGGATATAAAACCTGTCTTTTCTGGGGGCACAGTTCTTGAGGTGCTGGCCTGCGGTTTCCTCTTTGCCTGGCAAAGAATAAAGCTACTCTTCCTTTTTTCCTCCAAACTCTGTCTCCGTATTTCTAGTCAGCATCAGTGAACCGGGAGCCAAGATTTTAGAGTCAGTGTGGGAGATCTTTGGGTGTTTGTGTTGATTGTCTGAGCCCGTGGCTGGGCAGATGGATGGGAGGAGGAGACCCTGGGGGCAGAAGCTCAGGGCCTTGAGGGTGAAGGAGAGTGGCATTCATGACTGCTGCCTGTGATAAGTGTCTACTCTGAGTTGTACCGTGGAAGGTGACCATGAGACACTGTCCGGCCACAAACGCAGGCCTCACATGGTTTGCATATGCTATGCACCAATGCACCACACAGAGTCGCCCAATAGAATACAGGATGCCTGGTTAAATCTGAGTGCCAGATAAACAATGAGTTTTGTTTTAGTATGATGATGTTCCAAATATTGCAAGGGACATACTTGTCCTGCAAGATTATTATTTATTGAATTTGGGACATGATTACGTTCATTGTTTATCTGACATTCAAATTTAACCAGGAATCCTGCATATTTTTGTGGGCAACCCTAACGCCACGCCCACCTATTGGTGCCCATCAGAGGAAACTGGGAGGCACGAACAGCTTTCTGGCTAGAATTAGTAACCAGAAAGTATTGGAGAAGATGAGTGGAGATATAGGAGAGTATCTGAATAATAAGAAATATGGAAAGTTGTAACACGATAGGGAGTCCAGGGTCACTAGTTCTTTGACTTCCCTTTGGTTCCACATCAGACTCAGCTTGGCTGTCTAACAGCCGACTGTATGAAAGCTCTCTCCCCCAGGCCATTGAGCACTTTCCCAGAGAATGCCTGGCATTCCCTTGGTGCCCCATCAGGGTCCCACTGGCCAAGCCAGTGATTGAGGTGATTAATTCAGATTTAGACAGAAGACAGCTCCAAGCTGAAAATCCATAGACCCACGTTGGAGTCTCGCTCTGCAGTTCAAAGATGGGGCAGCCCCAAGCACTCAGGTTCAGTTTCCTAGCCTATAAAACAGGTATCAGTTCAGTCGCCCAGTTGTGTCCGACTCTTTGCGACCCCATGGACTGCAGCACACCAGGCTTCCCTGTCCATCACCAACTCCCAGAACCTCCTCAAACTCATGTCCATTGCATCGGTGATACCATCCAGCCATCTCATCCTCTGTCGTCCCCTTCTCCTCCTGCCCTCAATCCCTCCCAGCATCAGGGTCTTTTTCAATAAGTCAGTTCTTTGCATCAGGTGGCCAAAGTATTAGAGTTTCAGCTTCAGCATCAGTCCTTCCAAAGAATATTCAGGACTGATTTTCTTTAGGATGAACTGGTTGGATCTCCTTGCAGTCCAAGGGACTCTCAAGAGTCTTCTCCAACACCACAATTCAAAAGCATCAATTCTTCAGTGCTCAGCTTTCTTTATGGTCCAACTCTCACATCCATACATGACTACTGGAAAAACCATAGCTCTGACTAGACGGACCTCTGTTGACAAAGTAATGTCTCTGCTTTTTAATATGCTGTCTAGCTTGGTCATAGTTTTTCTTCCAAGGAGCAAGTGTCTTTTAATTTCATGGCTACAGTCATCATCTGCAGTGATTTTGGAGGCCCCCCGCCCACCAATAAAGTCGCTCACTGTTTCCACTGTTTCCCCATCTATTTGCCATGAAGTGATGGGACCAGATGCCATGATCTTAGTTTTCTGAATGTTGAGTTTTAAGCCAACTTTTCCACTCTCCTCTTTCACTTTCATCAAGAGACTCTATTTCTTCTTCACTTTCTGCCATAAAGGTGGTGTCATCTGCATATCTGAAGTTATTGATATTTCTCCCGGCAATCTTGATTCCAGCTTGTGCTTCAGCCAGCCCAGCATTTCACATGATGTATTCTGCATATAAGTTAAATAAGCAGGGTGACAATGTACAGCCCTAATGTACTCCTTTCCCAGTTTGGAACCAGTCTGTTGTTCCACATTCATTCTGTTGCTTCTTGACCTGCATACAGGTTTCTCAGGAGGCAGGTCAGGTGGTCTGGTATTCCCACCTCTGTCAGAATTTTCCACAGTTTGTTGTGATCCACACAGTCAAAGGCTTTGGCAAAGTCAATAAAGCAAAAGTAGATGTTTTTCTGGAACTCTCTTGCTTTTCCAATGATCCAACAGATGTTGGCAATTTGATCTCTGGTTCCTCTGCCTTTTCTAAATTCAGCTTGAACATCTGGAAGTTCACGGTTCACATATTGCTGAAGCCTGGCTTGGAGAATTTTGAGCATTACTTTCCTAGCATGTGAGATGAGTGCAATTGTGCAGTAGCTTGAGCATTCTTTGGCATTGCCTTTCTTTGGGAATGGAAATAAAACTGATTTTTTCCAGTCCTGTGGCTACTGCTGAGTTTTCCAAATCTGCTGGCATATTGAGTGCAGCATTTTCACAGCATCATCTTTTAGGATTTGAAATAGCTCAACTGGAATTCCACTCCACAAATATTCAGTGAGCCTTGATTTTGTACCGGGCCCTGCCCTGAATGTGGAGAGGATACAAAAAGGAATTCCCTCCTTTGGGGAGTCTGTTATGGACCTCATATAAGGATGCCAGGGGTCAGTTACTACATATTCTACCAGGAGCTATGCGTGTGACCATCAACCTGGACAACCAGTTGACCAGAGCAACTCAGTCATAGAGGTGGAATCAGCTCCACTTTTCATGAGAAAAGCGAGACTCGAAGAGGCTAAATAACTTGGCTGTGGTCTCAGAAGACAAAGGTGGGGTTCAGAACCAGGGCTTTCTGAGTTCCAGTCTGATGGCTGTCAGAGTTTGGCAACTTGCCAGTCACGTGGTGGGAGCACACAGGCTGGTGGTGGGAGTGGGGAAGGCAGCCTTCTCAGGACCATTCAAGCCAAGGCCTTCAAGCCTCTTCATTCAAGCGTGAAGAGGTGGCAGGTCACAGGGGCTCAGGACTCAGGACTCAGAGGCGGGGGAGGGGTGGGGGCTGGGTAGGGAGCTGTCCTGTGCGAGAGTGAAGTCTACACCCAGGGCCATGGGGATCAGTGTGAACCCTGTGGTTGGGTCCAGGGTTCGTACTGGGGGTGGGGGGTGCTGAGGTCTCATGCTTGCCTCAGGCCACCCAGGTGCCACTGCTTTCGACTCACCCTGGCCCTCTCTTTCCTCCAGGGTGCTCGAAGCTCTCCAGGAGGCTGTGAGCTGCCATGGGCCAGGCTGGAGGGAAAGCATCACCCCTCTTCATCCCTCATGTGCCTGGACGCTGGGAGGAGAGCTAAATATGACTGCTTCCGCTTCCACCCTCAGAGCTCAGACTACCGTGTAAATGTGTGTGTCCAACAGACAGACTGCGAGCTTTAAGGTGCTGCGAGGGGTCTGCACATGGTCTGGAGAGTTAGAAAGGTGGGCGTGGTCAGGTCTACCTGTAAATAACTATTGTTCACTGAGTACTTATCATGTACTATGCACTTTACTCATATCATTTCCTCTCATTCTCATCAAAACGACAAGATGGGGACAGCTATTCCCCACTTTTCCAAAGTTCACTTTATGCCACTTGCTTTTATGAAAAGACCTAACACTAGCACCTGTTCTTGCTAACTGAAAGAAATTTTCAGTTTTAGGAAACTGGAGAAAATTCTCATTTTTAGGAAAAAAGGTAAGCAGCAAAAACAGCGTTCAGCGTTGGTTTTGCAGGGAGCAGTTTTGGAGGCAGCTTGCACTCCAAGCAGCCAGAATAGCCCTGCCAAGCAACTCCACCAGAAACTGCACCCATCGCAGCACCGTGAGCATCTGTGCTCCACCTCGATTTATGCTATGCCTCTGTTAGCAAGCTGTTGTGTCCTAAGGTAACTGCTTCACTTTACACCATTTCGGTTTACAAAAGGTTTCACAGGAATGCTCTATTTTCTGATATCTGGGAAGCCTATAGTTTTTTTTTTTAATGTTTATTTATTTATATTTGGCTGTTTTGGGTCTTTGTTACTTCATGGGCTATCCTCTAGTTGCAATGAGTGGGGGCTACTCTCCAGTTGCGGTGCACGAGCTTCTCATTGTGGTAGCGTCTCTCGTCGTGGAGCACAGGCTCTAGGGCCCGTGGGCTCAGTAGTTGTGGCCCAGGGGGTTAGTTGCCCGAGGCACGTGGGATCCTCCTGGATCAGGGATTGAACCCTTGGGACAGGCGGGTAGGAAAGACTGAGCAGATGTGACACTTGAGCCAAAGCCACACCTAATCAAGGCGGAACTCAGCAGGTGAGGACCTTGCAGCAGCTCAAGGCCTGCGCTGGGTCTCTGGACCCTACACTGGAGACCTGGCCAGCAGCCTCACCCTGGAGTCCTCATGAGTGCCAGCAAGCAGTCTGGACCAGCAGGGCTCTGGGTTGCAAATAAGAGAAAACAGCACTGGGTAATTTGAGCAAACAAGGAAGGATACTGGGGAGTCACGGAACTCTGAGGAAGACTCAAAGGGCCAGAGATGTGGGATGCTGGCTGCCAGAACCACATGAGGACCCCACCACAGGACCCAACCGGAGTGCTCTGTCATCTCCACACTGGACCACAGAGGTCCAGGGCTGCCACCGGGCCTGTGAGGCCTTCACCTCACTGCATCCTCAACAATCCTTCCCTCTCCTCCTGGTCCTCGGTCCAGGTCCTCATGCAGTCTGACTGGTTGACTCAGGTCAGATGCGCATGTTCTGGTCGCTGGGATCAGGGCAAGCAAGTATCTGACCCCTTCATGCCCAAGGAGAAAAGCAGGTCTTGCTATTGGGCCATTTGTAGGGGTTGACACTCTCGGCAGCCAAAACCTGATAACATCCATTACACGACTGCATGGACAATGGGAAGGCATCAAAGGGTGTTTTCCTCATGGCTGCTTTTATTTTTGGGGGGGTTGTGCTGGGTCTTTGTTGCTGCACGCAGGCTTTCTCAAGTTGCAGCAAGCAGGGGCTACTCTTCATTGTGGGCTTCTCATCGCGGTGGCTTCTCTTTCGCAGAGCACAGGCTCTAAGCACATGGGCTAGCAGCTGCACACGGGCTCAGTGTAGCTCGTGGGCTCTAGAGCACAGGCTAGGCAGCTGTAACACACTGGTTTAGTTGCTCTGCAGCACGTGGGATATTCCTGGACCAAAGATCAAACTCGTGTACTTAGAGGTACAATAGAATATACAAAAATGTATATATTACATTTTATCCATTCATCCATCGATGGTTATCTGTGCTATTTCCAACTTTTGGCAACTGTGAATAATGTTCCTATGAACACGGGTGGCAAATATCTTGAGACCCTGCTTTCACTTCTTTTGGATATTGTACCCAGAAGTGAATTGTATCAATATACATTTTTGTTATATACAATAGGTACGATGGAATATTATCCAGTCTTCAAAAGGAATTGATTCTGACACATGCTGTCACATGGATGAACCTTGAAAACAGGGTAAGTGAAATGAGACATAAAGGAATGTCGCTGGTGATTCAGTGGTTAAGAATCCACCTTCCAATGTAAGATCCTGTGTGCCACAGGGCACCTAAGCCAGAGTGGACAATGAAGACCCAGTGCAGCCAAAATAAAAATAAACAAAGTTTCAAAAACTTTTAAGAAAGAAATGAGACACAAAAGGGCAAACATTCTCTGGCTCCTCATGGACAGAAAGTAGGATGGTGGGTGCCAGAAGCTGAGGCAATAGGGAATAGGGAATTACTTACTGTCTAACAGGGACAGTTTCACTTTGGGAGGATGAAAAGGTTCTAGAGATGAATGATGGTGATGGCTGCACAGCGTTGTGAGTGTGTTTAATGCTACCAAACTGTACACTTAAGATGCTTAAAATGGTAAATTTTATGTTATGTACTTTGTCACAATAAATTAAAAAAAAAAAACCAAACCACCACTCTGGACTTGCCTGATGGTACAGTGGACAGAAATCCACATAATACACAGGGCTGTTGTTAAGGACTGAGTCAGATAACGTGTGGGATTATTGTATCAAAGGGTTTTAAGCAGGAGAGAAACAGCATCATATTTTGTCTCTTAGAACTCATTCTAAGGAGATCCACTAGGAGGCCAGGGCAAATGTCCAGGGGCCATAGAGGTGGGATGGAGGGGTGTTGAGGAGGTTTTGGCTGATGGGATGGGGTGAAGGAGAGGGTAGACCTACAGATGACCCCAGGTTCCTGGCTGTGTGACTGGGTCAGCAGGTGGTGTTGATAATAACAGGAGCACAGAAAAGGCACGTTGGTGGATGAGCTGAATTTGAGATGACTTCTGAGTTGAGATAGTTTTAGAAGACAGTTCTAGATTCCAGTTTGAGCTCAGTAGAGACGTATGGTTTGGAGATAAAGACTAGTAAAATCTTGAGACTTCCCTGGTAGTGGAGTGGTTAAGAATCCACCTTCCAATGCAGGGGATGCAGGTTCAATCCCTGGTCAGGGAACTAAGATCCCACATGCCGCTGGGCAACTAAACCCACACACCACAACTAGAGAGCCTATACACTGCAATTAAAGAAGCCTGCACGCTGCAAGGAAGACTCAGTATAGCAAAAAAAAAAAAAAAAAACCTAGGCAGTCTTGAGCAAGGAGGTGGCGCATTTACTCTAAAAACGAGGAGGCAAGGGCAAGCATAGAAAGGATGAGGAAAGGGAGTGGGTGTGCCACCTGCATAAAGATGCATTTATGTCCCTGGGCCTCCTCTGGCCTGGTGGGAGAATTCCTGGGAATCACAGCTTTGACTAGCTCCCCAGGGCATTCTGCACCCACTGCTGTCGAGCACCCAGGATGAGCCAGTGAGGAACTGGCTCCTTCACAGGAATCTGTCAGGAAGAGGAAGCAGGGTAAGAGCTGGACTCAGGAAGGGGTGGAGGGTTGGTGCCCAGGTGCTAAGAGTGGAGCTCTTAGCAGCCTCACCCCAGCCCGACTTCTTTCCTGCTGGGACATGAGGGTATGGGGCTCCCCTTCTTGGAGGAGTGACTGGACAGAAAACACAGACCTGGGGGTGGGAGTGATCTACCACAGGGCTACTGGAAGCCAGGCTGGCAGTCCCCCTTAAAAACAGACAAGCAGCCCAAAGAAAGCATGGTTTCCTGGGTCCCACACCCTCAGCTCTGCTTTGAGCCAACAAAAGAAAAGAGTCTATGAACAGGCAGAAACTTTTTTTGTTTGTTTTAATTTTGAAAAGAAGTCCCAGTTTTCTCTTCAACTCTATTCTTAGTTTTTCAGGGACAGAGAAAAGTCTGTAGTAACAACATCAACTGAACATCATCTGGTGACTTCCGGCTTTCAGGACAAAGACATTTCCCAGGAGTTGTCCTGCCAGTCAGCGAGGACAACTCTCCAGGTACAGTCCAGTTCAAGGGCGTCTGGGTTCACCCTGGCAAAGGGGCTTGCGTGACAAAGCATGAAGCACCGGACAGGTAGCCTAGGGCTCCTCAGCCTTGCAGAGCTTAATTGATACCCACCAGGCCTGTGCCATTTAAGGGACCCTAACCAAGCAAACACTCATCTTCCCTGATGTCCTCTGCTATCCACTAGCCCCTCTGCACTCCTCTTAGCTTCTACTTCCATGAATCCATAATCATCAAAAGGTACAGTGGCCTGGGCTACAGCGGAAGCTGTGGTTGGGCAGCCATTGCAAGCTCACCTTTTACCAATATTGAGAAAAGAGAAACAAGGGAGGGGGCATGCGGCTCACCAGAGACAATGAGATGACCCCTTCCTCCCCCGAGCTCAACTCCTAGTACCTACCTCAGGCAGGGTCCTCGTGTGAGAGGACGCTAAGGAAGCTGAAAGTTAAAGCTGCTCTCAACCTGGCCCCTTTCTGGCACGTGAGGAAAGCTTCCTAGAACTTTACAAAACACTAAGGTCACCAGGACCATACAACCCCAAAGTTTTTCTTCTAGAGCTGAGTAGACTGTACACTTTGTAAAAAACAGGTATGAGTAACAAGAGCAGGCGCCTTCAGCCATAGGCCCCTTCCCAGGCCACTGCAGGCATCGCCCCAGAATCCCTGAGCCTCAGGTTCTACGTTTTCTCGAGACACCTTTTTCACCTCAAGCAGCTGTTGCTCCATCAGCCTGCATTTAACCCAACATCTCAGCAGCAACACACAGAACTATAAAATACAGCTTCCTTGTAGTAGACATTTACCGTCTGAGACGCAACCAAGGCCTCCCTCTCTCCTACAAAAAAGACTCTATAGGCCCAGGGTCCAGATTCTTCCTCACAGATAGTACTTCTCCAATCCATGGGTTCAGTGCTCCCGGACCATCTACAGAATCTAAGAGGAAACCCAAGCTTCACTACCTAGATGGGCTCAAGGAGGGGAACCAAGCCCCAGCAGAGATGACTCAGTAGAGAAAGCCAGAGGCTGGCCATGGCCCCCGCACCTGTCTCTGGTGGGCTGGTGCAGAAGAGCGGCACTTCCCCATAGGAGCAGAGAGGTGCCCTCTCTCCCCCCGACCCCCAGCCCTTTAACCTCCTCTGGCTGGGCCAGTGATGCCTGCTCCCTAGTCTGTGGCCTGACTGGAAATTGGCTGGGATACTCTGGGAGGTGGGGGGAAAGGATGGTAGGTCACTGACGACAGACGGGACACCAATGCGATGCTGAGCCAGGGAGGTCCCCCTTCTGGAAGCTCGGATGGCTGCCGCCGCTGCACCAACCCCCAGAGGACAGGCCCCACGTGCAGCAACAGCACATGCGTGGGGAACAAGACCAGGGTAGGGGACCCCAAGCGTCTTTTCCACAAGGAGAGGGAACTATGTACAACAGGAGGAGGGCAGAGTCTGGCCAGGGACACCCCCACTTCATCTCATTCAACCAGGAGATCAAAGCGCTCAGCGGCTTCAAACTCAGCATTCATGGCCGCAGCCCATTCATCCAGCTCCGATTTCTGGGGGAAGAGAAATGGAGGGCAAGTGAGTGGCGAAGGGGGCACGTCAGCTGTGCGTCTCCACCCATACTCTGCAGGCACTGCCTTTCCACCACAATAGCCAGGGCTGAGCCCCTGCCCTGCCCGTGTCCTGATGTGTCTCCCCGTGTGTCTGGAGTGGTAGCAGAGGAAGACCCCTGCCCCTCACTCACCAAGATCTCCGGCACCTTTTTCTTCTTTCGTTTCTCTTTCACAACCAGAGGGGAGATTCCAGGGAGAGTTGTGTCTGGGGCCCAGGGCTTCACAGAAACCCTGGGGACCTCAGCTAACTTTGAATCCACCACTGGCGAGACTCCAGCCAAGTCTTCAGCTGCCAGCAGCCCCTCAAAGCCAAAGCAGGACTGGCGGCCTGGGGTGGAGGTGGACGCAGAGCCCAAAGTCTCCAGGCGGCTGTACGAGCGCCTGACCTTCTTTGACATTTCCAAGTCTCTGGCGTCCAAGTCTCCTTTCCAGGAGTTGGACTCAGCATTCACGGGGCATAGCACAGGAGTGGAGGGGGCGGTGACAGGGACACTGCAGGTCTGGAAGAGGTCCTCCTTAGTAAGCTTCTTGCTAGGAGGGTTGTTTTCTTTCTCCAATAAAGAAGCAATCTGTAGCAGGACAGAAGAGAGAATGCCTCCCAGTTATTTAACTGTGTTACTGACTTCAAGAAAGGCCCAAGGATCTAAAATGTCCATCCAGTCACTAAGTCCTTTTTGGTCACCTGCCAGGCACTGGGAAGACAGCAGGGAAGAAAACAAAGAATACACACCTGTTTCCACAGGGCTTCCATTCTAGTGGGAAAAAAGACACAGGGGGAATCGTGTCACATGTTAGAGGTGCTAAGCACCTTGGGAAAAAAACAGAACAGGATGGAGCGTACATGGGGTGCACGGGATAGGTGTAGGTCAATGTAGGCCTCACCGAGATACAGGTAGCACTTGAAGGAAGCAAAGGAGTCAGTCATCCAGAGAACTGTCCTAGGCAGAGAACAGAAAGTGCAAAGTCCTGAGGTGAAACTGTGCCAGTCAGGGTCAAGGAACAAGAAGGGCAGTGAGGGTGAAGTGAGAGGGAGTGAGCCGAGGAACTGATGATGGGATTCGAGAGGTAACGCGGGTGTTTTAGGGCATGTTTTGCAGGCCACTATTCAAGGGGAGGCCCAGGGAGCCATGGCAAGGTTGTGAACAGGAAAATGCTTAATCTGACATGTGTATTAAGATGTTCACACACTGGTTTCTCATAATTCCAGTCTCAGCTCTAGAGCTGCTTCCTCAGAGAGATGGTCCTTTACCATGGAACGGAGGCCAGCCCCTCCTTACCTCTGCCTGTCACCCCTTTCCTGGCCAGCGAGATCACTACCTGATTTTGACTGTTTGCTGGTTGGCTGAGACCTCAGCTAGAATGTGCATGTCACACGTGAGCAGGTGTCTTCACCTGTCTGGTTGACCTGGCCTACGCCCAGCACCTTCAGCAGAGCCCTGCATGGAGTAGGTGTTCAATACATAAAGACTCAACTGACTTTCACAAAACTTGACACTGAGCTTTCTGATAACTAAGGTGAGAAACAGGACAAATTTAGTGACCCTTGTGGTTTAAAAGAATTACGTTATCATGAGACATTTCCTGGCTCTAGGCTCTGGGGAATCTATCCCATCAGTCTTAGTAAAAGGGATGCTGAACAAAAGGAGGGTCACCCAGACTACCACTCTGTCAGTCCCTACAGCCATCCAAGTCCTTGCACATTTTTTTGGTCCAATATCTCATGAATCTATCATTCAACCAATAAGAATGGCCACCGTCAGGGAGACAGAAGCCTGCCCTCAAGACAAACAAAGTACTCTTGGCTATTCATGAGGCCTATCGGGAAGGCTTCCGGGAGGAGGTATCCTTTGAGCTGAGTCCTGTGTGATGGGGCTCTCCAGCAGTACTCCAGCAACGCTCTGCTTTTACCTTACTTCATGCACCCAATGTCTCACTTTAGGACTCCTCTGATGTCCTTCTACTTGGTCTTGGAGTCCCCAGAAGGCTTTCTCCAACCCATTCTCCAACCAGACCCAAGAAGGATCTTTCTATAACACCCAAGGCTGCCTCAGTCACTACCTTGAGACTCTCCAAAGCTGCCCACAGAACGAAGGATGAAGTCCAAGTTCATCAGGATCTGCTCCGGCTCAGCACACTCCCTCTCCTGACAAGGTCTACTGCAGACGCACCAAAAGTGCTCTTCCTGAAACTTTGCGCATTTCCTTGTGGACTCCAGGCGTCTACAAGCACAGCTTCCTTCGCCTGGAACACTGCTAACTTGTCTTCAAAGACTCAGCTCAAACACCTCTGTGAAACGTTCCCTGAGCTACCTGGTCTGGGTTAGGTATCTTTACAGCATCTACTACTTTCTTTATTACAGTCCTCAGCATACTGTGTTATCACTTGTTTTTCTCCCCAGTTGACTACAAGCCTCGTGAGCTACTCAAAGGCAGGTAACATTTCTCATTCATTATATCTTCACGTACAGATCTTCTGTGAATGAGACACCTTTAACAATAACTTCGGCTAAAACAGTTCAAGACATTATAAGTTACTGAGAAAAAGAGGCTAAAAAGAAAAAAGAGTAGTAAGACCCAGCTCAACTTTAAAAGGAAAATGGTAGAGAATACCAGGGCATTAAACGCACCAAGTGTGTAAGAAGTAAGCAAGCCTGGCAACATATGCAGGTGTCCAAAGGCAAATTGTTTCAAAATACAGCAAAAACAACTCCCTGGGCAGACATGAGTGAGTAAGTGAAAGTTGCTCAGTTGTGTCCAACTCTTCGTGACTCCATGGACTATACAGTCCATGGAATTCTTCAGGCCAGAATACTGGAGTGGGTAGCCTTTCCCTTTGCCAGGGGATCTTCCCAACCCACGAATTGAACCCAGGTCTCCCGCATTGCAGGCGGATTCTTTACCAGCGGAGCCACGAGACATGAGCAGCCATTATATCCCGCCCCAGCTCTAGAGTGTCTGTCCTGGATTCCCCTTAACTAAGAAATGAAAATGAACTTACCCGGGGGCTTCTTCGAGGAGAGTTAATGGATGGGATCTGTGGAGACGAGTTGATCACACAGCCGACTCCCGATCCTGGCTCTCCACCTACAACTCCTCTCTCAGCCCTCACCTCTACAGTATGGGCCACGATCTTCTTCAAGACGATGGGTTTTCTGACTGGAGCCTCCTGAGGCGCCTGGAGAAGAGGAGTGAACATGAGGTCTCTATTAGCCCAGAGGCTTCCAGAGCAGGAGGAACCTGAGGCTCACCTTAGGACAGACTTCCGGAAGGGTGTTTGGGAGATCAGAGCCTGATTTCCGCTGGGACCTCCGCAGAGACCGAGTGGGAGTTGGGGCGCTGGGTCCTGCAATCAGAAAAATTTAGGAGGTAGGGGAGGACTCGGCCTCAGAGTCTAGACAACAGGTTCTGAAGAAAGAGAGAGAAGATTCCCAAACAGGCCCTTTGGGGGCGCCTTCCTGGCCAGGAGACGAGAGAGCCTTCGAGGGCGGGGGGTGGGGTGGCGTTCCTCACCGAACTGCGTCCCTCAAAAGGCTTAACCCCCTTTCCCGCGCGCCCCCTCCGCTCACCGGGGCACTGGACGGCCCCTCCGGACCGGGTTCGTCTCTCGGACATGTCTAGCTTTGGTCTCTATCCCCTCTGCCGCAGGTGCCGCCACCAGAGCGCGCGCCAACCCGAAAGGTAAACGTTCGAATTACCCGCCTTGCCCGGGAGGAAGCGGAAGTGATGTACGGGGGAGGTCCGCGAGCTTCGATCACTCCTTTTTCCACCCTCCTCCATGTCTAGCGTCTACAGGGGAGGGGTCACTGTCACTCTGACGTCATCAGCGCGCGCCGCACCCGGAAGAGACGTGGCAGCCGAGGGATAATCGGAGCGTTGTGAGCTGAAGAGAGCTGGGCGAGAGCTTGGCTGAACGCGGTCTGACCTTCCGCGCTTCGGACCGGCGCTCGCGCCCGTGAGGACCGGTGCCGCAGCCGATTAGTAACACAGAGAGTGGGGTCTGTGGAGAAGGTGGGGGCGGGGCATGGAGGGGGTGGGGCTCAGGAGGGACCTCTGGGGGCGGGGCCGGTGGTATCGGAGAGACTGATGGAGGGGCCTGCCCAAGGATGGGATGCGGGACGAATGCGGGTGTCTCAGGAGGCGGGATTATGCAGGGGCCGTGGCCCAGAATGTAGAGGGAAGGTGGGCAGGAGTTTGGTGTTGGGGCGGATACGAGCGGTGTCTAGGGAAGTTAATAAGTGGAAACAAACTGGGCTGGTAAATGTGTAGAGGTCAGCAGAACCTGGCTCCCTGCCAACTGTGCCGCTTTCCTCAGGGTCGACTATGGGACTTTGCAAGTGCCCCAAGAGGAAGGTGACCAACCTGTTCTGCTTCGAACACCGGGTCAACGTCTGCGAGCACTGCCTGGTAGCCAATCACGCCAAGGTGGGTGTTCAGAGTAGAGACTGAGCAGGGCGCTAGGTGGGCAAGCCGTACTGACTTTCCTCCAAATTTATGAAAGATCCGGCCCTAGAATGGAAGCTCCGCAAGGGCAGGGACTTAGTTTATTTTGTTCACTGTTGTATCCCCAGTGCTTAAGACAGAGTCTGGCACATATGTGCTCAATGAATGTTTATTGATTGGTCAAACAAAAGAATGAATCTCCTCTGTGATGACAGAAAAAGAGGCACCTGGGCCTTGGGGAGATGGGCTGTGGAGCCCTGGCTCCAGTTGTGACCCCCTTCTCCCACTTCAGTGCATCGTCCAGTCCTACCTGCAGTGGCTCCAAGATAGCGATTACAACCCCAATTGCCGCCTGTGTAACATACCCCTGGCTGCTCGGGAGACAACCCGCCTCATCTGTTATGGTGAGGCCTGGGCACCTTGGGGGTGGGGATCTGGACAAGACCAGTGTGACTGGTTTCCAGCGGCTCCCCAAGCAGCAGGACAGTGAGACCTTCAAGCTTGGGAGGCTGGAACTCAGATTCTGGTCCCACTAGGTAACTTAATTGCTGTGTGAGCTCAGGCAAGTCACTTTCCCTTTCTAGGCCTTAGTGTTTTTCCCTAAAAACTAAGCTCCTAGCTTCCTCCCTGCCAATCTCTCAGGTGTGGTTGTGGCTGTGAGCAGTAGCTGGCTGTACCTGTAGTGAGCTGAAAGCATGGGGCTCTCAGACGTTCAGGATCCATTTCTAATTCCAACATTACACAGAGAGGAATTGAATTTCCCACAGTGACGTCAGTTAAAAGAAGTCAGCAGAGGCATGTGTCATGGTCTTGACCCGACTCTGCTGTAAGAGCCTTAGCTCCACTTTTTGAAGGAACTAGTGTAAAAGAGTGAGCTTAACATATGTGTTTCTCACTGTAAGTGTGTGTTTATATATGCATGTGTTAAATGTGCGTTGTGTCTTTACCTGTTAGTGTGTTCGTTGGTACTGTGGGTGAATGAATGGGTCAGTGTTGTACAGGAACATATGAGCGTGTTGTGGGCTTGCAGAATTCCTGGGTGTGAATGCTTGGGTGTTAGCATACTTGAGTGTATGTGAGAGTTAATGTGCCCATAAGTGTGGATATAGGGGATGGCACTTGTGTTTGACTACATGTATATAAACGTGTACATTTGTGCCGATGGATATGTACACGCATACAGGTGCCTGTGTATATGTCTAGTAACCTTTTGAGCTTTTAGCCCAGTGAGTTTGTGATGAGTGCAGGTCCAGAGAGGACTCCCGGAGAGGTTAGGTGGCATATTCTTCCCACCTACCCTGAGCCCCTAGGGGCTGGGCAGCCTGGTAGCATCTGCCTGGTCTTAGTCAGACAGTGGTGGCCAGGAAGACCAAAGTCTTAAGGTACACTGATATAATCAACCTGGGAAGGAGGTTGTGTAAGCCCTGGGCTTACACATATGTGTGCAGATATCTCTGCAGTGGGCTAGTGGACTAGGGGTCCTAAGAGTCTTCCTCATGTCTCTCCTCCACTACTTTGTGGGCTCTAAGATCTGTTCCACTGGGCCTGCCTCAATGAGCGTGCTGCTCAGCTCCCCCGAAACACAGCACCTGCTGGCTACCAGTGCCCCAGCTGCAGTGGCCCCATCTTCCCTCCAACCAACCTGGCTGGCCCTGTGGCCTCTGCGCTGAGAGAGAAGCTGGCCACAGTCAACTGGGCCCGGGCAGGACTGGGTCTTCCTCTGGTGAGAATCTTTCTGCCCTGGGTCCCACCTGGGCCAGAGGGGTGGGTGGGGACAGCACCGGGCAGACTGGTGACATCAGTTCTTTCCTCCAGATTGACGAGCTGGTGAGCCCAGAGCCTGAACCCCTCAACACGTCTGAGTTCTCTGACTGGTCCAGCTTTAATGGTAAGTGGTAGCCTCCACTGCTAATGGGGTCCTTGCCTCCCCACCCTGCTTACCGCTCTCTTCCTGCCCATAGCCAGCGGTAGCCCCGAACAGGAAGAGACAGCCAGCGCTTCTGCTGCCCCAGCCTTCTACAGCCAAGTCCCCCGGCCCCCTGCTTCCCCGAGCCGGCCTGAACAGCACACGGTGATCCACATGGGCAATCCCGAGCCTCTGACTCACGGTGAGCTGGGGAATTGTCCAGGCCAGAGGGGGATAGAATGGGGGGTGGGTATGCGGAGGGATCTCGGCAGTCCATCCACCCACCCACAGAACCCTTCCTGTTCCATCAGACATCACCTCCCCATGATCCCAAGATGCTCTGTCAGGCTGAAAAGGGCCAGGGTCTCCTGCCCTCCCCCATCCCCACCCCTCTCTGGCCCAGTTTCCTGAGCCTGTGGATGCTGGTGGCTCTGCCCCTGCAGCCTCAGCCCCGAGGAAGGTGTATGACACGCGGGATGATGAGCGGGCACCAGGCCTCCACCGGGATTGTGATGATGACAAGTACCGGCGCCGGCCAGCCCTGGGGTGGCTGGCCCAGCTGCTCAGGTAAACGGGGTCATGTGGGGCAGGATGCTAGGAACGGGGAGTGGGGGAAGTGAGAGCCAGAGGCCCTGGGGGACGGTTTCATGATAAAGGAGGCCTATCCTGGGTAATAACAGGACCTGGTGTTGGGGCCCTGCATGGAGGCCTGGGCTGGGGTCTGCCCCTCTCCAGCTCTTTCCTCACCTGCTGCATATGAGGTTCAGACTCAGGCTCTTGAGGCCCCTTCCCGCTCTGACACCTCCCCGGTCTTTGTGACTCCCCTTACGCCTGACACATTCTGGCTTCCAGAACACAGCTGTTACCTCAGCTGCTTTGAGCTGCACAATCATCCTTGTAGCGGGCAGGCTCGGGGATGAGCCGCCCCCTCTGCCCCCACGGCACATTTGAGGAAACAAGGCTCAGGGCTGGTGGCACTGGGGCCAGAAGACAAGGGTCGTGGCTGGCACTCCTCTCCCAGCCACAGGGCCACCAGGGTCCTAAGACCTGACCTGACTTTCCCCTCCCCCCCCCAGGAGCCGGGCTGGGTCCCGTAAGCGGCCGCTGACCCTGCTGCAGCGGGCGGGGCTGCTGCTGCTGCTGGGGCTGCTGGGCTTCCTGGCCCTGCTGGCCCTCATGTCTCGCCTGGGCCGGGCTGCTGCTGACAGCGACCCCAACCTGGACCCACTCATGAACCCTCACATCCGTGTGGGTCCCTCCTGAATCCTTGCCTATGGCTGGGCCAGCCTAGGACCTGGGGGCCTGAGGAGGTGGGTAGGGGAGGCTGTCTGGGGGGGCCCTTCTCTGTTCCTCTCTCTCAAGCCTGAGACACTAAGATCCCAGACCCAAAGTCAAGTCCACCAGAGTGGTTGCAGGCTAGGCCTGGGGTCCCTGCGGATCAAGCATTTGACCTGCTCCTCCTGGGTCTGCAGCTTCCCCCCCCTCCCCATTCTTCCCGCCAACCAAAAGGAGCCAACAGGTGGAAATAAATGATAGACTTTATTAAAACACCCGAAGCAGCCTTTTCCTTCCCCCTTCTCAGCCCGGGTCCCAGGCTTCAGTGGCTCTCTTCCCGGTACTGGATGGCGAGAAACTCCAGGGACAGGCGGTTGAAGAACATGGCCCCGTTGAGCACTGGGCAGAGGAGAGAGCCCCCATCAGCCTTGCCTGCCCCCTCCTTGCTGTGTCTCTGCGTTCCAAAGCTCCCCCCTCCCCCTAAGTCCACGTCCCTTCCCTACTCACTCAGGATGGTCAGGGAAAAGCAGCGAAGAAACTTGTCATATGTCATCTCCGCGTAGAGTGACCCCATGGCGGCCCAGCAGATGCTGATCACCTGGGAGAACTGTAGGCCCCATCCCTTGGGAAAGTGGCCCCTGACACAACAGTGGGGTTTCCACCAGCCCCTGGGCCTCCCCAGACCACCTCTCGAGCCCCCGCCCCAGCCTACCATCAGGACGACGGTGTAGCGGAAGCTCATGCGGTCGTAGCGGTAGGTGACCCAGAAGTTGTGCACGTCGCTGGCAAAGACAGCCAGGTGTATGAAGAAGAGCATCAGCGCGGCCATGGTGAGAATCATGCCTTGTGGGAAGAAGAGCACAGCCACACGGTCCCGCCAGCGCATCATGGCAGGAGTACAGACTCAAGGCGGGTGGCAGAGCTTGAGCAGCGGACACTGTCCAGGAAGAGCAGCCAATCCCTCCGGTTCTAGAGCACCCAGTCTGGAATAGCCGTGGGATTCTAGAATAAGAAGGACATTGTAGAGAACAAGATTCTAGAACATGAGCTGGTTCCGGCCAGTACAGGGGTGTTTCATGGGTGGCCAGGGCAGCTCTGAATTGGTGGAGGGCGCCGGGCTAAACGTACAGAGCAGGGGGCCCTATCGTGCAGAGAAAGGGACAGCGCTCCTCATCCTAGTTTGTGCTGTGGTGTGAGTCTTCTCACTGAGTCCGCAACATGTCCACGCAGGAG